>NC_051323.1:56493615-57142021 GCF_015220235.1 Choloepus didactylus
GACCAGATAAATGAGATAGAGACAAGAAAAGCAATTGACAGAATAAAGTAGTTCTTTGAAATGATGTCATCAACATGGTGACAAAAGACATCCCTGAAAAAGCCTCCCCACAGTTTCAGCGAATTAAAGGACAAATCCCACTTGCTTAGAACTCTGAAGGATGGTCGAGACTAGAAAAGGACTCCACCAATGCTGGATTGAAGAAAAAGAAAAATAGGTAGGAAATTTCCACCCCACACATGCTGTTCTGTTCCCCTCCCCCTCACTCAGTTCTGCCCAGCTTGGGAGTTACTCAGAGGCAGTGGCCTGGGTCCCCCCACTGCAGACACAGACTGCAGAGCCACTCACAGCAGTGAGTTAGAACTCCATGCATATCCAGGCACAAGGACCCAACTCTGAGGAGACCCAAGGTGGAACACAAGCTGCTGAGGAGTACTGCATACAAGAGCCCACAGGAGGAAGAAAAAAGAAAAAAAGAGAGAGAGAAAAAGCTGTAGAACTGTTGGCAAGAAGTGTGCTCCCTCAATCCAGTTTCTGCTGGCTGGACTACCTAAATACAAAAGGGATTTTTATGAAGTGCCCCACCTTTCTGGATTGACCCCATCTAGCTCCCCAGGGTGGGAAGCCCAAATAAGGAAGAAACTGGAGGCAGAAAAGCCTCAGAAAAAAGAGATGTTTAAACTGAACTGATGTAAGACAACATGGGTCCCAGAACTGAAAAGGGTAAGGAAAATGGGGCACTGAGTGAGGGAGAGAAATTAAACAAATCACTGGAGTTGGGGAGAAAATTCCTCACAAACAAACAAAAGATCAAGAATCCTGGAGAAGGAATAGAGGAAAGGAAGCTTTCTCCTGGAGGTGAAACAATTGCACAAAATGTGCAATCTTAAAAGTTGTACCATGTATCCAGGGTAAGAATCAGATAAAGAGCTAAGCAAATCTCAGTGGTTAAACATGAACTATTTTAAGGTCTAGAATAAGTTGAAGAAGCATCAAAGAAGGGCCTTAATCCATAGACAAGAAGGAGAAACCAACTTTCAGAGTTAACTCATCAAAATAATCAGATGCCTAGACATCAGCAAAAATTACAAACCATACTAAGAAACAGGAAGATATGGCTCAGTCAAGGGAACAAATTAAAGCTTCAAAGGAGACACAGAATTTGGAAATCAGTAAATAACTTGAGACTAAAGAAAACAAGAACACAACATATCAAAACTCGGAGATGCAGTAAAGGCAGTGTTGAGAGGGAAATTTACAGTTCTAAATGCCCACATTAAAAAAGAAGAGCTGAAATCAAAGACCTAACTTTATACCTTGAAGAACTAGAAGAAAAACAGCAAACTAATCTGAAAGCAAACAGAAGGAAAGAAATAACAGAAATTAGAGCAGAAATAAATGAAATTGAGAATAAAAAACCAAGAGAGAACAATAACCAACCCAAAAGTTGGTTCTTTGAAAAGATCAATAAAATTGGCTAACTCTTAGCTAGACTCACAAAGAAAATGAGACACAAATAAATAAAATAAGAAATGAGGAGGGGCATTACTAATGACCCCACAGAAATAAAAAAAGGTCATAAGAGGATACAATGAAATTCCTAGAAACACACGAACAATATACACTGACACTAGAAGAAATAGAAGACCTCAAGAGACCAATTACAAACAATAAATAAAAGCCCAGGACAGATGGCTTGTGTGATGGTTGGGTTCATGTGTCAACTTGGCTAGGTGGCCTAGCTGTCTGGTCAAGTGGGCACTGGCCTGACGATTGCTGTGAGGATATTTGAGGCTGGTTAATAAACCAACGGGCTGGTTTGTCGGATCATCAGTCAATTGACTGCAGCTGACTGATGACTCATCAAGGGGCGTGCTTCCACAGTGAGAGAATGCAATTGGCTGGATTTGGTCCGGGTGATCAGCTGGAGGCTTATAAGCCGGACAGTTAGAGAACCTTCACTTCTTCTTCGGCTGCTCAGTGAAGCATTTCCTGGGGAGCTCGTCGAAGTTGCCAGTTCGTTTCCTGAGGAGTTCATCAAAGTTGTCGGTTCGTTTCCCGAGGAGTTCGTCAGACGTCTTCCTTGGAGTTGACAGTTTGTTGATGGCTCTGCAGAATTTGGACTCGTGCGTGCCTGCAGTTGCGTGAGTCACTTTTACAATTTGATAATCAGAGACATCTCTCATTGATTCTGTTTCCAAGGAGAACCCTAACTAATACAGCTTGATAGGTGAATTCTACCAATCATTCAAAGAATTATTACTAATCCTGCTCAAACTCTTCTAAAAATTGAAGAGGAGGGAACATTACCTAACTTGTTCTATGAAACCATCATCACCCCAATATCAAAGCCAGATAGAGATACTACAAGAAAAGAAAATTACAGGCCAAATTCTCTTATATATGTATATGCAAAATCCTCATCCAAATATTTGCAAATTGAATCCAAAAGCACTTTAAAAGAATTATACACCATGATTGAGTAGATTTTATCCCAGGAATGTAAGGATGGTACAACATAAGAAATTCAATTAAGGTAATACACCGCATTAACAAAACGAAGGGGCAAAAAACACATGATCATCTAAATTGACACAGAAAAAGCATTTGACCTAACTCAGCATCCTTTCTTGATAAAACACTTAGAAAAATAGGAATAGAAGGAAACTTCCTCAATGTGATAAAGGGCATATATGAAAAACCCACAGGTATCATCAAAGTTCTCAGATATCATGGACAATTAATTATCAGCATTGCTTAATGGCTAAACCACCAATGACTGTGACTACTAGTGATTGATCCTTCAATATGGCACCGTCCCATGGGAAGACTATACAGGCACCTGTTGGCAAATTGACTACAGTGGACCCTTGCCTTCCTGGAAGGGGCAGCAATTTAATTTGAGATGAATAGAATCACTGGTATCTAAGGGCTGATAAAGTGGTTTATTTACCATCATAGATTCCAACATTACATTGCTTCAGGCAAAATGATCTCATTTTCAGTTAAGGAGGTATGGAATGGGCTGTAACCATGGGCTGCTGGCCATTTATTACCTGTTCCAGAAGCTGACAGCTTGATGGAGTGATATAATGACCTATTTAAGGCAGATCTTAAGCTTCAGCTCAGAGATGATAATACAAGGAATGCAACCCCATCACCAAGGATGAAGAGATACAGTTTAAATCAAAGACTTTTGGCAGACCAATAGGCAGACTACATGGACTCATGGATACCAAGCAGGAGTCACCCCACTTACCATCACTCCAAATGACCTACTTAGGGGATTTGTGCTTCCCATCCCTGCAATTTTGGGCTATAAGGGTTTACAGGTCATGATTTCCAAAAGAGGGGAGAGCTCTGCCAAGGGACATGATGAAAGTTCCATTGAAGCTATGGCTACAGCTGCTGCCTGTGCACCTTGGGCTTCTCATGCCAAGGGACCAACAGGCAAGAATTGAAGTCACAATCCTGGCAGGTTATTTGACCCTGTCTATCATGGGGGAGATTATTATTACTCAGCAGGGGCAGGAAGGACTACCATTGGCACACAAGGGATTACTTGGGCATCTTCTTGGTACTTTTTTGACCAATCTCTATGGTAAAATAACAAATACAGCAACACTGGCTTGAGAGAAGTATGGTGACCACATTAGAGATGAGAGTCTAGGTCATGCTACCAGAGGAGTCAGTGAGGTCAGCAGTAGTGTTAGATGAAGTTGAGGGGGCTCTAGAATGGATAGTCAAGGTGGGGGATACTGATATCAGCTGTGGCCAAGACTAGCTGAAATTGCCAAGGGCATAGTTCATCCCACTAGCTTTTCCCTTCTACATTTTCCCAGGAAAAGAAGTCCACTGAAATTCTAGAGGAGCTGCTCTAAAAACATATAAAACAAATGTATCCAAGCCACACAAGGTGTAAACGCATCAGATATTGTAGTTCATTAACTAGATCCCCTTTTAGGGATTCTGGGTTTATTCCATAGCTCCTGAGAGTAATGTTAAAATATGGCCCTTGGTCATCAGCCCTCTTTGAGAATTGCCTTTGGAATATTAGGTAAAGAAAAAAAACGCCTTAACCAAGGTCCTACCTTCTTCCTGGGGCAGCTTGCATCCATTTACTGGTCAACATGGAGCTGACATTTGGAAAACCACCAAAGCCCCAGAGCTTCCCACGCAGTTGGCTGAGATTTTATTGGGATTGCGCTGCAGCTCCACTTTCTCTATACCTAATCCCAAGCCATCTTTCTTTTCCTTTCTTCTACAGGTGTTGATCCCAAGGGCACTTCGTAAAATGTTACTAACCGCACACCCACCTTTATCGTAGACTCTGATTCCTGGGTAACTCAACCCGCAGAAATGACCTACAACATTTGGTAGGTCATTTAATCTGTGTGTGTTATGGATGTTTGTGTGTGTACTGTAATTAACCCTGTATGTATGATATAACCATATACATGGGTTTGTGTATGTGTGAGCATATGCATATAATTTTACATAAATCAGATCATACTGTATAAGCTGTCTTGTGGCCTACACTTATTTAGGAGTATTTTGTGATTTCTTCCAAATCAGTAACCATAGATATCTCTCCTCCTTTATAATAACTGCATAATATTCTGTTATATTGATTTAACACAATTTACGAACCAATTCCCCATTAATGCACATTGCAAAAATTTCCAATTTTACGACATTGTGAATATCACTATGATTAAAATTGTTGTACATATACCTTGTTCCATATGTCCAATTATCAACATTAGAATTAATTCCAAGTGTAGGATTATTAGGTCAGTGTATCATTCAAGGTCCAGATAGGAAACAGATGGGACATTCAAACTGGAAAATTTGAGAATTCAATGAAGACCATTTACAGTGGTATGGGAAGTTTCAGAAAAAGCGAAAAGGATGGTGAATTGTCCTGGGACTAGTAACAGTGGACTGGCTTTACCTCTTCTAGACCTGAAAGGCCAAATCCAGTCGCAAGCTAGAAATCAAGAGAACCACTTTCTGCAGTTCATACAGATAAGCCTTCCAGGCAAAGAGCTGGGTGGAGAAGGTGAAAAATGATCAAGAGGGGAAATCCAAAGATAGCCAGCACAGTTAATCTTTACATTCTGCAAAATCGCCCTCTAGAGGTTACAACATTTTATTAAATTTCTCAACATTTTCTGAAATGTCATGGCACTAAAGTTAGAAAGCTGATATCTTGATATTTCCCAGTAAAGTGTGAAATCCCACAAAAGAGAGAGTTTGAGGCAGTTTTAGGCTGTGGAGTCAGGCAGAATCAGACTGGCCTTGAATCTGGCATCAGAGTTTCTAGAGCCCATCCAGATGGCCAGTGTTCACTCCTGGTGTGGGTAACAGTTTCTGGGGATTGTTAGGAGCAATCTTCTATTTTAAATTTATGATTTGGGGGATTACAAAACCCAACCCCCTAGAATTCTGAGCAAAGTGTTTTGAATTTAACAGGTCCCTTGAAAACATCGACTAAATGCATGTATACATGATTGTAGGTGAATAATTAAATTGATAAATTCTTTGTGTTAAAATTGGTGACAGAATATACTTTTTTCCTTGAAGAACGCCTCATGCTGATTGGACAAGAAAATGATTAATTTTGTTTAACTCAATTTAGTTACTTATTTCTCAAGAGTCTATCATTCAGGTCCTAGCAACTCCACTTATTAGTTCTATAATCTTGGGCAAATTTCCTAACCTCCCTGACCTTCACTATCTTCATCTAGAGAATTGTAATACCAAGAGAACCTATTTTAATAATGTGAGAATTGGCTGTGATAACGCATGTGAAGCACTCAACACAGTGCCCATCACTTAGTAAGCATGTTGTAAGTGCTTACTGGTGCTACATTAGTGTTAAAGCAGAAAAGCGTCAACAGTAGAAAGCATTTTAAGGCCAGTTAACCTTCCCTGTGACATCCTCATCATCATGACTGTCTTTCCACGTGTCACTTGTTTTCACTTTGTCCTGCAGCTGGTAGTTCAACCCCTATCAAGTTTGTGGTTCCTCTCAAATGATGGGTCTTGCCCTTTCATAGGATTGCTTTTCTCTAAGAGTGACATATTAAGCTCTTCTCTAAGAGCAACGTATTCTCCCCAAAGGACTCAGTCTCTTTATTTTGTGTCCAATAATGTCATGCCACTTTCTAAACTGCACTTTTCTTTTTCTAAAAGTCTTTTGTCAGAAGAAAAGTGTCAGCATAAGTGAAGCTCAGCTCAGTGTACCCAAAGCCTTTGTGTTGCCCCAAGGGGATCAAGTTAGATTGGGTTATTTGGACTAACAGAGATCCAGATAAATTTTCAAAGGGTGCAGCACAGGTAGAACTGAAAGATGTTGGAATCAGAATTACCTGAGTTCGAGTTATAGCCAGGCTTATAAAGCTTTTTTGTGATATCTGTTTTAATTTTTATATCTTCACAACTCTATGCAGCGGTACTTTTACTGTGTCTATTTAAAAAAACAAGGAAATGGAAGTTCAGTGATCAGTCATCATTATTATTATTAGTTTTGGAACAGATGTGGTTTAAAGAGCACTTTATTTATTCTAGATTGGTGTTAATGGTGAAATGTGAGTGTAAGGATTATGGGTCACTTTTTGTATGCTTGACACTATGTTCTGTCTTACCCTCATTTATATTATTTAATCCATATAACAATCTCATAAGGCAGATCCTTTGAAATCTTCCTTTTATAGACAAGGGGACTAAGGGACAGAGAAATTAAGGAATTTGTCTGAGTTCTCACAGGTAGAACCTCTTAAGTTATGAAGCCAGTGTTCACAGCCAGGAGCTCTGACTCCACAGCTCACATTTTTCTTAGCGTCTCCCACAATCACTGCTGATTGCGTGCAGTGCATTAGGGTTGCTTACACACCTCCCCCTTCACTTCTAGGAAGTGGGGTCAGGAAAAGGAAGAGAAAAAGTCCACCAATAGTAGTGCTTGGTGTTAGAGTGGCTGTTTATGAGGTCCTTCTTTCCCTGACAATGTAAAATGGGGGGCAGCTTTCCAATAGAAAAATAAAATAAGCTTATTTTAGAATGTAAGCACTATGAGGGCAGGGAGTGGTGTCTTTTTTGTTCTGTTTTATACCTAGCACTTGAAAGTACCTGGCACACTGTATTTTTCAAGTTAGTAAATGACTGAGGTTATATAGTTGCCACCCCTTCTTAAGCAGCTTCTGTAAGCTGGAGAATATTTGCAGGAATGTATAGAATTTTCCCACAAAAATATTTCAACCCTAGTTATATTTATGCATAACTACAAAAGTCACAGTCTGGTTTGTCTTGAGATACAGAATGAAATGGATGAGTGAGCAGTCAATCCTCTGCTATACTCATAAGCTGGACCCCAATGTCCTCTCTAAATTTGACACAGATTGTTTTGTATTTAACCTACACTCATCAGAGTGTGTACTGTGAAGCTGAAATCTTTCCTGATTTTTTACTTCCATAGCTCTAATTTTTTTTAACTATTTTCTGTTTCAAAGAATATCATTTTTCCCTACATGTACACTTATAATCCCATTTTCTCAGAAGATTTTACTTCTTTTGGCAATTTTTCTCTTTGATTTCTTTATTTTGATGCATTTCTCTATCATCTAGAGTACATTTTCAGATATTTTTTATTCAGGAAGGGCAGATAGCTGTTGGAAAGTCTATTTGTTGCTCTAGTACCTGAAGAGCATAGCTTGGCTAGATCCCCAACTTGACAAACTGTTTAGATGTTGCTCTGTTGTCCTCTGGCATTTAATGTAGTAGAAAAATATTGGATGCAAAAGTAAATTTAATTTTTCTTTTACATGTAAACATTTTTTTCTCTCTGAGTACTTGAAAGATTAAAATGTTTTTCCTAGAATTCATTATATACACTAACATATGTCTGTGTATAGTTATCTTTTCATTCATTTTTCATCAGTCATTCTGGGCTTATTTAAATCTGAAGATTTAAGACTTCAGCTCAGGAAAATGTTCCTTATTGTCTAATTATGGCTTTGCCTTCCTCTATTTCTCTCCCATTTTTGGAAAATATTCTGGAACTATTCTCTACTAAAGTTATCTTAATCGTCATATGCTTTCTAATAAGTTTTAAAAGAAATCAGCTGATCTTTTAAATCAGGGATTGGCAGACAATATATTAGCATGTGACCTGTTTTTGTATGGCCATGAGTTAAAAATGTTTTTTACATTTCTATAGAGTTGTTTAAACAGAAGAAAAAGAATAGTTCGTGACGCAGTATATGTAGCACATACAGCTTAAAATATTTACAGGCAAAGTTTCCTGATTTCTGTTCTAAATCAAAGATTCATTTTGCTGCATTATCCACTCTGTTCTTTACTGCCTCAATTCAATCTTTTAGTTTAGATATCATGGTTTTTTTTTTTTTTTTCTCATCTGAAGATTTCTTTCCTGGACTTATCTTTCCTGTATTTTCAATGCATACAATACTTATTTTATTTTTCAAGATGTGGCACTTTTTCCCTGGTAATATAAAGTGTGGGACAGGTTTCAACTAGAAAAGAAAATAAGCTTATTTTATAATAGCATCACTGAGGGCTGGACTTTACATCTTTTTTGTTCCCTGTTTATCCCAAGCACTAGAACATTGATTTTAAGATGTTTAACTATAAGGTAGGCACTTCTTAGGCAGGAAAATGAACTTCATTGCAGAGGTTGTGTGTGTGTGTGTGTGTGTGTGTGTGTGTGTGTGTGTGTATTTATGTTTGCATTTCCAAAAGTTGTTTAAGTAGGATTTAATTTTATTTCCTTCCAACTAACCTATGACCTATTCTCCCCAAACACCCTCAGGGATGGAAGGATGGGATGCTTGTGATCCATCAAAAATTCCATTGTTCAAGGGAAGAATGGAAAGAGCTATCAGGGAGGCTGTTATTTTTCCTAACACACCTGCCATTTTTGGTTGGAGTCATATCACACTTCTCTAACTGACCTGGCTGTATTTTTAGGGTAAAAGCCAAGGTTTACCTTGTGGGTGGGCCACATCAGTTGGAGGAATGGCAAAGAGTACTGCAACCAGCTGCTATCAAGGTAGGCACTGGGGCAATTTCTGAAACCCTTCAATTTGCTTAATTTGCTCCCTTCTGGTGGTTATTGTTTCCCACAAAAGACATGTCCAATTCCTAACCCCTGGTCCTGTGGGTATGAACTTATTTGTAAATAGGACTTTGGAAGATGTTTTTAGTTAAGGGGTGGGAGAACTGAAAGAAGGTGAGTATCATAGTTTCCCAGCTGCTAACACAAATACCATGGGTTGGCTTAAACCAGGGAATTTATAGGCTCACAGCTTTGAGGCTAGGCATCAACAGGGCAATGCTTTCTCCTTGGGCTATAATATTCGGGGCTGCTGGCCATCCTTGGGTCCTTGGCTGTTCTGTCATGTGGCAATGCACATGGCTGTATCTTCTCCTTTCTCTTCTGGGTTCCGTTGACTATCAGCTTCTACTCCTCCGGGTCACTTTCTCTCTGATGAAACTTGCGGTAATAGGATTAAGATCCATCCTGATTCAGTTGGCCATGTCTTAACTGAAAATAATATCTTTAAAAAGTCCTATTTACAATGGGTTCACACCCACAGGAATGGATTAAGATTAAGAACATGTTTTTCTGTGGTACATAATTCAGTCTCCCACAGTAGCCTTAATCCAGTATGGCTGAAGTGCTAATAAGCATAGGAAATTGGGCATTGAAGTAGAAGCCAAAGAAGGAGAGAACGATTGTCAGGTGACAGAGGTGGAAATGCCTCTACAAGCCAAGGAACCCCGTGGAGTGATGGCAAGCCAGCACCGGAACACTACAGATAGACTCAGGAGGAAAGGATGGGCTGTGAATACCTTGCTGTTGGGCTTGTAGCCTCCAAACTGTGAGCCAAAAAAATTCCTGTTGTTTAAGCCAACCAGTGTGTGGTATTTGTTATAGCCATGGCAAACTAAGACACGTTCTAAGTGTTCCAAGGGTTTGCTTTCTCTGTCAGCCCATGGTGCATTAAAGCTAGTGGTTTCCAGGCCTCTGCTGGAAAGCTCTATCTACATATAACACAAGTGGACCCCTTCTTTACTTTCTTCACTTCAGTAGATTTGCCCCCTGGTTATTATTTTCTATAACCTGTTAATGCCTTTACCATATGTTAAAAAAATCCTTTAAAATATTTTCCTTAATGACAAATATCTTCCCTGTCTTCCAGCGTTGATAAAGTTTTTAAATATTATTTTTTATTTTTATTTTGGTCATTTCAAAGAAATTTTGAGAGAAAGGAGAATTTGTTGATTGGCCAAAAATAGCCATCCTTAAACAAACCTACTTTAATTCATTTCCAATTCATTTATGCCTCCAGCAACCTTGTGAAATAGAATATTTTTTCAAATCTTCACATTCCTTATGAAGAAATGGCATTTCAGAGAGATTAAGTGGCTGCCTCTGGGTCCTGTGGTTGGCAAACCATCTCAGCCTCCATGTCTCTTACACTCTGTCCTCTTTTCAAAGCCTTATGTAGAGATGGAACAGGCCCACCCACCTTGTCTGATCTGAAGTAATGCCGTGCATGTGTCTTACCTGTAGCATCAACCAAACCACCTTCCTTCCTCCATTATTATGAAAGTACTAGATAAGAGAATCCAGTCCTTAGAATTCAAAGAGAACATTAATTTTCTTTGCTGCAAACAATTTAAGAAAATTGATCCAGACTACACTGGGTTGTGCACTTTGTGATTTGTTGGTATCTGACATTCATCCATTTGATCTCCTTATACCTCAATGCATCCTATTTCTGCAACCTGGAGTTTAAAAGGCGAGTGATTTGTATCCATCAGCTCAGCAGCAAAAACAGGGCTAAATCCATCACTTGGTATTACTTGGTCTTCCTGCACAGGCTGCCAAATGCCTTCCAAAGCCACTGAAATTGATGGTGACAATTTTTCACATTCTTCATTTGTGGTTTACAGTGTGACTCTCTTTAACTTCAATCTCTCTAGGGACTAAATCCAGTCTGTTTTGTGTTAGATTTTGCAGTTATAACCTATTTCATCTCTGGAAGTTACACCTTGAAAGAGCCTTTTCTTACATCTGAATCTGTGAAAACAGTTACAGGTAATAAGACTTTATTTTTTATTCTCTTGAGCTTTTTTCCCTTCACTGGTCAGGAGTGGTATATTGTAAGGTGTTGGCATCAAATGCTTCCAGAATGTTTGCTTTGAGTTGATTACCTCCCTGTTTGGTTGAGTTTTATTTTACAATGACTTATACTTCCAACAAGTTGCTACATGTATATACAACCCTTGGCCGACTCTAAATTGAACTGGTTATTTTGAAAGCATGTCTGACAGCAAGACATCAAGGGGCAATTGCTTGGTTGACAGAATTAGGTTGGCCAGAAGGAGGGGAAGCAGAATTGCTTGAGTAAGTGGACACTAACGACAATTTTAGCCTTGCAACATGTGTTGTCCATGGCACCTACTAGAGACAAGGCTGTTCATTTTCAACAAAAGCCTCATAAAACTCATGAAGCAAAGAGGTAGCATTCCCCAAAAGCAGAAACTGCTGAGACTAGTTAAGGTTATTAACTGAAAACATGTCTTCAGTTCACTTATCCGTTAACATTATGGAATAGTACTTTATATCCACATAGACTCTGAGTTGGCCTTGAAGTTGTATTACAGAACATGGAAAATAATTTTTGAACTTGCTCTTGTTTTTAAGGTTTTGGTTGCTTTAAAATTTGTTCTATAATGGTAATTGATAACTGTGATTTCTAACCTTTAAAATCTCTGGGACTTTCCTTACTCTAATTTTCTCCTTGAAGTCCCATCCCGATTATGTATAGGACTTATGTAAAGTTAATGCAATAGTTAAAATTATGCCCATCAAATTTAAACAAAATTTACTAGATTTTTTTTTTTTAGTATCTACCGTAAGCAACATTTGTTGAAAATCTTCTATATCTGAAGCCCTTTGTTATGTACTTTTAAATGAAGGTGATGCCAAAGAAGATAAACTCTGTATCCTAATCTACAGGGATCATTTTTCCTAAAGGGGAAGTCTGGCACATTATGGATGAATGGATCAAAACATGAAAACTAGTGTTTCATAATCAAAGTTTTAATTTTAATGCATTTTATAAAGTTGATGTAAACACATGGGGAAGGAAAACAGGAATTATTATATAGAGAATGTACTTCATTCAATTTAATAAACAATGGAACATGTTAAATAGGCTCTAGGTTCATTAACTTGGAAATAGTGCTCAGACAAGAATATATTGATATACATGCCATAAAGACACTACTCCATGACCAGCTTTTTATTCTTTCTATCTGTACTCCCCTCCCTGTGTCCAATTCCAGCTCATGAGGTCATTTGTGAACATACAACAACTTGTGGAAGGATGACCAAGGAGGGATTTTCAGTTTATAGACAACACTGCATCTGCAGCTATTGCTGCTTCATCCTGACTCTTGTGATAATTCCTTATGACTTTCATCAGAGTTCCTTGGGAACATTCATTGAGAGGTAGATTCTGAAGCCACTGACTATAGCTTTGTTATTCTCTGCTTGAAAATATCCATCACAAGAAAGCATTTGAGAACGACAGTGTAGAGAACATTTTTACATCTGCATTCCTAACCTTAATTTCCTTTTTTGTGTTTTTTTTCATACAGTTTTTCTATATCTTATTTTTTATATCAGGATTTTCTCACTCAATACTTTTCATTCCTCAGTGAGGTGTCATAACTTGGGGTGCATTATCCCATTATGGCTCCTTCTGCAGTCACATTCACTTTGGATGACTGCAAATTAAATAATCTCAGAGCAGCTTCTGTGGAGGGAGAAGCACTTCTAAATTTAAAAATATCTAGACTCCAAAATTGAAACCCTATGTGGTAAATAGAAGTGTGGTGGCCACACACAGAGAAGGTAGAAAATTCTTAATAAGAACTCACGAAGGAGAAATTTCAAGTCATGTTCAAAGGCATTGACAGCTATTCATGCTAGTGTGCTGAATACAATCTTCCAATGGCTCCAAAACCCTTACAGAATAAGGGGAAAGTTTTGTCATGTATACAAGACACCTCATGACCCAGCTCTGACCATCTGTTCTGTCACCACCTTTGAGAACTAGCTCTCTACATGGCAGGCTGTTTCATATTTCCATGCATTTGTTATACTGTCCTTTTATCTTGGACTGGACTCCTTTCCCCACATTTTCAAGGCTAAACTCTACATGAATCAAATCAGCTTAGACATTTTCTTAGAAACCTTTTCATGACGTCTCACAGCCCAAGATGGTCTAAATGATCCTTGTTTGTACTCTCAAAACATCCTCTTCTTAATTCTTAAGTGGATAGCTCCCACCATATTGTATGGAAATCGTTTCCATTACTCATTCTGTTTCCATTTCTTCCTTTGTGTTCCTCGGAACCAACTCAGTGCCTGACACAGAGTACAGCAGGCACAAAGAGCACAACAAACAGAAGAAACAACAGTCACACAATTACATCAGTCTATTCATGAAGAGTGCATGGAATGGAAACTAGTTTCATATAGAAAAAAATCTATCATGCCTACTACCACGAGATTTCTCTTCCATACATATGAACTTGTGTCATTTCTCTCCTAAAAGGTGAAATTTCTGTAGTCTTCTTTGCCCATTGGATGAACTCTAAATGTATTATATCAAAAAAGAAAATCTTCAAACCTCTGATTTTTCTGTCTCATATATTTCCACTAGTCATCTGTACTTTCAAGCTTTACTACTTACTAGCTGTGTGATTTTGAGGTAATTGTCTCTGAGCCTCACTTTTCTCATTTATTAAATGAGAATAAATGATATCTACTTTATAATAGTTAATGAAATTATTATATAAAATACTTAGTCCAGAATCCTTGTTCAAAATGTTAATTATTATTAATGCTAGATATATATTATGATTCCCAAACTATTTACTGCATCCAAACATATTTACAAGCAGGTCTTGGCTACATTTGAACTTTTCTGCCTCTTTGCTCTCGCTTCCATTATTACAGAACTGTCCTGTTTCCCATTTTCCTATTCAAATCATACTTAACACAGGCATGTCTCATTTTATTATGCTTTGCTTTATTATGCTTTCCAGATATTGCGTTTTTAGAAATTGAAGGTTCGTAGCAACCCTGCGTAGAGCAAGTCTGTTGGCGCCATTTTTCCAACAGCATGTCCTCACTTTGTGTCTCTGTGTCACATTTTAATTAAGGTATTCACATTGCTTTTTTAGACATGATGCTATTGCACACTTGACAGAATACAGCATAGTATAAACATTACTTTTATATGCATTTGGAAACTAAAAAATTCATGCGATGTTCTCTTTATTGTGGTGTTCTGGAACTTAGCCCACAATATCTCCAAGATGCCTGTATTCAAGATTCAGGTGTCTAGATTTAACTCAGAATCTAAGTGTTTTGCAAACTATTCCCTGACAATCCAACCCAACATAATCTTCACCATTTTAATTTTTGTAGCAATTATCATGTTTACAAGCATATGAAAATTATTGAACTCATTCAAACTGTCATCCCACAATATACTGAGCACCTGCAGTGCATAAGGCATTGTGCTAGGTAGTGGGGATAAGTGGTAAATGAAATTGCACAGTCCCTGATTCCAAGGGATTTATGGAATTATGGTTTATACTTTGGCATCTTAAGCCAGACTGCTCAGATTTGACTTAATGCTCCATTACTTAATAACAATGTGATCTGAGATAAGTTACTTAAACTCTCTGAGATTATAAATAGAATTGCTGAGAAGAGTGACGCAAAATAAGCACTAAATAAATGTTAATTATTATCAGTACATTATTACTCCATTTATTGATATTATATTCTAGTAAGAGTGAATGTCATTAAATAATAATACAAACAGTTTTAATTTCAATTGTGACTACAAACATTTTTTAAGTGTTCAAAAGAGAATTCAAATGGTATGAGAATATATCTGAGTGCTCAGTTTGAGACCCCAAAAATTTTGAATTTCAGTGGAGAATTTACATGTTAACTAAAGATTTTCAAAAGTCCTAAGGAAAGCAATGGAGACATTAAGGTAGTAAAAGAAAAGCTGCCTGGGAGCCTTCCACTTCCAGGATTGGCTAACTTAGATGATTTGTACAAATACTTCCACTCATGACAACTAAAAGAATTTGTTGAAATGACTTTTTTCTTTATTTTATCAAAAATCTCTAAGATAGTAAGAACTTACCAGACCAAGAAAAGGGAGCAGGTAATAGCCAAAGAATTAAACCAGACTGCTTTTACCCATGGAACATTTATCCAAAGCAGATGAGCGAGATGCTCCATCAGAGATAACCAAGGTACAAGAATCAGAGTCCTGTGGCCACCAGCCACTTTGCCTTTTGGCAAAGACCCCAGAGAATCATCTGTTGTTCTCCCTCTTCATCTGCCAAGCCTAGAGAGGTTTCTAATAGGCAAACTCCTAGAACTGAAGAGAGAGGGTCAAATTTCCATGTCCTCCAAGGTGGGAATCTAGTGTTATGTGGTCCCCGTTCTGGGCAAAGAATCTGAAAGGCTGCACTATGACGTGGAGATACAATCCTTGTCATCTAGGTCTTCTGGAAAATCCTGAAGATTTGGTCCTGGACTCTTAGCTTCCCAGGAATCTGGAAGAAAGATAAAGTAAAATAAATAAATAAAATAAAATAAATTCCTGACACAAGATAACAGCACAGAAGGTCAAAACTTATTTCTAAAATGAATCTATTCCAGCAAGCAAATTAAGTTCATGAAGTACCTGGGGTAATAAAATACGAAATAAAATAATCAGAAACTATTTGTCAATAGAAATAAACCCACAAGAAAAAAAAAATGGAAATTTTTAGACAATGTAATAGTATCATGCTCATTATGTTCTTAGAAATGAAAGCTAAATACAAAAAAAAAAAAAAAACAATATCCACAGATTTGAAAAGGATTCAATGATATAGACATGATATAACTGAAAAATATTAAAAAAAACTGGAATTAAAATCTCATCATATGACTTGCACAGCAGTTGAGTTGCAGCTAAAGAGAGAACCAGTGAATAAGAAGGTACATCAAAAGTTCAGAATGGAACAAGGAGAATTGAAAATACCATAAAACAGATAGTAGATAATCAATAGATGAAAGAAAAAACGTCTAACATTCATTCATTATTTAGAGCCCCAGAAGGCCAAGAGAAAGAAAATGAGGAAGAAGCAGCATATGATGAGATAATGGTTAACAATTTTCTAAAACAAATTAATAAGTCCAACAGATTCAATAAGTCCAACAAATCTCAAACAAAAAAATTATAAAGAAGCCTACATTTGGATACATATAGTACAATTGTAGAAAACAAAAATAAACAGAACAATCTTAAAAATATGACAAAAATATAGAATATTTTCAAGAGAGCCATAATTAAACCATGGGTATCTGACTTCTCAACAGAAAGAAAAAAAAAGAAAAGAGAAAAAAGGAAGCCAGGAAACATATTATCAACAAAACTGTAAAAAAAAATAAATAGTCACCATGTGACAAATCACATTGAAGAAAATAATAAAGAGGGTTCTTCAGATGATGGAAAATGATCCCAGAGAGAAGTTTGGAGATCCAGGAGGGAACGAAGAGGAATGAAATGGAAAATTGTAGTTAAATATAAATTAACACTGACTGACTTATAAGTTCTGATATAAAAAGAATTCAGTACACCACAGTGGTAGCATATATGCAGAGAGGCATAAATGGAGTTAAAGTATGGAGCACATGTGGAGACTGCAGTAAAAGTACAAATTATTATTAGCCTTTTAAATTATTGGGCACAATCAAATCTTCAGTGTAACCACAAATATATATATATAAAAGTGCATATAACTTCCATACTATGGAAAACATGGAATGATATAAATCCTTTGTGATGGCTTTATAGTGTGTGAACTTGGCTAGGCCAAGCTACATTTCCCAGAATTCCTCTTTCATAAGTTTCTGCTTAGGATGGTCCATAAAAGAGATGCCTGTAGGGGATTTGGAAGTGGAAGTGAAGCAGGCGGCTTTCTGTAGTTCACAAATATTTTCCCTTATCTAATGGTTTAGCTCCCTTGGGGAGGCAGTGGGCAAACATGAAACTGCTATATTGTGATGGGTAGTTTGTGCTTAGCAACATATGAAGGACACCCATGCTGTCAAGGTTAGAGACAATGGGAGAGTGGCACAAGTTTCAGTCTGTCCCTGTGGACTCCAGCTCATGCTTATGGGTTCCAGTTTGTTCTTACTCTCCTTTACTTTATTTACATATTTCCTTCCCAACTGCCTATTCCATGGATTGCAAGCACCAAGGTAGAATGTGAAGATGACATTCGTAGTTTCACTATTTACTTCCAGTATCTCAGCAAAATATAAATAAACAAATAAATAAATAAATGGTATAATTACTGGAAAAGAAGGACTAAAAATGTAAAGTAAAAACAAAAACCTAAATCTTACTCCACCAGCTACCAGATTGGCAAAATTGTAAAGCTGAAAACATCAAATATTGATGAAGATATGGGGAACTCTCATGAATTGATGGTGGGGTCATGAAATGGTATGGAGACTTTGAAAGCAGCTTGACAGTATCTAGAATATGCTGAAAATGTGTATATTACATGATCTAGCAATTTCATCCCTATGTGCACTTAAGGCACTAGAAACCATGGACAGGAATGTCCATAACAAGGCTGTTTGTTATACCCCCAAACTCGAAATATCCAAATGTCCTTCAGCATTACAATAGGTAAAACAAACTATTGTATATTTAACCAAAGGAATATTAGACTTCAATATGTCCAGATACATGCAATAAAATGAATAAACCTTAGAGGCATAATATTGAACGAAAGAAGCCAGATATAAAAGAATATCTACTGTATGATTCCAAAACAGGTGAAAGATTAAACCACATCATTTAAAGTTGAACGGTTAGATAGTAAAACTATAAAGGAAGGCAAATAAGTGAATTTCATAATATTCAATAGTGTGGCTACCACTGGAGGTAGGAGGGCATTGTGATCCCAAAGGAGACACAGGGACTTCCCAGATGCTGGTAATGCTGTGTTTCTTGACATTTGTAGGGGATATTTATTTTTATAATTTAAGTTTTCTATTTGTCTTTTTGAAGTATCTGTATAATCATTACACATTATAACTTTAAAAATAAAGCAGAGACAACTAAGATGGCAGCTAGTTGAGACAGGACGAAAAAAACGCCTCTGTGAAAAACACTAGCTAAAAACCAGAAAGCGATCTAGAATACCGGTTACAGTGATGCACCAACTGGATGAGGGCTCCTAGCTCCAGAGGGGCTGTATACTTGGTGAAACCGGGAGTCGGCATTCTGAAACGAGTGAATAAGCTGGCTGGAAGACCCGCAGCCACGCGGCGGGCTGGAGAAGCCAGGGCTCAGCGTATGGAGACCAGCTGGCTGTTTAAAAAAAAAAAAAAAGGAAGGGCTCCAGTAGCAATTGTGGGAACCACACAGTAAAACACAGCAAGAGGGGGCTGGGCTGGCCTCTTGCTGTCTGGCCGGGAAGATAGCCTGCAGCAGATACCCTTGGGTTCGGGGGAACGGAGGGGAGAGCCGGAAGCAGAAAGAAACCCCGCGGCTAGCAGCTAGCCCCTGGAGGGCTGGATAAACTCCTGCCCGGGGCCGTGCCCACAGCCCAGAGTCCCGCCAGTTGTCCCGGAGCTGGGAAGGAGGAACAGTGCAAGGAGGAGGGGGCTGAGACACCCCGCTCAGCCATTTTTGCTTCTGGCTGGGAGTGCGCCACCGCATGGCCTGGTGGCCCGGGGCTTCCCTTGTGGGACGGCGCGCACTGATGATGTAGCACAGCCTTCCCTTGGCTGAGCTACTGGAGGAGTGCAGCTGGGAGGGGGAATCCACTCGGAGAACCCAGGGACACTATGCCAAGTCTGGTGGTTTATGGATCAGTGAGAGAGAGGGGCTGGGGCTGAACTGAAATGAAGGCTTAGACTTTTGCAGCAGCCTTGAATCTCCAGGATCCTGGGGGATTTGAACATTAGAACTGCCCTTCTTCCCTGGCTACCCGTACACACGCCCCACATTCAGGGTGGACAGCTCCAGCAACACACCCAAACTGAGTTCCCCAACTGAACACACAAGAATCATTTCCCCACACAAAGCAGAAAAAAGGTTGAGAACTGACTCGAGGGATATAGGTGACTCACAGATGCCATCTGCTGGTTAGTTAGAGAAAGTGTATGTCACCAAACTGTGAATTAGATCGATATCCCTTTTTCTTTACAACTTGAAAGAGCCCTATCAAGCAAAACAAATGCCAAGAGGCCAAAAACAACAGAAAATCTTAATGCATATGATAAAACCAGAAGATATGGAGAATCCAACTCCAAACACACAAACCAAAATATCGGAAGATACAGTATACCTCGCAAAATGAATCAAAAATCTATAATCAAGGAACGAAAACATGGCAAAGGATTTAAAGGACATCAAGAAGACCATGGCCCAGGATATAAGCTACATAAAGAAGACCCTAGAAGAGCATAAAGAAGACATAGCAAGAGTAAATAAAACAATAGAAGATCTTATGGAAATAAAAGAAACTGTTGGCCAAATTAAAAGACTCTGGATATTCACAATACAAGACTAGAGGAAGCCGAACAACATCTCAGTGTCCTAGAAGCCCACAGAACAGAAAATGAAAGAACAAAAGAAAGAATGAAGAAAAAAATCAAAAAAAATCGAAATGGATCTCAGGGATATGATAGATAAAATAAAATGTCCAAACTTAAGACTCATTGGTGTCCCAGAAGGGGAAGAGAAGGGTAAAGGTCTAGAAAGAGTATTCAAAGAAATTGTTGGGGAAAACTTCCCCAACCTTCTACACAATATAAATACACAAAGCATAAATGCCCAGTGAATTCCAAATAGAATAAATCCAAATAAACCCACTCCAAGACCTATTCTGATCAGACTCTCAAATACTGAGAAGGAGCAAGTTCTGAAAGCAGCAAGAGAAAAGCAATTCACCACATACAAAGGAAACAACATAAGATTAAGTAGTGACTACTCAGCAGCAACCATGGAGGAGAGAAGGCAGTGGCATGACATATTTAAAACTCTGAGAGAGAAAAATTTCCAACCAAGAATAATTTATCCAGCAAAACTCTCCTTCAAATTTGAGGGAGAGCTTCAATTTTTCACAGACAAACAAATGCTGAGAGACTTTGCTGATGAAAGACCTGCCCTACTTCAGATTCTGAGGGGAGCCCTGCTGGAGGAGAGACAGGGAAAGGAGAAAGAGATAAAGAGAATTTTAACACATATATAGTACCTTACATCCCAAATCACCAGGACACTCACTTTTCTCTAGTTATCACAGATCTTTCTCGAGAAGGGACCATAAGCTGGGACATAAAACAAGCCTCAAAAAATTTAAAAAAAAACATTGAATATACTCAAAGCACATTCTCCAACCACAATGGAATACGAATAGAAGTCAATAATTTTTGAACTGTAATTCCACTAGTTACTTCCTACATGATATAAAATACACAAACTCTAAGGACAAATCAGTGGTTTTGAACTCAATGTAAAATATGTAATTTTAGACAACTATATAAAGGTGGGGGAATAGAGGAGTATAGGAACATAGTTTATGTGTCCTATTGAAGTGAAGGTGGTATCAAAGAAAAGCAAGATTGATATGGTTTTAAGAGGTTAATTTTAAGCCCCACAGTAAACGCAAAGAAATTATCAGAGAATATAACCATAGAGATGAAAAGTAGAGTTTGGGTTAAGAGAAATGGGGAGGGGGAAGGGGCAATGGGGGAGTTAAAGAAATGAGTGTAGGGTTGCTGTTTGAGGTGAAGGGAAATTTCTAGTAATGGATGGTGGGAAAGAGCATTACAACATTCTAAATGTGATTAATCCCACTAATGGAAGGCTAGGGAGGGAGTGAAATGGGAATATTTAGGCTGTATGTATGTTTCCACAACTGAAAAAAAAAAAAAAGTCAGTCTAACTAGATGACAATTGAATACTAAGGATGAACTTGGATGGGACAGGAGGATAGAGGACAGGTGGCTCAAAGGGACACAGTTGAGACACAAGGAAAAGGAAATATAGAATGTAAGCTTTGTATCATTGTTGAATCTCTTGCACTTCTTAGCTGCGCTTAATGGGATTGCATGAAAGAATGTTCTTGTTCATGGGAAGTGTATACGTGAATTATAGTGTATGTTCAAGGATGTGTGCAGCTAGCTCTCATATGTTCAGAAGACAGAGCAATAGATGATGGATGATAGATAGGGAAGGAGGGAGGTAAAGAAATAGCGATGTGACAGCATGTTAAGGTTGATGGATTGAGCTATCAGGGGAGGGGGGTCAGGGTATGATGGAATTCTGTGTATGGGGTTAGTATTGTTTTTGCAACTGTTCCTATAACTTTGAATCTATTTCAAAATAAAACTAAAAAAAAAAAAAAAAAAAGAAAAGACAGTCTTAACATACTGGCATTTAAATAGTCTTTTTCAAGGTTGATTTGGTCTGTTACATGATAAAGAATCTCACAGAGATTCAGTGAGTTCAGTCAGGCAGTCTCCTAGACTATTGGTGAGGGAAAAAGAGCTGAGAAATCTTAAGGGATCAAGCTCATGCTTCAAGTTAAAGGTGAAGTAAAGATAAACTGGTATTAAAAATGTAAAAAAAAAAAAAAAAGTGCAGAAAGTCAAAAGAAAATGTGTAACAATTAACAAGGGAAAAATAAAAACTTCAATATTAGGGGATGATATATGACTGTGTGTATTTAGAAAATTCAAAAGAATATACAGATTCTCTAGCCCCAGGAGTATCTAGGTGTGAAGGTGAAGACATAGGCAGAGGTCAAGAACAGTGGAATTTCATTTAAAGGATTTAAATAGGAGAGTGACTTATAAGACCTGGATATAGCTTGAGAAAGCTATTTTTAACTTGACTTGAGCTGCAAAGGCTTTGCCCCTTAACTGGATAGTAAATGCCTCTCGTTTCAGTCTGGTCGCAGCTTCTAGTGTAGTTCTGTTTACCTGGTATGGCCTGAATTGACTTTTCTGAGAAATAGGCCCTCTGTAAATAAAGTATCAATTTGAACAAAATCTTTTTTCTTTGCCATCGTAATGCAGGTATGAAATAGGAGCTTTCTTAAAAATACTGGGATTATATTTATAAGTTTTCCTATCCTACACATAAATACAATTAGCATAGATATTGTGTCTATATATCTAATGCAAAGTGATGACCATAAATTAATACCTTTAGTGGCATAAGGGCTAAATCATATTTAAGTGCAAATGTGACCAACCAACCAACCAAACAAACAAATAAAAAACCATCTTAGGTGCAAGAGGCAAAACCAGTTGCCTGAATTATTTAGAAAATTGATTTTATTATTCATTTAATATTATATGCATAGACACAGATTTGATTGATTATAAAATGGCTTTGAGTCAGTCCTCAAAGTATTTTCATCTACTTAAAACTTAAAATCTGTTATTTTCAAGCTAACATTTTAGCATCAGTCTCATGATTTTCTAAAAGATGCATGAAAATGCATAGTAATCCAACACTTCATACTAGTGCTTATAGTATACAAATACATTAAATATTGCTAGAATATTAATGAAATATTGAGAATATGACCTGAAATAAAAATAACACAAGAAGTATTAAACTTAAATTAGCATTGCAATATTGCCTCAACATTCGTTGAATATTTCATGCAGCAAAATACATTTAGGTGTAGAAATTGTGGCCCAAATACTTACTGAGTACTTTTTGTGTTTGAAACTTCATCTGTAGAGTTGTAGAGCTACAATCTGTATTTTTTCTTCTAATTTATTTTCTAGAGTAAAGGTGATTGCAATGTAGAAGGAAAAGAAGGGCTTAGTAAACCAAATAATTGTTTCATAGAATTATGGGCAATTTAAAGTAGCCCACAATAGCATATATTTTTGTGTGCTATTACTTAAAATTCTCCACCAAAAAATATATGTGTATTCACATGTGGTCTAAGTGTTGTATATAATGGCTTCATATTGCTGTACTTCCTACCTGGGCATTTAAAACTGCAGGTTTCCAAGAAGACCTACCTTGGAGAGCAGAGTTTTATGATTATGTAGAGGGATTAACTGCTTGCCTAATGAAATATGCAACAGATTCTATGCAGCACCATGACAGACATGAATTTCTGGACCTAAATTACTCAGCTCTGGGTTGTGGCTCAAGATAGGGAAAGTGAAATTTGACTACTGTAAGGGATTCAAATTATCACTTTTTGGTGCCAGTTTGAGGTGTCTGGGATAATTGGGAAAACTCAGTGTTGTTGCTTTACAGACTGGCATTCAAGGTTCTTCCCAATATGACAGGCCCTTAGTTTCAGTTTTGATGTTCTCTCTTATTTGAAGTCTCCACTCTTACAAGTTCCCGCTACACTCTATGCTACCCTCCTATGTACTTCCCTCCTGTGCTTCCCCCTGGGTTGTGCATTTGCTTATGTTTTTACACTTAAGGGATGTGAACTCCCCAACTCACCTACAGGAGGTGATCCAGTCTTCCTTCAAAGGTCAAATAAAATTCTAATTTTTCTATAAAACATCTTCTGATGATTTCACTCTGTAGAGAGTAAGTACTAAAGCCTTCTGGCTTTTTCTTTTTCTGTATTTTGAACAGTCCTCATTTACAGCCTGGTGAAGTCGTAAAAGTTCCCTCAAATGAAATGTGAATTTCCTAAAAGCAGAATCTGTCATCCTTCCTGTGGCCCTCAGCACCAAGCTTTACTCATAGCAAATGTCCATCCTTCCTGATCTGACTTCTTTAAGATTCCAATGCTGACTTGGTGAAGTTCTCCATATTGCACATAGAAAATCCTGGTGGATTAATTTAATGGATCATTTTGCGTTCAGTAGGAAACAAATGCGGTAGCAAATAATCTCCAAATCCCATTGACTTATAAAAAAGCACATTTCTTGCTAATGGTACTTGTTGACTGCAGTGGTTACCATGGTCAAATGTCTTCATTCCCAAATCCAGGCTAAAGAAGCAACTCTTACTTTCGACCAGTCTTGTGGTAGAGAGAAAAGAGCAAGAGAGTTAGCAGAAGATGGAATGGTTTGTAAAATTGTAAAGCCTCTTCTTAGAATGGGAAAATGTCTTCTGCTCACATTTCATGGTCCAAAGCAATTCAAATGGCCCAGTCTGACAAGGCAAGTACCTGTTGCCTAAAGAGAGATACTGAAAGCTCAGGGCAGCCTGTTGGGATGTGTTGTTTTCTTACAGGGAAGGGGGACGGTTGTACAGTCCACTTCACTTAGTGTTTGCAGTGCTATTCTTGTTCCCTGGTTGTTTCTGGACTTCCCAATTTTGCACCTCACTACTTCTCCAGCCTTACATCCAGCTCTTCTAAGTCGATACTCATAGTGGCTATTTTTATTATTTGTTGACATTGCATTCCATTATTTTTGATCCAGGCCTTGACCTGTCTCTGTATCTGGCTCTTTTTCTGCTAGATGACCACAAAGTTCCCCAGTTTGGGCTGGCTCTGGCATGTCTCTCGCCTGTATACTATACACTTTATCAGCGACTATTGTGTAAACCCCAGATAATTGTCAATAAATACGTGTCAAATCCTATTATGATGCTGATTGTTTAGTCAGTGGCATCAATTTTGATTCTGGACCCATTGCCCTGGGACTAAAGGGTCCATCTTGACCTTTGTGCACTAAGCTCAGAGCACCTACTTTTTGGCAAGAGTTACCTCTGGAAGTGTTGAGATTGGGAATTGCGAGATCTCATTGAATCAAAGTCAGAAAAGAGTTTCCCTCCTTCACTGTTCCAGGAGGTTCTTCTCTACTAACAGAACCTGAGAGAAAAAAACTAATCAGAACATATATTCTACACTCAACACTCTTTTAAAAGTTTTCTTTTAAATTCACAGTAGTGAAGAAAAACTCAAAGGTAAGCTAAGTCCCTACTAGAATTTAAATTAGGTACTTATTTTTTTGCCCAGGATTTTCCTTAAGTCTTTCTGCCATTTAAAAGTTTTTATAACATAGGTGATAGGTGCAATGGAAATAATCCATTGTTCTCAGTAGTAAAGAAAGTGGGTATTAGTTCCAAATCCATTATTAGCTTCGGCTTGATAAGTTGAAATTTACACTTATACCTTCCTATAGTTGTTTTCCTTAGTAACAGAGTCTAAGGAACCGGACATCATGTGGTGTTGCATATGGATGGAGTGTCAGTATGTAATTATACATAGTATCGATTTGTTTTCTTTCAAATGCCATTTACCAGTGTACCGCGTATTGGATATATTACAATTTAAAAATGAATGATGACATCATTATTCATGCATTCAGCAACTATTTTTGAATTTCTATTATGTCCATGGCAAAGCTAAGCATTTGAGATACAACGGTGAGAAAACAGAAATCCTGCTTTCCCGGAACTTACAGAACATCAGAAAATCAGCCATTAAAAATATGACCACAAAACAAATATATAATAAGAAATTTTTATACATTTACTGAAGAAAAAAACATCACTCTTGGAGTATAATAAAGAAACCTCGCAGAGGCTTGGAGTCAGGGAAATTTCCCTGGGGAAGAGTTTAGCTTAAACCTGAAGGATGAGTCAGAATTAACTAAGCAACGTGCGAGGTGGGAGTGAGGGAGGCAGGTGACTCCAGGCACAGGCACCAGCCGCATGGAAAACCACCTGTGCCTGCTGTTTGCATGGAGAGCTCTAGGAACTAAAAGAAAATGCGCGTGGCTGAAAACAGAATGTATAACAAAGTATAACACGAAGCTAGGAAGGTTGTCCGGAACCAGCCTAAGCAGGGATTAGAGCCTGCATTGAGGATTCTGGTCATTGTTCTAGGTCTTTTTTTTTTTTTTTCTCTTTCTGCCCAAGTATTTTCTACATCATAAAAGAGATGCTTTTGCAGTGGTTTCTCCAAAAAAGCAGATTTCAGTTTACGGTTGTTAAAAGAAGCAACGGAATAAGTGTAAGAAGAAAACGTTGAAGTTGCATTCCTGAAGCAAGGAAAGAACTAATCATCATTTGTTTTTCAAATGCCCACTCAGACACTTCTTACTTTCTTTTTGTTGTCTTTTAATTCTTCCTATGCAGGAGGCACATATCTTTAGACTTCACTGGGACAATGCCAACACTGTGAAAATATGTAAGCAAGGGCCTTTTTCTGCAAATGCTGCCTGTTACTCCTCTTCAGGAACAAATGTGTTTAAGGATGAAGAAAAAGCTTATAAACACCACCCTGAAATTGCTTGCTTGAATATCTTTTTCTCTTCTTTTTTGTTCTTGCTTCTTCTCTCTTGTACATATGCATAGGAAAGAATTTTTACATTTAAAGAAGTGAGACTTTCTTAATGAACAATTTTAGATATAAACCTAGACTTGACTTTGCTGCTATTTCTGGTGTAATGGTAGATTTTCCACATTAAATTAATTGTGGTCTTTCAGGATAAACACAGACTGTGCCCAAATACTCATACACTCCACTTTCGATCATGTTTTAGAGTAGCTGTATAAAGAAAAAAATATGTAATTTATATAATTAAATGACATTCTAATTTTAATAATGCTAATAATTATGATAATTAAATTGAACTTGATGTTTTCTTTGGTAGAATGGAGATAATAAACTTTTACAAGATTGCTTCATTTGTAATAGAAACAGTATAATAAAATTTGCAAATATGTGATTAGCCAGAAAGTGTCACTTTAGGGATAATTTACTTCCAGCTATTTTATTTTCTGATATTTATATTTTAAGCAGCATCTGCAAGAAAAAGAAAGGAAGAGGTTTCATTGTTATTTTAAACAACTGCAGGGGATGATGAGTGGGAGCCTCTTTGCTAAATAATTAAAGAGTTAAGACCTTCAGAATGTAGAAATAGGAAATGCAAGACATGGTTGTATATGTGCACGTAGAGGATTTACAGGAAAATATGTATAGGTGCCAGGAATGATCAAATGACTAACTTGGGTTGATGAATCATCAGTTATGTTATGTTTAAATGGGAGATATGTTTAAATGTTTCTTGGAAGAAACACAGCCTGCTAAGGGCAAAGGCCAAGCTACACCTCTCATGGCAGCACACTCACAGAATAAAATGTGGATGGTGACTTCTGGATTGTTGCAAAGCTGTGGCCCTGCAGCATTCTGTGCATGACAAGCTGAGTTTAGAGCCTTGATAAGACAAATATAATGCTTATAGATTTAAGAATTTGCCCTAAAGAAGGCCAAGGGGAAATTGCTACAAACATTTTGTCCAGACATCGGAAAGTTCCATCTTATTTTCCCAGCTGAGAGTTAAGTGTTGAGTTAATGACTAACTCACTGCCCTCTAAGTTTCTGTTAGATAACGACGCTGGTGAGATTCCATTATGTCCTGTAAGAAATGCTCATAAGATCTTCAAAAAGGAACACAAGATTTCGAGATACCTGACACAAATTTGTGAATTTTTTTCTGTGCATCTTTTTTTTTTCCTTCGCCACCATAGAGGCAGATTTATCTGCACTATGCAAATGCTTTGTGCCAGTGGGGTGAATATCTCTTGGATGCAAAGTGATGATTTCAAAATTCAATTATATGTCTGGCATTCAATTGAAAACAAATATAGCAAGTAGCTTGTATGAGTGAAATTGTGTATGCCCCTCCTAAACAATGAAAAGGCCGAAGAGGTTTTCTATTGAATAAAATTTTAATTTAAACGATGTCGGTTTTAAGTATATCAAGGGCATTGTTTATTTACTATAATTCATGGCATCTTCTCTTACTATGGAACTAGAAGAGAATGATTTTGTTGGACTTTTTCAACTCCTAATTTAAAAAGAAATAAGACTTTATTTAAATTGTCATTATGTAGATTTAAATTTTAGCCATTTGAAAAGATTGAGGCATACTGAGATATATAATAATGAGACAGGTTTAAAAGTTAAGAGTTGAAGAAGGAGACCGTATCGAGATCTGTTCTGTCCAATACAGTCACCACTACCATATGTGGTTATCAAGCACTTGAAATATGACTAATTCAAATTAAGATGTTCCATAAGTCTAAAATACCCACTGGATAGCAAAAGTTGAGTATGCAAAAAAGAATGTGAAATATCTCAATCACAATTTTTACATCAATTATGTGTTGGAATGGTATTATTTTGTATATTGGGCTGAATAAATCATATTATTAAAATTAGTTTTACCAGTTCCTTGTTCCTTTGTCTATGTGGATTCTAGAAAGTTGAAAGATATCTATGTGGCTTACATTATACTTCTATTGGAGAGCACTGCTCTAGATCAGCCTTGACATTTCAGAGGTTAGAAAACCAACTATTCATTGAAGAGATCTCCAAATTTCCAGTCCAGTGATGTTCCCCACCTACTGCATTTGTGTAGGCTTCAATATGTTTACTATATATTCTATTATTTGATTTTTATAGCAACCTAATGAGGATTATAGATTAGGAATTATAAGTTCCATTTTACAGAGTAGGCACAGAACTTAAATGAATTGTTGAAAGTAATGTGTTTAATAAATGGTAGACATAGATCTCGACCTAATTTTTCATGACTCCTAGAGTATGTGGTTTATTACAACCAGTCATTGTGAGTGTGGAGATCACTGTAGGTGGAACAGCCAGACTTGTTTATTCCCACATGTCATAGGTGAGGAATTAATAGGAGAGGACCCAGCAGTTCTTGAGTCTCTATGTTTTTATAGTCACTATCATTCAATTTTTTTTTGCTCTTGTTAAATATATATTTGAGTGTCTATTTGCAGCAGAAAAGTGTGAGAAATGCTAGATAAATAACAAAAAGGTAAAATACTTATTACATGTTAGGTATTTCACTTCTAAGGAGATAAGTCATATACACATGAAAAAATAAATAACAAAATGTGATAACATGATTAGTTGCTAAATTAAAGTTAAATCAGTAAATTTTTTAGGTATTTCCCTACCATTATATATAACCATTATATTGCCATAAAATTTAAATGATAAACTTTTAGAATTATAAAGGATAAAAAGACCCAGCTAAGCTAAATTGAGTATCTTTTCCCCACTTATCCCTAAAATATTAGAATGCTTTATATGTTAATTTTTATTTCCCTGAAAAGATGTATCCTTTTTCTCAGAAATCCATCCAATTTTTAACAGTCAAGAGAATCCTCCTTAAATATTCTCAGATCCTCTCACATGGAAAAATGAAAACATGTATTTTATCATTGGCTTCTACCTAGTTGAAACAAAAGAAGTTGATCATCTGTTTCTGCATAGGGCCCAATGTTTTAGTTTCTTAGGCTGCTGAAAGCAGATGCCATGAAATGGTTTGACTTAAAGAATGGGAATTTATTAGCTTACAGTTTTGAGGCCATGAACATGTTCAAATCAAGGCATCATCAAGGTGATGCTTTCTTCCCAAGGACTGGCTGCCAACGATACTTGCGTCTTCTGCCACACTGCAAGGCACATGGCGGCATCTGCTGGTCTTTCCTTTCTCTTCGGGTTTCTTTGTTTTTAGTTGCTTGCTTTCTGGCTTTTTCTCTTTTTCTCTCTATTCGTCTCATTTATAAAGGATTCCAGTAAGAACCCCATCTTGGTCCATGCCTTAACCGAAGTAACGTCATCAAAAAATAGTTTTATATCCACAGCAATGGATTAGCTTTAAGAACATGATATTCTGGGGTACCACCAAACACAATATACCAGAATGCCCTAATTTAAAAATCACTGTTTATAAAATTATAATATGTCCTATTAACTTTTTGCATTCTTATAAGTTTTTTTAAAAAATATTTTAATCAGCTTTGGAATTCTTTTAAACCCTTCTTAATGTTCTGAGTTTTCTGTTTTAATTAGGAAATCCAAACTTATCATTCTTTCAGGTAGATAATAGTACTTATTAAAAGCTGGGTATGTTATTATTCTGTACTATGTAACTGTGAGTATAGCAGATAAACAAAGTTTATTAAGCATTATTTGTGCTATTCTACGATAAACTAGTTCCAATCTGTTTTCTTGAGCAAAACCTCTAGGATGGGAAAAGTCACCAAAGCAAGACTGAACACAGTGAAATGTTCTGCCATAAAACAGATTAAAAGACAAAAGGAACAATAGATGTAGGTTTATGATAAGGTGGCCCTAATTTTCATCTCATACAGTTTGCTTTTCTGGTCTTTTATTGATAATCTGCCTATTTTTGCAGTTTGGGATTGTCCTTGCTCTTTTTTTAAAAATTCATTTTTATTGAGATATATTCACATACCATACAATCATTCAAAGTGTACAATCAGTAGTTCACAGTACCATCATATAGTTGTGCATTCATCACCCCCAATCTATTTTTTTTTTGAACATTTTCCTTGTACCAGAAAAAGTGAAAAAAAGAATAAAAAAGAAAAGTAAAAAACAACACCCAAATCATACCCCCCTCCCACCCTATTTTCCATTTAGTTTTTTGTCCCCATTTTTCTACTTATCCATTCATACACTGAATAAATGGAGTGTGATCTACAAGGCTTTCACAATCACACTGTCACCCCTTGTAAGCTACATTGCTATATAATCATCTTCAAGAGTCAAGGCTACTGGCTTGGAGTTTGATAGTTTCAGGTATGTATTTCTAGCTATTTTGCTGCACTAAAACCCAAAAAAGGATTATCTATATAGTGCATAAGAGTGCCCACCAGAGTGACCTCTCTACTCCATTTGGAATCTCTCTGCCACTGAAACTTTGTTTCATTTCATTTCGCATCCCCCTTTTGGTCAAGAAGATGTTCTCAATCCCACAGTGTCAGGTCTGGATTCATCCCCAGGAGTCATTTCCCACATTTCCAGAGAGATTTACACCCCTGGGAGTCAGATTCCACGTAGTGGGGAGGGCAGTGAGTTCACCCACTGAGTTGGCTTAGCTAGAGAGTGAAGTCCACATCTGAGCAACAAAGAGGTACTCAGGGGGAGACTCGTAGGCACAATTATAAGCAGGTTTAGGCTCTCCTTTGCAGTAACGAGCCTCAAAAGGGCACGTCCCGTGATGGAGGACTCGGCACATCAAACCCATCAGTCCTCAATGTTTGTGAGAACATTAGCAACAATCCAGGTGAGGAAGCCCAACACCTCTGCATTTTCCCCTGGCTCCTCAGGGGGTGCCCTGCCTATATATTTTTATTCTCTGCCCAAATTACTTTGGAATGTGTCACTATTTCACACTAACCTATGCAAACCTACCAGGTCTCACTTCCTATTAAAAGTTCCATGTAATTATGGTATTTGAACAAACTGTACGACTTAAATTGTTTAGGAAATATAGCTCTTGCACCAACTAACCATCTCTTCCTTTGGTCTCACATGGAATTTGAGGTTTTAAAACACAGTCAGTATTGTCCTTTATCCTTTGGCCTGATTTGCCCTAGTCCTAGCCATATCTGCTTCATTCATATCTTTCGCTGAAGTCTGGACTCTTTTTCAACAGTTGCTGTATGTTCTAATATTGACATTCGTATCTGCCAAGTTCTAACTCTGAGTTTCAGGTGTCACACAGATACCCAATGTTCTAGAGACCAATCAAGTTATACCCAAAGGGATCAGCATCTCAGAGTTTGGAGATAGCCATTACAATTCAGGAATAGATTTGACTGCTGTAAGAGCTTACAATCTAGGGACCATTACAAAAATCGTTTCCCTGTTAGGCTGTGTTCTAAGATTCAATTCTGAGTTTACACATTGTAGTTAGTCCATATTGGTGGGGCACTGTAGTGTTTGCCTTTGTTTCTGGCATACTTCACTTAAAATGCTGTCTACGGGATTCAGTCACCTCCTGCATGTCTCACGGCTTCACTCCTTCTTGCAGTTGCTTAATATTCCATTGTAGCACACACAGCAGTTCACCATTCTGTTCCTTAGTTGATGTAGTCTTAGGCCACCTCCACCCATTGCAAATCATGCATACTCTCTCCATAAACACCAGTGTGCAAATGTCTATTCATATCCCTGCCAGTCAATTTTTGATACATTAGAAAAACTAGGAAAGGTGAAGAAACATATACCATATCTAGCTTTCAACAAATTGTTTGTTACAACTTCCAAAAGATGTTTGAGGATGACAGAGTGATAGGTAAATTATTTGATAAAAATTTGCATTTCTGGCTTTCTTTAAAAGTCAGAATATCTTCTAATATTGGGCTGGCATGATTGTATGAGTAATTGTCTAGAACTCTGGAACTGAGTGACAGCTGCCTTCTATCCATGTTCTGGTTTGACACCCTCCCCCTACTCCCCATTGTGTCAGAACTATTCTCCTTCATTATCTGCCTGATCTTGTAAAAGTTTGAGTTTGCCATCTCTAGACTGTATTCTCAATGGTACCTTCTAACTCTCAGTGTCTGTCTATCTATGATCCTCCAATTATCTAAATGGCTTTTAAGCCTCGTAAATGAAAGCTATGCTATGGCTAGTTAGATGATACTATAATTTTTTTTTTTTTTTGCACACCATACATTAACCTTCATGTGCTTTCTCCATTTGATATTTATTATCTTTATGTGTGTTTTGACTGCTTTTGACTTGCGACATTTTCATATTTGTTACTGCTATTTGTGCTCTTCCTCTGATGTTGCATTTTCTATAGATTTCATTTTATTTAACAACACAGTTCCCTAATGACCATTTTTAAAAAGTGATGTGTAACAGGCTGGCTTCCAAGGTTTTGCATGTATAGTCCCCCATCTACTCTTCTTCCTTTGTTAATCTCTGACACAGGGATTTCACTCTAGCTGTATAAATCTCTGTCCTGTCTTTTCCAATTGAAGTGTGATAGAGTACTGAGATTCCCAAGTAATAGTAAGTGGAAGCCTTCTCACTATATATAAAAGTCTTGTTCAAATGTAAACAAATTTCCCTGTCTTTATCCCAGATTTAATGAATCAAACTCTTTGGGGATGGTACCTGGATATTTGCTGCATGCCACAGTGGTTATTAACATTTACTCTGCAACAGAAAACCTAGGTTTTCATCTTGGCTTCTGCAATTCTAGCTATGTGTCCTGGGTAAATTACTTAATTTCTCAAACCTCCAGTTTCCTAATCTGCAAAATAGAGTAATAATAATGTCTACCTCAAAGGATTGCTATGAGGATTAAACGGGGTAATTTTGTAGAGTTTTGTTAACAGGCACATAGTAAATATTATGTACGTCTGCATTAAAATATGTATTGAATAGATAAATCAGAAGTTCCTCAAGATGATTTTGACACAAAGTTTAGGAACCAATGGATGGAAAAAATAAGATTCTGAAATCTTTCTTTTTGAAGATATGTCTTTTCTCTGACTTCTGCTGGTTCTCAACAGGGTAGTGCCATCCCTCGGGGATGCTTTGGCAAATACATGGCGGCACTTTCAGTTGTCATGTTACTGGGCAGAGTTGTAAGGGAAAAGATATTAGACATCCTTCAACGTGAGACCCATTTCACAATGAAGAATTGTTCCAAATCTACTATATCTGAATAGCCACTGGTTATTCATGTAAATGGAAAACCTGTTTCTAATTAGTTGAGGCTGAACCCTAGCCCTTTTACATTTAGAAAACTAAAGTGTTTTCGTACAGTTTTAATACACTGAATTTTTTTTCATGAGTGCAACTAGCATATAAACCAATGAAAGATTTGTTTTCCTTTGGAACTTTACCAAGACTCAGTCATCAGTTTGAAGAACCACGTTACTGATGATCATGCCTTTCTTGGTTTTGAGGCATCAATCCACTTTTAGTTGACACATGTAGGGCCAACATTTGACTCTACTTCATTTTGTTTTCCAATATGGATATTCTTGATCAGTTGAATTTGAAATATATATTGATTGTAAATTATTTTTGCTTTATTCTCCTTTATATTACTGATGAGATAGCATATGATTTTCTTCGCACTTATGTGCATTGGTAGGTTTTATCATCTATGAGTTCATTTTAGAATAGTAAAAGGAGTGTCATAAAATATGCATGGTGTCCCGTAGGCTTGAGGCAAAACTCTCAGATCTAGAAGGAGTTTTCTAATTAATCTTACTCAGTATACTAAATAACACTGAATTCCTTCAGAATACATATCAGGGTTATGCTAAATTAATATGTGCTTATTTCAGGCTATTTTGGGGATGTTGTAGATGCTTTTAATGAGTATGTTCTGTCTCACTGAGTAGATTTTATATCCTTCAAGGAAAGAAAATGTTGCCTTTGATTCCCTTTGTATCTTTTCACAGCAGGTATTCAATAAGTGGTGTTGACAGCCTGACTAAAGTTTAAAGAGAAGCAGGCAAATTCAAACAGTAGAGTTGGAAGTTTAAAGTAAATTGGAAATAGAGTGCCTGAAAAATGTTAGTTCACCAGAAGAAAACCTTCAAAGGTAAAGGAAGCAGAGAAACAGAGACTGCCTTCAGGGCCCTCCTGGGAAATATATTGAGGCAAAATCTTGAGCTATTAAAGACATATGCAGATGTGCCCTCCCTAGGGAAACCCAACACAAGAATCTAAAATTTAAAAACCAAAACAAAAAATCAGGAATATTAGAGGGTTATTTTGCAGAGGAGAAGGAATATTAATCATATAAGAATTATGATTAGATACCTACTATGTGTTGACAACTTAGCATTAAAAAGTGTAGATTCTTTTCAGTAGCTTTAAGTATACTCACTTAAAGTGGACTTAGATACATCTGAAGTAGGTTCCAGTTTACAAAAGGCATTTAGGTGCAAGGAAAGTAAGGTGCACTTTATAATACATTGATTTCATTCAAGCTTTGGTAGCACAATGATTTCAGAAATTAAATGGACCACTCTAGTGTATAAAGGTAGGTAATGATTTCATTGGTGAGCCTGAAAATCAGGAAACATCAGATTCACCATGGTGAATAGCTAGCAACATAAACCACATGACTTCATCTCAAACAGGTGTTTAGGCAAACAAACAAAAGAGAGAATAGACACACTGCAGATTATTTCAGATGGACACAGATGAAGAGTTATGCATCATAAGTTGGGATGGAATGTTTATTTTGCTGACTGACAATGACTGGAACTTGAAAGCAACCTGATTCTCTTCGTGATATGTGAAGAGTCACGTATCAGTGAGATAAGAGGTGATACCGTAGCTGCTGCTTGCCTCTTATTATTACCATTAAGTTAGAAACTCTTGAAATGTGTATCTATATATCTCTCTCTCTATATATATATATCCATATATACATACAAATGCACATATCTACACATGCATTTATATAACATAAATATATATTTACATGTGGATATTAACTTTTTGTTAACTTTACCTGTGTAGTGATTATTTAAAAGAAGCAAGAAGAAAATATAGCAAATAAAATATTTAGCTTTCAGTTCAGTATTACTGAGCTATACTGAATATACGATTGATTTCTCCTGCCAGCCCAAATATCATGGAAACATACAGAAAAGAAAATGGGATACACAGGAATTTTGGAAAGCTGGGTAGACAGCCACCAGAAAACCAGAAAAGCGATAGGTTTTCCAGAGAGGCAGAACTTGTGATATCAGGTTGACAATGGAATGCAAGAGAACTGCAAAGTATATACTGTGGAAAAGAGAGGTGCTGCAAACAGTAAATTTTCCCAGCAGATTCGAGAGGAGGATGCTATATGAGGTCGGTTTGCTAATGAAATAAAGGGCTGTGAAATACTTATGCCAATTGTATTAACCTGTTTCTTAAGTGCAAGCAAAAATGCCTACTTTGCATGAAGAAGATTTTGCAGAATTTCACAGAATTTCAGGAAGGCTAGAGAACTGGGCCAGTGCATAGTCTGCCAGGAGCAACCCCCGAATCTAAGCCACACAAGTGACCTCATTATGAAACTTCTGCTCCCTCATTCAGGTACCATTACAGTGATCTGCAGTTGAGCCACTTCTGTTCAGGAAGTTAATTTTGCAGCCCTGGGCACAGGTCTACCTTTTGGGATAATCGAATCCTGAATCAAAACCTGGCAGAGATTCATTTTGAGTGGCAGATCCAGTCAGACAACTGGAAAAGCAAATCACCAGAGTTTCCATTTTTCCAGAGGAAACTCTTGCCTCAGCGAGACTTGTAAGATGGAAACTCCCATTATAGAAGGGGATGCTAGAAGGTCAACACAAATGACACCTGTTCCATTTATTTGTCTTCCCAACCCTTCCTAATTTTGCCCCCACAAGAAAATCATGAAAAGACTTTCTAAATTAGATATTCTGGTAAGAGATTACAGGAGTAATGGAGTTGGTGTGGAGAAAGTACTCCAGATAATTTATGTTTATCATGAAGAATTGGGAGTCCCCACACCCAGCAGACAAAAAACTCTCTCACGCTTAAGATATTCTTACCCAGGAACAAGTCTTATCTTGTGCTCCTAAATCAGAGCTTCTCTTCTGTGGTAGCATTTTCCAGTGTTTCTTAGATGCCAAATAAAATGTATGAATATTCAACAGAGTTACCAGGGGTGTAAGGGAATCCAGGAAAAGGATAAAAAATTAAGTAAAATTAAGAAATATTCTCAAATAAAAAGATTTAATACAGACAGAGAAGAAAATGTTAAAATACTTATTATGAGTATCCTCTGAGAGATAATAAAATAAGAATGAACTTCAATGAAAAGGCAAATTAGAATTCTTGGAAATATAAAATATGATAGCCAATTTAAAAAGATAAGAAAAAGAGGGGTTAGATAAAAGAAGGGATATAGTAGAATACTAAATGAGCTGGAAGATTGAGGCAAGTGATTCTCACAGAGTGTGGTAAAGAGAAGGGAAAATATGATGTAAGAGAGAAAAATAGAGATAGGATTTATCCAGGTGGTCCATATCACTTAGGATTGTCATTAATCACAAATAAGAAAACAGAGGTGACTGTAGCTTTAAAGAAGAATGAACTTACTTCTGGGTAATGTAAAAGCCCAAAGGAGGCAGTCCAGAGATTTGCTCCTCAGGAATTCAGGCTCCCAGCTATTTCAGGATGTTGGTCAAAGCAACAATATTCAAGGTAGCAAGATGGAGGAAGTGACAAAAAATGAGGGGCAGCTGTTTTATTTATTTATTTATTTTGTCTATTTTCAGATTTTTTTTAAAAATAAAGTTTATTAGTAGAATTCACACAAAGCCACCCCAGCACATCTTTCTATTGTGGAAACTGAGAAAGCCTATATTCTAATTTATTTTTATTCTTTAAAGGTAAATTGCAAACAGATGATTAGAGAAATAAAATATTCTGTGATTCAATGCCTTCCTCTCCACCTTCAGATTTCTAAATTGTTTATTTATTCTGTGCCAGTTCATTTTTTTTTTTTTTAATTAGAGAAGTTGTGAGTTTACGGAATAATCATGCATAAAATACAGGATTCCCATACACCACCCCACCACCAACACCTTGCACTGGTACGGAACATCTGCTACTATTAATGATGGCACTTTTAAAAATAATTGTACTATTTTTTTAACAGTAGTTTCCTTTGTTACAATTGAGGAAAGATTATTAAAATAGTCGATTATTCACATTAGATGTATTTTCTCCATATACAACCCTATTATTACTACCTTGTATTTGTATCTCATTTGTTATAAACCATGAAAGAACGTTCTTAAACTTGTACTATTAACTATAGTCCATCGTCTACAATAGGGTTCACTGTGCTATACAGTCCTGTTTTATCTTTAATTTTGTCCTAGTAATACATACATCCTAAAGTTTCCTCTTTTAAAGACATTCACCTATATAGTTCAGTACTGTTGATTACACTCACAATAATGTGCTACCATCTCCACCATCCATTTCCAAAACTTTATAATCAGCCTAAATAGAAATTCTGAACAAGTTAAGCAACAGCTCCCCATTCTGTAACCCCAATCTATCTCCTGGTAACTTACATTCTAGAATCTAACTCTATGAGCTTACTTATTGTAATAACTTCATAACATTCATAACACTGAGATCAAACAATATTTGTCCTTTTGTGTCTGGTTTATTTCACTCAACATAATGTCCTCAAGGTTCATCCATGTTGTTGCATGCATCAGGACTTCATTCCTTCTTACAGCTGAATAATAGTCCATCATATGTATATACCACATTTTGTTTTTCTATTCCTCAATTGACGGACACTTGGGTTGCTTCCATCTTTTGGCAATTGTGGATAATGCCGCCGTGAACATCGGTATGTTAATGTCTGTTTGAGTCCCTGCCTTCAGTTCTTCTGAGTATATGCCTAGTAGCAGGATTGCAGGATAATATGGCTCTTGTATACTTAACTCCCTGAGGAACTGCCAAACTGTCTTCCACAGCAGCTGCACCATTTTACATTCCCACCAGCAATGAATGAGTGTTCCTATTTCTCTACATCCTCTCCAACACTTGCAGTTCTGTTTTTTAATAGTTGTCATTCTAGTAGGTGTGAAATGATTCCTTATTGTAGTTTTGATTTGCATTTCCATAATAGCTAGTGATGTTGAGCATTTTTTTCATGTACTTTTTAACCATTTCAATTTCCTTTTTGGAAAAAAATGTCTATTCAGATCTTTTGTCCATTTTTTAATTGGGTTTTTTTGTGTTTTTATTATTGAATTGCAGGATTGCTTATATATTCTGGACATTAAACCCTTAATGGATAGATAGTTCCCAATCCCATTGAGTAGGTTGCCTTTTTGCTTTCTTGACAAAGCCCTTTGAAGCCCCCAAATTTTTAATTTTGAGGAGATCCCATTTATCAATTTTCTCTTTCATTGCTTGTGCTTTGGGTATAAAGTCTAAGAAACCATTGCATACCAAAAGATCTTGAAGATGATTCGCCACATTTTCTTCTAGGAGTTTTATGGTCCTTGTTCTTATATATAGGACTTTGATCCATTTTGAGTTAATTTTTGTATAAGTTTTGAGATATGAATCCTCTTTCATTTTTTTTGCCTATGGTTATCCAGTTCTCCCAGCACCATTTATTCAAGAGACTATTCTTTTCCAGTTGAGTGGACTTGGCAGCCTTGTCAAATATCAATTGGCATACAACTTGGTGGGTGAACTCACTGCCCCCCCCCCCCCCATATGGGATCTGACACCCAGGGGTGTAAATCTCCCTGGCAATGTGGGATATGACTCCCAGGGATGAATCTGGACCCAACATTGTGGGGCTGAGAACATCTTCTTGACCAAAAGGGGGATGCAAAATGAAACAAAATAGAGTTTCAGTGGCTGAGAGATTCCAAATGGAGTCAAGAGGTCACTCTGGTGGGCATTCTTATGTACTATATAGATAACCCTTTTTAGGTTTTAATGCATTGGAATAGCTAGAAGTAAATACTGAAACTATCAAACTCCAACCCAGTAGCCTTGACTCTTGAAGATGATTGTACAGCAGTGTAGCTTACAAAAGGTGACAGTGTGATTGTGAAAGCCTTGTGTATTGCACTCCCTTTACCCAGTGTATGGATGGATGAGTAGAAAAAATGGGACAAAAACCTAAATGAAAAATGGGGGTGGGGTGGGGTGGTGGCATGATTTGGGTGTTCTTTTTTACTTTTATTTTTTGTTCTTATTTTCACTTTTTCTGGTACAAGGAAAATGTTTGAAAAATAGATTGGGGGTGATGATTGCATAACTATCTGATGGTATTATAAACAATTGATTGTACACTTTGGATGATTGTGTGGTATGTGAATAGATCTCAATAAAATTGAATTTAAAAATATCAATTGGTATAGATGTGAGGGTCTTTTTCTGAAGTCTTAATCCAATTACATTTGTCAATATATCTATCTTTATGTCAGTACCATGCTGTTTTGACCACTGTAGCTTTATGATAGGCTTTAAGGTCAGGAAGTATGAGTCCTCTAAATTTGTTCTTCTTTTCGAAGATGTTTTTGGCTATTTAAGGCCTCTTACCCTTCCTAATAAATTTGATAAGTAACTTTTCCATTTCTGCAAGGTAGGCTGTTGGAATTTTGATTGGGATTGCATTAAATCTGTAAATAAATTTGAGTAGAATTGAGTTGACATGTTAATGATATTTAGTCTTCCAATCCATGAACATGGAATATCCTTCCATTTATTTAGGTCTTCTTTGATTTATTTATTTTTATTTTTTTGTATTTTTTTAGTTCTCTGTACAAGTTTTTACAACCTTGGTTTAAATTTATTCCTAGAAAATTGATTCTTTAATTGCCATTGTAAATGGATTTTTTTCTCGATATCTTCCTCAGTTTGTTCATTACTAGTGTATAGAGTCACTACTGATTTTTGCGTGTTGTTCTTGTATTCTGCCACCATGCTAAACTCATATATTAGCTCTAGTAGCTTTGCTGTAGATTTTTGGGGACTTTCTCTATTTAGAATCATGTCATCTGCAAATAGTGGAGGTTTTACTTCTTCCCTTCCAATTCAGATGCCTTTTTTTCTTTTTCTTGCCTCAGCTGCTCTAGCTAGAACTTCTAGCACAATGTTGAATAATAGTGGTGATGGTGGGCATCCTTTTCTTGTTCCAGATCTTAGAGGGAAAGCTTTCAATCTTTCATCATTGAGTATGATGTTAGCTGTGGGCTTTTCATATATGCCGTTTATCATGTTGAGAAAGTTTCTTTCTATTCTTATCTTTTGAATTGTTTTTATCAAGAAACATTGACGGATTTTTTCAAATGCCTTTTCTGCATCAATTGAAATTATTATGTGGTTTTTCCTTTTTGGTTTGTTAATGTGTTGTAGTACATTAATTGATTTTCTTGTGTTGAACCACCCTTGCATAAGTGGGATAAAACCCACTTGATCATGATGTATAATTCTTTTGTTATGCTTTTGGATTCTATTTGCAAATATTTCATTGAGTATTTTTGCATCCATATTCAAAAGAGAAATTGTCTGTAATTTTCTTTGCTTGTAGTATACTTATCTGGATGTGCTATTAGGGTGATGTTGGCCTCATAGAATGAGTTAATGATGTTCCTTCCTCTTCAATTTTTTGAAAGAGTTTGAGCAAATTGGTGTTAATTCTTCTTGGCATGATTGATAGGATTCACCTCTGGATCCATCTGGTCTTGAGATTTTCTTTGGGGGGTGGTGGTTTGATGACTGATTCAATCTCTTTACTTGTAATTGGTCTGTTGATGTCTTCTGTTTCTTCTGGAGTAACTGTAGGTTGTTTGCATATTTCTAGGAATTTGTTCATTTCATCTAAGTTGTCTAATTTGTTGGCATACAGTTGTTCATAGTATCCTCTTATGATCCTTTTTCATGGGGTCATTAGTATACCTCCCTTTTCATTTCTGATTTTATTTATGATACCTTCTCTCTCCCTTTTTTTTCTTCATCAGTCTAGCTATGAATTTGTCAATTTTCTTAATCTTATCAAAGCATCAAATTTTTGTTTTGTTGATTCTGTTGCTTTTTTTTTAATCTCAATTTTATTTATTTCTGTTTTAATCTTTGTTATTTCTTTCCTTCTGCTTGCTTTGGGGTTAGTTTGATGTTCTTTTTCTCATTCCTCCAGGTGTGCAGTTAGGTCTTTGATTTCAGTTCTTTCTTCTTTTTTAAAATTTGTGTTTAGGGCTGTAATTTTCCCTCTCAGCACTGATTTTGGTGTATCTCATATGTTTTAATATGTGTTCTCCTTTTCATTTGTCTTGAGATATTTACTGATTTTCTTGAGGTACACTTTTTAAATTTACAGAGTTTAATCCCATTTGTGCAATTGTTTCACCCCCAGAAGAAGGCTTCCTTTCTTCTGTTTCTTCTCCAGGTATCTTGATCTGTTCTGTTTTTGTTTTGCCTCTATGGAATTTTCTCTCCTTTAATTTCCTGGAAGGCAAATTCTGGGAGGAGTATAATTCTGGGGAAGATTTTCCCAAGTCAGTATTTCCCTGCCAAAATAGGGCCAGGGACCCATGAAAGGGGTGCAGACCAACTCCAGAGTGTCCTGGGGAGAGGGTCAGGAAACACCAAAAAGCTCTTCTGATGTCTTCCCAAAGCTGCACTTTTCTGGCCTGCCCAGCAGATAGTGCCCTTCAGCAAACTGTTCCCCACAGCCTTTAGGAGACATTTTGTCTTTCAACCTCTACAATCTCCACCCCTGTTGGGGCAGTATTGAAACAGTGGCTTTGGTCATCCAGGGTGGGTTGAAACAGTAGCTCACCAGGTCACAGTGATCGAAATTCACTAATCAAAAGCCATGATCAATGCTCAGCTGTGCCCACCCTTGTTTTTTGGGAAGATTTTTATGTCCCTTTCTGTCTGCAGCAGCTACCCTGGGGGTGGACTCCAAGGCAGTTGGCCATAAGAGTTGGGGATGGGCACTGGCTGCCACCCTGAGCGAAATACAGATTTTTTACCAGAGTTTCTCAGCCTCTTCCTCCCACTCTTCCTTGGATGCTCTACAGTGTTCTCTGGCCTCTGGAGCCCCAGAACAGTTGTTTCAGATAGTTCATGCTTATTTCCTAGCTGTTTTGGAGGAAACAGTGACTCCAGGGGCTCCCTGATCTGCCCTCTTCCCCAGAAGTCCTTGTGGCAGCTGTTCTTAAGGAAGGTTCCAAGAAGTCGCCACAGATGCTTGCTCTCCAACTCCTGGCTAGAACTCCAGAACTTAGTAGTGTGGCCATATATAGCTGCCAGTGAGGCTGAGAAATATAGATTTTAGCTGGCTGGGGAAGAAAGGACAAATTATATACTAACAGTTCACCTTATTCAAAGGATAATTCATAAAAAATTTCATTTGCGTATGTTTATTAAAGCTTATGTTTAATCACTAGGAGAAACAGAATTGTGACTTTCTAAAACATTAAAGAAAATGAATGAAAAAAATCAATCTAGAAAAAGTTATGAAAGGAAAAGAAGAAAAATAGAAATAAAAAAATATAAAGAGAAAACACTGTATAGCCTTGCAGCCGTGGTATAAATTCAGGTTGGTCTTTATACACTTTGTCTTTTAATATAGTATTGAATTTGATTTGCTAATATTTTATTTAAAATATTTTATTTATGTTTACCTTAGATTGGTGTATATATATATAGTCCAGAAACACATATTTAGGTACTTGAGAATTAATGTGGTATTTCAAATAAGAGAATAAAGAATGATAAATAAATGGTATAAGAAAATATTTTATACTTTTTAAAGAAATTCCAGACAGATGAAACGTGTTAATGAAAAACTATAACTTATCAAAATAATAAAGTTTTACAAAAGTATATTGCCATGTAAAAACACCAGGCATAAAGTAAAATATGGATGGAATTTGTTACATAAAAATTGAAAAGTTCACATTATGAAAGGCTACCATTAACAAAACATAAAAGCCGAGTGAAATCCAGGAAAATTATGTATATGATATATGATAGAGGTTTATATATTAATAAAGAAAAATGTCCTGAAAATTTTTAAGTAAACTCTCAACTCAGTGGATAAATAGGAAAGGAAGTGAAGAGGCATTTCAAAAGAGAAATGCAAGTGGCTAATAAACATGAAAAGATGCTAAATGTTATTATTAATCAGAGAAATTAAAAATAAACCAATAATACCATATCATTTTCACTAATATTCATCAGATGGTTACAAATTATAATGATCAACAATATCAAATGGTGAAAAATTGGAAAATAGCCACTTTCATACAATTTTGTTCTGTCAAAGAACTTACTAAAATTTAAAATACATATCCTATGAAAATACTTTTACATATGAATAAAAATATATATTAGGTGGTTTATTGTGGCAAAATTTTGGAATTATAGAATACAGCTTAATAAATGAGTTGTACTCGTGTGTATGGACATATAAAGTTGTCTGCTAAGTGTAGTTTAAAACAAACCCCAACACCCTCAAATTATTGAACAGTATGTCAATATGCAAATGTGTAGACAAAAACTAGAATGACACACAACAAACTGTTCACCATGATGTGAAACTGGGGTAGCAGTAGAGTGAGATAGAGGTTTTAAGAAGGATTTTTATTTTTTTATCTCCATTTGCATGTTTCCTATTTTTTTGAATTTGTTTTTGTATCTGTTAAAGCAATATCCATAGAAAATCTTACTTTTGTAAGCATTTAGAAGACAGTACTAATAAAGAAAAAAGTATAGAATAAGTTAGATCTATGGACTCATTTAGTAAAATAGTAAAGGAAGTATAAAAACATCCTATAGAAATATACTGAAAACAAACTAGGAAGAATTATGCTCATAGTTAATTTGTAGAATTAGGAATAGTAGGATTTCAGAGCTGGAAGAGTTCTTATAAGTTAACTAGCTGACTCTTCTTACAGATTGTGTCCAAAGGAACTAAATGGTTTCCCTAAAGGAGTGGCCAAGCCAGAGCTGAGTCCAGGCCCTCCATTTCAGTGCCTCTCTCTGCCTCTTGAATCTTCTGGTACATCAAATTCTGATCATTAATTGATTTGTATCAGCTGTCATAAATGAGTCCTGTTATTTCCAGGTCTGTGTAATTTGTCTAGGGCTAAAGTTGAGAATGCTCAGGCCTCCTCCAGAAACACATTCCATTATGTTATAGCTAAATCTCAAAACCTTATTATTATTTTAGATGAAGACTACAAATACCAGAAATAGGGAAACAATTTACATCTAAATTACTAAGGTTAGGAAAATATTTTTCATTTATAAAGTGATTTAGATATACTTTTACCTCGAAATTAAAGGTCTTTTTTCCCTACTCGCCTGTTTTATCAATCTTGTGATACAATTTCTTGGGTCTGGTGAAGGTGTATTTAATTATTTCCCAAGGAAAAATTATATGTCACTAAACTTTGTTATTTTTTCTTCTTTTATCATTTATTCCAACTTTCTTTCCTTTTTTTACTACTTTAAGTACTATTTTTTTAAAAATTGTAAATGTCTTTTTTTTCTTCATCTTCATTTCCCCTGCTTGTTTTCATTTATAATCACAATAGGCTATTTTATTTTTAAGAGTTGGAACAGATAGTAAGAAAGTGCATTTGTTAATCACTCTGAATAATAATTTTGTTTTCAGGGAAATTTTACTGAAAGATTTATTTGCTAGTTCTCCCACCTCAACCATTTTGTGCCTTCATCTACTTCTCCAGGAGTCAAAGGCTGACATGTATTTGGATGATAACATAGCTATTTTTATTATAAATGGCCAACGTACTTGAAAGATGATTTTGGAAAGGAACTCTGAGACATTGTAGGTATGTCCTCTCAAAGTACCTTATTTCACCATAATTACAAACCTTTAAAACATCAACTCCTGTCTTTCTTTCACCTATTTCAGATTACTGTAGTGTTAGTGGAATGCAAAATAATGACCTATTTTAGCAACATTCATGCTAATTAACACCTTAAAAAAGTCAAAATACTTTCCTCAATTGGGACAAGCTATCTTTATTCTCCTAAGCCCAGAATGATGATACAATTGAAGGATCAAACCTCCAATTAAAGATATTGCACTAAAAACATCTATTAATCTCAGTTCAGTTCTTGAGGAGGTATCAATCCACAGGTATACAGAGAGTGGAAAACAGCATGTGGGAGATACCAACATTGGAAGATGAGGAGGAGATGATTAATGGCTGACTTACCAGAGTGAAGTTGATTCCTACTTGCTTGGGAGAGTGTATTAAAAAACAAACCAGTTTATGCTATAGAACCTGAAAAGGCTAAGGAATTTGAAGGGGTAGGTATCTCTGAAGGAAGGGGTGATAGGTGGGGCTGACAATATAAGGATTGGTTAAAAGTCTGCAAAAATAGCAATTGGACCCTAAGATTCCTCCTCCAGCCCTTGTGGCCAGGACTCTGATTCCTCACCCTGCACCACTCACTCACCCAATTCTTGCAGGAGACAAACAGTTTCTCTTTAGAAACTAAGCAGAAGCGTTTTAGTCTTGGAAGCAGGCAGCAAGCAGCACTAGAGAGAGGGTTGGGAAATAGTGCTGCACCGTAGCAGCCCTGGCACCACCCGTTCTACATACTCTTCAGGAGACTGGGGAATTCTCTGGAGAAATTCAATAGTCCAGTATGAAAATATTGCAGATATTGACAGATTAGAATGGCTTGTAAAGCCCACTATTTAAAAAGCCCCAACCATAAACATTGAACTTCCATTTTTATTGTTTCATTTTGAAATTACACTAAAAGGCATATGTTCGAGAACCACCTCTAAGATGAGGTTTTCAAAACAACAAACTTAGAAAAATAGTAACTTAGAAATACAGGCAACACAAGCAGTGGATGAAAACTTAAACTCTAAAAATAAAACACTCTGATTAGTATCCAAAGAAAGATAAAACAAGATAATATGTCCATAAATAAAAACAGGAAGCCTATAAAAGGTGCATTCAAACCTCAAGAAGTATTGAAAATTGGGTGGGAAAAATGACAAATGCCTTGACAATTCAAAGATAATAATTCCAATTTGGTATTCTTTGTCAAAGCAATAAATAAAAGTAAGGGTATAATCAAGATATTTCAGATAGTTAGATGATGTCTCAAACTATGACCTTTTAGACCCACTTGCTCAAGAAACTTCTGCAGGGTGAACTCCACCAAAGGCAAGAGAAAAAACCAAAGGGGAAAAAACATAGTAATGCAGGAATTCTAATTCCTCATCTAATATATTTCCTTCTTTACAAACAGAACCCAATTTTAAGGGGGTGGCAGTATGCCCAGATTAAAGCTGCCTTTCCTAGGCTCCCCTGCAGGTGGGGTGGACATGTGACATGCTGAGGCTAACGGAATGTGAGTAGAAGACACTAGGTGGAGCTATCAAGAAAGATTCCTTAAAGAGGATCAAACTGTCTTTTTGCCTCCTTTTTTTACCTAAAGGGGAAATGAAATTGTTGGAGGCACATAGTCATTGTGATAAAGAATATAGGCATTAGGTTAAATTCTCATTTAACAGAAAAACAAAGATAATATCTAAAGTAAAAAGTGTCAAGAAATAGCAATCTAGTTCCTTGAAAAGTTAATTATAGAATTACCATTTGACCTGGAAATCCCACTTCTAGGTATATACCCAGAGGGAAGGAAAACAGGGTCATAAATGGATTCCTGTGCACCAGCACTTACAGCAGCACCATTCACAACAGCCAAGCACCGGAAACAACCCATGAGGGCTTCAACAAATGAACAGATAAACAAGTGGTGCATATACACTATGGGATATTATTCAGCCATTAGAAACAATGAAGTTAAGAGCAACATGGAAGGACCTCAAAAACATTATGCTCAGTGAAATAAGCAAGACACATAAGGACAAAAAAATTGTTTGATATCACTGGTAAAAGATGACTAGAAATAGTAAATTCACAGAGAGAGAAAGCAGATTAGAGTTTATCAGGGGAGAGGAGGAGAGGAGAAGGGGAAATGGAGTGTGTGTTTGTAATAATAATAATAATGATAATAATAATAATAATTTAAACAAACCAAGCAGACCTCAGGAAAAATAAGTTAATAGCAAGTGACCTTATTAGTATGTACATGCAATCAGACAACACTATTTTAGGTTTGAAGGCTTAGTGAGAAACTGATTTTTCCTTTAATCCTGACAAGTATGCTTTTGCTCTCTTTCCTGATCTCACCATGTTAAAATATATTCTGTCAATAGCATCCTGAGGGGGGAAAAAAGAAATGATAAGTTCAACATCAGAAAAATTAAAAGGTTTTTGCATCGTTAAAGCCCAAAGAAAATATTTACAACATATATCACTAGTAAGGGACTAATATGCCTAATTTATAAAGAGCTCAAAAGCAAGGGACCAAAAAGACAAAAAACACACTAGAGAAAGTAGTAAAATACATGACACATAATTTACAAAAGAAAAAAATATTGCTGAAGGTCCTTATTCTAGTTTGCTAATGCTGCCAGAATGCAAAACACCAGAAATGGATTGGCCTTTATAAAAGGAGGTTTATTTGGTTTCACAGTTACAGTCTTAAGGCCATAAGGTGTCCAAGATAATGCATCAACAGTCAGGTAACTTCACTGGAGGATGGCCAATGGCGTTCGGAAAACCCCTGTTAGCTGGAAGGCACATGGCCAGCGTCTGCTCCGAGTTCTGGTTTCAAAATGGCTTTCTCCCAGAATGTTCCTCTCTAGGCTTCAACTCCTCAAAAATGTCACTCTTAGTTGTTCTTGGGGCATTTGTCCTCAGAGCTTCTCTGGAGCAAAAGTCTGCTTTCAAAGGCTGTCTCCAAAATGTCTTTGTAAGCTGAAGCTCCTCTCTTAGTTCCAGTGCATTCTTCAAAGTGTCCCTCTTGGCTGTAGCTCCTCTTCAAAATGTCACTCACAGCTGCACTGAGTTCCTGCTGTTTGTCAGCTCATTTATATGGCTCCACTGATCAAAGCTGACACTGAATGGGTGGGGCCACGCTTCCATGGGAATATCTCATCAGAGTTATCACCTGCAGTTGGGTGGGGATCATTTCCATGCAAACAACCTAATCCAAAGGTTCCAACTTAATCCCCACTAATATGTCTGCCCCACAAGATTGCATCAAAAGAATATGGCTTTTTCTGGGGGACATAATACATTCAAACCAGCACAGTCCTTAAGCATGTGAGAAAATACTGCGTTCCATGCATAAGAGAAATACAAATGAAAACCACACAGAAACAGCATTTCTCACCCTTCAGATAGCAAAGATTTAAAAGCTGGACAATTTTCTTGGAGAAGCTATAGGGAAGTGGAAAAAAATTTGAAGTTGCTTTTACAATAGGGTAAACACATTCTGAAAACAGTTTCTATAGGATTATAAATAAAGACATTATTTTACTAAATCAATATATTTTTTGTACTATATAACCATTCCATCCCATCAAAACTGTGACCATAGTTTCTACTAATTCTAAGAAGGCTTTTTTCCCTCTATCCACCAGCACTTTAAGGAGGTTGTTTGAGATGCAGATCTTCCACATTGTTCATAATAATATTGTAAAAATAAAGCAGAAACCAAAGAAGTTCTAGAAGGTTTTGTGATTAGGTCTGGCTTTGGAATCCCCCCAAAAAATAAAGAAGAAAAAACTCTCCCAATAACCCTGTTTTATTCACAATTTATTAATATCTGTTTGTAAGCATACATTCAATTATATTAACATCAATTTCTGAAAGAGTCTTATGGGCTTGACACTGTACTAACTGGTGGAAGAGTTACACTGATGGTGAAGACAAGGAGGGATCCGTTCTTAGTAAGTTCAAGGTCTGGTAGATAAGACACTGAATGAAATATAGTGAATACTTAAAGCATATTTTTAAACAAGTTAGAACAAAATAATATGTTACATTTCACATTTTTGGATAAATAGTAAATAAAATATATCTTATTTCATAAATAATTCTGCAAAAATTTTCATCTCTCATGCTCCTGGCCAACTGTCTTTCTAAACTTGATTTAGCTTTAAAAAGAAGAAGAAATAGCAGTACATACATATGCAATAGGAATTGGGAATGAGGGGTAGAAAAGGTTACAATGCTTTCCATTTTTTTAAATGTAGTTTTATTGCGATATAGTCAAGCACCATACAATCCATCCAAAGTATACAATCATTGGTTCACAGTATCATCACATAGATATGCATTTATCACCATGATCATTTTTAGCACGTTTGCATTACTCCAGAAAAAGAAATAAAAAAAGAAAAAAGAAGACCCCAAACATCCCAGACCCCTTACCTACCCCCCCTCCCTTATTGACCACTATTACTGCACTCTACCCAATTTTAAGACTTGCAATAGAGATAGGTTAACCAAGACAGTGCAGTGTTGTCATAACTATCTAAGTATTGTCATAACTATATCTATCTATCTATCTATCTATTTATCTATCTATCTATCTATCTATCGAAGTGGAACAGAACAAAACATCCAAAAGTAGATCCATACAAACATGGGCAACTGACTTTGTTGTTGTTGTTGCTTTTTTCTATGGAGTTATACAATCATTATCAAAGATTAGGGCTACTGGATTACAGTTCAACAACTTCAGATATTTCCTTCTGGCTATTCTAAAGCAATATTCTAAAAAGAAGTATCTATATAGTAGGTCAGTAGTCACACACAGTCATTTATTAAATCCTAATTTCTCAGTTACACCTCCTCCCTCTAATTTGATTATTCTCTTAATCTTCAGGGATATGTGGGCAATGACCATTTAAACTTCTTTGTGGTAGAAAGGGGTGTTGACCTTATGGAGTAGAGGAATGAAACTGGTTGATATTCTTGGAGAGACTGGTACCTCTGGGTTTCAGGGTTTATCTGGAATAGGAATGTTTTAGTTTGCTAATGCTGCAGAATGCAAAACACCAGAGATGGACTGGCTTTTATAAAAAGGGGGTTTATTTGGCTATACAGTTACAGTCTTAAGGCCATAAAGTGTCCAAGGTAACACATCAGTAATCAGGTACCTTCACTGGAGGATGGCAAATGGTGTCCGGAAAACCTCTGTTAGCTGGGAAGGCACGTGGTTGGCGTCTGCTCCAAAGTTCTGGTTTCAAAATGGCTTTCTCCCAGGACATTCCTCTCTAGCAAGCTTGCTCTTCTTCAAAACATCACTCACAGCTGCACTCCGTTCAGTCTCTTTGAGTCAGCATGTTTTATATGGCTCCACTGATCAAGGCCCACCCTGAATGGGTGGGGTCATGCCTCCATGGGAGTATCCCACCAAAGTCACCACCCACAGCTGGGTGGGGCACATTCCAAGCAAATCTAACCAGCACCAAAACGTCTGTCCCACAAGACCACAAAGATAATGGCGTTTGAGGGACAAAATGCATTCAAACTGGCACAAGGAACAATCTGGAGGCCCCAAGATTCTGAAAAAATAAACTTACTAAGCAAAACATTTATAGAAGACTTAGCTCGTGCTCAGGACACCCCTAGGGTTTTCAAGAATACTGTTGGTTGGGGCTTGGCATACTGTAGTAGTTTGCAATGTCTGGCTAATGCTTGCATAAAATTAACCTCCAGAATGACCTCTTGACTCTATTTGAAAGCTTTTAGCCTCTGAAACTTTATTTTGTTTCATTTCTTTTCCCACTCTGGTCAAGAAAGAATTCTTAATTCCATGATGCCAGGGTCAGGCTCACTCCTGGGAATCATGTCCCATATAGCCAGGGAGACTTACAACCCTGGGAGTTATAGCCCGCATAGCAGGGGAGGGTAGTGAGTTTATTTGCAGAGTTGGCTTAGAGAGGGAGGCCACATCTGAGCTACAAAGGAGGCTCTCTGGGGTGACTCTTAGGCTTAATTAGAAGCAGGCCTAGTTTCACCATTGCAGAAATAAGTTTCATTAGGGCAAGCCTCAAGATTGAGGGCTTGGCTTATTAAATTGGGACTCCCTAATGCTTGAGAGAAAATATCAGGAATTCCTCAGGTGTGGAAGTTTAGTAAGCTCCGTATTTCCCTTCAATCCCTCAAGGGAACTTTGCAAATACTTTTTTTATTTTCTGCCCAAAATACTCTGGGAAGTATCCAGGTATTACATTTACCTATACAGAATAGTAAGATCTCATTCCGTATTCTAGTTTCCATGTAATTAGGTTGTTTAAATAAACTGACCAGAAAGGATAAATTAGATAGTATGCTATATAAAATTTAACTTTTGGACCAAATAAAATGATGTTTTCCATTTTAAAGTTTGTGGTCTAGTTCACATTTTAACATTTTCTATGTATTGCTTTATTAAAAATAATTATTTTAATTAAAAACATGAAACACCAGACATAATAGAAAGCAAGTAAGGATAACACTGAAATACTGTTTTTTAATATAAAGTTCTATAAGAAATATCCATATTCATATTCAGTGACTTGTTCTTCTCATTTATTTATTCCTTAATCAACCAATAATTGCTATATTCTGAAGTATTCTCCAAATTACCTGATGTTAATTTTGCTAAAGAATTAATATTTGTGGAGTGCATATTCCAGAACAATGAATATTCCAGAAAAATGCTATACCAGATTTTCACCAGATTATGTTATTCTTCCAAATACACATAAACTTAGACCTATGCTATAGAAGTGAAAATGTTAAATAAAAGATATAAAGGAGTGTTCAAATTTTAAATTGATACTTCAATTAAATTTCACTACAATTAAAAAGTTCAAGTTGTTAAAAAGTGTTTTTGATATTTTATTTTCATACTTGAAGTCAGTATTCCATGATTAGAAAAAAGAAAATCAAGAATGCTAGGTTAAATAAAAGATTGGATAAGAGAAAATAATTTTCTTTTCAGAGGGACATGGAGGAAGAGAAAAGTCATATTAAGAAAAGAGAATGGAAGGCAGAAACTTTAAGGATATGTTAGGAAAAGGTTTAATTCATCTTACGAAGAGCAGAGAAGTAGGGAAAAAATGACAAGAACAGGTTGAGAACAAGAAAGGAGGATTTTTCCTTTAAGGAGATAATCTTTCTGATTTAAATTAGTCCATTTATGCAACAAATTACTCAATCCTAGACAATTTTATCTTATTCCCAGTCCCAAAAGTCTTTGTATCACTGATTAAGTTGTCACATACAACCAGTTATGCTATAATGTCTGCTTTGGAAATCAATTTGTTCCAATGCAATTGATATATTAAAGAATAATTTGAGCATAGCATGAATTTTGCATTTGCTTATGCATGGTTTCAGCCCTTAAAAGCACTAGATGAACACAGAAAACTGAACCAAGCTGAATGAGGAGGTTAAGAATACACAAAATGCACACACACACACACACACACACACACACACACACCTCAAAAGTGTAGGAGCTGCCTCAATACACTGCCTCTGTTATGTGCCACACCCATCCACAACTGGTGTTACCTCAGGCCTTCAGATTTCTGACAATCATCTTTCCGCAATTTCATGATAACCCACAAGCTGTAACTGCTACTGACACCCACTTTCACAAGCAAACTTCATGTCTTTCTCAAGATAAAGTGTCCAATATATTGTATTATTTTTGTAATTCTTAACTTTTAATATGTGAAATAATGTGCTGTCATATTTATTAAGTTCCTGTCTTTTTTTAAAATTAAATTCAGTTTTATGAAGATATATTCATATACTGTACAGTCATCCATGGTGTACAATCAACTGTTCATAGTACCATCATATGGTTATGCATTCATCACCCCAATCTACTTTTGAACATTTTCCTTACACCAGAAAGAGTAAGAATAAGAATCAAAAATAAAAATAAAAATCAGCCCCCCCATCCCACCCTATTTTCATTTAGTTTTTGCCCAATTTTTCTACTCATCCATCCACACACTGGATAAAGGGAGTGTGAGCCACAGTTTTCACAATCACACTGTCACCCCTTGTAATCTACATTGTTATCAATCGTCTTCAAGAGTCAAGGCTACTGGGTTGGAGTTTGATAGTTTCAGGTATTTACTTCCACCTATTCCAATACCTTAAAACCTAAAAAAGGTTATCGATATAGTGTGTAAGAATGTCCACCAGAGTGACCTCTCAACTCTATATTTGAAATCTCTCAGCCACTGAAACTTTGTTTCATTTTGCACCCCCTTTTGGCCAAGAAGATGTTCTCAATTCCACATTGTCAGGTCCAGATTCATCCCCGGGAGTCATATCCCGCATTGCCAGGGAGATTTACACCCCTGGGAGTCAGGTCCTATGTAGCAGGGAGGGCAGTGAGTTCACCTGCAGAGGTGGCTTAGCTAGAGAGAGAGATGGCCACATCTGAGCAACAAAGAGGTGCTCAGGGGGAGACTCTTAGGCACAATTGTAAGCAGGTTTAGTCTCTCCTTTGCAGTAATGAGCTTCATAAGGGCAAGCCCCAAGATAGAAGCCTCGGCACATCAAACCATCAGTCCTCAATGTTTGTGAGAACATCAGCAACAATCCAGGTGAGGAAGTCTGACACTTCCGCCTTTTCTCCCAGTTCCTCAGGGAGTCCCTGCATATATATTTTTATTCTCTGCCCAAATTACTTTGGGATGAGTTGCTATTTCACCCTAACCTATACAAACCTACCATATCTCACTTCCTGTTCAAAGTTCCATGTAATTATGGTGTTTGAACAAACTGACTATAGAAGTTATATTGTTTAGAAAATATGGATCCTGCACCAAATAAACATCTCTTCTCTTGGTCTCACATGGAAGTTGAAGTTTTAAAACACAGTCAGTTTTTACCTTTACCGTTTGGCCCAATTTGCTCTAGTCTTAACCAGATCTGCTTCATTCATATCTCTAATTGAAGTCTGGGCTTTTTTTTTTTTTTTTTTTTTTTTTTTTTGACGGTTGCTGTATGCACTTATACTGACATTCATATCTGCCGAGGTCTAGCTCTGAGTTTCACATGTCACAGAGATACACAAAGTTCCAGAGACTGACCAGGTTGAACACAAAGGGGGCAGCATCTCAGAGTTGGGAGATAGGCATTACAATTCAGGAATAGATTTGACTGCTATAAGAGCTTACCATCTAGGGACCATCAAAATAATTGTAATTGTAATGGTTCCTGTTTTTTTTAAAAAATGATCACTGATGAAGTTTTTGAGTGTTGTGCCCCAACCCCAATTTTTGCATAAAAATTGCATGATTTTGCAGAACACAGTGATTTGTAGGATTGCATATGTTGTGTTATTGCAGAACTGATCATAATGGGATATCTTATTAGTTTAATACTCTGATCTTTCTTTTTCTAACTCTCCAGTCACTTCACCAGGCTTACAGACTAAAGTCTTGACTGAAATTCTTGCCACAAATAAATTTTCACACTTTGAAATTCCATAACTATTCAGTTTAGCTACCAAGCCATCTCTGGATGTTCTCATGTTTTTCTCTGTAATTCTAGATTCTTTGTGATTTTCACCATTGTGTCAACTGAGAGTTCTTTTTTTTTCTTTTCTTTTTTTCTTTTTTTTTTTTGGCAGCCAATAGAGTAAAGCTATCATAAAATAAAATAGAGCAAGCTATCATGAGTCTTTGTAGAACCTTCTGATTGGAGAGATGTGATCTTGTCTTATAGTTTCTAATAGAAATGACTGGAAAACTGACTTTCAAAAGCTCATTTGAATAGATCCCAGAACTACTCAAAGCAAACAAATGCCAGTTTTGGGGATAAAAAATTCACTAATTCAACAGAATCTTGATGCCAAACTATTCTCCATTGCCCATTTGACATGTCACTCTGATGTAATACAGGCTATTAAATGTCTATAATTAGGTACATTATTTTTCCCTTTAAATCAAGCTGGTGATGCTTTAACAGAAAGTTTTAAAATCAGCACTTTTATCTTAGTATTTTCAACAATTATCTTAAAATATTGATATTTATCAGATACCATGAATTGAGACATTTGGAAAAAATAATAGTAATACTTCTATGTCCTTGTCACTGTCCCAAGAATTGTGAAAAATTCTTCTGAGGTGTGTACCAAAATCCCTCTGTCTCTCATTTTACGTATGAGAAGACTGAGCTGTCTTAAAGTTAAATAAATTGGCTAAGTTCTCATAACTGGTGGTGAAGCCTGAGGTTTGAACCTGTACATTCTGAAACCTGTCTGTGTGCTTAATCATTACAGTATGTCATTGTCCTGGCAGAATTGAACATGTTATTCCCAAGATTAGGAGAAGCAGTTTGCTTTCTTTTTGCTTTCTGTTATTATAGGATCATGTTGATCACTTGGTCAAGCTCCTCAATCCCTGGCAGAAAATTTTCAAGCCACTTTGATGTTAACCGTTAGTCCATTTCTCCCAAATCACTTCTTTTGCTAACTGGGGGCTGGACCAGACTTAAGTCACTCTATCAAGAACTGCTTCTTGGTTGCATCTGCATTCACCTTGGTCTAACTAAATGTTATCTCTGTGAAGATGGAGAATAATGAACTTGGCTTATCTTTAATAAATAATCTGTAGAAAGTCACTTTTTAACATTCTTTTCTCTAGATTTTTCAATCCAAATTCTTTTTTATTCTCAGTTCAGTTTTATGGAGATATACTCACATCCATAGTGTACAATCAATTGTTCACAGTACCATCATATAGTAGTGCATTCATTACCACAATCAATTTTTGAACATTTTCATTACTTCAAAAAAAGAATTAAAATAAGAATAAAAATACAAGTAAAGAAGAACACCCAAAACATTTCATACCCCTATCCCCCTTTATTCATTTAATGTTTGTTCTCATTTTTCTACTCATCTGTCCATACACTGGATAAAGGGAGTATGAGCCACAAGGTTTTCACAATCACACAGTCACATTGTGTAAGCCGTATAGTTATAAAATCATCTTCAAGAATGACGGATACTTGACTGTAGTTTAATAGTTTCAGGTATTTCCTTCTAGCTATTCTAATAAACTAAAAACTAAAAAGGAATATCTATATAATACATAAGAATAACCTCCAGAATGACGTCTCAACTCCATTTGAAATCCCTCAGCCACTGAAACTTTATTTTATTCATTTCTCTTCCCCTTTTGGTCCAGAAGTCTTTCTCAATGCCAAGATGCTGGGTCCAGGCTCATCCCCAAGAGTCATATCCCATGTAGTGGGGAGGACAGTGAGTTCATCTGCTGAGTGGGCTTAAAGAGAGAGAGACGCTACATATGAGCAACAATAGAGGTTCTCTGGAGGAGACTCTTAGGCTACAGTAGTTCATCATGGGAACACAGGTTCAGGGCACAACAGAAACTTTCAGCAAATGACTTCTTACTTACACAGCATAAAGACTCCAGAAGAGCAAGAACCTCTTTGCTACTAACATAGTACAAAGTGTCTGAAGGAGCAAGGGAAGAAATACCATCATGGCCAATCTCCCAGTGTGGCCAAAACTGCTTGGTTTGGGATTGACGGATGCAAACTCTGCATGCCACACTTCACAGCAGAGAAGAGAGACCAATCTATCTCTTTATTAATTGTATGCCATAAAGAGTCCAGAAGAGCAAATAACCTCAACCTCTTTGTTCCTTACACAGAACAAAGAGTCCAGAAGATCGGGGAAGGAGTCCCATCGTGTTCAGTCTCCCAGGGTGGCTGAAACTCCTCAGGTCAGGGTCCATACATGGCAACTCTGCACACCCCACTGCATGCTGGAGAAGAGATAAAATCTATACTGTTTGAATATGGTTTCTGTCCACCTTGGGAGGAGTGGGTCCTGTCATTGAGAATTCCTTTTGTGATTAACATCTAGGGTCTCCTTCCCAGTTTCTTGGGTTTTCCTTATTTAACTTTTCCCTGACTGTGGAATGGCACACAATAGGAAAGGAGGTGAGGTAGCTGGAAGCCAGAAGATGTGTGTATTCATGGCTTTTGCAATCAAGGTGGTGGCAGTAGGTAAAGGTCTTGGTGTTGGCTACTGACAGTGTCTGTAACTTCCCTAATACCTTATTATTAACACCTTCATTGGTGTGGCACATTTATTAAAATTGATAACACTTTTTTATAATTGTACTGTTAACTATAGTCCATGGTTTAACTTAGGGTTCACTGTTAGTGTTGTGCAGTTCCATGGATTTTTTTTTAAATGTATTCTAGTAACACATACACAATCTAAAATTTCCCCCTTTTAACCACATTCAAATATATAATTCAGTGCTTTCAATTATGTTCACAATGTTGTGCTACCATCTTCACCACCCACTACCAAAACTTTTCCATCATTCCAAATAGAAATTGCACATTTTAAGCCTTAATTCCCTATTTCCTACCTTGAATCTGTCTGCTGGTAACCTAAATTATAGATTCTGACTCTAGGATTTTGCTTATTATAATTATTTCAGATCAGTGATATCATACAATATTTGTCCTTTTTTGCATCTGACTAATTTCATTCAACATGATGCCTTCAGGGTTCATTCATGCTGTCACATGTATCAGAACTTCATTCCTTTTAATGACTAAATAATATTCCATTGTGTGTATACCACATTTTGTTTAGCCATTCATCAGTTGACAGTCACTTGGGTTGCATCTATCTTTTGGCAACTGTCAGTAATGCTTGCTATTAATATCAGTGTGAATTTATCATTTCAAGTCCCGGCTATCAATTCTTTGGGGTATTGTTCTGGTTTGCTAAGCTGCCAGAATGCAAAACACCAGAAATGAATTAGCTTTTATAAAAGGAGGTTTATTTGGTTACACAGTTATAGTCTTAAGGTCATAAAGTGTCCAAGGTAATGCATCAACAATCGGATACCTTCACTGGACGATGGCCATTGGTGTCCAGAAATCCTCTGTTAAAGTTGGGAAGGGATGTGGCTTGCGTCTGCTCCAGAGTTCTGGTTTCAAAATGGCTTTCTCCCAGGATGTTCCTCTCTAGGCTTCAGCTTCTCTCCAAAATGTCACTCTCAGTTGCTCTTGGGGCATTTGTCCTTTCTTAGCTTCTTTGGAGCAAAAGTCTGCTTTCAAAGGCTGTCTCCAAAATGTCTCTGTAAACTGCAGTTTCTCTCTCAGCTCCTGTGCATTCTTCAAAGTGTCACTCTCGGCTGTAGCAAGCTCGCTCCTGTCTGAGCTTATATAGTGCTCTAGTAAACTAATCAAGGCCCACACTGAATAGGTGGGGCCACACCTCCATGGAAATTATCCAATCAGAGTCATCACCCACAGTTGGGCAGGTCACATCTCCATGGAAATACTCAAAGAATTACAATCTAATCAACACTAATACATCTGCCCACACAAGATTACATCAAAGATAATGGCATTTTGTGGGACATAATACATTCAAACTGGCATAGGTATATACCTAGAAGTGGGATTGCCAGGTCATATGGTGTGCCAGTTTGGATGTATTATGTCCCCCAAAACACCATGTTCTGTAATGCAATCTTGTGGGGGCTGATGTATTAGTGTTGATTAGGTTGGAATCTTTGGATTAGGCTGTTTCCATGGAGGTGTGACCCACCCAACTGTGGGTAAAACCTTTGATTAGATTATTTCCGTGGAGATGTGGCCTTGCCCATTCAGCATGGGTCTTGATTAGTTTACTGGAGCCCTATAAAAGCTCCCAAACAAAAGGACCTCAGAGCAGCTGCAGCTTAGGGAGACATTTTGGAGATGGCTGCTGAAAGCAGACTTCTGCTGAATCTTTGGAGATGCTAGCCCAGAGTTTGCTCCAGAGAAGCTAAGAGAAGACAGATGTCCGAAGAGCAACATTCTGAAGAACACACAGGATGTGAGAGAGAAGCTGGAACACAACCTGGGATCAGCAGATGCCAGCCACATGCTTCCCAGCTGACAGAGGTTTTCCGGATGCCATTGGCCTGCCTTCTCCAGTGAAGGTATACTTGTATTGATGCCTTAATTTGGACATTTTCATGGCTTTCAGACTATAAATTTGTCACCAAATAAACCCTCTTTATAAAAGCCAATAAATTTCTGGTATGTTGCATAACAGCAGCTTAACTTTCTGAGGAACTGCTAAACTGTCTTTCACCATGGCTACACCATTTTATATTCCCACCAACAATGAATGAGTGTTCCTACTTCTGCAACCCATGTAATTTTCTGTTTTTTAAATAGTAGCCATTCTAGTGGGTGTGAAATGGTATCTCATGATGGTTTTGATTTGCATTTCCCTAATGGCTAATAAGGTTGAGCATCTTTAATGTTTTTGTGTGTGTGTGTGTTTTTGTTTGTTTTTGCTATTTGTATATCTTCTTTGCAGAAATGTCTATTCATGTCTTTTGCCCAGTGTTAATTGTGTTGTTTGCCTTTTTGTTGTTCAGTTGAAGGATTTCTTTATATATTCTGGATATTAAACCATTGCATAGGTTGTCTTTTTACTTTCATGATAATAAAGTCCTTTGAAGAGCAAAAATTTTTAATTTTGATGAAGTCTCATTTATCTATTTTTTTTCTTTTGCTGCTTTTGCTTTGGGTGTAAAGTCTAAGAAAACATTGCCTAACACAAGGTCCTGAAGATGCTTCCCTATATTTTGTTAGAGGGGTTTTAAAGTTCTGGCTCTTATAGTTAGGTTTTTGACCCATTTTGTGTTGATTTTTGTGTATGGTGTGAGCTAGGTGTCCATCTTCATTCATTTGCATAACAAGATAGAGTTTTCCAGTGCTATTTGTTGAAGAGACTATTCTTTCTCACATGACTGGTCTTTGTTTCCTTGTCAAAATTCAGTTGGCCATAAATGTAAGAGTTGTTTTCTGAACTTTCCATTCAGTTCAACTGGTCTATATATTGTCCTTCTGCTGGTACAATTTTGTTTTGATTATTGTGGCTTTGTAATAAATTTTAAGATAGGGAAGTGTGAGCCCTCCAACTATGTTCTTTTTTTTTCAAGATGGTTGTGGCTATTTGGGACCACTACCCTTCCATATAAATTTGATGATTGTTTTTTCCTTTTCTGCAAAGAAAGATGTTGGAATTTTGATTGGGATTTGTATTGAATCTAATCACTTTGTGTAGAATTGACATCTTAACAATAGTCTTCCAATCCATGAACATGGAATATCCTTCTACTTATTTAGGTCTTCTTTGATTTCTTTTAAAAGGCAAAGTTTTGTAGTTTCCTTGCTTGACAACCTGGGTTAGATTTATTCCTAGATATTTGATTATTTTAGTTGCTATTGTAAATTGAATTGTATCTTGATTTCTTCTCCTGATTGTTCATTACTAATGTAGAGAGACACTACTAATTTTGGGGTATTGATCTTGTACTCTGCTGCTTTGATGAATTCATTTATTAGATGAGGAAGCTCTGTTGTAGAATTTTTTCAGGATTTTCTGCATATCAGATCATATCATCTGAAATAGGGAATGTTTTACATCTTCTTTTCCAATTTATGTGCCTTGTATTTCCGTTTCTGGCCTAATTGCTGTGGCTAGAACTTCCAGTACAATATTGAATAATAGTGGTGGCAGTGGGCATCCTTGTCTTGTTCCTGATCATAGAGGGAAAGCTTTTTGTCTTCCACCATTAAGTATGATGTTAGCTGTGGGTTTTTCATATACGCCGTTTATCAGGTTGAGGAAGTTCCCTTTTATTCCTAGTTTTCTAAGTGTTCTGATCAAGAAGAAGTACTGGATTTTGTCAAATGCCTTTTCTGCATCAATTGAGATGATTATGTGTTTCATATTTTCTTCCTTCATTCTGTTAATGTGGTGTGTTACATTAACTTATTTTCTTTTGATCATGGTGTATATTTTTTATGTGCTGTTGGATTCAATTTGCTAGATTTTGTGAAGATTTTGTATCTATAGTCATAAGGGATATTGGTTTGTATTTTTTGCTTCTTATTGTATCTTGATCTGTCATTGGTATGAGGGTGATATTGGCTTTGTAGAATGAATTAGGGAGTGTTCCTTCATCTTCAGTTTTTTGGAAGAGTTTGTGAAAGATTCTTGTTGATTCTTCTTGGAATGTTTGGTAAAATTCCCCTCTGTTCCTTGTCTTTTTCTTTCTTGGGAGATTTCTGAATATTTATTCAATCTCTTTACTAATTGTTGAGATCTCTTTCTTCTTGAGTCCGTGTAAGTAGTTTGTGTGTTTCTAAGGATTTGTCCATTTCATCTAGGTTATATAATTTGTTGGCATACAGTTGCTCATAGTATCTAGTGTAGTCCTTTTTATTTCAGTGAAGTAGGTAGTAATGACATCTTTTCATTTCTGATTTTACTTACTTGTCTTCTCTCTTTTTTTCTTTGTCAGTCTAACTAAAGTTTGCCAATTTTATTGATCTTTTTAAGAACCAACTTTTGGTTTTGTTGAGTCTATTATTTTACTCTCTATCTTCACTATTCACTTTAATCTTTGTTATTTCCTCCTTTCTGCTTGCTTTGGGTCTAGTTTGCTCTTCTTTCTCTAGTTCTTCCAGTTTTGAGGTCAGTTCTCTGTTTTGAAATCTTTCTTCTTTTGTAATGTAAGCATTTAGAGCTATGAAAATCCCTCTCAGTACTACGTTTGCTGAATCCCGTAAGCTTTGTTATGTTGCATTTTCATTGTCTTTTGCCTCAAGATATTTCCTAATTTCCCTCATGATTTCCTCTTCAACCCATTGGTTGTTTAAGAGTATGTTATTTAATTTCCACATACTTGTGAATTTTCCATTTCTCCCTCTGTTATTGATTTCTAGCTTCAATTCGTTGCGGTTGGAGAAAATGCATATATGACATATTTATCTAGAAGTCTGTTGTTTAAGGTTTGTATATTTGGGAACTTTTTAGATAACATGTTCTTGATTTCTGTGATAGCTCTATTATTATTTATTTCAATCATTTAAAATTTACTGAGTCTTGTTTTATGACCCACCATATGGTCTCTGTTCATGAATGTCATATGTCCAGTTGAAAATAATATACATTCTACTCTTCTTTTGTAAAGTTTTATAAAAATGAATGTCAGTTAGATCAAGTTGTTTGTTCAAGTTTTCTGTATCTTCACTGATATTTAGTCTACATATTTTACCCATCACTGAGATAAGAGTGTTGCAATCTCCAACTATAATCATAGATTTTACCTTTCTCCCTTTAGTTTTTCAGTTATTAATTTATGAATATTGAAATTGTTTGGAGCACATGCAATATAGGATTGTTATATCTTCATTAGGAATTGACAATTTTATCATTATGAAATGTCCCTTTTTATTGCTATGAATATTCTTTGTTTTGAAGTCTGTTTTACCTCACAATAATACAGACACTACAGCTGTCTTAATAGTAGTGCTTGCATGGTACACTTCTTCTCATCCTTTTACTTTATCCTTTTGGTATTTTTATACTTAAAATGAGTATAATTAAATTGTAGGTATGATATAGCCAGTCTTACGTTTTCATCCAGATCATTAATGGCCAAATTTTAATTCAAAGTGCTTAGAGCATTTACATTTAAGTGATTTTGGACATAGTTGGGCTTAAATCTACCATCATGCTTTTGGTTTTTATAACCTTTTCTCTTCTTCTTTCTTTTGGTTTAATCAAGTTTTCTTTTGTTTTGTTTTGTTAATATTTCATTTTATCTCCAATGTTGGTTTATTAACTATATCTCGCTGTTGTATCTTTCCATGGTTGCTCTAAATTTTGTCCTATACATCTTTAACTTAACGTGTTTTATTGCGTATATGATGTAAGACCCTTACAACATTCCCCATCACACATTTTCGCTTTAATCCTTCATTATTTTATTGTCATATACTTTACTTCTTAAAATAGTCATTTTTAAGAATTTTTTAAAAGTTGTTTTGATATTTACCTACTTATTTACCATTTAGTGCTTTGTTTGTCATCCAAGTTTCCAACTGGTATAATTTCGATGTGCCTAAATCAATTCCTTTAACATTTCTATTAATGTGTTTCTTCTGGCAAAACATTCTTTCCTTTTTGTTATCTTGAAAAAGTCTTAATTGTTTCATTTTTGTAAGAAATTTTCACTGACCATCTTATAGTCTAGCGGTTGTGTGTGTGTGTGTGTGTGTGTGTGTGTGTGTGTGTGTCTTTCTTCATTTTGAAGATTTCATTTCATTGAATTTTGCTCTCTGAGTTTGCAAAGAGTAATCTGTGGTTATTCTTATACCTATTTTTTCCTCTATACAAAGTGTAGCTTTTTTCTCGGTATTTTTTTTTTTTTGATTTTTTTATTGAGATTGTTCAGAAACCATACAGTTATCCAAAGATCCAAAGTATAGATCAATTGCCCATGGTACCATCACACAGCTGTGCATCCATCACCACAATTTTTTTTTCAATTTTTAGAACATTTTCATTACTCCAGAAAAGAAATAAAGACAAAAAAAGGAAACTCAAATACTCCCATACCCCTAACCACCCCTTTCTCCATTATTGATTCATAGCATTGGTATAGTACCTTTGTTACTGTTTATGAAAGAATGTTGAAATACTACTAACTGTAGTATATAGTTTGCAATAGGTATATATTTTTTCCTATATGCCCCTCTATTATTAACTTCTAATTATAGTGTCATACATTTGTTCTAGTTCATGAAAGAGATTTCTAATATTTATACAGTTAATCATGGACATTGTCCACCACAAAATTCACTGTCTTATACATTCCCATCTTTTAACCTCCGACTTCCTTCTGGTGACATACGTGACTCTGAGCTTACCCTTTCCACCACCTTCACACACCTTTCAGCACTGTTAGTCATTCTCACAACATGCTGCCATCACCTCTGTCCACTTCCAAACATTTAAGTTCATCCTAGTTGAACACTCTGCTCATAATAAGCAACTGTTCCCCATTCTTTAGTCCTGTTCTATATCCTGGTAACATATTTCATGTCTATGAGTTTACATATTATAACTAGTTCCTATCAGTGAGACCCTGCAATATTTATCCTATGTCTGTCTTATTTCACTCAATATAGTGCCTTCAAGGTTTCTTCATCAACCCATTTTTTTAAGATGGTTTTGTTCACACACCATACATTCTGTCCTAAGTAAACATTCGATGGTTCCCTCTATAGTCATGTATTTATGTATTGAGCACCATCACCACTATTTATATAAGGACATCTCCATTTCTTCCATAAAGAAGAAGGAAGGAGTCAAAGAAGGAAGAGAGACAAAAGAAAAAGAAAAGAGAAAGGGAGAGAGAAAAAAAACAACATGACAGTTACGAAGTGACTAAAGAAAAGATAGCATTAAACCAAAGTAGAATAAAGAGTAAGACAACATCACCAATGCCAAGAGTCCCATACCCCTCTCCTATGTCCCTCCCCCCTCAATGCATTTAGCTTTGGTATATTGCCTTTGTTACCTTAAAGGAAGGATAACACAATGTTTCTGTTAATTATAGACTCTAGTTTGTCTTGATTGTATTTTTCCCTCAATCCCACCCTATTTTTAACACCTTGCAATCTTGACATTCATTTGTTCTACTTCATGTAAAAACATATTTGTACCTTTTATCACAATTGTTGAGCACCCTAGGTTTCACTGAGTTATACAGTCCCAGTCTTGATCTTTCCTTTTTCCTTCTGGTATCCCACATGCTCCTAACCTTCCTCTTTCAACCATATTCACAGTCATCTTTGTTCAGTGTACTTACATTGCTGTGCTACTATCTCCCAAAATTGTTTCCCAAACTTCTTACTCCTGGTTTTTCCTTTCTGTCTTTAGTGCTCCCTTTAGTATTTCCTGTAGAGCAGGTATCTTGTTCACAAACTCTCTCATTGTCTGTTTGTCAGAGAATATTTTAAGCTCTCCCTCATATTTGAAGGATAGTTTTGCCAGATACAGGATTTTTGGTTGGTGGTTTTTCTCTTTCAGTATCTTAAATATATCATCCCACTTCCTTCTTGCCTCCATGGTTTCTATTGAGAAATCCATACATAGTCTTATCAAGCTTCCTTTGTATGTGATGGATCGCTTTTCTCATGCTGTTTTCAGGATTCTCTCTTTATCTTTGACATTTGATAATCTGATTATTAAGTGTCTTGGTGTAGGTCTATTCAGATCTATTCTATTCGTGGTACGCTGCACTTCTTGGATCTGTAATTTTATGTCTATCATAAGAGATGGGAAATTTTCATTGATTATTTCCTCTATTATTGCTTCTGCCCCTTTTCCCTTCTCTTCTCCTCCTGGGACACCAGTGATATGTACATTCCTGCATTTTGTGTTTTCATTCAATTCCTGGAGACATTGCTTATATTTTTCCATTCTTTTCTATTTGTTCTTTTGCGTGTAGGCTTTCAGGTGTCTTGTTCTCCAGTTCCTGAGTGTTATCTTCTGCCTCTTGAGATCTGCTATTGTATGTCTCTGTTGTGTTTTTCATCTCTTGTATTGTGACTTTCCTTTCCATAGATTCTGCCAGTTGGTTTTTTGAACTTTCAATTTCTACCTTATGTATGCCCAGTGTTTTCATTATACGGTTCATCTCTTTTGCTGTATTTTCCCTAAATTTTTGAATTGATTTACCATTAGTTGTTTCAATTTCTGTATCTCAGTTGAAGTGTAAGTTTGTTCCTTTGACTGGGCCATAACTTTGTTTTTCTTAGTGTAGGTTGTAGTTTTCTGTTGTCTAGGTATCTGGTTTCCTTGATTACCCCAATCAGGTTTTCCCAGAGCAGAATGGGCTCATATCTCAGAAGGAGGCAATGTTCATTATCAGGTCTGCCTGAGGGTATGTCTTAGAAGATTGATACAATCTTTGAGGCCTCAAGCCACTGTGCTTTTCTGCCCAGCTGGTGGTACCTGTCAGCCTGTCACTCCAGACTGATGTAAGGAGGTGTGGTCCATGACTGTTTTCCCCCAGGCTTTGGGGTCTGGTTCTGAATGGAGGGCGGGTAGTAGAGCTTGGCACCACCTTTTCCCTCTTAGGGAAGATACACCCCCTGGGGAGATATCATTTGCATTCTAATAGTCTTTCTGACTCTGCTATCCCCACGCTTGTCTAGGTTAGAGAGCTGTGAACTGAAAATGGCTGAGGCTCTCTCCACTGAGCCAAAAAAGGGACAGAAAGCCCCCCTTCAGGGCCAGTCCATGGCCACCCTCAGTTTCAACCATTGGTCAGAGATAGCACCTGTCGGTCAAAGATAGCACCTGGTCCTCTGGGCTCCCCCTCCCTCCCAGAGAGGTCCTCTGGCTCTCCAAGGTCAGTCATCACCAAAAGCCTCTGTCTGCTTGTTGTGGATTCATAGCTTATTTTGAGAAGTCAACATTTGTTCATTAAAACCTCAGTTGGAGCTGGGCTGAGGTATATTCACGTGTTCAGAGAGTGCTGCTCTCTAGCACAGTGAGGCTTTGCAGTTTGGGCTGCCATGGAGTTGGGGCTCTTGGCTTGGGTCTGCAGTTTTTACTCACAGATTTTATGCTGTGATCTTGGGCATTCCTCCTACTCCAGGTTGGTGTATGATGTGTGGACATTAGTATTTGTCCCCCAGCAGTTATTCCAGATTATTTACTAGTTGTTCCTGGTTGTTTATTGGTTGTTCCAGGGGGCTAACTAGCTTCCACTCCTCTCTATGCTGTCATCTTCAGTCACAAGCTTGATATGCTTTTTTAATGCAATTTTATGTAGATATATGAACATAACATACAATCATCCAAAGTGTACAGTTGTTCACAATATCATCAGAATTGTGCACTCATCATTACAATTTTTGAACATTTTCATCACTCCAAAAATAAAAAAATAAAAGAAATAAACAATAAAAAAGAACACTCAAAATATCCTGTACCCCCCCCATTATTCATTTACTATTTGTCCCTATTTTTCTACTCGTGTGTCCATACACTGGATAAAGGCAGTGTGAGCCACAGTGTTTTCACAATCACACAGTTACACCATTTAAGCCATCTAGTTATAAAATCATGTGCAAGAATGAAGGATACTTGACTGTAATTTAACAGTTTTAGGTATTTCCTTCTTATTATTCTAGTAAACTAAAAACTAAAAGGGAATATCTATATAACATATGACCTCTCAACTCCATTTGAAATCTCTCAGCCACTGAATCTTTATTTTGTTTCATTTCTCTTCCTCCTTTTGGTCAAGAAGTCTGTCTCAATCCCACAATGCCAAGTCCAGGCTCATCCCCGGGAGTTATGTACCATGTTGCCAAGGAGAGTTGCACACCTGGGATTCATGCCCCACATGGGGGGAAGGCAGCAAATCCACCTACCGAGTTGACTTAGAGAGACAGGCCACATCTGAGGAACAAAAGAGGTTCTCTGGGGGTGACTCTTAGACACAGTTATAAATAGGCTTAGCCTCTCCTTTGCAGTAACAAGCTTCATAAAAGCAAGCTCAGAGATTGATTGAAGGTTTGGCCTACTAAACTGGTAGTCCCCAGTGTTTGCAAGAATATCCGGAATTCTCCAGCTGGGGAAGTTTAATGTTTCCACATTTTCCCCCAGTCCCTCCAGGAGGCTTTGCAAATACTTATTATTCTCGTCTCAGATTACTCTGGGATGTATCAGGGCTTCATGCTAACTTGTACAAACCAACCAGATCTCACTCCATATTCAAGGTTCCATGTAATTATGGTGTTTGAATAAACGACCATATGAATTAAGTTATATAGTGTGCTACAGAAAATATAGATTTTACAATAAATAAACATCTCTTCCTTTGGTCTCACACAGAAGTTGAAGTTTTAGTGCAGAGTCAATATCATCCTTTTTACCGTTTAGTCTGATTTACTTTAGTCCTAACCAAGTCCATTTCATTCATATCTCTATTTGAAGTCTGATCTCTTTTTCAGCTTCTTTAACAGTTGCTGTAAGGGGTAATACTGACATTCATAGCTGCTGAACTCTAGTGATTAGTTTCAGGCATCAACAGATACCCGAAGTTCCAGGGAGCAACCAATATATACACAAACAGCCCAGCATCTCAGAATTTAGAAGTGACCATTACAACTCATGAATAGATGTGACTATTGTAAAAGCTTACAATCTAGGAACCTTTACAATAAGCCTTCCCCTGACAACCTATGCTTTCAGATTCAATTCTCACAGTTTATGAACTAACTCTCACAATATGGACTAACTCTCACAATTAGAGTTAGTCCATATTAATGAGGGATTATAATGTTTGGCTTTTTGTTTCTGGCTTTTTTCACTTAGTATAGTCTCTTCAAGGTTCATTCACCTATTTGCATACCTCACAACTTTATTCTTTCTTGCTATGCCCCAATATTCCATTGTGTGTATACACCACAGTTCACCATTCCATTTATCAGTTGATGTACCCTTAGGCCACCTCCATCCACTGAAAATCATGAATACAGCCACCACAGACACCAATGTGCAACTGTCCATTAATGTCCTTGCTCTGATTTCTTCCAAGCATATACCCAATAACACAGTTGCAGAGCTATATTGCAAATCCATAGTTAGCTTCCTGTGGAACTACCATAATACCATCCAGATGGGCTGCATCATTCTACCTCCCCATCAACAGTAAATAGGTACATACCTTTTTCCACATTTTCTCCAGCTCTTGTATCCCTTTGTTTATTTTCTAAACCATTTTATTAATGCACCATATAATCTATCCTAAGTAAACAATCAGTGATTCCTGGTATAATCACATAGTTATGCATTTACCACCATAATCTATATGAAGACATTTCCATTTCTTCCATGAAGAAAGAGGAAGAAGAGAAAAAAATGAATAAAAAAATAAAAGAAGAAAAAATTAAAATAAAATAAAAGACAATGAAAATGTTAGATAACAACACTAAGAATTCCATACTGCTCCCTTGTATCTCCCTCTTACAGACATTTAGCTTTGGTATTGCCTTTGTTACAGTCAATGGAACATATTACAATGTCACTGTTAACTACAGACTCTAGTTTGCATTGATTATATTTTTCCTCTATACCATTCAATTTTCAATACCTTGCAGTTCTGACATTCATTTGTTCTCCCTCATGTAAAAACATTCTTATTTTTGTTCACTTAATCAACATCACTGACCGCTCTAGCTTTCTCTAAGTTATATAATCCCAGTCATTACTTTCTATCTTTCCTTCTGATGTCATACATGCCCCTAGCCTTCTTCCTTCAACCCATACTCACACTCATCTTTGTTCAGAATATTAACAATATTGTGCTTCCATCACAGAGTATTGTGCTATTTCTGGATCTATACAATCAATCTGGTTGAATATTCTTTCCTCCTTCAACATCAAATGCCTGATCTCTATCCTCTTTCTACCTTCTGATAACCTGTGTTCTCATCTTTAACTCTCAAATTTCACTCATTAATGCTAGTTCATATTAGTGAGACCATACAGTATTTGTCCTTTGGTTATTGGCTAGTTTCACTCAATGTAAAGTCTACTGTCCACCATTTTGTCATTTGGATTTTATATTTCATATCTTATTTTATTTTTATTTTCTCTCCCTCTTTTTACTCTTACTGATAGTCTTCATTTCTGTACTTTTCTTGAAACCTCCCTTTCCTGTCTTTTCCTATCTGCCTGTAGTGACCCCTTTAGTATCTCTTATAGAGCAGGTCTCTTTTTTCACAAACTCTCTCAGTGTCTGTTTTTCTGAAAATTCTTAAGCTCACCCTCATTTTTTAAGGACAGTTTTTCTGGATATAGAATTCTTGGGTGGCAGTTTTTCTCTATCAGTGATGTATTTAATGGCAGTTAAATATATCACACCATTGCCTTCTCACCTCAGTGGTTTCTACTGAGAAATCCACACATAATCTTATTGAGCTTCCCTTGTATGTGATGGATTGCTTTTCTCTTGCTGCTTTCAGAATTCTCTCTTTGTCTTTGACTTTTGATAATCTGATATTAAATGTCTTGGAATAGGTCTATTTGGATCAGTTCAGTTTGGGGTGTGCTGTTTTTCTAGGATCTGTAATTTTATGTCTTTCACAAGAGATGGGAAATTTTCAGTGATTATTTCCTCCATTATTCTTTCTGCCCCCTTTCCCTTCTCTTCTCCTACTGGGACACCCATGACATGTATATTTGTGTGCTTCATGTTGTCATTCAAATCCCAGAGCCCCTGCTCATATTTTTCCATTCTTTTCCCTGTCTGTTCTTTTGTGTGTAGGATTTCAGATGTCCTGTCCTCTAGTTCCTGGATCCTTTCTTCTGCCTCTTCAAATCTGCTGTTGTGTGTCTCCTTTGTGTTGATCATCTCCTCTATTGTGCCTTTCATTCCCATAAGTTCTGCAAATTTTTTTTTAACTTTCAAGTTCTTCCTTATGATTGCTGAATGTCTTCTTTATATCCTTCATCTCTTTTGCAATATCTTCCCTCAACTAATTGATTTGATTTTTGAAGTGATTTACCATATTTGTTTGAACATCTTTAATTAATTATTTCAACTCCTGTGTCTCATTTGAAGTGTAAATTTGTTCATTTGACTGTGCTATATCTTCATTTTTCCTAGTGTGACTCATAATTTTTTGTTGTCTAGGTATCTGGTTTCTTTGATTACCACAATCAGATTTTCCAAGAGCATACAGGCCCAGGTCTCAGGAGGAGGATGTAATGAGTATCAAGTTTCCCTAAGGATGAGACCCAGCAGATTCTCAGACTTTCCTGTGGGACTCTGTGCTTTTCCTATCCTGTCCAGCAGGTGGCGCTTGTTAGCCCACAGCTCCCCACTGCGTAAAGTGGTGTGGTGCCTTTAAATCTCAGCAGACCCTGTCCCTGCCTGGGACAGAGGGTTATTCAGAAGTCAAGCTTAAGCTGTTTCTGTTTTTCTTTTCCTAGGCCCTGGGGTCTGAATTCTCCAAGGGAGGGTGGCCACTTGAGCTGCCCCCATTTTCTTAGGGGAGATATACCCTTTAGGGAATTATCTTCTTCCTTTGTCTCTCTGACTATCTTAACTCCCCCCTTGCCTGGGGCAGTGTTGACAATTGAAAATACCTGAGACTTTCTCTAATGAGCTACTCAGAATCAGTGGAAAAAAGAAAGAAAATCCCTTTTCAGAGTCATTCCCAAGCCCCCTGGTTTCACCAATCAAAAGCCGGAGTTGGTACCTGGTTCTATGTGCCCCTTTACTTGGCACACAGCCCTTTTCCAGTATTCTGAGCTCAGCCAACTCCAAAAGCCTTTGTTTTGATTTATTTACTTTTTTTCCCCATCAGCCCTGCTTCCTTTCTGCAGGATTCCTTTCCCGCTTGCTCCAGGTTAATCTGTGCTTGTAGCATATATTCAGTAGTCCATATTGGTTAATTAAAACCACAATTGAATTGGTCGTTGGTTGAGCTACCTTCCCTTGCTCCCACAGAGATCACTTCCTTCTCCCACAGGGTAGTGTTCCAACTCAGCCTGCCATTCCAGTGGGGGAGGGTCACCAGCTCTGCAGTTTAAGGGGCTTTACTTACAGTTCAGTGCTGTGATCTTGGCCCTTTCATCCATTCCAGACTAGTGTATGATGTGTGTTCAGTCATAAATATCCCCCAAACAGTTGTTCCAGACTATTTACTAGTTGTTCTTGGCTGTTTACTAGCAGCTCCAGAGGACTAACTAAATTCCACACCTCTCTACCCTGCCATCTTGCCCCACCTCCTCTATATGCTTGTAAAATTTTTCTTTTTGCCACTAGTTTCCAGTAATTTGATGATAATTTGCCCTGATGTGGTTTTCTTTGTGTTCATCCTTTTGGTGTTCATTGGTATTCCTGGATTAGTTGCTTTACAATTTTCAGCAAATTTGGAAAAAATAATTATTCAAAATTTTTTTTTCCTGCTTTCCATCATCTGGTACTCCATTTACATGTTTGGTGCATGCCTTGATACCTTACTGGGACTATTCTTTATTTTTTTCTTTCTTTCTTTTTCTCTTATGCTTCATTTGGAATAGTTTTTTTTGTTTTGTTTTGTTTTGTTTTGTTTTTTTTGCTGTGCTATTCCTTGTAATGATAGTTTCATTTAAGAAATTAATGTTTTATCTATAGAAGTTCCATTTGATTATTTTTATATTTTATATTTCCTTCTCAGTACATTAATGTTTTCCTTTAAATCTTTGAGCATATCAAGTGTATTATTAATAATGGATTTAACATCCTTTTGTGCTAATTATGTTATCTTTGTCATTTCTATTTCTGCTTCTGTTGACTGATGTTTTTCCTGGATAGGTTATATTTTTCTGCCTCTATACATAACTGATAATTTTGATTTCTTATTGGACATTATGATTTTATAATTGAGTACTGGGTTTGATGAATTCATTTAAAGAGGATAGAATTTTTTATAGAACGGAATTAAGCAGCTTTCAGATCATCTTGAGTCTTTGTGATTGGTTTCAAGATTTTTTTTGCAGTTGTGGGGTAGGTATAGGGTAGCCTTCACTCTGAGGTCTGCTTAGCTCCATTACCAAAGCATGAGGTTTCTAAGGCCTTTATTGAAGGTTCCATATATGCACAACAAGAGCTCTGCATTCTGGTTGATGAGTATTCAAATTCTTTCTCACTCTGCATGAGTTCTGGGGATTGTTTGCCTTATAGTTCTCTGATAATTTCTATTTTCCTGAAACAAAATTTTTTATAGCCTACAAAAAATATGTGCCAATTGGTATTCAACTAATGACTTAAGGAGACTATAGGTCAGAAGAAACACTATTATCACCTCCAACAAAGGATTCTCACTTCACATAGGGTAGCCAAGAGCATGATGATGCCTGCCAGCAGAAACAGTAGTCTTAGGGTCCCAACCCACTCCAAGGTTTGCAGGTGCCTGGGTCACCAACCAAAGCCCAACTCACAGAGGCAGTAGATGAAACAACATTTACTCACATAGAGAAGGGACAAAGCAAGGTCAGCTTCACTTGTGGTCTGTGGTCCCCCATGGCCAGCAAATCTCATGGGTCTTGTGCTGCTGGCTGATGCAGGAGATGGCCTGTACACACCCCTCTTATGCTTGTGCTGTAATCAAAGGACTCCACTCTTTCCCCAATGGTAACAGATATAGCAGGGGGGTGGGCCAGGTCCATAAGACTTACATACTTAGTCTGGGAATGTGCTCAGGGAATATGTTCAGGGAAAAGGGGGAAGGAATGCAATGGGCAAACCACTATCTACTGAAGGATGTGTTTTATGTCAAGGTGTCCTTGAGTAAGGATTCAGCTCCCATTTATCATCCCAGGCTAACACAACTAGTCCTGAATACAGGTTTATTTTTGGGTCTCAGAGAAAGATGGCAGGTGCACTCAGTTTTCACAGAGACCCTTAAGCCTATTTCTGGACCTACTTTTCTGCATAGCTCTCTCCTCTCTAGTATTCTATACCCCAAATTTTAGCTGTATAGACTTCACTGAACCCCAATCCTTATCTCCTCAACTAAGAGAGACAGCAGGGCTCTGTTTGGGTTTTCCCCTCCCTTTTCCCTGGTCCTGAAACTGTCTACAGGCAGAAAGCCAGAGATCACAGTTCTGTGCTGCCTATTTTTCAATGACTAAAAACAGAAGTTTCATATAGTTTGTCCACTCTTAATTGTTTACAGTTGAAGAATTAATTATTCTTGGCACTCTTACTCCATCATGGCTAAGCAGGAGTTGAGTTTCTTTAAAATTATTTACTTAGATATGTTTTTCTGCTGGGTAAAGATTCTGCTTATTTGAAATGTCAGCCATCTCAGATTTATTATGCTTGGAAATAATAATTTTATCTTATCAAAAATGTTTTCTAAAATGCTATTGGAAATCTAAAGAGCAGGTCCTGAATATAAATATACTTTGAAATATGGCCCCTGTTTTCCCAGCCTACTCCATTTTGATTACCCATTATGATCTATGGTTGCTCAGTCGATCAATGAGCCATGTTAGGTATTATGTGGGGCATAATTAATTTTAAAATACTATTGTTTCCTTTAAGTAGGTTATACTCTAAAATAACAAAAACAAACAAAAAACTCACACAGGACATTAAACTGATAATCATTAAATAAGTGTAAAACATGATGCTCTAGAATTTTTCATAGTATAGAGATGCCACTGTTGACTGGCATGGGCAGGAAATTCCAGTGATCTGGTTATAAAATTGCATAGTTTCAACAGCAGTTCTATGGGCAAATCACTCTACATTTCCATCTTATAGTCAAAAATGTCTCACTCAGGAGAAAAGGAAGTATCTGAGAGCAAGTGAGGACTTAGGCAAAATTCATATCCTGGAGAGATTGCACTCTTCCAGAACTACTGGCTTTATTTCTTTTTGTGTAATTTTCTCATATTCTTTCCTTCTCATGAGCATATATATGCTGGGTATAATTATGTGTGTTCATGTATTCAATCAATCTACGTTGCTTATAATTTTTATATTCTTTCAGTTACTAAGTTCTGATAACTGGCATTACCATAGGACTCTATGGGTGACCATTCAGTGACAAAAGCATTGGCGGGTTCTGACTAGTTGATTTCACTGTGGTTTGATTTGTCTGAACATTCAATGGGCAGTAAGATTAAAAGACAAAAAGGCAACTTTTTGGAGACAATTTTTACACTCAGGCAATGCTGCATACATCTTACATTTTATCTGGTAAATAATAGTTCTTATTCTAAATATCTGAGTGCATCATCCTCTTCAATGGAGTCTGCAGATGTAAGGCAAAAAAGCACAATTTCCTGTAAAATTGAAAAGGAAACCTACATATCAGCTATGACTGAATAGTTCTACCTTCTCAGGCTTGCCAGAGAGGGTGTTTAGTATGGGTTAGTTCAAGGCCAATGGTCTTGGGAAGCATCTGCACATGCAAAACCTTAAGTAGTCATACCACTTTCTATAGTAGTGCTTCTTATACTCTGGGATGAGTTTTAAAATTCAGTAAGAAATAGATGATGTTGATTTTCATAATTTTAATTCCCTTTAACAGGAAAAACTCCCTCTCAGAGGTTTTAGCCTTACTTTAGGCTTCAAAACTCCAGGAAAACTGAGGAAGTTAATTTAGAAACTAAATTGAAATGAATTTCAGGGCACGTGTTGGAAGAGGTAGATGGAATGCCTTAAAAACCTCTACTAAGAAATTAATTTCCTGATTGGGGAAGGAGAACCACAGTGATTCCTGTTCTAAGTATGTTTCTTGAGGTTGCTCTATTATGCCCTTTAATTTTATTTATAGTTGGCCATGAGGAGAGAAGGAAGTCAATACTAAAATCTTTGAACCTTTGAGAGTTCTCTAACCAGGCATCAGTAGAACTGGTTTTTAATTTCTTATTCTTTTATCAACCAACTGGGTGACCTGAGGTAAGTCAATATGACTGGGACACAAGTTTTCTATAAATAATATGAGGAAGTTAAGATAGTCTCTATGTTTTCTCCCAGTTTATTCTATGAGTTTATAAGTTTTAAATTAGGAGAATAAAGCTTAGAAAGTTAGAAATTACCATGACTTGGTCTGGATTAGTCTTCAAATCTGCACAAACAATGGCCTCAGGGAATGAACCATGAGTGGATGTAATTTTTCATCCTGACATCAACCTTAGAGGTAGAGCATGCATCAGCTCATCATAGTCCCCACTGATGGCACTGTGCTACATAAATTCCACTTACATTTGCTGTCAGTACTACCTCTGGAGGGTTAAGAGTTTCATAAGATTATTATCCTTTTTATAGAGAGGCACTTTCTTTTTTTGTCTAAGTTTACCTTGCTCCGTTAAGAAAACAGATCTCTTTTGAAGGAGACTCCCCTTCGTATTTCAGAGTTTGAAAGTTTAATCTATGCTTGTTTTAGTCATATCAATCATCCTAGTTTTTATTTTTTAAGATTTTTATCTGCTCTACATCCTCTGATTTTGCCTCTCCATGTTAAAGAGTGCCTTCTCGCACTGCTGGCTGCCTTCTCTAGAACTACTCCCATTCTGAATCCTTGTGATTGCTTGTAGTTTTCCTTTTCTGGAATTCTACCAGTTCCATTTTGCATTTCTGGAGGTGCAACAACAAAGAAGTATATATAGGATTCTGGAGGAAGAAGCAGAAGGAGAGACAGGCGATATGTTTTTCTTAAATTTTTGCAAGCAATCCATGTCTTGTGGACTTTTGAATTATAGAAGCACAGTGAGTCTGTGTTCTCAGTAAGCTACCCACTACTCACCTAATTGAGACAGATTTTTAAAGAAGTGTGCTGTGTTTATTCTTTCTTTCTCTCTCTGTGTGTGTCTCCCTCCTTCATTTTCTCCTTTCCTCCCTCTTCCCTTTTACTTCTCTTTCCCTTCTCCCTTATTCTTGCTTAAAGAAGCCAGCCATTTTGGCTATAAAGTTCCAGAATGGGAAATCCTCTCCCCCAGTGATTTATTACTTCAATTTCAGTTAAGACACTAAGCAATAAGGGTGATAATTATGTTCTATTACTGTAAATCCACATACCTAATATTTTTTAAAACACCATAACCCTAATTTAAATTCACAACCTCAAAATCAAAGACAAGGGCCTTCTGGGAAGTTTTGGGGAATACTGAAAGACTACAGAGGCTGGGGAAACTAAAAAAGGCCCCCAGGGATTCAAACTGACAAGAATTAAAGACTTCTAAGCTTGAGCAATCTTGTGACCCATTTGAGGTGTATTCTCTTATTGCCTTCACTCCCTTTCTCTCTTTCAGGCAAGTCTATTTTCAAATTCACTCACTTTTAATTTATATTTTCTTCTTTCCTACGTTTTCAACTCATCTAAAATCAACATGTATTTAGTCTGTTCTTGTGTGACGTTCAGCCTGATGGTCAGCTGGGGTACAAATCCAGGGGAAGAGGGCAGAGTGCTAATGTTTATTGAATGCCTACTATATGGCAGACATTTTATTAGGCAATTTTATATTCTTCCTGTGGGGGATTGTCATGGTCTTCCTTTTATACGTGAATCACCTGAGGCTCATTACATCATTTCCTAAGGACACACAGATGGAAAGTGGCAGAATTAGAATTGGAGTTCCAGCCAGGGTTATCTCTGAGCTGTGCCAGGAAGCAGCTTTCAACCCCGCACGTTAACCACAGCATTAGGAAGATGGTTAGAACCAAGGTATTTTCCATTGCTTATTTAACCTTTGTTTGAACATTATGATACAGAGCAATTCTCTTCATAAGTTACTTTTTAAGGTATTTTCTTTTTCAAGGGAGTAAACAGAATGGACCAAACTGAAGTCTTTTCCTAAGATGGGTTTTTAGGGACATTGAGAACGTGCTTGGCACACACATCAGCTGCTCTTCCTTTACACGTCCTCAGATAGTCAAGAACCAAGGGCTGTACCTTCTTAGTCAAGGAAGCAATCAGAGGTGGTCTGTCTTTATCTAGTCTGGTTTCTGCTGTTGTTGCAGATAATTTTTAACTTTTTAAAGAATAATATCATAAATTAATTTGCAATTGCAGAGAACCTCAGAGACCACATAGTGAGTGGTTTTCTCTATTAATACCAAAACTTCTAAAAGATTCTAGAACTAATCAGAGATAGGAGATTTAATGCAAATGAAGAAACATGAAATTAAATAAAACAAACTTGGAACAGAGGTTTATTTAAAACATCTATGCCCTGATGAATAGGCATGCTTTTCATGTTAATAAGTTATCAATTAGCTAATTTTGTGCATGGTCCACTGATCACTGAATTTCCTCAATAGGAAAATGCTATCCTTTCCTTCTCCAGGGCCCTCAAGGGGAAAAGAAGTAATTACTGTGGATGGTCCTTCATCCTCTAAGTGCCATAACTTGCAAACCTACTCATTTGTAATTCTAGCCACAGATTCTTTCTCAAACTAGTTTAGGTAATAACTGGTGGCTGACAGAATGCTTATTTAAAATCATCAACTAGAATACACACACACACACACACACACACACACACACACATTCTGAAGTTACTGAAGGATGATTGGAACATTTCTTTAAAAGAGAAAAAATGTAAATGATGGAAATGATGGGTTTTATATTTTTTCATTACTCTTTCCAAATTCAACACAACCTGTATTTATGTTCTTTTACTCATAGTCAACCCTGAGTGATCTGGCTCAACATAATAGTACCACTTAACGTTTCATCAGCCACAGCATATAAGGACTTCAGCTACAGCAGAAAAAAATTATCTTTTACATTTTTTCCACTAAGGCTTTTTAAAGGTACAGTCAGATGTTTAATACATTATATGTAAAAAGTCCAAACCTGGAGACAAGAAGTACAGCAATTTTCAGTGGCTGGAGATCTGATTCTGCCTGATCCTTCCCTGGTTGGCATAGATTTGATTATTTTGGATTAGATTATCCACGTATAATTCCTCTCTTTTTTGGGTCCCTTTTTATGTGTCCTGGACAAATTGGAAATCTGGTGACGCCTGTGTCTCTTTTCTCAGAATAATGTGTTAAAATTCATGTAATAAAACACAGGATTACAAAGGGAACCAATTATATTGAAATACTGTTATCAAACTGCTAAAAATAGAATTTGATGTGGTAATTATGTGGTTCTTTATTAATGCATTAAATAACGTTGTTTAATGGTGGATCTAATAGCTACCATAATTTTGAAGTTGTGATAAAATTTAAAAAAATATCAAGTTGTCTGTGATGCGTATTTGATTTCCATTGGTGACAATTCACAGTTACTAATTTATATTACTGTTTTCTTTTCCTACATCCATGATTGAAGAAAACTCTAATTCTCAAATAAAGGTTGGAACAGCTAAGGATATGTTTTCATTTTTCCCATCCAAGCTCCTGAACCACCCAAATTCTATCCATGGACCTTTTAGGAAGTTACGGACCCAAGGTTAAGAGCTCATGACCTGGGTTAATACAACTGCTTTCTGGAAGGTGATGATAAACACAACCCTGTCTTACCAGTTATAATTTCCAAAGTGCCTTCCTTTATCCTTTAGCCTTCCCTGGAGAATCCTTCTCATGCCACATAGGGCATTAGAATTTAACCTGAAAAATAAAAAAAAACAGACCTTGGGGAGAGCAGCATCTCTTACCTACCAGATCAGTACCTACTAGAGATACTTTTCATTGCAAATAAAAGACCCAAATTGCTTTCGATATGAAAGAGATATTTAATTATAACAAACCCAAGATGGAAATAAGAAGTCTTTAGTCACCAAGTCTGTCAGTTTCTCTCTCCCACCTCCTGCCTGGTTTCATTTCTGCACCCCCTCATTACTTCTCTATCTTCTCTCTGCACTGTGACTTGTATTTTTTTCTTTTCAGTGCATATGACCACCCACACAGCTATTGAGTTTATTCCCTTTCAGTTCAAATGACCAGCAGATATTATATTCAATGAATCCAAATTTCCTAAAGATGAAATTACATTGGTGTAACTCAAGTCTAGTGTCCACCCTTCACGGCAGCAGAGCAGTAGTTGTGGGGCAAGGTCACAAAATCCAGACATAATCCCTGAGGCAACCCTTTTGGAGGTGGAGCGGATGTCACTAATAATTCTCAGAAAAGGAGATTCATAGGCTTGGCCAACAACCCCAAAAGTAAAATTTAACATGGTTGAGTCAATCTTCACAGATCTGCTTGAGATGTGCTCAGGTGCCAAGTCTTCCTACCCTTGCCCTAACAAGATCATGTTCTGGAAATAAAATGAGCAGCAGCTGAATGACTAAGAACAGGGCATCCCATCCCATCCCATCCCATCCCATCCCAAAACAAGAGACAAGTGCCAGCTGCCATGCTAAGCTTTGGTAATAGAAATATAATGAGACCCGGTCCTTTCTTGAAGGACCTCAGAGTCTAGTTCTAAAGGGAATTACTTACCAGGAAGAATGTGTAGCACATGGCAGATTCTGAGAAGTGTCCCATGAGATAACAAAATCAGAAGCAAATAAGGACCAAATTACTAAATTTGGTAAGGTTCTAAGGTGATTTAGAGTGAATGCCAAACTAGCTGCTTTGCTGTTGAAAATTTGTTTTAGGTATTATACCCCAGACCCACTCACTCTTGTCAGCATTACCATGCATCCCTCTTTTAACCGATTCACATTGTTAGCTCTCGTTAATACCATTTTGCATATTTCAGACCAGAGCACATGTAAATCTGGGGGTAGGTGGTAGTGTTCCAGAGGGTGTAGAATGGTTCCAGTAAACATGACACATAATCCCAAATCATTGGATTTCTTTAAAAATTCTGGAATACGAAGTTCAGCTTCACCTCCCCTCATGGATACTAACTTAAGAGGCCCATGATCACTGTGCTCTAAGTCAGTTGGTGAGTGTTTCTATCTCACAGAATTTCAAGCTGTTCTGTGAACTTGAATCTGTCTCACACATATGGTGGCAAGCCCACTGCACATAAAGCACACAAAGTACACTTAGACAAGCAAGAGCAGCAGGTTCTCGTGCCTCCTATGGGCTGGGAACACCCATACTGTAAGAAAATTTGCAGGCAAAACTTTCAACACAATTCTTGAGTTCATTTGTGGATCCTTCTGTCAAATGAAATAAATAGAGTGGCCTATTCTGTAGTAACAGACAACTCCCCAAATTTAATGATATGTATTATATATTAGTTTTCTGTTTTTGTATAACAAATTACAATAAACTGGGTGGCTTAAAACTCAGTTATTAACTAGCTCACAGTTTCTGCAGGTCAGAAGTTGGGGTTCTGGGTTCTCTGTAGTGGGGTCTCACCAGGGTGCAATTCAGGTATTGACTGGGGCTGCAGTCTTATCAGAGGCTTGCCTAGGGAAAAATCCACTTCCAAGCTCACTCATTTTGTTGACAGAATTAATTTCCTTGCAGTTTTAGTCCTGAGGCTTTAGTTTCTTGCTAGAGGCCACACTTTGCAATTAGAGGCCACCTCTGGTACTTGCCACTGGACTTTTCTGATACAACCAGTTAGTTCATTTCAGATAGCTTACTTCCTCAAGGCCAGTGAGGGGAGTCTCTCTAGTTCATCTAGAGAATCTCATATATGTAATCACAAAAGTGACATCCTATCACCTTTGCCCTATTCTCTTGTTTAAAAGCAAGTCAAGAGGATGGGAGTACCCGAAATGGAAACACCAGGAGAAGAGGATTGGGAGCCAAGTTAGGCTCTGTCCATAAGAGCTTAAAACAACACAGGTTTATTTCTCAGTCATATTGCCTGTACATGTTCACTGGGGACAACCCAGGACCCAGGCCAATGGAGGCTTCATCTTGACATGTGCTTCCTTGATCACTGTAGTAGTGGAGAGAGATGACATCCTGGTTATTAGCTCTGAAAGTCTTTGGTTAAGAAATACTCTGTTATTTCTGCTCACATTTTATGGGCCAAGGCAGTTGGGTGGCCAGGCCTAATTTCAAAGTGGTTGGGGAGTGCAATACCACCATGTGCTGGAAGGAGAGAAGAAAAGGAAAAACTTGTTAAGCAACTTTCATGCCTGCCATACCTTCCTACAAAAGGTGTGGGATCAGTTAAAGCTGACTTCTTAGTATCTGCATTAGACTGCTGGGTCTGCATTATACTTTTCCCGATCCAAATTCACCATTGGCTTTCAGTCTGGCAACCTATTTTTCTTGGTCTGATGGGGCAGCTAATTTCACATCAAATTCACTTTTTCTGAATTAGAGTCGTGAATAGTAAGAATTTGTGGTCTCTAAGCCAGCTCACACAGTCCAAAGTTTTCTAGTAAACCAATAGTATAAATTGCTCCCTGGGTCTGATTTTTCAAAATGACTTCCAAGCACCCTGCTGGATGGTTTAGTTAAAAGCTTCATGTGTCAAAAATATTTCTGCTCTGCTCCCTTCCAGTTGGTGGTGAGAAATTTGACCTACAATCCTGGAGTTTCTCCATTTTCCTCAATGCCCATTCTAATATTGTAAGCCAGTCTGTTTGCAAGACACATCCAGCTGTGGCTTTGAGACTATGTGCTGTGTCCTCCCATCTTTCTATTAATTGCCATCACTTTTCCACTCCTGAGACCTGTTGTTCTGCTGAACCATTTCAGGGGCTTTTGGTATCTACAAGGCCAAATCCTCCTCTGCATTCTGTAGCAAGATCTTGCCTTAAAATGCCATCTTTGGTGATTTCATTCTCTGCCTGATAGGCAATATCATAGCAGCAGTCTGGGCTCCAGGGATTCCTTTCTCACTGGGTAAAATGGGATAGAGAAGCTCATCAGCTTACACATGTATGCAACAGACCTTCTTTTCCCCTTCCAGGAAAGATCTCTTTCATTTCTTAAAACAGTGTGTCTGTTAAGCATCGCTGAAAACAACTTCCAGCCTGCTGCTTCAAGTGGGCATTTCTTAGAATTGCTCTAATAAGTTCACACTCCACTTTCTCTATGCCTGGCTTTCTGTTTGATGTCATTCAACAGTGGGAGAGTAGTTCCAAATACTTTGCTTTGACTTTGCTGTGCAAGTCCAAGACTAATCAGGATGTAGACAGGTCAGGTTCTATATACATATTCTTTCAATTCTTTCAACAGATTGGCAGCCAAGGCGAGAGTATCCACAGCCTCGACTGTTTTCTGGGGCAGATGATTATTGTTCTAGTTTGCTAATGCTGCCGGAATGCAAAACACTAGAGATGGATTGGCTTTTATAAAGGGGTTTATTTGGTTACACAATCACAGTCTTAAGGCCATAAAGTGTCCAAGGTAACACATCAGCAATCGAGTACCTTCACTGGAGGGTGGCCAATGGTGTCCAGAAAACCTCTGTTAGCTGGGAAGTCATGTGGCTGGTGTTTGCTCCAAAGTTCTGGTTTCAAAATGGCTTTCTGCCAGGACATTCCTCTCTAGGCTGTAGTTCCTCAAACATTCCTCAAAAATGTTAGTTGCTCTTGGGGTGTTTGTCCTTTCTTAGCTTCTCTGGAGCAAGAGTCTGCTTTCAATGGTCATCTTCAAACTGTCTCTCATCTGCAGCTACTCTCTTAGCTTCTGTGTGTTCTTCAAAGTGTCCCTCTTGGCTGTAGCAAGCTCGCTCCTTCTGTCTGAGCTGATATAGTGCTCCAGTAAACTAATTAAGGCCCATGCTGAATGGGTGGGGCCACACCTCCATGGAAATTATCCAATGAAAGATCTCACCCACAGTTGAGTGATCACATCTCCATAGAAACATCCAAAGTCTCCACCCAATCAACACCAATGTGTTTCCTGCTACACAAGACTGCATCAAAGATAATGGCATTTTGGGGGACATAATACATCCAAACCAGCACAATTACATACCAGGAGTAGCTGGTCAAGATATGTTATTTCACATGACCTAAGACAGGGGCTCTAAAATGAAACCTGAGCAACCACAGGTCCTGAGAGATTTCTATAAACTTGCTTCATGCCCCCAATGTTTTATTATTTTTATTATCATACTTTTCTCTTGGCCACCACCTGTCCGCATCCATCCTTTCAGTCATACTTTCACCCCTGCCACATGAATGATAAACTCCAACCCTTCAACAGTTTCTCACAAAAAATCTTTGTCATGAAAGCATTACATACATTTATAATTTTTTCATAAATATTCAGTAACACAGGGGTGGGATCACATTTTAAATCAGTGGGGAGGGGTGATGGGGCTCTCCATCATCCATCACCATTTCCTCTGTCTCTCCCTCCTATCCCAGAGGAGAAACCAGCAAATTCTTCTTCTGTAGAAAAGACTGTGGAATGATTCTGCTCATCCTCAGACCCCTTGAGCTTTCCCTTTGTATCTGAAAAGGGCTTGTATCTGAATGTATGACAAACAAATGCAATGCACTTCTGGAATGATATAGGAGAAAATGTTCTCCTTTTTGTTAGGTCTAATTATATTTATGCTTATACCCAATAACATATGGTAGATATGCTTAATGTAAAATAGGCTTTGAGAACACAGAAGGAGTGACTGATTGCAGTGTGGAGAGTTGGGGTCTTTACGTAGAAGTGAGAAGGGCAATCGAGAACAAGGGCCCAGCAGATTTGAAGGCATTGGTGATTATGATGTATTTAAAGAGAGATGAACAGAATGGCACTGATATAGAGGATGGGTCAAAGAGGAGAGGAGTGATGTGAGATGCTAGAAAGGTAGACTGTCATATACAGGAAGAGTTATTCTGCTTTTGCACATATAAACACCTTGAGGGATCTTCTGAAAGCTTTGGATAAACTGCAGAACTGAGTCATTATCCACAAAGCTTTCCTCTCCTTAAAATTTCTTTTCAAGCAGCAAGTTTGAATTTGAAATTTTATAAAGTAACTAAGCAACAAGATGGAACATGTTAAGTCAAGAAACAGTGGCATTTAATTTAATATTTCATATTAATGCATATTGTACTTGGGACTATATGGAACATACAAAAGTAACAATCTCATATTATGAACATTCACACCATTAGTATGAAGCCTTAGGAAACCAATAAGAGTTTTCTCAAGCATTACTTGACAGCCAAAGAGAATGATTTCCCTCTTTCTTTAGCTTGAGTGCAAAGTTTAAATTATATAGCATCTCACTGAATTGAAAACTGCTTCTTTTTAATTATATTTTATTTTTAAAATTTGGATATTTTTGTGAGGTTAAAAAGAATATAGAACTTTGAAGGTGCATTGATGAGGAGTAGATAGAGGAAGGCTGTTTCTCCCTCCCTCTCTCTCATCCTCCCTTCCTTACATCCTACCTCTTTCCTTCCAGAAATATTTATAGAATGCCTGATATGTGCTAGGGACTATGTTAGGTGCTGGGGAGAAAAATTAGCAATTACAATACTGTGGGGGTAAATATTCTTTATAAAGCCTATTCTAGAAGTATGTAGGAGGAGACTTAACTCAGACTTGATAGATGAAGAAAACATTCTAAAGAAGTTCATTTTAAGTGGAAATTTGAAGAATGATGTGTGTCATGAGGGTTCAAGAAAGGACTGTGAACATTGAAAGGATTATTTGTGATTAATTCAGTAATGAATTTATAAAATAAAATTATTAAGCCCTTAACTTTAACTTACAAATTTTGAAACAGTGTTAGAAATACATGAAAATATCAGCGATCATTTTACTTGCTATTACTAACTTGAAAAAACTCAAATTGAACATACTAAACCCACTTAAGCACTCAATACCATTCATTACCTTAATTAAATCACTTTAAATGTAAAAGAGTTATGGAGAAAAATAAAGCAAGATACAAGGGAAAGTGGGTTCAGAGAGGTAGATTACTATTTTATATAGAGGAGTCATGGAAGGCTTTGCTGTTGAAGTAACAGTTGAGCAGTGACCTGGAGTAAATCGGGAAGAGAATTTTAAAGATAACTAGGGAGACAGCTTTCCAGGAAGAGGGAACAGCTTCTTCAGAGGCTTGTGTTCATGCATGTGGGAAGGCATGCTTGTTGAATGTTGATTGTAACAATGCATATTGAAATCTGTGCAGTAAATGCTAAAATAAAACAAAAAAGCAAAACTAAAATGTCACTAGAGGACATAAGATGAAATATTAAAAAATGTCTCCCTATGCTCCAAAAAGGGCAAGGAAGGAGGAAGAGTGGAACAAAGTGCTACTGGACACATGGAAAATACTGAGATGGTATACTTAGACATTTCACATTGTGTCAAGGACCTAATTAAAATGCAGGGAATACCAGGTAAGATTAAAAAAACAATAAGCATTATCTAGATATTGTTTACAAGAAACCTTTTAAAGACAAAGACACACAGACATAACCTGGCTATAAGTAAAAGGACTGGAATATATATGTTCCACATAAACACTAAGCATTATAAAGCTGATATGATTTGTTAATATCAGATAAAAGAATCAAATTATCAAGAAGATATATTAATCTTAAATATATAGGAATCTAACATCAGAACTCCAAATTTCATTAGTGAAAAATTGACCTAACTAAAATCTGCAATCATATTTGGAGATTTTTAAAACCCCTCTTTCAGTAATTGTTAGGAGGAGTTCACAAAGATCAGTTGGTATACAGAAGAGTTGATTAACACTATCAGCCAAATTAACCTAGTTGACATTTTCAGAACACTATAATCAAAAGCAACAGAATACACATTATTCTCAAGTAAACATGGAGTTTTCACAAAAATAGACTATCTGGACCATATATGACAAGATTCAATAAATTTCAAAGGATCAAAATAATACAAAGTAAATTCTCTGACCACAAGTATAATAAATTAGAAATCAATTACAATAAAAAATTGATAAAGCTCCACAAATATTTCAAAATTAACCAAAATACTTTTAAAAAACCCATCGGTTAAAGGATAAATCGAAAGAGAAATTTTAAATATTTCGAAAAGAATGTAGCACACACATATATGCACATACACACACCATATAAAAATTAGTGGGATGCAGCTAATGCAATTCATAAAAGCAAATATGTAGTTTTAAATACTTATTTTAAGAAGGAAGAAAGTTATAAAATGAAGATTCTATGCTCCTACTTTAAGAAGACAGTAAAAGGAAGAACAAAGCAAGCCCAAGTAAAAGGAAATAGGAAACAAATAATGGAGATCATGAACATTGTTAAAAGGTGTTTCTTTGAAAATATTAGTAAAGTTGATAAAACTATTAGCAATACTAACCAAGGAAAAAAAGAAAAAATCACCAATATTAGAAATAAAAAAGGGTGTATCACTTCAGATGATAAAAGAAATAATGGGAATATTATGAATGTCATACCATTAAATTCAATAGCTTGTATGAAATAGACATATTCTTTTGAAAACACAATTATCATAACTTTTAAATGAGATGCAGAAGATGTGAATAGTCCCATATCCGTGAAAGGAACAGAATTTCCCAGAAAGAGAACTCCATGCCCTAAGGGCTTCACAGGCAAATTCTGTTAAACACTTAAGAAGATAAAATCATATCAATATTACACAAACTCTTCACAATGTAGAGGATGAGGAACACTTCCTAACTCACTTTATGAGGCCAACATAATATGATACCCAAACAAAGCAAGGATATTGGATATTACAAGCAAAGAAAACTATAGACAAATATCTTTCATGAATATAAATGCAAAAATCCTTAAAAAATATAACCAAATAAAATACAGCAATAAACAATCAGGATAATACATCATGACCAAGAAGGTTTCATCTCAGTTATTTAAAAGTGGCTTTATTTATAAAAATCAATTAATGTAATTCACCAAACTATAAGATTGAGGGAAAAATCACATTGATCATTTCAATTATGCAGAACATGTACTTGCTAAATTCAACAACCATTATAATTTTCGGAAACTCTCAATAATAAATCAAGAATAGATGGAAATTTCTTCAACCTATGGAAAACTTTGAGCTAATATAAAAATTAGTGGTGAAAGTTAACCCCTTTTCATCTTAGAGCAGGGACAAAGCAAGGATGGCTTGTTCTCACTCCCTTTTTCTTTTTTTCCCCAGATTTGCAGTAGATATCTTAGCAATGCAATAGACAAGAAAAAGAAATAAAAGGAACAAAGATTGGGAAATATGAGGTAAAAATGTCCTTATTCCTACAGGTAACCCAATTATACACAAAAAAGAATTCCAAAGGAAACTACAAAAACATTGTGATAACTAATGAGGGAATTTTGCAAGATTTCAAAATACAAAGTCAATATACAAAAATCTGTTGTGTTTCTTTAAATTTGCAGAAAACAATTGAGAAAGGAAATTCAAAATATTCCATTTACAATAGCATCAAGTGCTTAGGAATAAATCTAATGACAAATAGTTAAGACCTTTACATTAAAAACTACAAAACATTGCTGACAGAGATTAAAGTTCTAAATAATTGGATATTTATAGACTGGAAGACTCAATATTGTTAAGATCTTAATTTTCCCCAAATTGGTCTTTCAATAAAATCACAATAAAGATCCAATGAGGTTCCTGTTTTTGTATTTGTTTTTGATTTAAAAAAAAAAGATAAGCTGATTCTAAACTCCATGTTACAAGGAAAAGGACCTAGAGTGACCGAATAATCTTGAAAAAACAGAGCAAATTTGGGGGTTTTACTTTAGCAAAACTTACTATAGTGTTATGAGATCAAGGCAATGTAGTTTTAGTAAAAGGACACACAAATAGATCAATATAAAAAATTGAAAGTCCAAAAATAGACCAATAACTATGCAGTCCACTAATTATCAATAAAAGTGCCCAAACAACTCAACAGGGGAACAGAAAGTCTTTTTAGCAAATGGTGCAGGACCAATTGGATAGTCATAGGGAAAAATATCTGTAGGGAAATAAAAAAAAAAAAGAGCTTCAACCCTTTCCTTGTATCATACACAAAAATCAGCTTGAATTGGATCATAGACAAAAACATTAGAATAAAATCTACAAAAGCACCTATAATGCTTCTGGCAGAAAACACAAGAGAATATCTTTATGACCTTGGGATAGATAAAGATTTCTTAGAAAGCACACAGAAAATAGTTGGTTACAAAATAAATAAGATGAATTAGACTTCATAAAAATTAAAATGCGTGCTCGATCTAAGCAACAAAATAAGTGACAACAAATAACCCAAAGAATTTTTAAAAATCCATGAGTCCATTTATATCGTGGAGTTCGAATCTATGATATAAATAAATAACTGAACTAAAGAAATATGAGCGAAGTGACAAGCCTTCCCCACAGAAGAATTTCAGTTAATGATTGTGGAAGAATGAGGGAAATAGGAAATCACCAAATTACTATTAAAACACCATAATAATAATTGCCACAGTGAAGATCCACCACTGGATGCTAAAATTAGTGGGCAAAAGTTTAAGCAGAAACAAGGTATTTGGGTAGTCTTAAAGAATTTCCTCTCAAATATTTATTAATTACAAAGCAAAAAAAAATAGCAACTTTTAAAATGGAGGACCCTGGTAGACAATACTTTAACCTCAGTAATCCATGTTAACATCACCATAAGACATATCGACATCATGTACCCCTGATGTGATGCACTGAGAAGGTTACATCACCCTGTGATATCCTTCTTAATAAAGCATAACCCCAATTTCATCATGATAAACCATTAGACAGGCACAAATTGAGGAACATTCTACAAAATATGTGATCAGTTCTCACAAATGTCAAGGTCATGAAAGACTAGGAAGGACTGAGAGACTGGAGGAGACGAAGGAGACTAAGGGGACATGACAGATCAGTGCAATGTGGGATCGTTGATTAGATCCTGGAGCAGAAAAAGGACATTCGTTGAAAAACATTTGAATTCTGAACAATTTCTGTATTTTAGTGAATAGTATTTGTTCTAGTTTGCTAATGCTGCAGAATGCAAAACACCAGAGATGGATAGGCTTTTATAAAACGGGGGTTTATTTCACTACACAGTTACATTCTTAAGGCCACAAAGTGTCCAAGGTAACACCTCAGCGATCGGGTACCTTCACCGGAGGATGGCCAATGGCATCCGGAAAACCTCTGCTAGCTTGGAAGGCAGCTGGCATCTGCTCCAAAGCTCCGGCCTCAAAACGGCTTTCTCCCAGGACATTCCTTTCTAGCAAGCTTGCTTCTCTTCAAAACATCACTCCCAGCTGCACTCGTTTCCTCCCCCTGAGTCAGCTCATTTATATAGCTCCACCAATCAAGGCCCACCCCAAATGGGCGGGGCCACGCCTCCATGGGAACATCTCATCAGAATCATCTCCCACAGCTGGGTGGGGCACATTCCAAGCAAATCCAACCAGCACCAAAACTTCTGCCCCACACAAGACCACAAAGATAATGGCATTTGGGGGACACAATACACTCAAACCGGCACATTCCACCCCCTGGAACCCAAAATGACATTATCTTTCCAAATACAAAACACATTCATTTCATCACAATATCACAAAAACTTAAATCATTTCAGTAACAAAAGTTAAGTACAAAATCCCATCAAAATCAATTTAGGCGTGGTCAGTCCCAAGGCACAATCTTTCTTTAGCTGTGGATCTGTGAACTTAGAACAAGTTACGTGCTTCCAATATACAAAGGAGGGACATTCATAGGATAAACATTCCCATTGCCATAAGGAGAAACAGTAAGGAAAACAGGGTTAACAGGAGCAAAACAGTTCTTAAAACCCGCAGGACAAACTCCATTAGATTTCAAAGTCCAAGAGTCATTTACAGAACAATGTTGCATCCTTGGGGCTTGAGAGAGCAGGAGCCTAACCCTTCCCAAGGGCCTTTTTGGCAGCCCATTCCTCTCCAAACGCTTGGGTGAGTGCTCCAACATATCCACACATTGGGGAGACCACCTTCTCGACTCCACCCTCCTCAAACCTCGGGGCAGCTCCCGGATTCCCTTCCATCTCCGGGGCACACGCTCAACCCCTTCAGAACAGTGGGGTGGCAGCCAGGCTCTCCTCAATTCCCTGGAAATGTGCTCCACCCTCTTTGGGACCTGAGGTGGCAAAACTCTTCCAGAGCATCGAGGCGGAAAGCCCGCCCTCGACCTCCAGGGCAAACTCACCCTTTCCATGCATGTGGGCTGCTCCGCTCTCCCAGCCCCAGACCTCCTGACTCCAGACCTCAACCTCCATGGCTCTGTCTTTGAAGAGATTTTTCCTTTAATTTTTTCCTTGTCTGTCTCCTCCAGTCCAGACTGGCAATGCCTCTGTCTATAAAGATCTCACAAAAATTCTGTTGGCTTTGCATGAAGCACGCAGGGGTCAAAGCCATCAGACAATAGGATTTCCCACAAATCCTTTCTGCTTAACTCCTTTTCCAATCTTGGCTTGTACTGAAATGGTCGCTGGGTTCCATTTTTGGTTACATCCTCATGTTGGTCTGTAGCTTCTGGGATTCCACCCCCTGGAAGCTCGTAATTTTCAGCTTCTGGTCTCTTTGAACCCAAGAGTACAGTTCTAAGTTTATCTCTTTCTGCTCGCATTTTACTATAAGCTTCAAGGAGAAGCCAGGGTATATCCTCGACAGGTAGTCTGGAGATCTCCTCAGCTAAGTATTCCAGTTTGTCACTTTTAAATTCTTCCTTCCATCTGATACCAGGACTCAATTTTGCCAAATTCTCTACCACTTTAAAACAAGGTTCGCCTTTCTTCCAGTTCACAACAACACATTGATCATCTCTGTTCAAGGCCTCGTCAGAAGTATCTTTAGAGTCCATATTTCCACAAACAGTCTCTTTAAAGCAGTTTTGGCCTTTTCTATTAAGCTCATCCCAATTCTTCCAGAATCTTCCCCTTATCCATTTAAAAAGCCGTTCCAACATGTTTGGTATTTGCAAACTCAGCAGCAAAAGCACCCCACTCCTGGTACCAAAATCTGTTCTAGTTTGCTAATGCTCCAGAATGCAAAACACCAGAGATGGATAGGCTTTTATAAAACGGGGGTTTATTTCACTACACAGTTACATTCTTAAGGCCACAAAGCGTCCAAGGTAACACCTCAGCGATCGGGTACCTTCACCGGAGGATGGCCAATGGCATCCGGAAAACCTCTGCTAGCTTGGAAGGCAGCTGGCATCTGCTCCAAAGCTCCGGCCTCAAAACGGCTTTCTCCCAGGACATTCCTTTCTAGCAAGCTTGCTTCTCTTCAAAACATCACTCCCAGCTGCACTCGTTTCCTCCCCCTGAGTCAGCTCATTTATATAGCTCCACCGATCAAGGCCCACCCCAAATGGGCGGGGCCACGCCTCCATGGGAACATCTCAGAATCATCTCCCACAGCTGGGTGGGGCACATTCCAAGCAAATCCAACCAGCACCAAAACTTCTGCCCCACACAAGACCACAAAGATAATGGCATTTGGGGGACACAATACACTCAAACCGGCACAGTATTAAACCAAAGTTGATTTCTTAGTTTTGAGAAATGGTCTATAATTATGTAATATATTAACATAAGTGGAAACTGTTAAATGTACACAGCAACTCTTGGTATTATTTGTCAACACTTCTTTAAGTCTAAGATTATCTAAAAATAAAACTTTAAAGAAAACAACACTGACCAAAAACAAAATCTCATTTCCAATTCACTCCTCCATATGAACTAGTTCACAGTTCCCTGGTCTCTCTACATGAATTCCCTAATGAACCTGACATCTATGGGACATTTTGAGTGTGTGTCGTAACTAGAGCCTCTTTTGAGGAAAGTAGCCAAAGGCTGTGTTTTAGGTTGCTAGGTTTGGGTCATATGACATGACTTTGTAAACTTCCTGAAAACTGTTAAAAGTTGACTAATACTTTTTTCTTTCTTTCTCATTAGGCAAAACATTTTCCCTCCTCCCAGGCACCTGATGCTGCTTCTCTGCAGGAAAGGCATTTACACATATAAAAGTTCAAGAATGTCTTGGCTTCTACTAGTGCACATTTGAATATCTGCATTTTAAGAAATGTTCAGTTACACGAATAGTAAGAGTTAAAGTCTTTAGCTGAAATAAAGAAGCTCTAAATATAAAGTTCATGTGCCAGTGAGCAAAAGGAAGAGGTAATCTGAGAGGAGCAGAAAATTGTTAGTTAGACCCTTGAAATAAAGTTTCATAGACAGCTGTCTACTCTACCTAGCCAGCTGAGTTCAGTTTAGGTATTTCTTAGAATATAAAAAAAATTTTAAAAACATCCTATAGCCTTAAGAATGAAAATATCTTAATTTTAAAAACTCCACTCAACACATTATCTTTCCACCCATGCAGTAATGATCTATGAAAGTTTTTGAGACAACATTCTTGATATCCCTAACAAGTATATCAGAAAGTTCACTCTGCTAAATCAGAAGAGCAAATAATAAGAACACAAATCAAGTAGAATTAATAAAGCAAATTGAATGGCAGCGAAAGTAGCCCTTAGGTAAACTTCCTCCTGGATTGAAAACAGAAGGAACTTAGTGAACATTTTTACCAATGCCTTTGAGTACCTTGAATTTGATTCATAAAGTCACATTTTCAGAAATATTAAAGATGCACAATATTTATCAATTTTCATGCTTCCTCTGTCATTCTCAGTAGTGTCCACTAATGACCAAATACGTCCATTACCTTTTTCTTGTAGTTGCTTTTCAACCAGGGAAACAGAAATGCTGAGCTGAAGTTAGAGATAAATTTTTACCTGATGTACAAGGCTATAAAATATTTGTTTATTCAATGATTTTCACTGTTCATAAAGTTGGTATTCTCTCAAGTGTTGGTAGAAGTAGTTCTCTTGTCATTATTGGCAGTGCTGAAATGCCTTGTATCTGAAGGACATAAAATAATACTGATACTTTGTGTTCAGAGGGGTTTACTCTTGAACTCAATTCTCCCTTAAAAAGAGAAACCTATTTCTGTCACTATGGTATAAACATGCTACATTAACTTTCTAAAGGCCACTGGGGAACAATTGAATGAACTGCCAACTTAACAGCAAATGTAAAGCTAACAGATACATCCTGCTATCCTTCAGAGTTTACTGGGCTCCTGTCTCTGGTAGACCAGGGTTGGAATACCCTGTATGTTTCTTTCGTGATACTCAAGGCTGATTTTTGCAACACTGCCAAGTGGGAGGGCAGATTTACCTAAAAGAGCATAGAGGGCCAAGGTTTTTTACACAGATTATTTTCTTACTATTTACTGACATTTGAATTTAGGCAATTTACTCAGCCTTCTCTTAGTGTCATTTAACTTAGCTATTAAAAGAAGGAATTTATAAAGGCTCATTTGAATACTTCACATTGATATTACAGGGATCATATCAGGTCAGGGTATGAGGTAGTTTTGTAAACTACCATGCAAAATGCAAATATAGGACATTAGTCATATAACAAACAGTATTGTCATCATTAGTGGTAGACAAGGATTTCTTTGATGCTTGACCTGTCCCCTTCCAGTTTGACTTACCTCATTGGACACTCTTTTATTTTCTTATCTTAGGACACCTGATACCCTTAGGTACGCTCCTAAAAAAAAACCAACAACGAAATCTCAGGAAAAGTGTCTAAGTAACACTTGTGTGTGACTATGATTCTCTCTCCCATGCAATTCCTTTTATGATTTTTCACATTTAATGTGATACAGACATTTCACTAGAGGAATGAGGCTAAAACAATGGAATTTCATACAGGATGAGGTACCTTGTTGAGATGGGCCACAATATGTATTTTCCTAAATCTCTGAATCAGATTTGTTTATAACATTAACACTTTCCAAATATCTTGGAGAGGAGTAGCAGATATCTAAATGAAAAGAGTTATTTCAAATTAATTTGGCTTTGACACATTTTTAATATACACATTGATTGTAAAGACCTTGAGTTGGCACAAAACAATGGTTGGGTAATGACCTAGGAACCTGGGAGATGAACTCTATTGTATTATTTATACTCACAAAAGGTTTAGGCACATAATGGAGGTTATAAATTTCTTATTTTACAGATGGAAAAAATTGGGTCCAGAGAAGTTGAGGAACTTGTTCCAGATGACATACACCCCTTTGGAGGAGCTGGTGCCTGGCAGTTATGTGAATACTCTGTTTTTCCACAAGGAGGCTAAAGAGATGAACTGGGGGCAGATGCCTGCTCCGTCCAGAGAATTTGAGAATTCCTTTTGGGTTTTTTTTTTTTTTTTTTTTTTTTTTTTTTTCTGTTTTATATTTGGGGATTCCCAGTGAGATTGTGTTTGAGAAAAGTAAAATGATATAGATACAAAAAATTTTAAAACCCATTGTATTAGACTGAGCATGTAGTCATTGTGCCCAATCATGCCCCTGGCTCCTTTTATATACATAACTGGTGATGATTCCACTAAAAAAAATATAATAGGTAAATGGCAATGGAGAATTTAGTCAAATACTTTTTGGGTGCAAGACACAAAAAGAAATGCTGTAAATTCAAGATGACCTAATATTCCCATGTACACATAGAACAGGAATAAAAGTGCTACAAATTAAGACTGTGCATTCTATTTTGGAAAATAGTAGTGTGAACTGATATTTTAAAAAAAATTCTTTTAGTCTTCATCATATTTATTTCAATGATTAAGATGTTATGACAAAGAGTAAAGCATTCTAGACTTAACACTGATGGGTGAGATCTTCCAATTGTGAAACATTAAAGAGACTTTACTGCCTTTCCAGAATAATCTTTGGTTTGAGTGATTTGATGCACTAGTGGTTTTCTTGCTGCAATAGAAGCTGTTTTATGTTTGGATTTTCAAAATTGGCTTATAGACAATGATATTGGTAGTATAGGTTAGTTTAGGTTAAGAGGGATTTGGGTAGGAGCCATCATTAATTTTGCAGTGGAACCATTTTATTCCAAAAATATCAAGCACCTAGAAAGCATCCAGAGGAAGGAAAACAAGCGTCGTGATGATTAACATGGTCAAGAGCATACTGAGCCCTCTTGGGTGGTTGTTGAGTGGCACAGGAAGAGTTGGTGGTGGTTATTTATCATGGTCCCTGTGATGGTTAGTTTCATGTGTCAACTTGGCCAGGTGATGGTACGCAGGGATCTGGTCAAGCAAGCACTGGCATAACCGGTACTACAAGGACTTTCATGGCTGCTTAATAAACCAGAAGGCTGGTTTGTTAAATCATCAGTCAATTGGCTGCAGCTGTGACTGATGCCATCACTGAAGAGTGTGTCTTCCACAGTGAGAGAATGCAGTCAGCTGGATTTAATCCAATCAGTTGAAGACTTTTAAGCAAGACAGATAGAGGACCTTCACTTGTTCTTCGGCTGACCAGCGAAGTGTTTCCTGAGGAACATGTCCAGCTTGCCAATTTGTTTCCTGAGGAGTTCATCAAACACGTTTGTCCAAATTGCTAGTTCACTGCCTGAGGAGTTCATCGAACTTCTTCATTGGAGTTGCCAGATTGCTGCCTGCCCTATGGAATTTGGAGTCTGCATACCCACAGTTGCATGAGTCACTTTTATAAATCTTATATTTATAGATATCTCTCATTGATTCTGTTTCCCTAGAGAACCCTAACTAATACAATCCCCTACCTCTTTCATGTCTCTTTCATTACATTTTCTCTAATTTTCTCTTGTATTTTTTTACCTCCTTTTTTTTTTTTTTTTTTTTAACTTTCTCCTGACTATGCCTTAGGCTTAGGTATAATTAGACTTTATCTACTTTTAAAAGGCAAATGAGTCTAAAATGCTGATGATACCTTGAGGGGTCAACCATCAAATCCCAGAGAGAGGGCTGTAAATTGTTTGATTTTAATTAGCAAATGATGTGCCTTTTTCATTTCTTTATTATAGCACTTCAGACTTCTCACCTTGCATTATTAATGATTTGTTGCCTGTTTCTGCCCCCTCATAATATATTTTCTAAATACGTAAATGAATGATGAGCCCAGATTCAAATTAGAAGTATTTATAGTTGTTACCAGATTTTTTGGATTCAATAAACATGCAATAAACATAAATTGCATAGTTTAATAAAACCAATGAAACCGAAGATGACAAAAGCTTAGCAAGCCAGCTGCCATTCTTCTATGCTGGACAGACATCCCTAAACATGGATTTTCTTTCAATTGGACTGTGGATGGGCTCGATGTCCTTCCTGACATGGCATTTCAAGAGGTATAATTATTTCATTAGGCTTGGCATTGCAAATGTAACTTGACTGTCATCACTCTCTTAACTGAGATGAATTCAGATATTGAAAATTACTTTTATCTGTAGCTCTGGTTTACTTTGAGGAAATTGCTAAAGACACAGGTAAATAATTTGCAACCAAAGCAAGGGATATATTGGAAGTGGCATCTGCTCTCTCTTTTTCTCTCACTGTAACAAATTTGTATCTGCTTTCTTCCTTCTGTCATTAATAATTATCAAAATACAAGATTTTGGACAACATTCTGGAAATGTTGTCTTTGGGGTCTATTACATCTCTGTTTTTCAATCTAATCAAGTTGAGCTCAAATGCAACTTCCCTTCAAAGCTTTCCCTGAGCTCTCAATTGTTAATAATTTGCCATCAGCTGCCCTCATGGTAGCAAGGTGGCTATTGGATTCCCAGGCATCACAGCAAGAAAACAGCATCCAGAGGCTGAAAAAGGGGAAATTACAGAATTGTATCTCATGCTTATACCCTACCCAGCTCCCAGGGAAAGAAACGAGACCCCAAAATAGGCTTAGATTAGGCAACATATTCATCTGCTTGAACCAGTGTTGGGAGCAGCTCCCTAAAAATCATGGACATTTGGAGGACAGTGAACAAGATGGGGTTCAGTTAGAAGGAAAAATGTGGGGAAATTGGCTAGGCAATGGACAGAGTCTGGCACATTGTCATAGGCGATGTGTGATGTGTCACATGTGAACATCTAATTTTTTTTATCATGTAGAGTTTATTATTGCCATATATTGCTAGAGCACTAACTCCTCAGCACCATTTCTTACCTTCCCTCATGGAAAGCAAAAGAAACCTGATAATCTCTTAGGTTCAGTTTAGCCATATACAGAGTCTATTCATTTTCAGTAAAGGTATGGCTTCATAAGCTATTGTTAAGAGCCTGTACATGAATTTTTATTATAATGTGTGTCTGTGGAATGTTTGAGGGAGTCATTTCTATAATGCAGGAAGTTATATAGGGACCTTGTCAATTGAGAGTCAGGCCCAGTCTAAGTATCTTTATTTTCTAAGAAGAGAAATGGCTTTAAAGATGAGATAATCAGAGGTGACCATTATGAGAACTCTAGATACATAGCTGATTATGTAACATCAAATATAATAGAAAGACCCATTATGTATTTCTTCAGTGATACAAATAAGTGAGGTATCTAATGTTTATAAAGAATAAAGACAGAATTTTCAATTTACACAATAATAGAGTTACACATCAATATCTATGTTGTGCACAATCTATATTAGGTTTCTATTTGGCATTGTGTAGTCTGTTGTCATTACAGTTCTGTTTCTTGTCACATTTTAATCTACTTCTGGGTACATTCGGGAAATTGCTTTCGAGTACAGTAATATGCCTATAGAACCACATTACAATGATTTGCAAATATTGTTACTACCACTATTGCATTCTCCACTTGGAAAGTATCTTACCTAGGCAATTTCTCTAAAGGAAAACAATAAAAAAATTCATCAGAAATAGCTTTTTCTAAAAGTACAGTTATTGGCATTTTTTTTTTCCTAAGGCATCTTTGGAAATTTGCTAAAACTTGGTAAGCTGTTGTTTTCAGTTTTTCTGTATCTTCTATGATTGGGTCTTTCTAAACATCATCATGAGACATTATATGGACAGCCTTAATATGCTAGTCTTCTGCCTACCCTGTAAATATAAGCTTAGAGGGGCAAGTGAGTTACCAATCTTAGCCTCATTCCTTCCAGACTCCCCTCCAGCCTCCCTGTGCAGACAGGACTGGGTAGACCAACTTGACAAAAAGCTATTTCAGACTTGCAGAATTAATAAAAGGAGATGAATCTGCATCATTTGAGTTTGGACAACTAGATTCACTGTGTTGAGTTTGATGTGGGGGTGAGGGGCTGAGGAGAAAAAGCCTGGTCTTTTTATTTTGTGAGTATCCACAAAATACTTACACGGGACCATCCCTATCTGTGTTTCTCAGAAAATATGAAGCCATCTTCAGCCAGTGGAATAGCAGCCTCCTTCCTCCTGCCTTTGACTTTTCATTCTGCTGCTTTTGAAATGACTCTAGAAAAAGTGAGAAGTGAAAGATTAAAGGAAAGCAGTCTGCCAAGTACCTGAAAGAAACCAGCTTTTGGAGCTGAGCTTATAAATCTAAACTTACAAACAAAAGCTCAGGCTCCAAGTGAAAAAAGAAAGGATAAAAGCACCAAGGAATTCCTCTGTCCTCTGCAGTCAAAGGATGTAGCTTCCTCATTACAGGAGAAAATGAATAGAATGAAACTTTCTTGACTTAAAGTGTGCAGGGAGGGTGCTGAGGAGCAAAAAGATAGACTTGAAGACATCTCTGAAGGGCAGAAAGATTTTTCCCATCTTGAATGCTTTAGAGTTGTCATGGACTACCTACACACCATTGTAAGGACAAGGCTGTAGGAGAAAAGGGGGAAGTCATATCTCTAGGCTTTTTCTAGACTACTGGTTAAATTAATTTTGAAGATTAAGAAAGACGCATTTCATTGGACTTATGCCTGCCAGCTGATGAGTTGCTTTTTCCCTTTGTACCTGACACAGCTGTAGTTCATCTTTATTCTCCATTGTCCTCTCAGGTTGACTCTGCATATGTAGTATGGCTTTCTATAGGAATCTAGCCCCTCCAGGCCTTCCACGGAGGGTTTCAATGTTGCCTAGAGAACAGGAATGGAGGACATCCTGGCATAATAAGAGAAACTACATAGACAGGAGTTTCACAGAAACTCTTTTACATTACTCTTTCATGCCCTCATATAGTCAGTCCTAACTTGGGGCATCTTCTTTGAATTAAATCTGAATTATTTTGCTTTACCCATCTTCAGGATTTTATCTTGGTTCTCACAGTTGATTAGGTTTCACTTACATGTATTTTTCATAAGCTGTGTTCCTCCTAATGAGAGAAATTGTTGGAAAAGTATTCTTGGACCATTAGGAAGGCTTTCTTTCATTCTGATACTCATCATTGCTTTTCTTATTACCACAAAAGCAAAGCATAATCTTGCCCAAAAGGGAGATTATTATTTTACATTCATAACTTTGCAAAGCCCTGTCATGCAAAATGCTGAAGGCATCCTTTAATTATTATTGTTTCTTTCTGATAAGCAAGAAAGGTAGACCAGATGATTGATTCTTATGACTATGCCTCATGAACATTTTAATTACATGAAAAATGGTTATAGTTTAAATTAATGGTTATAGTTTAAATTAATGGACACCTGGTTTTGTAAGAACAGGTTTTGTAAGAACTAATGCCCTCTAGCAACTGCACTGCTATTACAATTTACATTTCTATTATTCTTCTCGTGGCTAATATGTCCAAATAAGGAAGCAAAAACAATAAACTCTAAGAAAAAAAGAGCACTTTAACCTTTTTATTTCCATTATGACTCTCTTTAAACTTAAGAAGCCAACCTATATGATGGATAGGGACACTACTAAAGAGTGCTTGTCATCTCTTAGAGAAGGACTCCTAATTTATGAATTAGGAGAACCAGGGGGATCTAGTCACAATAGGCTAATGACCAAAAGAAGACATTTGAGCACAGGAACAAATTGCTGCCCTAAAAAGTGTGGAAGTTTGATATGAGAGCAGGAAATGAGGAGCCACAGGTCATAGACCCTATGTTTGCAAATTCCCTTGTGGTATCTGTTCAGGGAACTGGCTATATCCATATAGCACACAAAGATGAAGGTTTTGCTAATTTTGGTAAACTTGCAAGAATGATTTGATGAGACCCAGTCTACATGTCACGATTGTCAGTATTGAATAGAAACCAAAATATTTTCTTTTAGAAACAAGTTTGCTATTACTTCAGTAAATCCACCATTTCCTTCAGGGTCCTGAATCTTGAATGTAAAGAAAGGCTCAGAGCATGATGATGTCATTCACAACCATTATAAATTGCCCCCAGTTTTTTTGCATTCTTAACATGAATTTCTCAGAAAATTTTAGTGGTAGCAGTTGCCTACTGTCAGCTCCAGCCACATGACAGGGCTTGAAAAATTATAGGAGAGTGTTGATGGCATGGAAGAAAGAGATGAACTGTTTTATTTGTTTTTGGACATTGATTTCATTACTGACCCTCCTCGGGTGGGACCCTGGAAAGGGGTCTCCTCTCTGGTGACACTCACACCAATAGAAGGAAACCAGATCTGGTGAAGCAAAGCAGAACTTTGTTCTCTGGCCAAAAAATGGAGAACGGTGACTGGTGCCCTAGAGTTGGAGAATCTACTATTATAATGAGCAGAGGTAAAGAAAGGTCAGGGTTGGAGGTTAGTGCGCATGCTCCGGAAATAAGCACAACTCAAGCAGAGGCAGAATTAGATAGAACAACTTTTCTGGTCCGACTTCATTCTGTGACAATTTGAGGAGGTGGTGAGGCCTGAGGTAAGTGTTAAGGGCTGTGGCAGGAAAGAGAAGTTCATGCTACTAAATGTTTAATTTTCTGTATAGAAAGAGTAGGTGCACAATGGGAAGTACTAACTTCCCTGCTTTCACCTTATTAATTTTTCTGTGAATAGACTGCATTCATATTATCTGTGTATTAGTCATCTCACCTGTCACAAGGGCATCAAAAGTGAATGAAGTAAGTGTTCTTTTTTGTTTTTGATGGGTAGGGCGTGCCAGTCTCTCTGCCTGATTGTCAAACTGTGACTTCAAACTCTGGGACGCCTTGGGTTCTTTGAGTTCTCTAACTGGCTTACAAGTTTATTCAGCTGGTGCAGATTGCCTTGTTACCAAGTAAGTGCATTAAGGTCTCCTTAATTTGAAATCTTAGAAAATAAAAATAACCAACTTCTGAAAGAGATCAGCATGTTTAGAAAATTTTCTTCTTTTAGCCACAGACAAGGAGGTTGCCTTGAAAGCGAACTATATGACTCATTTTTAAAACAGACTTTTTATGGGATTTCTTTTACTTTTGAACATCTCATTCCTGAGACATTATACTATATCATAGCAAATTTTATAAGGGAGTGGGGTGACAGTTGTGTAGGTATTCCAAAAAATTTCGTGGTTAATTTATTTGTGAAACACTGGGTTAAACAACATTTAAAGGGAAGATTTAGCTGTTTTAGCTTCTCTAAATTCCACTCTTGGTTTAATTTAGAATATTAAAATATTATGTTCTTGGAGCTTTCACTGAGTGGCAGTTTTGTCCTTCATTGAGGGACCTTCCAGGAATAGAGCTCTGAAACTCATCGCTAAATATACTGCAGGAATGTTGCTGAGAACTTAATTTATTACAGTCACATTTTCTCTTTTATGAAGTACCAGGGGAAGAAGTACCCTCAGGTCTTGCCATTAAGAGTAGTGTTTCTTCCTTTGAACACAGGGTTATTTTTATTATTAATTCTTCATTATTATTTAAAAATTATTATGAGGTCTATAAACAGAATTTGTATATGCTTCTTATTTATGTATATAGCTTGTCTCCCCAAAAGAAAAATGTGGATACTCCTAGATGTGTAGCTTCTATATTAAGTTGATTGTGCTTTGGCCATATTCTGACTGGTTACATGGTTCTACATACAGTTAACTGGGTTTTCCTTTCATTCCATTTGACCTGAGGGAATTTCTTGATTTTCTTCTCTAGTTCTTTATGAAGTCTATCTTATGTTCCGCAGTTCACTTGGCATGTGGCATCTGGACTCTGTATCCCAGTGCTTAGGTCTAAGGTGAACTTTTGTGTCTCAGCCATGCATCACTGTCTTCTGACCTGTACTTTTACTTATTGCTAGATGCTAGTGCCTATCTCTTGCCAACAGTGAGTACACTTGACATCGGCTGTTTGTCTCGATCCTTGTCTGATGGTGGGACTCATCCTGAATGCCTGTCTATCCTTCAAGGAAGTCTTCCTGGTGCCCAATTGTGGCAATGTTTAATTTGGTCCGTATTGTTGACGGCTGGACCCCAGCTCTGACTTTTCTGCCTAAACAGATTTTCTTGGATTCGATACTTCAACTTTCAAGTTTGTACTCTAATTTCCTGTTGTTAGGATTGAAGATAAAGAGATAAAATAATTTTATTGCTTGTTCTCTGCACAGATAGGAACCAAAGATTGAAAACGTTAAACTGCAGCTAAGCAGGACTTACATGGGCTTTTGGCAAAATTGTGAGGCAAATATCCTGTGTTGTCAGTGTTCTTCCCCTCCTCTGGATGTGACCCTTCTTTCTTTTTCTCCTTTCACCCTCCAAAATATTCTGAAGTCTCAGGTTTCCCCAGGTCACCCAGTTGGCAGTTGCTAAGAAAACTTTCTCACACTGAAGAGTTAATGACAACCTGTTAATTCTCCTAGACATATTTGCATGATAAAAGAGCTCTGCAGGAAAGATGTTTGAGATTAGAGAAGGTAGGGAAATCTTTTGTTACCCCTCCAACTACATTACTTTGTACAAAAAAAATCAGAGGACAGACATATGGTTATTAACTTACTTTAAAAAGAAATGACAGTTATAAAAATGTATCATGTCAGTATCATTTCACAAATGACAAAAACTTTTAGAAATAAATAAAGAGGACACAACTTAGAATAAAGAGCAGTACATTTCAGAGAGAACATAAATTGTTAATTTTGAATATAGAAATTTTATGATGAAATTTTGTTTTGCGTGTTTTTTGTGATAAAAGTATTTCAAATTGAGCACACAGTTTCATAGTAACAAAAACTAAAAAGGAAGGAAGGAAAGAAGGAAGGAAGGAAGGAAAGAAGGAAATGAAACAAAACCAAATGTTCAGCTTTTTCCTGGATACTGATTTTTAAAGTCGTAAATATTTGTTAAAAATCTAGTTTCATATAGGTGTATTTATATGATGACAATGTTGAACTCTATCTGAGCCCTGCACCCCCAGAAAGCATGTATGGTTGAGAAATGTCCTCACCCTCCTATGTTCTGAGAAATGGCTGGGCTAACCCTGGCCTGTTCAAGGATAAGACCCACTTCCACACTTCCGCAGTGACTCCCTTGTTTTATAAAACCCCAGGTTTCTCCCTCTTCTTTGAGACATTTCTCCCTATTGCAGTAGCTGAATAAAATTATCTCTTTAATAATCTGGTGCAATTTATCTTTCACAGCGAGAATATCTAATCCCTTCTCCTCCGCATTTCTATCTGTTAAAATCAGTTCAGCATTCTTTGTGAACTCAGAGAAGTAAAGGACCAGTTGCTTCTTCCCTTTTCTCCCTGCCTGGAGAGGAAAAAAGTGTACAGGGAGATGCGTTACTGTTGGCCCCTGGTGGCCCTTCCTCTTCACCTGGAGCTGACTGGTTATGTATTCAACAAGGAGTGGGAGAGGGATGCCATGTGTCCACTTCTGGTGGGTAATCCATGGCCTTCCTTGGTTTGTGGAGGCAAAACTTAATATCTGCCTCTGTCTCTCTGTGTACAAATTCCTCTCCTCATAAATACACCAGTCCTATTGGGTTAGGGCCCAGCCTAGTCCAGTTTGGTTTCACCTTAACTAATAACATCTTCAAATGTCCATTTTACAAATACAATCATGTCCACAGACCAGGAGTTAGGACTTGAACATATCTTTTTTGTGGGACACAATTCAGTCTGTGACACCATCCCACAAGAATTGGAACAGCTTATTGACCTGAAGTTTTGTTTTGTTTTAACCTGGACAGATCTGATTTACCCTGCACCACAGAGAGAACATGAACTGTTGCCGCTCATTGCTATTATAAGTTTTATCCCATGCTCTTCAAATTCAGTTGGATTCTCTTAGGCCCAAGTTACATGTTACCAAACACCTTTCATCTGGTTTGAGTCTGTACCATATAAATGAGGTTGCAGATAACTTCTTTTAACCAGCCTTTTTCCTGATTGGTTGAATGCTGGATCATTTTTATAATTTTCCTCTCTAACAGGCCACAGCCCTTTTATGGATATTAAAAAGACATGTGATTGGTTCCACAAATCTCCCAAGATTTGGTCTGTCTAAGATCACAACATCGAAGGCCCCACTAATGACATCATCATTTCACTCACACTTCTTCATAGACTGGTGTTTGTAACTCACTGGAGTAGACTACTACAGCCTCAGCCAGTGTCAAAACTGGGGGGTCCAGGATTCTGACAGGTAGGGAAAAGACAAAGAAGCATAGGTTAAACCTAAATACCAACATAACACCAACATCACCAACCACAGTTTCTTACCTGTGTAGTAGTTATCACAAGGCATGTTATAAAAAATCAGTAAGATTATAAGCTTGGAAAACTTATGAAATCTCCTTTTAACAAATAAAAGGCACGGATCTCATTATTATAAGGTCATTTGTATATCTTATCATTTAGATATACAATAATTCTTTTTAAACTAAACATCTAAAGTGTATTTGATTCTTAAGACATTTATTATGAATGAAAGATTGTATGGAAAACACCATGCAAAAAGAGGGCTCCTTCAAATTTTGTAAATATATATCACAGAAGGAAATAGCCTTGGGTAATAAAACAACCCAACTCTGCTAAATAGACTATGTGACACAAAATATGTATTGCTTCTGAAGTAAATTAGACATGACTTCAGAGAATGAGCTAAAGAGACAATTTCTGGGACTGAAGGGCTAGAACCTCTTACAATAAATAAAATAAATCCTAACAAGCACTCTTTTTTCCCCTTCAGGCTTTTCCTTTTAAAGTGATAAATGATTACAAAACAGATATCCAGCTACATAACCAAATATATTATGGGACTGAGGGACATTTCAAAACAGTAATTTTGATTCTTCAACTTCTGGAAACAAAGCTATGTTTGGATAAAGAATGAAATTTTAATCTAGACTGGCATATGATGAAAAAGTTTTTAAATCCATGTCTTCTTTGGAAGTTGCATCTTTTGGATGCTCACCCTTAATCTTAGGAGTGATCTGGATTTACAGCCATAGATCAAATTCTCTGAAGTCCTTGGCTGTCTGAGCCTGGCTGCCTTCCCCCAGCTATCTGGGCTATAAAACACCTGGGTTGATTCTCCAGGTTTTCTGGAGGGGAGGAGCAAAATTGTGCAGACAATATGAGGAAAGACTTCCCTAGGCAAAATTATGATATATTCAAAATTTCTTTGTCTTCCAATTGTCCTTGCGGTGTCATCTGTTCTTTCTCAGCCTCCCACAGTCCCCATGTTCAGATAATACGGAGTCATAATGCCTCCTGATCATAGCATTGGGTTTGTCAACCTCATCCACACAAACTTGTTGGTTATTTGTACCATGTCCTCCTTATTCTGCCTTTGAGATGAAAATAGATTTTAGTATATTAATGATAGGTATAGGTGAGTCTGTCAGTGTATGAGTTAGTCACTTTGGAGTCTTTCCAAGGCAACCTTATTAATACTCCCTCCAGCAGGATACCATGGCAGTATAGCAGGTAGGAGAAAGAAAGAGTACTTACAGGAGATACTTGGGCAATGGCCAGCTCTTTAGGCCTGTTCTACAAATTTTTACCATTCAGGGGATACTCGCCTCTGTCCAGGGCTGGTTTGGGTGTTTAGGTTTTAGTCAATAGATGCATAATATCTTTGCCCCATTTCATAAAGGAAGGGAAAGTTCTGTTCAGTTTGTCTTTAGGCCCAACCACAATTCCAGACAGCCATAGCAGGGACAAGATGACTGCCTTCATTAGACTAATCTCCTTGCATATTCTAGCCAGAAGTCAGCTATTCTCTTCTGAAGGGTGAACATCACCACCTTACAAGGACATTTTGTAAAGAACATTGATATCACTTTTGGTGTTGGCACAGACGTATGAATAATAGGAGCTGGAGGACATGACAAGTGAAGCCAGGAAGGAAGTGCCATGACCCATCTGAGCAGTGGGCAGGAGATGAGACTGGTAGGACCAGGGAGGTAGAAGACAGCGGCTGGAGAGGTGAGTGAGCAAGCAGCTCTGGCAGAGAAGTCTGGGATCTACAGCAGAGAATGGGTGGTAATCAAGAGCTGTCAAGGGATTGCAGGATGGTGGCAAGCAGAAAGCTGGTCTGAGGTCTCAGGCAAGGAATCTGCGAGTGGGAATGGAAAAGTCAGGAGATAAGCAAGTAGGATAAGAGGAATATGAACCAGAGCTGTGAAGAGGGGTTCATTTAACTAACTTCCCAGATCACTCTGTGGCAGGAGAGTTTTCTGGTCTCCAGAAAACTTTCCTTCCTAAGAGACAAACCCCCAGAGTCTAAAAGAAGAATCCTGAACCTTTTCCCTTTGTCTTGAGTATTGCTCTCTCTCCAGAACATCCTACTAGGAGAAATGGAATTATTTTCTTTCTATCCTATAATAGATTTATTGCTCAACACAAGTCAAGACAGTTGTGCTTACTCTCAGCCTCTCAGTGCCCTGAGAACATGTTACCTTTTAGGAGGCTTTTGTGATGAGCTGTGAAAGCACTCTGGTTCAGTCCTAGTAGCCCCAACACTGGATTTGGATTATATGAATTGATAACAGAGGAACTGATTTTACTTTCACAGGAAATTTCTCCATTGTGAACCTTCATCATTCTTTAATAGTAGGTAGAGTATGTGACCTCCTCTTACTATTTACCCTGAATCCAGAATCACTCACAGCTTCATTTGTATCATAGTGACAGAGCATCTCACCAGCCCTTTTCTATTAGAGACCTTAAAGTGCCTACTCTTAAGTCTAGAAGGGTTTTATTATACTATAAATGTTATTTAATGAGAATTTTCTGGTTTTTCCAATTTGCTATTCTAAGCAGCTTTAGTTCTAGTTTCAGAATAAACACCCCTAATGTTGGTCTCGAAGGTCATGGTTGGACAGAAGATGGACCCCGGCTGTGCTCTATATGCTCAAGCTGCCCTGCCACCATGGAAACTATTGAATTTCAAGTTCCTTGTGCACAGTGGCCAGCGCTTTCATGTATCATCAGCTATAGCACTTCACAATTAACATAACCTTCATAATTTGTTTTCTGTTGCAAATGTTGCTCCAATTTAAGATGAAGAAACTGAGACTATGAAAGGTTAAATGAACTGAAGCTGAGTTCACATTTCTCTCACAAGTCCCCAGTAGAGTCATGGTGTCCTGGACATAGCTTCATTAAATTCATCTCTGGCTTATTCTCTATGGAATATGACATCATGGACAGTGTGGGAAGAAAGAAGACTGCAAGGGCTGAGTCCAGTGAGAATGCTGTGGCTTTATTTTTTGGTTTTCCTCTGGAGTGCACCTGTAATTGCTATTATTACAGCTCTATAGATACCTCTGTCTCCTGGAATCCCTAGAGACAAGAAGGTGGGTCGGGCAAGAGCAGAGATACTTGTGAACAAGGGCAGAGAGGTCAGGGAGGAGGGAAAGAGCAGCCCTGGGTGACACCGAAGCCAGAGGAACATCTAGAGAGAAGAATTGCAATTTCACAGCTTCATTATGCGCAGCAGGACTTTTGCCCCACTGTGGATCCAAACTTGCATCTCCCTGATTGATAAAGACCACAGACAGTTTCCTTCTGGCTTATGCGCATGTTGAAATGTGTCCCCATGTGGACAAGCAAATGGAGGAAATCTAATCAAGTGGCTGTCTAAGGGCTTCAAAGTACAAATTGCCTGTAACAAATTTGATGTTAAAAAAAATATATGCACTACCTTCCTGATTACCAATTGCATTATTTTTTTCTTCATTATAGATAACATCCAAAGTCTAAGAATGAAATGAGAAAGAAATAAGTATTAGAGTAACAACATTTTCATTGCCAGATGTACACATTGGACCATTCCTGGCTGCTTCTCTTGAAATTCACTGAAGAAATGGCAATTTTAATAGAATCAATCAGATCTGGAAAGAAAGATGTAAAGTTAGCTATTGTAGATTCTTTGGAGACTGGGTGAATGTTCCACATTCTGGGAAAGCTGGGTGAATTTTGGTAGTGATTCTTTTTATGAGTATCACTGTTTTTAAATCTCAGTGTTAGATCTTCTTGGGTGATGTGGAGGAAATGGGTGCTTTTATAGCCATCCAAGAATTTACAGTCTCAGGTGACTGGAGTCATTTTGAATGGCTGGAGCTGGGAAGACCTCTTTTAAGAGGGGAGTCTTTAGGACCTTTGAGAATGGTGGGTCATCAAACTTCATGTGTTTATGGATTGCTCAAGGCTGTTAACAATGTAAATTTCTGGGACCCACTCCTAGAGACTCTGAGTCATTATGTTTGGGAAGAGGATTTTTAATAATTATCTCAGGTGATTCTGAAGCAGGTGGACACAGCTAAGAAACATTGTTTAGAAAAAGAATTCTATGGTTTGACTGAAAGAGGCCATTCTAATCGGAAAAACATGGTATAAGGAATACAAGGGTGGGTCACCATAATTTGCTAGGCTAGAGAGATGTAAAGCAAACACAATGGTAAGGGCAGAACAAACTTAAACATAAGCTCCACAAAGTAAATTCTGGAATAGCTTTTCCAATTCAAAATCACATACCGTCTTGTACTGTTTGTTCAGTAGTTTCCTTGTTGTCAGCTTATAAGATACAAATTTAATACAATGGCTGCTACTACCACTATGGTTGCTACCAGCTCTTTTATGCTTTTGAAGTCAGAGACTCTGTTTTTATTCTTTATTCCACATGGGACAGAGTTCATAAAGTATTTAATGTTTAGGCAATATGGCACATATGCATGAAGCTGACTCACTTCTTTAGATTTAACCAAAATTAATATTTTGCTTCTGTGCAGTAAAAAGTTAACTCAGCATGGATGATCAGATCTTGCACGTTCCAAAGAAGAGACTGGACCTTGTCTGGTTCCTGGGAGATAACTTTTGAGCCCTTGGAATATCCTGCCTGCTAAAAGTATATTTGTATACCAGAGACTGGTCCACACCAGATAGTTTATGCTAGCAATGTGATGTATAGTGAATGCCTGCTTTTGTAGCCCTGGGGCCCTAGCCCACACTATATCAATTTGACCTCTGGGGGGTCTGGAAACAATAGTTAATGTCAGTCAAGAGGGGTTTCTCTGCCTTTGTGACTATTCTCCAGTAAAACCCTGGGCACCAAGGTTCTGGTGAGCTGGCTGGCAATATTTTGTATATATTATCACACATTGTCACTGAGAGAATTAAGCATGTCTATGCTACGCCACAGGGAGATGACTACTGGAAGCTCATGTGTGGTTTTTCGTGGACTCCACCCTATGTACCTTTATCCTTTGCTGGTTTTAATATATGTCCATTTGCTGTAATAAGCAATAACTCTGAGTATAACAGCTTTTCTGAGTTCTGTGTGTCCTAGTGAATCTTTCAAACTGACAATGATCTTAGAAATCCTTGACTACAGCTTCTTTATTTTTTATCATCTATGTCATTTAACTTCCTTATATATTTTTCGTTTCATTTTTTATGTACTACATTCTGACTATTTCCTCAGGTATTTTCTGATTTGTAAATTTTCTCTTCAAATATGTCTGGTCTCCATTTAAGCAATAATTGAGAATTTTAAAAGTTCTCTCCTTGTTTTAGGGGTTCTCCTCTCTCCTTTTCTTTTTTGATCAGTTAAAATCTAAATATTTTGAAGTCCTTTAAATTGTTCCATTTCCTTTAATTTGTCAGATACAGATTTCTGTTTTGTTATATTTTCTTCCTGTTTTGTAGGGTGGTGAGTTTCCTTAGATGTGCTTATTTATTGTTAATGATCTCATCCTTAGTGGGTTAGTCTTCTCTGGGAATCTATGAAGGAAAGGGTCAGAATTCTATGGGATTTACTGATCTTAGACCAGTTCTTAAGTTAATTTTTTGGTTCAGGATTTCTTCATCATTTTGGTACCATGCCTTTATTTGGCACAGGCTGAAGGCTCTACTTTTGAAAGTATCACCACTTTTTTTTTTTAAGTCTTTATGTTTTTTTGAAATTAAATTCTATTTATTGAGATATATTCACATACCATACAATCATCTATGGTGTACAATCAGCTGTTCACAGTACCATCATATAGTTATGCATTCATCACCCCAATTTATATTTGAACATTTGCCGTACACCAGAAAGAATCAGAATAAGAATAAAAATCAAAAGTAAAAAACAACACCAAGTCATCGCCCCATCCCACCCTATTTTTCGTTTAGTTTCTGTCCCCATTTTTCTACTCATCCATCCATACACGGATAAAGGGAGTGTGATCTACAAGGTTTTCACAGTTATACTGTCACTCCTTGTAAGCTATATTGTTATACAATCATCTTCAAGAGTCAAGGCTACTGGGTTGGAGTTTGATAGTTTTAGGTATTTACTTCTAGCTATTCCAATATATTAAAACCTAAAAAGTGTTATCTCTATAGTGCCTAAGAATGTCCACCAGAGTGACTTCTCAACCCCATCTGAAATCTCTCAGCACTGAAGCTTTATTTCGTTTCATTTTGCATCCCCCTTTTGATCAAGAATATGTTCTCAAGTCCATACTACCAGGGCCAGATTCATCCCTGTGAGTCATATCCTGAGTTGCCAGGGAGATTTACACCCCTGGGAGTCAGGTCCCCCGTAGGGGGTAGGGCAGTGAGATCACCTGCCAAGGTGGCTTAGTTAGAGAGAGAGAGCCACATCTGAGCAACAAAGAGGCACTCGGGGAGACTCTTAGGCACAATTGTAAGCAGGTTTAGTCTGTCCTTTGCAGCAACAAGCTTCATAAGGGCAAGCCCCAAGATAGAGGGCTCAGCATACCAAGCTGTCAGTCCTCAATGTTTGGAGAGTATCAACACTTTTATTCCCAGCCGAGGTTTACAATCCTAGACGCATGGATGCAGATTTTTGGATCCTAGCTCACAGACCATGCAATCTGTTTTCTGTTCTTAGCTTTATGTAGGGGTCTCTGTTTTGGATATCTGCCAAGCACAGGGCCTCATGGATTTAACTCTTTTCTTTGCCCAAATATTAGAACTCTAGTCCCTAAGGTTTCCATCTGATTCTAGTACCCATATGGATGGTGGGGGCTTTCTCTCTTATCATTTTTTAATGATTTCTGTCTTTTATGACTTTCCATATGGAAATTTTCCTTTTTCTCCATTTGAGATCAGCTATCTCTTTGAGATATTTAAAAAGTTATTTCATCCAAAGTTGCAATGAGTTTGTAGCAAGATAAGAGGATGCCTATATGTGCTTGGACAACCATTTTGTCTGGAAAACCTGAAAGATTTTATCATTTTTTCATTTTATAGATGAAAATGGAGGAAGATGGGGCCAGTTGAGCCTGTGTTAGGAGTAAAAGCTTGCTATTGCTGAGGCACATGCTATATTTGCCGATTAATAAGTAGGTGAATTTAGGTGAAGCACAAGGAGTCATAGGAAGTTGGAGGCCAGGAGGAAAGAAGAGAATGATAGGTCCAGGTTACAGGTTACCAGAATGAATTGCAAATTTGAATACATTTCAGGGGCAGGTAATAATAAGTAGGCTATAATGAAGAGGGAGTGGTGAGGACTGAAGCTAACTGGAAGCAGGCATAACTTGCTAAACATAATCAAATTTAAATTCTTTTCAAATAGCATGCTGGTAAAAAAACACATCTGCTGGCTAAATTCAAACTAACCACTATTTTGCTATCTCAGGCTTGAATAATTTAGACTTCATTTTTGAAGTAGAGTTGGGGAGAGGTGTGGGAGAGTGGGAATGGTTGTGGGGTGTAGAGAAGAAGGAATGCATTTAATTCTCCTTCGTAGTTCATTGCAGTATTCTTATTATAGTTGATTTTAAAAACAAACATAGAAGTTTAGTTTGCATTTCATGAGGATGTCCATGCAAAGTGAGGGTTGAGGGGTTGGGGGAAATTGTACCATATTAAAACAGAGGACCTTCCTTACAATATGAATTTGCAGACCAGAGGAAATAAATGAACATTGTTTAATATATGACTAAGTTATTAAGAGGCAAATTTACTTTTTCTGACAGAAGTTGAAGGTCCCCAAGGGCAAAGAAAGGAAATGGGAAGATGTATGCTACTACCATGGACCTCTTTGCAAAGAGGAAGCCAAGCTAAGAAAACCAGAGTGTTACAGGGCCAGACTTGGTGATATATGGTCAAGGCAGAGTAAGAAAAGGGGGTGGGAGATGTTAATTAACTTTTCTTTGGCAGTGTACCCATTTTGATCCCGTCCTAAGGCAATGGCCCCCAAAATGTGGTCCCTAAATCAGCAACATTGGCATTATGTGAAATCTTGTTAGAAATGCAAATTCTCTGTCTTTCTCCTAGACTCACATAATCAGACACTCTGGGGGTGGTGCCTAGTGATGTGAGTTTTAGTAAACTCTCCAGATGATTCTGATGTACGCTCACGTTTAAGAACCATTGCTCTGGAGAAGTCAAGTTTAGACAGTAGCCATTTCTTAACCTTCAACTGATAGAGCACATTGAGTCATCAGTACCACCTTATTTAAAAAACATGAAAGCTTTGACCTAGCTAGTCAGAAGTTCAAAAATAGCCAATCTGTACTAATATTAATATTATTAATAATGATTGTTTCTTATTGAATGTTTACTACTGCTTTTCTAAGTATTTCACATGCATGGATTCATCTAGCCCTACAGGAACAATATTATTATCCTGACATTACAGAAGAGAAAAGCACAGAAACCCAGAAAATTTAAGTAACCAGTCCTTGGTCACACAATGTAGCTAGCTGTATACCAGAATCCACTGTGGAGCCATATTTGATCAGGAGACTCAAATTGGACTGTTTCTTAAGTGAAGAACAAACCTCTGCTATATTTAAACTATAATATATTTTGGGGTCCTTATTTTTGCTGCAGCTTGGGCCACCCTAACAAATACACACAGCAAGTAAGTGGCAGAGCTTGTTCTTAAGCCTGAGTAGTTTGACTCTGTAGTCTATGCTCTTGATTTTAACACTACCACCTGCCAGAAATGTTGCTGTAGATGCCAGTAATGTTTTCAAGAATTGTATACTGTTTTTCTTTTTTCTCTTATCTTCTCTATTGATCTCTTCCCTAAATTGAGCCTTTCAGCTTGCTGATTTTATACAGCATTTACAACATTATGCCATTAACATTTATTTTCTTTTAACTTCTTAGGATGTTTATTCAGCAAACTTTCTTTCTCTCTTAAAAGAACTATTACAGTATTTTCTAGAAAATACCATAATGCATCCAGTTGTCCATTTTTATTTGTCCCTGAAGTCATATTTCCCCACAGGGCTTTATCATTAAGTTATTTTATGGTCCTGATACCCTTTTACTTTTTTTTATGTCATCCTTTATGTTTTAAATCTTCTGTCAGTCTTTTATCTTAGTTCATATGCAAATAAAAATCGTATGTGTGTATATGCACACAGGTAACTATATTTTATAGGTTTCCAAAAATTTAGTAAAAATTTATATATGTGGAAAGGACATAATCCCAAAATTGTACATTGATTTATTCAAAGATAAATAAATATCTATATGCAGTCTTTGGTATAAAACTTGCATATGGTTTCAGGATGGCAGAAAACAGTACAGAAGAAATACGGATCAGTGAAAGCATGCTCTACATGCACAGATCAGACAGGCTACGGAACTACTCTTGAATTTGCCATTTAATAACTGTGAGACTGGGTACCGCACTTACTGTCTCTGAGGAGCGGCTCCTTATTTGTGAATTGACAGGCTTAGATAACTCGTAAAGTTCTCCCTAGCTATACAATTCTATGATCCTCATTCTAACCTTGAAGGTTAATTTCAATGGCATTTCCCACTGGGCCAGATTTCCCACAGGGAGGTCTTTGATGCTTAAGCTGCGAGAATACCAGGTCAGTGTATCAGTCATGGTGAGATCAGCAAAACAGAGTCCCTCCCAGATCATTCAATATAAGACATTTACTGTGGGGAACAATTTACAAAGTTTTGGGAAATGCTGAAGAGGTAATAATGGGGTGTTATTCCCAACTCTGTGGTGGAGGGACAAAGGGAGAAGGTGGAATTACCAGAACCCAAGAGCTGGGCCGCTTGGAAGGGATTTGGATAACCATGGTAAGAGCCTTGCTGTGCTCAAGGTGGAATCATGGTGGGAGAAATCCCTTATTGAGGTAGATGTAGGGTGGAAGGGGCTCCTTGAAAGAACTGGAAGGACAAAGAAGTAGAGTCAATGCCAGAGACAGTTCTCAGCGTAGAGCCATGAGAGAAACATTGTGGCTTCTCCTCTCCTCTGCCCATCGAATCCCCTTCCTGTGCCTCCCTTTGGTCAAATCTACCTTGAAGCCAGTGGATGAAGGAGCTGGGTGAGTGGAGGTTTCAGGAATTTGTCCCCTGTAACAGAGAAGAGAAGGGAAGACTTTAATTGCTTGATGCAGTGGATACAGGGCATCAAACACAAAATCCCTCACCTCCATTATCCATGAATTTCTTATTCTAAATTCCAGCCCAAAAGGCCATGTGTTTTTTCCTCAGCACTAACTCTGATTATAGCAACTGGAAATTGATCACATTTGCTCCTGAATATTCCTCTACAGTTCCTTTCAGCCTAGTCATCTCCACATCAAGTACTGGCAGGATGGAGAAATAATCCATGAAGGGAGCCAGAATAAAGATATTTTCCGTGAAGTCAGTTATCAGGAACAAGGCTCTTTCTGTACTCTGGAGAAGAGGGGTCTGGATGTGCTATGGCATCAGGAGTAGCAGGTCACGCCACGTCCACAGGCAGGAGCAGGTGAAACAAAAAGGTGTGAAACTCAGTCATGGAGGCCTTTGTGCCCAGTGGAGTACCATGTGTGCATATGGGTTAAAGAGGCTGTTTCCCCAGGTCTTTAGGGCATACTCCTACCTCAGGCTGCAATATGTGTGTAAAAAGCCAGCATGCCGCAAATGAATTGGATAAAGTGGATTCCTTTCTTTCTCCAGCTTACCATCAATTGGGTCCAATGGTACCAATCAGTCTTGCATTATTTCCCAACTTTCCTTTCCCGTTTTGACTTGGACCTGGTAATCTAAGTCTCAACTGACTTAAGGTAAAAGTTGATCCCCTAGCAAAGGGCTCCTCAATTTTAATGCGCATACACATCTCCTGAGCTCTTGGCAATTTATATATTCTGATTTGGTAGGTCTGGGTTGGGCTAAAAATTCTAGGAAAGATCCCACAGAATTGTGCTCAGGGAGCACCCTCTACAAAACCAAAAAACTAACCAGAAGCATGTGTGGGTGTAGAATCTAGGCCACTGTCTCCAGTCATCTCTCTCTGCTTGAGGACTTCTAAGTAACAGAGCCATATGACTCTCATGTAACTGGACAATACTGGTCTCCTTGGAGTAATTAACGAAGGTGCTTCACTTCACTGCATGTTTGCTCTGTTTTGATAACTGGCTAGAGAATATCCTTCAGACAGAGCAACCAGGATAGAAATGAACTGTATGGAAATAAGCCTGGATGGGCCACAGCTAAGTCCTGCACATGTTGATTCCCCTAAATCGCTGTCACTTCCCTAGTGCCTGTCAGGACTGCCAGCTGGTTATCCTCTTCAAGGATCTTGTCAGCATATCTACCTCTGTTTTCTCTACTTTCACAGATGGTATGATTGTTCCCACAAGGAAGAACTTGAGAGACGAATGTCTTAAAATTGGACATTCCTTTTTAACAGCACTAAGGGAATTTGACAGCTCTACTTCTCTGAAAATAAGATTACATTATTTCACAGGGTGTTGGTAATGGTCTGATAATTTGTGTTTGTTTTGATCTGTGTTGTCTCTACATTAAGAATCTGAACAGTTTGTTAGCTCTCTTCATCTGTTTTTCTGGACTTTCTAGATATTTTAAAGGAGACTATGAAATTATTCCATTGGGAACAAAGAAGTAGTATGGTTTCTATTTCATACTGAGACTGAGACAAGTGATTAGTAAAACCCGTTGTATCGGTGGAAGAGCAAAGGTGGTCATATTCATAGGGGGAAACAAACAAATGAGCAAAGAAGCAATGATGATTTGGGAATTGGCCAAATATTGAGGAGAGCCTACCAGCAGTTAAGACTCCATTCCTCAGAATTCTGAGTGATTCTGAGGTCCTTTACTGACAATTAAAGGGCTTATGTATACAATTGGTGACTCCACTGCCAAATAGATTTTTTTCTCTTTATCTGATTTTGATGTCATCATTTGAAAAGAGAAAGGAGATTATGGGAAATGAATTTTAATACTCTCATCTGTGAAATCAGTTAATAGACTTCAGTCTCAGCTCAGCTTTACTAATTGAATGAAATAATATATGTAAAATGCTTAGTAGCATTCTAACTTGCACATAACAAATTGTCAAAATTTTTCTATAATCTGTAAGAGTATTCCCTAGGCCTCTAACTGACCTGCCTCATTTTAATGAAGTAGGAATTACCTCCTTTAGAAAATACCAACATGTACTGAAGCTTAGAGAGAAGAGGTGGCCTACCCACAGTTGCATAACTGGAAATTTATAGAACTAGATTTAAACCCCGGTTCTCTGATTTTGAATCCATTCTCTTTTCATTTCATTATTTGCCTTTTATCCATACATTGTTAAGAGGTGAATGTTTGGGGCATCAGAGAATATATTAGATAGAGTTTTTCAGAAAAACAAAACCAACAGTGTGTACTTATATGTAAACATTAAGAGATTTATTACAGGAATTGGCTCATGTGACCATGGGGATTGGCAGGTCTGAATTCTGAAAGATAGGATGTAGATTTGAAACTTTGATGAAGATAATGTTGAATTTCCCAGAAGAAGCTGGAAGTCTGAAGAAGAGGTAGAAATTCTTCTTTCTGATGGCCCAAATCCTCAGTTCTGGTTTTTAAGACTTACAACTGATGAGATGATTGTAGATTCAGTCAGCCATAGATGCAGTCAACTGGCTATGCATGCAAGTCCATTTATAAAATACCTTTACAGGAACAATCAAGCCAGAGCTTGCTTTACCGAACAACAGGAAACCATAACCTAGCGAAGTCTTGAAATTAAACATCATGGGGAATATGAAGTCCTTCCTGTAAGGGTCTTGACATACAGGTGGTAGATGGACTTCTTTCTGCTATGATGACTAGAGATCATCTTGTCATCACCATAGCTCTTAAAAATAAATTCTTGTGTCTCATATCTGGACTGGCAACTATCAGACTTTTTAGAATTTTATCTCGTTTGCAGGCCATTGACTTCTCTTAATTGTTCTCCATCTGGGTCCAGTCAGTTTTTCGGCTTTTAATTCAGCTGGATTCTTGATTGCTATAATTTTGTCAGCCCTTCCACATATTTACCTACTCTTCTCCCTCACTGTACATTATCTCCTTTATGTAAGAACTAACATTGTTTCCTTTACTGGTTTACTTTCTTCGCTCTCAGCACCATGCAGGATTGATTGCCTTTGGCTGAGTTGAGTTTACTCCATTTTATTTATCTTTTGAGATGTGTCTTTAATTGCTAAAGGGACTGCCTGCTATTTCTTTTAAATTATATTGAAATTGCTGACTGAATTTCACTACAACTACCTGGAGACAAATTTGGTGGAAAATATTTTATGTTACTTCCTTAACCCCATAATGAAACACGCTATGTTTATTTCAAACTACCAAAGCTGGCTTCAGTCCTAAATAAAGTTCCTAAAATTCTTTTCTAGCCAAACATTTAATTGTTTGTATTTTTAAAACTGCCAGCTTAAACAGCTAGGTTCTTCCAACTGTGCCTGTGAAATAGTTGGTCTCATTTGGAAGCAAATCACTCACTTCTTTTGTCAGGGGATTATTGTTAATAAAAATAAGACTCCTGTATCTGCCGTGGTGCTTTCTCCCCGTGTGTGCAGAATTCTTAATGTGATGGGTTAAGTGCATGCCCCCTCCCTGGTTGGATGCCATATTGCTTATTGCTTTCTGGTTGGCAGAGAAAATCATTCCATGTGTACTTTCTCCTCCATTTTAGCCTAAAAAATCAAATACTGCCTTCAGGCCTTGCCACATGCATAAGAGCTGGATTTAGAATCTAAATGTCCTCTGCACTTTCAGTTTTGTGGAAAACTTACAAAAGGAGACACTCAAGTGGAGTTGTACAAGAAATATCTGGTGCCCAGTTGTAAGAGCTTGTGTCTTGATGGGTATCTTAAACTTGCCTTCCCTTGCATTGCCTTCTTCTTCTGATTTCTTTGGATGAGGTATTTGTGGTGGTGATTTCCCTGCTCACTGACAGGCTGCATTTTTTTTTTTAATGTGATTTTATAGAGATATATTCACCCACTGTGCTAGTTTGGATGTATTACGTTCCCGAAAACACCATTATCTTTCATGCAGTCTTGTGTGGGCAGGAAATGTATTGGTGTTGATTGGATTGGAGACATTTGATTGGATGTTTCTATGGAGATATGATCACTCAACTGTGGGCAAGATCTTTCATTGGATAATTTCCATGGAGGTGTGGCCGTGCCCATTCAGCATGGGCCTTGATTAGTTTACTGGAGCACTATATAAGCTCAGACAGAAGGAGTGAGCTTGCTACAGCCAAGAGGGACACTTTGAAGAAGGCACAGGAGCTGAGAGAGGAACTGCACTTTACAAAGACATTTTGGAGATGGCCTTTGAAAGCAGACTTTTGCTCCGGAGAAGCTCAGAGAGGACAAACACCCCAAGAGCAACTGAGAGTGACATTTGGAAAGAAGCTGCAGCCTAGAGAGGAACGTCCTGAGAGAAAGCCATTTTGAAACCAGAACTCTGGAGCAGTCACCAGCCATGTGCCTTCACAGCTAACACAGGTTTTCCAGATGCCACTGGCCATCCTCCAGTGAAGGTACCTGATTGTTGATGCATTACCTTGGACACTTTATGGCCTTCAGACTGTAACTTTGTAACCAAATAAACCCCTTTTATAAAAGCTGATCCATTTCTGGTATTTTGCATAATGGACAGCATTAGCAAACTGGCACACCCACCATATAATCCATCTGAAGTATGCAATCATTGGCTCACGGTATCATCATAGTTGTGCAGTCATTATTAAAATCAATTTTGGAACATTTTCATTATTCCTAAAAAGAAGTAAAAATAAAAAAGAAAACCCAAAACATCCCATAGCCCTTATCCCCCCATTAGTTTTTTTTTTTTTTAATTTTTATTGAGATTGTTCACATACCATACAATTATCCAAAGATCCAAAGTGTACAATCAGTTGCCCCAGGTACCCTCATACAGCTGTGCATTCATCACCGCAGTTAATTTTTGTTCAATTTTTAGAACCTTTTCATTACTCCAGACAAGAAATAAAGCAAAAGATGAAAAAAGAAAGAAAAGGAAACTCGAATCCTCCCATATCCCTAACCAACCCCCCCTCAATTGTTGACTCATAGTGTTGGAATAGTACATTTGTTACTGTTTATGAAAGAACATTGAAATACTACTAACTGTAGTATATAGTTTGCAATAGAGGTATATTTTCTCCCTATATGCCCCTCTATTATTAACTTCTAATTGTATTGTCATATATTTGTTCTGGTTCATGGAAGAGATTTCTAATATTTGTACAGTTAATCATGGACATTGCCCATCATAGGATTTTAGTTTTATACATTCCCATCTTTTGACCTCCAACTTTCCTTCTGGTGATATATATGACTCTGAGCTAACCTTTTCCACCTCATTCACGCACCATTCAGCACTGTTAGTTATTCTCACATCTTGCTACCGACGCCTCTGTTCGTTTCCAAACATTTAAGTTCATCCTAGTTGAACATTCTTCTCATACTAAGCAACCGCTCCCCATTCTTTAGCCTCGTCCTATATCTTGGTACCTTATATTTCATGTCTATGAGTTTACATATTATAATTAGTTCCTATCAGTGAGACCCTGCAGTATTTGTCCTTATGTGTCTGGCTTATTTCACTCAGTATATTGCCCTCAAAGTTTCATCATCAACCCTTTTTTTTTTTTTTTAAGATGCTTTTGTTCACATGCCATACATTCCATCCTAGGTAAACAATTAATGGTTCTCTGTATGGTCACATATTTATGTGTTCACCACCTTCACCACTATCTATATAAGGGCATCTACATTTCTTCCACAAGGCAGGAGGGAGAGTCAAAGAAGGTAGAGAGGCAAAAGAAAAAGAAAAAAGGAAAGAAGGAAAAAAATGACAGCTAGGAAGCAGTAAAAGGAAAGATAACCTTAAATCAAAGTAGCATAAAGAGTTAGACAACACCACCAATGTCAAGTGTCTAACACGCCTCCCCATTGCCCGCTCTTACCTGCATTTACCTTAGTATATTGCCTTTGTTACATTAAAGGAAGCATAATACAATGATTCTGTTAGTTACAATCTCTAGTTTACATTGATTGCATCCCTCCCCCAATGCCTCCCCATTTTTCACACCTTGCAAGGTTGACATTTGCTTGTTCTCCCTCGTGAAAGAACATATTTGTACATTTTATCACAATTGTTGAACACTCTAGATTTCACCAAGTTACACAGTCCCATTCTTTATCTTTCCTCCTTTCTTCTGGTGTCCCACATGCTCCCAACCTTCCTCTCTCAACTGTGTTCATAGTTATCTTTGTTCAATGTACTTCCATTGCTGTGCTACCATCTCCCAAAATTGTGTTCCAAACCACTCACTCCTGTCTTCTCCTATCACTCTGTGGTGCTCCCTTTAGTATTTCCTGTAGGGTGGGTGTCTTGTTCACAACGTCTCTCATTGTCTGTCAGGAAATACTTTGAGCTCTCCCTCATATTTGAAGGGCAGCTTTGCTGGATATAGGATTCTTAGTTAGCAGTTTTTCTCTTTCAGTATCTTAAATATATCACACCACTTCCTCCTTGCCTCCATGGTTTCTGCTGAGAGATCTGCTCATAGTCTTATTAAGCTTCCTTTGTATATGATGGATCACTTTTCTCTTGCTGCTTTCAGGATTCTCTCTTTGTCTTTGATGTTTGATAATCTGATTATTAAGTGTCTTGGCGTAGGCCTATTCAGATTTATTCTGTTTGGAGTATACTGTACTTCTTGGATCTGTAATTTTATGTCTTTCATAAGAGATGGGAAATTTTCATTGATTATTTCCTCTGTTACTTCTGCCTCTTTTCCCTTCTCTTCTCCTTCTGGGACACCAGTGATACATACATTCTTGTACTTTGTTTCATCCTTAAGTTCCTGGAGACGTTGCTCATATTTTTTCATTCTTTTCTCCATCTGCTCCTTTGCATGTAGGCTTTCAGGTGTTTTGTTCTCCAGTTCCTGAGTGTTTTCTTCTGCCTCTTGAGATCTGCTGTTGTATGTTTCCATTGTGTCTTTTGTCTCTTGTGTTGTGCCTTTTATTTCCATAGATTCTGCTAGTTGTTTTTTTGAACTTTCAATTTCTGCCTTATGTATGCCCAGTGTTTTCTTTATAGCCTTTATCTCTTTTGCCAAATCTTCTCTAAACTTTTTGAATTGATTTAGCATTAGTTGTTTAAATTCCTGAATCTCAGTTGAAGTGTACATTTGTTCCTTTGGGCCATAGCTTCGTTTTTCTTAGTGTAGGTTTTTGTTTTCTGTTGTCTAGGCATCTGAGTTCCTAAGCCACCCCAATTAGGTTTTCCCAGACGAAAACAGGCTCAGATCACAGAAGGAGGAAATATTCAGTATCTGGTTTCCCTGATGGTTTTTCTTAGAGGACTGATACACCCTGTGCTTTTCTGCCTGGCAGGTGCACCTGTCAGCCTGTCACCGGCTGGTATAAGGCGGTGTGGCCTGTGGCTCTCCTCCCCCAGGCTTTGGGGTCTGGTTCTGGTAAGGCAGGCAGTAGAGCTGGGCCCCTCCCTTTCCTCTTGGGAAGCTATGCCCCCTCCAGAGAGGTCATCTGAATATCAATAAGTTCTTTGTTTCTCTGACTCTGCTGGTCAAAGTGCTGCGATTTTAAAATGGCTGAGGCTTTCTTTACCACAAAGCACTGTGGGCTGAAAATGGCTGAGTCTTTCTCCACAGAGAAAGGGACAGAAAGCTCCCAGATTTACCCATCAGCCAGAGATAGCACCTGATCCTCTGTGTTCCCCATCCTGAGACAGATATGTCCCCTGACTCTCCCAAGGTCAGTTGTCACCAAAAGCCTCTGTCTGCTTGTTGGGGATTCACTGTCTGTATTGAGCAATTAACATTAAAACCCCAGTTGGAGATGGGCTGAGAGAGTGCTGCTCTCTAGTGCCACGAGGCTTCCGTGAGGGAGGGGCTCTCGTCTCTCGTCTCTCAGCGCGGGTCCGCAGTTTTTAGTTAAAGATTTTATGCTGTGATCTTGGGCATTCCTCCCAATTCAGGTTGGTGGATGATGAGTGGACAGTCATGTTTGTCTCCCTGCAGTTATTCCAGGTTATTTACTAGTTTTTTGGTTGTTTATGAATTGTTCCGGGGGGGACTAACAGTCTTCCCCTCCTCTCTATGCCGCCATCTTAGCTCCTCTCTCCCCTATTAGTTTTTTAACAGTTTTATTTACACACTATACAATCCATCCTAAGTGTACAATCACTGGCTCTTGGTATAATCACATAGTTATGCATTCACCACTACGGTTAATATGAGAACATTCTCATTTCTTCCAAAGAAAAAAATCCCATACCTCTTATAGCTCCCTACTACTGACATTACTGACATAATGCCTTTTTACCGTTAATGCCAGAATGTTACAATGTTAATGTTAATTATAGACCTTAGTTTACAGTGATTGTATTTTTTTCCCATATACCACCCTATTATTAACACCTTGTAATAGTGACATACATTTATTCTAGTTCATGTAACAGCATTCATATATTTATACAGTTAACCACCATCGCTGGTCCACTCTAGGTTTCACTAAGTTATACAGTCCCAATTTTTATTCTCTAGCTTTCCTTCTGGTGACATACACAACTCTACAGGCTATGTTTTACTATAGGTAGTTAGATTGTTTTCTAGAACTTAGGTAATATTTCTGGTTGCTGAATGTTGGGGATGTGTTACAAATGGTGACAAAGTGAGATCCCAGATCCATCTGCAGATGTTACCAATTAGGACCAGTGCCATTTTTCACAGCTATGGGCCCTAAAACCCTTCCACCTGCAGGCTCAGAACTGTGTAGTCCTTCTACTAGAGAGCCTGGGCTGGTGGGATGTTTGAAGCTTCTTTCTCTCTGAGTGGATGAGTTCTAGAAAAGGTCTGATCGTGTTCCCATAGATACTCCAGTCATTTGACTAGCTTCTGCTTGGGACTCTGGCATCTATCTCCCATTCTAGTTACCTTCTGGACCTGGCTCTTGGATCCCGAGGATGGCCTCTGCTCTGGATATCTGTTTTAGAATCTCCCACTCTCCACTCCTACTATTGCCTAGACTTCTACTTGGACTAAAAACACCTGCCAGCTGGAATTGTGCTCTGCCCTGCCTCCTCAGGGAAGGCCTCTTGAACATTAACACATTTCCTGACATGAAATCAAGAGCACCACAACTCCTTGGGCTTGGTAGTCCATTTGGTTCTTTCCCATAACGGGCCAGCCATTCAATTTTCTGCTTTTCCTCTACACTTATCAAAACTGCCTTTGGCTCATGACATTCTCACTGACTGGGACTTCCAGCATGCCACCTTTTATTTAGAAATTGAGGCATGCTTTTATATGTATATTGATACACACACACACACACACACACACATGTATATATACACCCACAGAGATATACATATATACTATATGTGACATTAGAATGGATTAACATCATATACAATGATAAAGTAAAAAAAAAATTTTTTTAGATATCTCTCATGTCTTAACTTCTTTCCAATCTTCCTAAGATTATCTTTAAGATTTTTTGTTGCTTTAAAACAAATATTAATCAAGACTCCAATAGGTGACAGATGCTTTTTATGTATTCCTTCTTATTTCAACCAGTAACTATATTTTGAGGTAGATATTCTATTCCTCTGTTTGTGACAAAAAACTGAGACTTAGAGGGAAAAGCAATTTGGGTTTCCTGACTTCAATACCAATACTTCTTTTTACTCTTCTACACTACCTTTTAATTCAATTAGCTAAAGCAGTGAAGTAGAGTGTACTAATATCCATGGAGTAGTGGAACATCATCCTTGGTCTTTCTCTCCCTTAGCAGGTCCCTATTCTCTTTTGGGCTACTTGTTTCCTCCTTTGGGTCTTTTCTTCCCATTCCTGTGACCATACCCTCCTTGCGTTGCAGGGCTTGCAGTCCTAGGGGAAACTTGAGTTGTTTGGACCTGAACAGAGTGACTACTGTTTTTGAAAAGAAAATCCAGACTGAATAAACTCTTTCCTACCTGGTTAGTCCTCTTGTCCCTGTATCTCCTGTACCTTGAAATTGTCACTGTTCAAGCATAAGAAACCTCATCCTAATTCAGCCACACAAATTAGTTTACATCAATATCCTGAGGGTCTGAAAAGAATCAGTGAAGCTTAGAATTTTTGTGCTGGAAGGGATCCTCGATGAAGGTCTAAAGGAATTTAAATGGTAGTTCTATTGAAATTTGGGCATCATGCCTAAAAGAAATCTGATAAATTCAGGGTCTGCTTTCAGTTCCCTTTTGATTTCCTTTTATATGTGTTGGTGCAGGAGTAGACTTGTACCCTTTTAATCCATTTCTGTGAAAAAGCAGAATAAGGTGTGAATAGCCTGGAGAGCAAATCAAAGCTCTGTTAAGTGTGGACAAAGTCAATGTGTATTTCAAGAATGAATGCTGTTGACAACTGTAGCAAGACTGATCTCTGTGGCAATGGTCTTTGTAGTCAGCTAAAAAAAAAAAAAGCCTTCTGTAATTAGGCAGAAAAGCATAGCATGAATTTGAATGGCTGATACTGGTTCTGTTTTCTGTACTTTCCAAATTATATAATATCACTCAGGGAAAGTTTGTCTAAAACTCTTTGATATTTGTGAATTAAGGCACAACCAAAGGACAATATGACTGAATATTGCAACATAAGGGCAATATGACTGAAAGGTTTTGCTACAGAACTCGGATACTCAAAGAATTCAGAGAGCCACAATATATAACCACATTCACATTTGTTTACGCCTCTGTGACTGAGTTTTCACAGTTTTATAATGTCACTATATTATGAAGCAAATATTTGAACAAGATGTTCAGGGACTAAATCAGCCAGCCGTGTTTATTTTCAAGTCATTTCTCAGAACCCAAATCCATTGAGCTATGCAGGATTCATAAATTGCATTGGCGTTTAGAGAGGAGACATTGTGCCCAGAAATAGTGTGCTCATCTCAGGTAAGCCCAGCACATAAAATACACAGATAGTGCAAAGAGGAGAAAATAGTGTGCTTTCAAATCTTTTACCATATGATGGAGAGAGACTTGCTTCAGACCACATAGCTGACCAAAGTCATATTTTTAACTGACATTAATGTCACAACATATATAAGGCTTGTTTCTTCTCCGACGGATTGAATATAGGAAAAGAAGAAAGGAAGTACCAAAAACTTTGTCTATTCATTAAACATATATCTATTCAGTACTGACTATTTGGTCAGCCCTTTTCTAGGCACTAGAGATACATCGGTGAAAACAACTGACAAAAATTCCTGCTTCTATGGAGCTTACAATCTAGTGAGGGAATCCAGCAATAAACATATAAAATAAATCAAATCTACAGTGTGAGGGAAGAAAAAACTAGAGAAAGATAAGAGGGCACAGGGGTTTCATATTTAAATGGGATTGTCAGGTACCTTTCTGAGAAGGTAACATTTGAGCAAAGAGTTGGCAGAGAAGAAGGAGGGAACCATATAGATATCTGGGGGAAGGGAGTCTCAGGAAAGGGATACAGTAAGTGCAAATGCGCTGAGGTGGGGGCATACCTAGATTTTTCTAGAAGCAGTAAAAAAGCTGGGTTGTCTGGAGGGGAGTGAACTAGGAGGTAAGATCTGAGGGGTAATGTTGGGAGTGGAGTAGGTGGAGGGAGTGAGAGCTACGTCTGATAGGTCCTTGTAAGATTTTTTCTTTTGCTCTCATGATATGAGAGCCACTGGAAAACTTCAAGCAGAGGAGTAACATAATTTGACTTTTATTGAGTAAAAACATCACTTTTAGAAATTTTCATTTTAATAGTGATGAGAATTCATTTAATCATAGATAGTTACTAATATCCCAGCATGAAATAATATATTAGGATGTTGAGATCAGGGGTAAGGCTTGAGCAAAGAGGACTTGTAGGCAAAGCTGGGGTGGGACAGAGGGAGGGGAAGCCTGGTGAAGTTTACTGTGGGCATTTCTGAGCAACCAAGCACACTGTGGAAGCTTTGAGTTCTTGGGAGGGGACAAGGGCACTGAGAGGGAATGTGGGAAATAAGCTAAAAGAAACTTTACCTAACTCACCCTTCTGTTTTAGGGCTTCCCAGCACCCCAAGGACTAGAAGAAGCTGGCACCTGTGTATTTAGACTGGGTCTGTTTTAACAGCAGAGCTGACTGGAAATCTCTGTGCCCAGTCTTTCCTCTTTACGTAGGGGAGTTTATACCTGATATACTTGATTTCATTAGACACCTTCTGTAATACAATGATGGAAACACTTCAGTGGAAAATTGCTTTAGCTTTTTATTTAGAAGGAAACCTTTCGGTGATGATGACAGTGATTTAGTTCTGATCGTTGGACTAAAAAGAAGGGAGGAAAGTGTGGAAAGAGAAAGGAGTTTCCATGAATGGTACTGAAATCCAAAAGAACCAGGGCAGAGCAAGAGTCAGGAAGTGAGGAAGGAGGAACTGGGGAAGCTTCGGCCATGGAGCGGAGAGTCCTGAGGCTTATGGCCATTTCCACACTCCTCCAGTCTCCACACTCACTGCCACTTCGGCAAATTCACTTATTTGGCATTTAAGCTGAAATCACTTTGAAAAAGTCCTTCTAAAGGGGCTCTTTTAGACAGGAAAATATATTTATATGGCTGATGCTTTTCAACAAAGTAAGGCATGCAGAAGTGGAAGGGGAAAGTTAAAATTAGGAAGTTAGTGTGTACTTTGCCTCAGATGAACCTGTAACTAGCACTCTGGTGCTAAAGTTGCCATTTGCTCACTCAGTAATGTTCCTTTAGTTGTTATCTGAGTCATCAGTAATACAGTTAATTCTTCTCCACTCTGCACCACCCTCTACCTTTGGGGCATCTGCCTCTTTGGCACCATATAGGGGCAAATGGAATGACTACTATGCCCTCCTCCCTCAGAAATTTCTTCTGCTTCTGTAAGGATTCTATAAAATATTTTAATAAGATAAATTCTTTCACATTTAGAGAGCTTTTAATGGAAATATATCCAGAAGGGAGAATATTGACATTCTAAGCTGACGGGAAGCTTACATTCTTATAATTTCTTTTTAATAATTCACAGAATACCACCTTAACGAGCATGAAGCCCACAGTGAATTAGGTGTGGGAATGTGAAGCTGTTGAGTGGTGTATATGCTGATGAGAAGCTCTTCAGATGTGGAGCTGTGATCTGCCCTGACTTGTTATAGTTCCAGTCCCCTGCCCCATCATCTACCTCTTCCTCTTCTCTGTCTTTTGTTTGATCACTCCTATTATTTCTTACTGTAGCCTTGACCTAGTCCTAAAAAATAAAATAAAATAATACAAGTTTTATTACCACATAAACCATGACAATCTTTAACAACTGTAAGCTCTCCCCTTTGACTCTCAGGGAGCACATGTGAGGCATTCCTGATTACTCCCTGAGAAATGCTTTGCACTCTCTGCCTGTATGACAGCAAACAAAGAAGGCAGGAAGGACTGCTACCATTGATGCCGGAATACCAGCTGGCACCTTGCTAGAGGGTTAGTGCTGGTGAAGGGAAAGGTGAGTTACCATCTCTGGTGGCATCTGGTTAGGAAGGGGTTGAGCTTGAACTTTCTGGCTGACCATTCCCCATCAGTCTCCCTCTTCTCTTGTCCCTTTCCATATTGACTAAGCATTGATCAAATATTATGACTCTCTGTAATGAAATTGGGAAATGAGGATTGTATTTTCTGGCAAATGGTCTAAGCAAGATTTTTGGTCTCACAGATTCTTCTGGAAACTTGTCATACCCCCATCGGGCGAAGGAGTCTGTTTCTTCTCCCTTCTGCTTGAATCTGAAACACATGTTGACTTCTTCAGTGAAAAGAAATGTGTCAGGAATAATGCTGCATGATTTCCAAGGCTATGCCATAACATGGACCAGGGATTCTGCCTGTATCTCTCTCTGTCTTAGGATACCTGCCCTTAGAACCCTGCCATTGTGTTTGTCAGGAAGCACAGACTCTGTGGAGAGCTTATGTGAGTGAGTAGGGGTTCTGGCACGCAGCCCCAGCTAAGGTAAGGTCCCAGGCAACAGGTGACATCAACCAAGTGTGTTAGTGAACTTTCAGGTGATTCTAATTGTTAGCCATCAAGCTGTGCCAACTTACGCCAAGCACAGCAGAGATGAACTGTTCCTTACAAGCTCTGCCAAAATAGTGGATTTGTAAGCAAAACAGATGTTGTTTTAAGCCTCTGAATTTTCGGGTGCAATAGATAACTAAACTGGGAACCCAAACCATGTATTCTGAAAAGTGGGAGTTCCAGTCTATAGCAAGGACAGGTTTTCCTTCTAAGAAGCAATAAATAATAATATTTCATTGGTTATAGAGACACAGCTTCCTGTTCTTTTCCCTAATTTCCCTACAATACTTCTCATAAAACATTCCTATTAAAATAATTAAATCATTAGATAGTGAAGTAAAGAAAGGTGTGGAGAGCTCTATTATGACTTTTTTTCAAATTTTAAATTCAGTTTTATTGAGATATATTCACATACCATACAGTCATCCACAGTGTACGATCAACTGTTCATAGTACCATCATATAGTTGTGCATTCATCAACCCAATCAATTTTTGAACATTTTCCTTACTCCAAAAAGAATAAAATAAAAGTATAAGTAAAAAAGAACACCCAAAGCATTCCATCTCCCCATCCCACCCTGTTTTTCATTTAGTTTTTGTCCCATGTTTCTACTTATCTGTCCATACACTGGATAATGGGAGTGTGAGCCACAAGGATTTTACAATCACACAGTCACACCATGTAAGCTACAGAGTTATGCAATCGTCTTTAAGAATCAAGGCTACTGGGCTACATTTCCACAGTTTCAGGTATTGCCTTCTAGCTATTCCAATACACTAAAAACTAAAAAGGGATATCTGTATAGTGTATAAGTCTACTATGTCTTTTGATGTAAGCCTAGGAAAAGAAAAAAAAATACATATATACATATACTAGATACTATTGTCCTTTTCTCTTAGGGTGCAACTCTGGGGTTTCTGACTTTACTCAGGAATCTCTAATGTAACACAGTCCCCTCCCAGGTGGGCCCCAGGCTTTGATTCGTGTGTCCCACCTCCCAGGCAGCTGTCAAAAATGAGACTCAAGGTCACCAGGGGTTTTCAGGTGCCTTCAAAGTAGCCAGCAGCTTGAGAGTTAGGTTAACTCTCTGGATTACTGCTTTTGGTCTCAGGGACATCCTTTGCATTCTTGTCACAGCAAAAACAATCTTAGAAAAAAAATCCAGTGTTTATAGTTGTTTTCAGCAAGAAGATTATTTTTCAGAGTATGTAGGCTGTCATGTGCCAGAGATGAAAATTTGGCATCTTTTCTTTTTTAAAGTGTGGTTTATTTTGAGTAATACAGACCCTCTTGTTTGCTCCCACTTAGGATTCACATTATTTTTAAGTTACATAACTGAGGATAATAATTCAATTGAAAGTCAAAGCTTGAAGTTTATGCTCTGCGTAATACTCTCAAGTTATTAGGAGATTGAAAAGGCAAGCTTGACTTTTCTTTTTCAATCATCTTTAACCAAATGAACTTAGGGATACAAACCACCTCTCCTGACTCAGCTATTTTTGAGCTTCCCTTGAAGACCAAACATTATTGAAATCACTGTGGTTGGGTTTTTTCTTCATGCATGTGATCTTGAGTGTGATGAAGATACTCTTAGGAATAAACTGCACCATAGTTGTATTTAATAAATTGAATCCACCTCTCTATTTAGAAGCCCTAAAAGCCAGAAGAATTAAATAGATAGAAACCAGCTATCTTAAAAATTTGAGTACCTGGGCAAAGTTTGTGATCCTTGCTGAAAACTGTGCATCTTCTTGTACGTAGTATTTTTTGGGGCTTCCATTAGAAAGATTTTCAGATGTGGAACATATTCAGTTCTAAGTGTGAAGAAAGATGCAAGTGGAGTATGCAGCTGGATTCCAGGCTCTTTGTTAAATTTTTAAAATTTGCAGGCTAGAGGCAGTTTCTAAAATGGCAACTTCTGCTTCTGAGGCAGAACAGACATTATCTCAAGCTAGCTCATTTGTTTTTGATTCTCTAGAGGTTTTTAGGGCATTTTTAACCAAATGACCAATCTGGAAAGACCTAGGAAATGGATGTCTTTCCTATTATGGCTTGAAGTTCTCAGTGCACAAATCATAAATCAAATGTCAACAGATGCTACATGAGGCACATATTAAACTCAAAGAATCAAGCTTTGAGCGGTAATTTAGTAGGGAAGTTGATATATAGTCAATGAAGGAAACAAAAGTGATTGGGAGAAAATTGAACCAAACAGGGTTCTAGACTCTAAAGGAAAGTTATTCAAAATAGTATCAGTGTGTGGGGCAGTCTGGTTAATATGAAGTTAAATGTATTTACAGTAATTATTAGAGATCATTTGATTAGTAGGTAACAACAATCACTTGTGATAGCTGGGAACTACAATAAAGCTACCATGTACATTTGTAAATCATGATTCTGGTGCAATTTTACTGAAGGTCAGATGTTATTCCCCAGGTCATGAGGATGAGCTGGCTCATTGAAAACCTGAAGCATTGCTCTGAGGAATATGGGAGAGCTGGTACTTTATTTCATGTTAATTGTCCTATTTCCTCAAAGTGGACTTCATTTAAAATAAAGAGCTTCTGACTTTTGACATTACAGAGCATTATCAAAATAGTAGTAAACTCAAGAATAATTTAACATCAAAGTTTCTTAAATAAATAAAATTAATCAGCTCTCAGCATGCTGGACTCAAATTTTATAACAAAGAATAATTTGTATAAATGGGGTTTGAAAGCTATTTCATTAATTGACCTGTTTATAAAATTAATGCTTTAAATAGAAGCATTTATAGGGTAGGTAACATTAACTCATCAGAGCAAATATAAATTGAAATGCACATTAACTAGTCCCTTATGCAAAGCTACTGTGCAGGTTTGAATATATTGTGTCCCCCAAACGCCATTATCTTTGATGTAATCTTGTGTGGGCAGACGTTATCAGTGTTGATTAGATTGTAATTCTTTGAGTGTTTCTGTGGAGATGTGCCCCACCCAGCTGTTGGTGATGACTCTGATTGGATAATTTCCATGGAGGTGTTACCCCACCCATTCAGGGTGGGTCTAAGTTGAGTCACTGGAGCCATATAAATGAGCTGACGGACAGGGGGAACTCAGTGCAGCTGTGAGTGACATTTTGAAGTGCAGCTGAGAGTGACATTTTGAAGAGGAGCTACAGCCAAGAGGGACATTTTGAAGAATGCACAGAAGATGAGAGAGTAGCTGCAGATGAGAGACAGTTTGAAGACGGCCATTGAAAGCAGACTCTTGCTCTGGAGAAGCTAAGAGAGGAACGTCCTGGGAGAAAGCATTTTGAAACCAGAACTTGGAGCAGATGCCATCCACGTGCCTTCCCAGCTAACAGAGGTTTTCCAGACACCATTGGCCATCCTCCAGCAAAGGTACCCAACTGTTGATGTGTTACGTTGGACACTTTATGGCCTTAAGACTATAACTGTGTAATCAAATAACCCCCCTTTAGAAAAGCCAATCCATCTCTGGTGTTTTGCATGCTGGCAGCATTAGCAAACTAGAACAGCTATAGAGAGATAAAGTAGGAACCCCATCTAAGACAAGAGACTTCAAAACTAAGACCTCGGGCAAAATGTTAAACTCAGTGCTCAAGAGGACTGAATACTTGACCAATGAGAGAGGTGACATGGAAGAAGAGCAGTAGAAAGATCACCTGGTTGTTTATTTGAAAATTCCCTCCTGGTTTAAATGGACTGTAACACAGCAATCTAATTAACTGAACCCCTTCTCCAATTCTGTGTAAATTTTAAATTCCTGTGCCTCTTGGCAATATGGAAGAAGTCATAGAGGTCTCCTTATTCTGCTTCATTTATGTCCATTCATTCATGCTGCATTTACTCATCCACAAGCATATTTGTAATGGACACTCTTTTAGGTGGCAGGGCCAATATAAAACAAACAAACAAACAAAAACAAACAAATGAAAACAGCAGAGTCTTTGCGGTCATGGGGAAACATATCCATAGCACAAAACTCATTAATTATTCATTCCACAGAGTAAAAATCCCCACGATTCTATGAGACATTACTCTGACTATTAATTCATTCAATTAATCAATTAATTAGCTTTAGTGGACATAATAAGATCAAAATCCCTGTCCATGTCTGAGGAGTTATGGTCTAATGGGGGTAGCCACTTATAAAGTCACACTATTAGTACTTCATGGGTGAGCACAGGGCATTATGTGGACAATTAGGGGGAATAGCTCAGGTTGAGGATGTCAGGGAAGGCTATACAGAAGAGAGTACTCATATCTTGTTTTTCAAAGTGTGAATGCAAATGAGTCAGAAAGAGGAAGATGATGGGTAGAATACTGTAGGCACAAAAAAGCGGTACGTTCAGAATTACAAAGGTGTTCAGGGCTGGATCTGCAGGTAATGTGATTGCAGCACAAGTGGAAAGGGCGGGCAGGGTAGGAAAAGGTGAGGATGGAGAGGCAATAAATCCAGAAGGAAATAAGTAAAGTGCAATGTCAAGAAGTTTTCCTTTTAGTCCAAGAGTTATGGGGAACTACCAAAAGTTGTGTGGCAGGGCAGAGACAGGGAGAGATCATGCATCCTGCAGAAGGCACCCAGGCAGCAGGGTGGAACTTAGGCTCCAGCTCCACTGTTCTATTACAGAATTTGTTTAAATTTAAATATGTGGGTTCTTGCCATTGTGTTCGTGATTTGTACTGTTCTCTCTGCCTATGATATTCCACTTTCTAACCTCTACCAGTCCTGATCACAGCTGTTTCTTGCGGCCCAGTACAAACCTTACTTTCCCATTTAGCCAGCCTTTAGAGATGTGTTGAGCACTTGTGACATCAACAGGCATGGCTTCTGCCCTCAAGAAGAATTTCCCGATCATGCCAACTGCAAGTGAATCTCTTTACTTTAAACTCCTGTAGGATTTTGTTCATACCACTAACATAATACTAATCTGTAAATCCCTTTGTATTTGTCAGGGTTCTGTCAGGAAATAGGCAACCCACTCAAATTGGACAATTTGAGAAGAATTGAATACAAGGACTATTTGCAAAGATGTGAGCAGTTGTTCTGGTTGATCTTTACCCCAAACTTAGTGACATAAAATAACAACCCATTTATTTACTCATGGCTTCAGAGTATCAGGAATTAGAGATGGACACAAAATGCATGGCTCTTCTCTGCTGCACCATGTCTGGGGCTTCACCTAGAAAGACTCAAAGTCGGTGGGGGGGTGACTTGATGGGTGGGGATTGGAGTCATCTGAGGGCATCTTCACTCACAGGTCTGACATCTAGGCTGGAGTGTGGAGGGGACACCTATATAGGCTCTTTCCTTGTGGCCTGCCTAGGCTTCTTCCCAGGAGAGTGGGATTTTGTATATGGTATCTGGGGACTCCAAGCACAAGCACCTCAGCAAGCAAGGCAGAAGCAGCATGGCCCTTTATGAGTTAGCCTCAGAAGTCTTCGAGCTTTGGTTCCTTAGCGTTCTATTAGTTTTGAATGAGATTCTAAGGCCAGACCGGATTCAAAGGGAAAGGTCCTAATCTCCTTCCATTGATGGAAGAGGTATTGAAGAATTTGCAAATGTGTTCTAAAATGCCACAGCAGGGTTTATGAAAGCCCACAATAAGGCTAACAACAGCAATTGCCAAGTTTTCACTTCCATGTATGAAGAAGCAAAGGAAGGGAGCATTTGCCATAACTGAGAGCTATAGGAGAGGGCCACATGATGGTGCTAAGCTAAACCAGGAGGAGAGGCAAGGACGAGGCAGAGAAACAAACACCTGACTCCCCTCTCCTCTTGCTCTCTCCATTAGCCAAACCCTACTGAAAGCCTGGGAATGCATTCTGTGTGCACCAACCTCTTGAGGCTAATGGCAGGGTACTGCAGGTGGAAAGTGGATCTGGAGGGACAAACAAAAGATCCAAAACATCCTTTTATTACATTTAGTTTTTAATTTGTCCCTTACACATCACTTCCAATCACACACCTCGAGCATTCTTCCTGCATTTGAAAATGTACAGACAAGTTGTGTTATACATAGTAGGACCTTAGTACTTGTATGCTGAATAAATGAATAATTGATATCAATTCTTTGAATGAATACACAGAGAGTTTCCTTTTTACGTTAGATTTGTTTTTAGATTACATTTGGATTTAGAGATAGGATACCAATTCCTTATCCACTGGATAGTTAATAAATCACATTATTTTCACTAAATACACATTTTTAAGAGTCTAAAGCATAGATACTTAAAATGCAAGCAGTCATGAGCAGAGACGCATTCAAAACAAAGAGGCCATGTTTATAATTTGTAATGTGAGTGAAGAGGATGATAGATGTTGCATATTAAAATAATAATGATCATGAACCCCCAAAACATTGTAAACATGTGGACCACAATTAGAATGTAAACAAACTGAGAAACACATGTTTTTGTAACAAGTCAAGTCAGACATTTGTGTGAGGATATGATATAGATTGGCTTGATGCTTGCCAGAGGGATGCTCCGTCAATAAGAATATTGACGACCAGACCTCTAAGGCATAAAAACCGAGTGTAGATGCCACTCTGGTGAGCATCAGAGACGGAGTGCCATCCATTCTCTCTGCTTCCCAGCTCCAATGCCAGTGCTGCACCCTGAGGCCTGCTGCTGTCTTCACCAATGCACTGGGCCCAGCGCTTCCAGTGGACGGCTACAGACCCTCCACTAAGGCTGCGGCTGACAGGCACTTAAGGGTCTCCTTAAAGGCACCCGTCTGCCTTCTGTCGGCCCTCGGGAGGATGCACTTTAGAGGCTCTGGCATCTCCACCTTTAAATGTGTTGCGTGTCTTTGACCTGGTTGTTGTGTATTAATTGTATTGGCAGCTTGCGATTAAGCAAGCAAAGAAATTACATTTAGTATCCAAATTATAGTAGTGCCAAATCTGCTTTCAATTTGTGATCACTTCTCAGGCCACTATATATTTTATGTCAGGACAGTTTTATGACAATTACATGACAGTAGAAACTTTGGGGCAGCTTCATTTGATTGGCCATAGTGGCCTAAGGCAGAACTGCTATGTCCAGGGCCACAGCAATTGTGAAAATGTTCACCTTTTATCGGTTCCCTAATAGCTCCTTGGGAAGGACATCAGGAAGCCAAGGGGGAAAAGATGTTTATCAGATAAACTATGCATTAGATTCTAAGAAAGCCAAAATAGTTCGGGAGGTAGTGTAGGGAAAAGAGGTGTCGTTATGGTAAACAGAGGTTAATGTACCCTGTTACAGTATTTCTATCAGTGGATCTCACACTGTTAATGGGGAAACTAATATAAGGGGAGAAGATGAGTGACTTGTTCCCAGGCATGCCCCAGCTGAATCAAAAGGAAGGCTGCAAGCATTTATTGTCCTCTCCATATAACAGCTTTTCATTGTAGATCAAAGAAAATTATGTATATGAAAATATAAACTGTAAGGTACTAGAGAAAGATAAGTTCTTATTTCAAGATGTTCAATATTTGGCTGGAATCATAAATGCTCTATTTCAGGCAATGTTCTAAAAATAAAGTGCTACCAAAATTGCTAGAAAACTTTTATTAAGTACTTGCTTCTGAGTGATCTTAACTCTCCAAACTAGATTTTTAATTCAATTATGCAGATAATTGTCTCCTTCTGACACCCAAGAAACTTTGTGTGTGAATAAATAGCCTGAGTATGCAGGGATTTAGAAACTAGGCTTCAGTCTGTGGCTTTTTCTCATAATCATGTCATCTCTCAATCTATGAAAACATCATTTAGTGTGTTGCTGGAGGGAGATAATAATTGCATTTAGAAGGTACTCAGGGCACAAATGATATGTATGATATTTGGCTCTCAGTCTTTAAAATCATGGTTTTATGGGTTTTCTGAAAGGGCATACAGTGGTGCATATATTATAATATGAAATCAAATTATTTTAATTAGTTTTAACTAGTTGAAATTATTTCAACTAATCATTTTAACTTGATTAGCAGCAATATTATCATTTCTGAAATTCCAGTTTTATAATATCTCAATATCTGATTATACGTGAAAGTGAGTTCTCAGGTGACTGATCAAAGAGTAATTTTTATTTGGTCTCTACTAGGATTTAAATGACAATGAAGGAAGCAGAACACCTGGATGGATAATTTAGTTGGCAGCATATAGTTCTTTAGTAAGCTTTTTTTTTTTTCTCCCTGGTATCTCATGTCTTAAAAATTACATATTGTGTCCCTGTACCACACACTATATTGAATTTAATGACAAAAAACTAATGAATCAATGTCTTGCAGTCAAATTCAATAATGATATTGTGTATTTTTATTTTCATAAGCCTCCATGGAGAAAAAACATTCACAAAAATTTGCTGCATTCAGGTATATGAACCAGAGGTGGTGTGATGGTTTGAAGCTGTATGGACCCCAGAAAATTATGTTCTTAAAGCTAATCCATTTGTGTGTGTAAACCTACTGTAAGTAGGACCTTCACTTAAGGTGTGACCCAGAGTGGATCTTAATCCTCTTACTGGAGCCCATTATAAGAGGATGAAATTCAGACAGAGAGAGAGCCTCAGATGCAAGAAGCTGACAGCAACAAAACCCAGAAGAGGAGAGAAAGACCTGTAGTTGCCCCCATGTGCCTTGACATGTGACAGAGGAGTCTGGGATCGCCAGCAGCTGGTCTTTAGGAAGAAAGCATTGCCTGATGATGCCTTGATTTGGACGTTTTTCTCAGCCTCAAAATGTAAACATGAAAGTTAATAAATTCCCATTGTTAAAAGCAAACCCATTTCAAGGTATCTGCATTTCAGATATGCATTTTAACAATCTTTAGACTCTCCCTGCCTTAATCAATGTATTGTGTTTTTGAAGTTGAGTTGAAGATAACTAATGTCAGTTTAAAAATCAAAAACGAATACACCTATCTAAAGATATGCTGTAAGGTAGGTGGAAATAATACTTTGAGAAAAATCACTATATGGTGGAAATTCCTAATATGGGGTTGCTTCATCTCAAAGAAATGGCTGTGTACAGGTTTAACTGTCTTCAGTAAATAGTTTCCTAAACTTTCATATCTTTAAATTAAGCCTGTATAGCTTGAACAGATCCATATTAGAAAATATCTTCTTCCCTTCTGAATCCCCACTTGCCATCCCTTTATAGCTGACTTCCCTGTCTTTGTTAATGAGACTGCCATTTGACTAGTCTTACAGTAATTTAAAAATATTCTTCCTTATTAACCCTGACTCTTTTTAGTTTGTTGTCATTCTGTGTCATTTTTCCATTATTGTAATTCATACATAAAGTAACTTGCAAAATTTCCAGAAGGATAGGGGACCAATCTTGGATGGTACGCAGCCAAGGGAAATACTCATGTACATCACAATCCTTGTTTGGAAAACAAGGAAGCAGAAACTGAGAAGCCGAGGGTCTCACCCAAGATCATGAAGTTAGTGTCTGGCAGAATTGGGCTTGGAACCTTGGCCATGCTCATTCCGTTCTGCTGCTAACTTACCTCCAGGAGAGGAGTTCTCTGTAATTGAAATGCTTGATGCTTTTCAGATGTACTACTTTTATTTCCCAACAAAGCATAATGTCTTTGAAAGGAAGGTAATTGTGTTTCTGTTCATTGCACACTCAGCACAGATTTAAGGACATAGGAAAACACAGTAAAATAGTTCTTAATAAATTATTTAAATGGTAATACAACAAACAAGAGTCACCATGGGTTGGGATGTGGTACAGAGGACTTTAGGAGTGAAATTGACAGTTTTTATTTCCTAGACCCTAAAATTCTGATTTCTGCATAGGCACATGTTCCCTTAGTAGGAGCTCAGCTTGTATTTAATTGATGCATAAAAGGGACATATGAGAGACTTCATGGGAAGATGGTGGAAGAGGGAGCTCCAGGACTTGATCCTTCTACCACAACTATCCAATAGGCAGGAAACTGTTTCTAAAACAACTATTTTGAAACTCCGGAAGCCAGAAGAATACTGTATAGCACCCAGGGAAGAGTGGGAGGAAGGGGCTGATAAATTACAGTAAACTGCTCTCTCCATGCAGGTGGCAGCTACTGGTGCCCATCTCCCACTCTCGCAGCAGGCCACTATGGGTCCTGCCCCTGGCTAGCTGCCGGGGACAGAAAGGAGCATAAAACTTCTCTTCCTCCAAACAGGGATGTGCATGGCTGATCACTGACCATGGCTTTTGATTAGCAAATTTGGATCTCTGGGTCCCAGCTTTGAGAGCAGCTGTTGTTTCATCTACCCCAGACAAAGGCAGTTGCAGCCATTGTTTGAACACTCCTGGCAGGGGTGGAGGCCGTGGAGATTTAAAAACACCATGCTTCCTCAGTGCTGCAGGGGCCAGTTAGCTGAAGGGCTGCATTTGCTGGGCAGGTCAGGACTCAGCTTTGGGGAACTGTCAGAGAAGTTCTTGGTGCCCTTCCTGATCCCCTCCCAGGGCACTTTGGAGCTGGTCTGTACTCCTTTATGGGTCCCTGGTCCTGTTTTGGGTGGAAAAGACTGAATTGAGAAGGTCTTCCAGAATTTTCAAAAGCAGTGTGAGACAACGAAAGGAGTGTAAAACACTATAGAGGTGCACAGTCTGGGATAGAGGCCTGCTGGTTTCAGATACCTGGGAGAGGGAGGTTTGTCCCCTGGGAAACAGAGGGGACAACCAAACCCCTGTAAACCCCTGTAAACTCCTGGAACTCCAAAACAACTAACAAGCAAATTGGCAAGCAAAAGTCCAGGGTAAGAAAGAGACCCAGTAAGACAGGGAAGGCCCTGCACAGTGCGTTCACATGACTTGGGCAGACCTTCCTGATAGGAGGGAGGGCTGAAGCTCAAGAAAATCTGTCTTATCATCAGCTGGTTACAAAACCAAGAAACAGACTTCCCAGGGAGTAAATCCCAGCGTTAACATTTTAAAATATTAAAATGTACAGCGTGCAAGAGATTACAAGACAAGCAAGGAAACAGGAAATGATGGCCCATCCAAAGGAAGAGGATAAAAATACAGAAAGCACCAATGAAGAGCATGAGATTGTGGACATATTGAACAAAGCTGTTTAAAAAATGGTCTTAAAAATGCTTAAGGAGGTTAAATAAAGTACAGAGAAAGAAAATAACAAGCATTAGAAAGGGTGAAGAGAAATAGGAATACTCATTCTTTGCTTGTGGCAAGCTAAAATGGTGGAGCCGCTGTGGAAGACAGTTTGGCAGTTCCTCAGAAAGCTAAGTGTAGAACTACCAGATGACACGGCAATCCTACTATTAGGCAGGAACTAGAACAAATATTTGCATGCTGATGTTCCTAGTGGCATTATTTACTTTTGCCAAAAGATGAAAGCAACTCAATTGTTCATCAACCAATAAATGGATAAATGTGGCATATATATTCAATGGAATATTATTCAGCTATGAAAAGGAATGAAGTTCTGATATATGTAACAACATGGGTGAACCTTGAAGACATCTTGTTGAGTGAAATAAGGCAAACACAAAAGAGCAAATATTGTATAATCTCACCATGAAATAATTAGGTAAGTAAACTCAGGAGTCAGACTCTAGAATATAGGTTGCCAGAGGACAGGGTGGGAATAGCGAATGGGAAGTTAAGGCTTAAAATGTAAAGAATTCCTGTTTGGAATAATGGAAATATTTTGGTAATGGATGGTGATGATTGTAGCACAACATTGTGAACACAGTTTACAGCACTGACATATATATTTGAATATGATTAAAAGCAGAAATGTTAGATTGTATCTGTGGTAACAGAATAAAAATTTTTAAAAATTCCGTGGAACTACACTACACAGTGAACCCTAAGTTAAACCATGGACTTTAATTAATAGTACAAATACAAAAATATGCTATCATCAACTGTAACAAATGTTCTACACCAATGCAAGGTGTTGGTGGTACATGGGAATCCTGTATTTTATGCATGATGGTGTAAATCTACAACTTCTCTAATAAAGAAATAAAAGAAGGGATGTATGTTGGGGGTTCACAGTGGGGCCTATCAAAACCAATTAACAAATATTGAGTTATCAAAGAACCTAAGAGATGTTGGGGACAGTGATGCCAGGGGTGATCCAGTATAGTTCTTCAGCTAAATATTTAAAATAAGTCTAAGAATCTTGCCATCAGCAAAGAAATGCACTGTAATTCAGAGTCGGACAGTTAATATATTTTGTATATTGGTTTTAGAATTTGGAGGAACAATATAGAGAAAATATTTGTCTAGGCTGTCCAGGAATATGTGAAAATGCTCCTAAAAAGATTAAAATGTTGCCTTGTTAGTATTACACAATCAAATTATGATCATCATTAAGAGTTTAATACTATATTTCAATATCTGGTTTTAGGATCTTTTCTTCTCTGCTATACAAGGCAAGATAAGTATTCTTCCTCATAATGACATACTATCCTTTCTTCTCCAAGTTAGAAAGACTCTACTTTGATCATTTCTGTTCAATTAATTCCATTTTTCTTCTTAATTACTTGCTATCTTTTTTTTTTTTTTTTTTTACTAGGCAAAGAACTTTATTAATCTTTGTTTTTAAACTTTATTCCTAGGCTTTTTTCAGCTTCATTAGCTGCAAAGAATGAAACTGTATAAGCAAAAAACTGAAAAGAGCTGCAGTGTCCAAGGGGCGTGAGCTTAAAAATATTAGAGATCTAGATTTTATTAGATCCATAAACAAAACAACTTTAAAAAGCAGTCATAATATAAAATAGCAGCTCCAAGTAACTTCAAGTTCTATCTTCTTCAGAAGGTGACTCAATTCAGTTTGCCTCATTCTTGGAAGCCTCATCAAAATTCTCCACAAGATCTGGAACTTCATCATCATCATCCTCTCCAGTAGCAAGTGGTGCTTTTCCATCGACAGATTGTTTGGGCAGAGCTTCAGCCAGTCTCCTTAAACTAGTCAGACTGTCTGCGCCAAGCTGGTTTAAGATGCTGGGTAGCATTTCTGTCAGCTGCTTGGTCTCAGCATGGCCTGTAATGGTGAAAGTGTTCGCTGCCAGAGATGCCTGAACTTTAGGGTTGTTAAAGTGGATCACTGTTCCTTGGTTTGTAAACATATTAACCTCTTCAATACCAGAGATATTGTTTACCCCTAATTTCTTTAAGGAGAACTGAAGTTTTTTATCATCTGCAGTAGCTGTTCTATGAACGACCTTCTTCTTTCTGTGAGCAGTTCCTTTCCCACCAATGCGGACTTGTGCCTGCAGTTTGGCGAGTTTCTCTTGATTCATGATAGTTTCTTTCATCTTGTTGGAGCGGAAATGGGGCCGCGCGGGGGACTAGGGTTGGCGCTCAGGGGGTCTCAGGCAGACCAGCTGAGACCAGGCGCACACACGCGGGGATGCAAGATGGCAGCTAGAGGCACTTGCTATCTTTTTTGTGCACTTGCTGCTAGGGAAACATAGGCAGCTTTCTACTTCAGAAAAACACCAAAACTGTGTCAGGTTATTTCTAGCTTCAGATTTCTCTGTCTGTGGCCACGATCTGACAGGTCATCTCATCAGGCTTAGGCATTAAAGAACAACTGCTCCTTAGTGTTGCTCCTTAGAGTCTTTTCTTGTGGCTTGGCTGAGGTCAGTGATTATTTCTGGGTTGTTACTTCCTTGAGTCTTTTGCCATTAAACATTTGATCTGGATAATTTCTTCCAAGATAATGAAGTCATTATTTTTCAAAGTATAATTGCATTTTCTCTTTTGAACACATTTATAACTTTACTGAGTATATGTATGTAACATTTGAGCCTTGCAACTGTGGAGGACCTCTTATGCTTGCATATGTACCTATCTTTTGAATATTATTCATGATCACTCAGTGCATTTAGTCAAAAATCAATTATTGATCTCTTCTGTTCAGCACAAAGACAGCCGGTGACATTGTCTGCCTCTAATGAATTTATGATCCAATCGTAATGATAAGCAATGTACACTCAAGTTTTTTGTTCATGGTTCAAATTCCAAATCTGCCACTTAGATGCTGAGATTTTGGGCAAGCCATATGATCTTACTGAAATAACTTTCCATAGGGTTATTGTAGGCATTGAGCAAGAAAATATTTTCAAACTGCTTAGCATAATACCTCAAAATCAATATATGCTAATTATTATGATGATTATTTTTATCATGTATGGTAGAATGATAAGTGTTAAAAGAAGCAACCAAGAAGCTGTTCTGAAAGTTCAGTTGAATTTCAGATACCTCGTGGAGAATGGGTAACATTCAAATTTTATTTAGTAGGTTATAATAGGGTGATAACTCTTAGTCAACTTTCTACTGGTAATACATATTCAATATTCTCTTTATTCTTTTAGGTCTTCCTATGCTTGTGTAGACTTGGACTGATTGATTATACACATGAAATAGAGTGAAAGACTGGAAAGTGGCAAAAAAAAAAGGTGGGGGAAAATAGGAAAAACAAGAAAATGACATGGTAAAAAAGTAAAAAGACATAGTAAAAAGGCAAAAAGAACTTTGGAAAGGAGATTGTAATGAAAGTGTTAGAAGAATGCAGAATACTAGGGAGGGAAGACTAGAAAGAAGATAATGGGAGAGGTGGTATCTTATTGTGGTTTTGATGTGCCTCTCTCTAATGGCTTATGATGTTGAACATACCATTTATTTTATTTATTCTTGTTTTTTTTATACCATTTATTTTTAAAGATGGAAATGTTGAATGTCCAATGACATCCAAAGAACTTCAGAAAACTTTTAAGATTTCATGATTTTGAAAGCTGTTAAAGGTCCCACAGACCTGTTTCTGTCCAGCAGATGGGTTAGATTTCATGATCCTAAGCTTAGAGGAATTCTGGACCCTGACTGTCTGTTCACCTCATAAGAAACTAATTTACCAGATGGGTCTGATATCTTTGGATTAAGAGCTAGGAGGGGAAATGAAGGTATAAAACCTACATAGCATAGTAAAAAATGTTTCAGATTTAGGTTGGAGTTCAAATTTTACCACTTTACTACTATTATCAAACTGGGCAGGTTTAATATCTCTCTGAGACTCAGTTTGTTCATTTCTGATAGATTTTATAATAACAATGCCTACTTCTCAGACTCTGATTAGGATCAAATGAGAATTCATTTTTTTGTGAGTGTATATCAGCAATTGTTCATCCTAAAATGTAAAAATGTCATTTTCACATTCACTTGGAGTCCAGGAATCAATGTTAAGAGAATCAGCCCCACTTAAAGACCCTAAGGAAGGGCTAGAAAGTTCAAAAAGTTCTGGAATGGAAAGGACTGTCTGAGAATTGGGAAGTGGGTCAGGGTGATTCTGAACAACCAAAGGGGCACATGAAGGAGATTGGTTTGAAAATTTTTAGGCATTTAGTAGTTGTCACCAGTTCTACTACTCCTTCCATACTGGTTCTGACTCTACTCAAATAATTCTTCATCAACTATGTCATCTCTGACCAACCATCTACTAGTACTTCTTGTCATCTTCTATCCCAGGATGCTGCTTTTTGAAAATTCATAGCACTTATCATCCAACTGACATTAAGTTTCTTCATTTATTTATTTATTTATTTATTTATTTATTGTGTCTCATTGGAATGCTGGAATGTGTGCTCTGTGACAGTATTATGCTTTACAATGAGGACAGCTTGGTAAAGAGTGTTCTATTAATGTTGGTTCCATGATTTAATGAATATTTCTGGGGAAAAGGAGTACAGTACTCTAAGATGCAACAAATGATCCTGTAAAATGTTTGTAGTGGATGCTATGAGGCTGAAAATCATCAGCAGCTCCTGAGAAGTCAGGAACTCCCCCTTAGGCTCTGATATGGAAATTTAAAATTTAGATGCATGTCATGACCAATTTAAAATAAAAATGCTACCTTTATTCTATTGTGAGAGAATTTATACAATTCCCTGCCCTTTCCAAATGCTTTTCCAATTGTTAACTCAAGTGCAATTTAGCAATTTTTCTTTACCTTGATATGAAACAAAATAGAACAGCTTACTGTATGTGATGTGAATTTGAAGTTACATAAGCCAAGACAACAGGATTCAATATTTTTTTTTTTCTGAGAAAAATGTGCTCCTTCATTAGACATCAAGATGGGAAGAGCTAACTTAAAATTGCTATAATCTGAATTGGTTGTATATCAGGAACTCAGACTTGGAGGAAAATGAGCCTCAGTTCACTCAGAAAGCCACCAAAGAGGAAGAAAAATATTGGTTTCATTATGAAGTATTCTCGTTAAAATTTCACAACTGAATCAAGAAAAGTCATTGAATTATGTATTTGTTATTGAATTTACATAGCAAGTCAGTTCCTTGTACAAGCCAGTTCTGAACAGAAATCCTGAGATCAGAGAAGCAAAAACAGACAACTGAGCTTAAATGAACTCATTCTTGCTCCTCACTAACTGAGTTTTCAGTGCCCTCTTTAATAATGTAAAGGTTGCTGTTTTGTTTGCTTGTTTCCTTTTTGGTGGGGGTTGAGGGAAGAAGCCACTGTGGAAGCCTAACGGCTCCAGAGGTATGTCTGACATGTGAAGGAATCATTTAAGGAGCATGCAACTAAATCTACAATGATCTAGAATGGACCTTGTGGATGTGAGAAGCACCTACTGGAAACAATTCCAGTGTCTCTACAGCAAACTAGGATTTCCCCCTGCAGATCTCAGAACTACTCAAGAGTACCTGCATTAATTGCAAGATGATTTCTACTTATGATAGTCATTACTGAAATAAGCGTGCGATGTAGATGAGTGAAAAGTAAACCTGTGCTGTTGTAAACCGCTGAGATATGGAGGTTATTTGTTAATATGACATAAATGTATCCTATCCTGGACAAACCTCTAGATTGGTCTTTCTTGGGTAAAATCGCTTTCCAAACGGAACACAGTAAGTATCCAAAGATCGCAGAATTTCCTGACACAAGGGTTCCAGAACAATTTCCCAGATGGATGTAGCTAAGCTATAGGAATAATAAAAATCTTTCCCAAGCAAGAATTAATAGTTATCTAAAAGGTCAAATACAGTGATTTACATGCTTTCCTCATTGACCCTCCTACATAGTGATAAAATGCATGCTTGTGATGTTTTCTATACTAGCCATCCTCCCTGCCAGCCATCAGGCCTATTCTCTGTATATTCACAATCTAAAGGAAGAAACAGTCAACCACACAAATAATCCTTTTCGGCGATAAACATTTTACCAAATATGAATACTTTTGACTCTAGTGCATGAATGTTGTGGCAAGAACAGGTAATAAAAAAAGGAAAAGCCCATGAATCGGGCTCAGGGGAGTAAACTGATTGTGGGAGTAAGAAAGCAAAGCAGGATCTGTCCATTTTCTCACCAATCATGTTCCTGTCTGGTTAGTCCTTGTGGAGTTCCGCTAAGGTTGAAGATATTCTTGGCCTCTTCCAGGTGAGCAAAATTCACTCTCAATTTACGAGTCTTTTACAGACAGACCAAGAACGGTCTGCCATACTCAATTTTGATTTAAAATCCATTGTTAAGTATATCCCTTTCCCCTTCCATATCCATTCCATGCATTACTTTCTTGTTTTTTTGTAGTCATCTCAAAGGCCTAGCTACAGGGAAGTACCCCAGACAAATCTTGCAGGTTATGCAGGCAAAGTTATTGCGAGCTTCGTTCTGTCTCCTTTTCTAACCTAAATTCTCTTGAATTATTAATGATTAAATAATTTGTTCTTTTCCAGCTTTTTGAATCTCATAATGTATAGAAAAACATTTTGACACAAGTTAAACTAACTGAACTTTCTTAGATCTTCACCATGAACTCTGAGCACATTCTTTCTTATTCCTTTCTCTTTTTATAATTTTTTATATTTTTGTTAGAATGTATATATGGTCTGAATTATAATCTCCTTGTGAATGGGATTCATTAACAAGTACAAGGGTCAACTTTTGATTCCACTAAACCTCCTAACATATTGCTTTTGTGTATTTTTTATATGAATTCTCTCATATTCCTGGCTAATTGGGCTTAACATTTTGAAGTCTTCCTTAACTCCATTCTCCTCTGTAGCATATTCCACGTTACTGATTAATGAAATCCTAGTTATTTTCCTTCAGTAATTGCATGCTCCAGCATTTCCTTCTCAATTCCATTGTTTCCTTCTAATTTAACCCCAGCAATAGTCTCCTAAATGGTTTTTTAGCCTCAAGTCTTGTCCAAGTCAGTGCTCATAGCAATGTCAGAATAGCGTATTTAAGGTTCAACTCCAATCAGATTATCAGGCTGTTAGTAAATCTTTATTTATTTACCATTGCTTGCAGAATAAAGTCCAAATTCAATAGCTTGGTGTGAATTACTTCTATTTATCCCCAACCTATCTATCCTGAGTTATTTCACACTGTTCTCTTTATGCTGCAATGATTCTAAGAAATCCACCTTAGTTTTGGTCCCAAATATGCCAGTACATGTCTACATTGGTTCCTTTGCTAATATTTAACTCTGCACTCCAGTTGACTTCCCATCTTTCTTTCCGTCTTTACTTCAGGATCCACTTCGTATTCTACCTTTTTTATGAAAAACTTCCCTTACCTCTGAATACCCAAAATATGAACGAGGTGCTTGATTCATTACTGAGCAAGTGCTATACCACGAACAGGTAACAAAAGCTGCCACTTATCTCTTTTCTTAATTCCCACTTTCATATCTCACCTTTATTAGATTCTATATTATATCTCTTATTGGATTGTAAGGTCTTCATGAGCAGTGATTGTAACTTGTTCATGTTTGTAACTCTGTACTATCTGCATTCACTGTTTATTTACGTCTACTTTGGATTTCTTTCATGCTCCTATTTTGTTAGATATATATGCCTATATGTTTCATTTTTTGGTGTTTTGTAAATGATATTTTGTTTTCAAATTTTTAATTCCAACTTTTTATAACTGGCATAGAAGAATTTAACTGACCTTTGTATATTGACCTTATATCCTGCAATCCTTATTTATTCCTGATAATGTGCCTTGTTATAAAGTCTGCATTATCTGATATTAATGTACCTAATTCAGTTCTTTTTTCCCCTGGTGTTTCCATACTATATTTGTCTCTATTCTTTTATTTTTAACCTATCTCTATACTTATATTTACAGTGAGTTTCTTGTAAATAACATATAGTTGAGTCTTGCTTTTGTATCCATTCTGACAATCATTCTTTTAATCAGTCTGTTTAGACCATTTACATTTAATGTGATTATTGATATAGTCATATTAAAACAACTACTTTCATTCTTTTGGAAATGGATATCCAGTTCTCCAAACACCATTTGTTGAAGAGGCTGCTCTGTCCCAGTTGCTTTGGCTTGACTGCCTTATCAAAGATCAATTGTAGATGCGAGAGTCTATTTCTGAACACTCAATTTGATTCCATTGGTTGGTATCTCTGTCTTTATGCCAGTACCATGCTGTTTTGAGAACTGTAGCTTTGTAATATGTTTCAAAGTCAGGTAATGTGAGACCTTCCACTTCATTCCTCTTTCTCAAGATATTTTTGGCTATTCGGGGCATTTTGCCCTTCCAAATAAATTTGATTATTGGTTTTTCTGTTTCTGCAAAGTAAGTTGTTGGGATTTTAATTGGTATTGCATTGAATCTACAAATCAGTTTAGGTAGAGTTGACATCTTAATTATGTTTAGTCCTCCAATCCATGAACATGGTACGTTCTTCCATGTTTTTAGGTCCCATTCGATTTCTTTTAGCAGTTTCTTGTAGTTTTCTTTGTATAGGTTTTTTGTGGCCTTTGTTAAGTTTATTCCTAACTACTTGATTCTTTTGGTTGCTATTGTAAACGGAATGTTTTTTTTAATTTCTTCTTCTTGTTGCACATCACTTGTGTATAAGAACACTACATATTTTTGCATGTTGATCTTGTAGCCTGCCACTTTGCTATATTCATTGATAGCTCTAATAGCTTTGCTGTAGATTTTTCTGGATTTTCTACATCACAAATAGATAGCATAATACTGTGTGATGGTAGCACAATATTGTAAGTACACTGAACACAGGTGTCTGTGAGTGAGGCTGAAAGAGGTGGGATAGGGGAATGTATTACACCAGAGGTAAAGTTAGATGATGAAGACTGGGACTGTATAACTTGGCAAAAACTGGAGTGGCCAATGACTGTTACTAAATGTACAAATATAAAATTGTTCTCACATGTGAGAGAACAAATGAATGTCAGCCATGCAAAGTGTTGAGAAAGGGATAGTATTTGGGAAAAAAAACATAATCAAAGCAAACTGGAGTCTATGGTTAACAGTAACATTGTAGTATGCTTCCATTAAATGTTTACAAAGGCAATATACCAAAGTTAAATTTATATGAGAGGGGAATATAAGGGAGGGATATGTATAGGAAAAAATATAAATAGGGATAAAAGTGCTGGAGAAAACATGGAGAGAGGGATGTACCTATTTACTGTTGATGAAGAGGCAGAATGGTATAGCCTTTCTGGAGGTCACTGTGATGGTTCCCCCAGAAGCTAAGTATGTGGGGGCCATAAGGTCCTGCAACCTCATTATGGGGTATGTACTTGGAAGATCTGAGAGCAAAGACATGAATGGACATTTGCACATTGGTGTTTATGGAGGCAGTAGTCATGATTTGCAGTGAGTGGAGGTGGCCTAAGGGTACAATGACTGAGGAACAGAATGGTGAACTGTGGTGTATGCATACAATGGAATGTTGAGCAACTAAGAGAAGAAGTGAAGTTGTGAGACACACAAGGAGGTGAATGGATCCTTTAGACAGCTTGTTGAGTGAAGTTTGCCAGAAACAAAGGCAAACACTATAATGCCTCACCAATAAGGACTAACTACAATGTGTAAACTCAGAATTGAATCTTGGAGCACAGCCTAATAGGGAAATGATTATTGTAGTGGCCCCTAGATTGTAAGCTCTTACAGCAGTCAAATCTATTCCTGAATTGTAATGGCTATCTCAAAACTCTGAGATGTTGATCCCTTGGTGTGTAACCTGATTGGTCTCTGGAACATTGGGTATCTGTGTGACACCTGAAACTCAGAGCTAGTGCTCGGCAGATATGAATGTCAGTATTAATGCATACAGCAACTGTTAAAAAAAAAAAAAGCTGAAAAAGAGCCCAAACTTCAATTAGAGATATGAATGAAGCAGATCTGGTTAAGACTAGGGCAAATCGGGCCAAAGGGTAAAGGTTGAAACTGACTGTGTGTTCAGACTTCACCTTCCATATGAGACCAAGGGAAAAAATGTTTATTTGGTGTAGGATCTATATTTTCTAAACAATATAACTTCCACAGTCAATGTGTTCAAACACCACAGTTACATGGAACTTTGAATAGGAAGTGAGATATGGCAGGTCTGTAGAGGTTAGAATGAAATAGCAACACATCCCAAAGTAATTTGGGCGGAGAATAAAAATATATATTCTGGGCGCCCCTGAAGAGCTGGGGGAGGATGTGGAGGTGTTGGACTTCTTCACCTGAATTGTTGCTGATGTTCTCACAAACACTGGGGACTGACGGCTTGACATGCTGAGCCCTCTGTCTTGGAGCTGGCCCCCATGAAACTTGTTACTGCAAAGGAGATGCTAAATCTGCTTATGATTGTGTCTAAGAGTCTCCCCCTGAGTGTCTCTTTGTTGCTCAGATGTGGCCCTCTCTTTCTAACTAAGCCACCTTGGCAGATGATCTCACTGCCCTCCCCACTAAGTGGGACCTGACTCCCAGGGGTGTAAATCTCCCTGGCAATGCAGGCAGTGACTCCCGGGGATGAATCTGGACCCAGCATCCTGGGATTGAGAACATCTTCTTGACCAAAAGGGGAATGCGAAATGAAATGAAATAAAGCTTCAGTGGCTGAGAGATTTCAAATGGAGGCAAGAGGTCACTCTGGTGGACCTTCTTATACTATATAGATAACACTTTTTAGATTTTATTGTATTGGAATAGCTAGAAGTAAATACCTGAAACTACCAAACTCCAACCCAGTAGCCTTGACTCTTGAAGACAACTGTATAACAATGTAGCTTACAAGGGGTGACAGTGTGATTGCGAAAACCTTGTGGATTGTCCTCCCTTTATCCAGTGTATGGATGGATGAGTAGAAAAATGGGGACGAAAACTAAATGAAAAATAGGGTGGGATGAGGAGGATGATTTGAATGTTCTTTTTTTATTTTTAGTTTTTATTCTTATTCTGATTCTTTCTGGTATAATGAAAATGTTCAAAAATACATTGGGGTGATGAATGTACAACCATGTGATGGTACTGTGAACAGTTGATTGTATACCATGGATGACTGTATGGTATGTGACTATATCTCAATAAAACTGAATTAAAAAAAAACAACTACTAGCTATTTTCTCGTTGTTCCATCTGTTTTATTTCCCTTTTCCTCCTTTGCTTACTTTTGTGGCATTAATTGATCAATTTTTATGATTCCAGTTTATCTTATATGCTGACTTATTAATTATAACTTTAAAATTTTGTGTTGTTTACCATAAGTTTTACAACATATATATTAATTTAATCTTTCAGTCTTGAAATAATATTATATTGCTCTATGTGTCAAGTACCTTATAACATTATATTTCCATTTCCTATCTTCCATTCTCTGTGCTATATGCTATATATACCCTTTACTTTTCTACATAATACATAGCTACTATTTTTACTCTAGATAATTGGTTAACTTTTAGTGCAATTAAAATCAGAAAAAATAAATTGCTATTATGAATAGTGCTGCTATTTTTTTGTGTGGATTCATGTTTTTATTTCTCTTGGGTGTATACATAGGAGTAGAATTGCTGAGTCATATAATTATAAAATAATTATATTTTATCCATTTAGGAACTACCAGATTTTGGATTTAGTTTGCTCTTTTTTCATTTCTTAAGGTGGAAGATTAGGCTATTGATTGAGATCTTTCTTCTTTATAAAATTTTATTATTTTAAATATATGGCTATAAATTTCCCTATAAGTACTGCTTTTAGTCCATCATATAAGTTTGGTGTGTTATGTCTTCAGTTATGTCTTCATAACTTCAGTTATGTCTTCAGTCATCTCAAAGTATTTTCTAATTTCTCTTATGATTTCTTCTATAACCCATTGGTTATTTAGGCATGTCTTGTTTAATTTACACGTATCTGTGAATATACCAAGTTTCTTTCTGTTACTGATTTATAATTTCGCACAGTTGTGTTCAGGTAACATAGTTTTTATTCTTTCTTTCTTTTTTTAAAAAAATTATTTAGCCATGTTTTATGGTCTAGCATCTGATCTATTCTGGAGAATGTTCTATGTGTACTAAAGAAGAATGTTTATTTTGCTGTTGTTAAGTGGAGTACTATGTAGATGTCTGTTATGCCCAATTGATTTATAATTTTGTTCAGGTCTTCTATTTCCTTGTTGATCTTCTGCCTATTTGTTTTAGCTGTTATTGAGAACAGGCTATTTAAGTCTCCAAATTCTCCAACTATTATTATTGAATTGTGTTTTTCTCCCTTCAATCCTGTCAACTTTTGCTTCATGTACTTTGGAGCTGTGTTTTTAGGTAAATATATGTTTATAATTGTTATATCTTTCTGATGGATTTACCCTGTTATCATTATAAAATATCTCTCTTTTTTCTCTAGCAAAATATTTTGTGTTAAAATCTATTTTCTTGGTATTCATATAGTCATTCCAGCTTTCTTTTGGTTGCTGTTTACATAATAGACTATTTTTTCCTTCAAACTTGTATCTTTAAATCTAAAATGTGTCTTCTAGAGATAGTATATAGTTGGATCATGTTTTATAAATCCTTTCTGACAGTCTTTGCCTTTTTATTTGATTGTTTTATCCATTCACATTTGAGGTATTATTACAGTTGGATTTGTCTTCCATTTTACTTTCATTTTTCTATGTATCTTGTCATCTTTGATATATTCCTCTTTTCTTGCATTAAGTGAATATTTTCTAGAGTATATTAATTCCTTTACTGATTTTTCACTAGATTTTTATGAGTTATTTTCTTAGTGGCTGATCTAGTGCATACCATTATACGTGCGTGCACACACACACACACACACACACTAATTAGATTCTACTTCAGATCAATACTAACTTGATTTCAGTGAGATATATAAATATTAATCTTAGATTGTTCTTTTCCTTCTTGTCCCTTTTTGTACTGTTATTGTTGTACATATTATATCTACATAAATTATAAACCCAAGAATAAATTGCTATAATTATTACTTAATATAAGTTATGTCTGTAAAAGAAGCTGAGAGAAGAAAGGAGGGCAAGTATATATTTAGAGTTTCTCATATTAACCTTTAACCATGTTTACCATTTCTGGTTGTCTTCATTTCATCCTATGAATTTGAATTACCATTCTGTTGCCATTTCTTTACCCCAATACACCGTAGCTTCCACCCACCTCCTTTATGCTGATATTGTTAAATATGTTACATTTCTTTATGTTATAGGCCCCCCAGATTCATTTATACACATATTTTTTTAGACAATTGCTCTCTAAATCCAGGACAAAAAGAAGAAATATGCATTTATGCTGTTTTTTACAATTGCATAATTACCCTTACTGATGTGTATATGTGTGTGTGTGTGTGCGTGTGTGTGTGTGTAGTTTTGAATTACTGTTTAGGGTTCTAGGGTTACTTGCTTTCATCCTGAAATACCTCCTTTAGCATTTCTTGTATGCCAGATAAGCTAGCTGCGTATTTTCAGTTTTTGTTTACATGGGAATGTCTTTATTTCACCATCAGTTTTTTTATTAAATTTATTTTTATTGAGATATATTCACATACCATGCCCATGCAGTCATACAGAACAAAGCGTACATTCAATTGTTTATACTACCTTCATATAGTTGTGCATTCATCACCAAAATTAATTTTTGACATTTTCATTACCACACTCGCAAGAATAATAAGAATAAAAATTAAAGAGAAAAAGAACAATTAAAGTTAAAAAGAACACTGGATTCTTTTTTTTCTTCCCCCATTTTTCTACTCATCAATCTGTAAATTGGACAAAGGGGAATGTGGTCGATATGGCTTCCCCAATCACATTGTCACCCCTCATAAGTTATAATTTTATACAATATTCTACATGATTCATGGGTTCTGAGTTGTAGTTTGATAGTTTCAGGTATTTATTGATAGCTATTCCAATTCATTAGAACCTAAAAAGGGTTGTCTATGCTGTGCATAAGAGTGCCCACCAGAGTGATCTTTTGGCTCCTTTTGGAATCTCTCTGCCACTGAAGCTTATTTCATTTCCTTTCACATCCCCCTTTTTGTCAAGAAGATGTTCTCCATCCCATGATGCTGGGTCTAGATTCCTCCCCAGGAGTCATATTCCACGTTGCCAGGGAGATTCACTCCCCTGGTTGTCAAATCCCACGTAGTGGGGAGGACAGTGATTTCACCTGCCAAGTTGGCTTAGCTAGAGAGAGAGGGCCACATCTGAGCAACAAAGAGGCATTCAGGAGGAGGCTCTTAGGCACGATTATAGGGAGGCCTAGCCTCTCCTTTGCAGCAACAGTCTTCCCAAGGACAAGTCCTGTGGTAGAGGGCTCAGCCCATCAAACCACCAGTACCCTATGTCTGTGAGCAACCATCAAGGTGGGGAAGCCCAACACCCCTGAATTCTCCACCAGCTCCTCACGGGGGCTCTGCATATTTTTTCCTTATTTATTTATTTTTTTACGTTAACTATATAAAAAAATTTTTTTTTAAAAAGACATACAATAACAAAAACATTTCAAACAAACCATAACAAGGGAGTAAGAAAAAGACAACAAACCTATAATAACTACTTTACTTCCAACATGTTCCTTCTATACCCCAGGAAAATAACCTAATATAGCGACATTTCTGTGAACTTGTTCCTACCATACCCATCAGAAATTAACAAACCATAGTCATTCCTGGGCACTCCCAGAATGTTAAATTTACCCACGATAGCTTATCTGTTCTTATTGGGTTATCATTCCCCTTCATTAATTGCTCCCTATTGGTAGTTCCCCTACTTTCTACATTATGAAACATTTATTTTAGGAGTGTGTTGTTTAACCTCCAGGTGTTTGTGAATTTTCTGTCTCTGATGATTATTGACTTCTAATTGTATTCCATTGTGGTCAGAGAATGTGCTTTGAATAATTTCAATTTTTTTAAATTTATTGAGGCTTAGTCCCAGCATATGGTCTATTCTGGAGAAAGTTCCATGATCACTAGAGAAGAATGTGTATCCTGGTGATTTGGGATGCAATGTTCTATATATGTCTGTTAAATCCAATTCATTTATCAGATTGTTTAGGTTTTCAATTTCCTTATTGGTCTTCTGTCTGGTTAATCTATCTATAGGAGAGAGTGATGTGTTGAAGTCTCCCACAATTATTGTGGAAACATCCATTGCTTCCTTTAGTTTTTCCAGTGTTTGTCTCATGTATTTTGTGGCACCATGATTGGGTGCATAAACATTTATGATTGTTATTTCTTCTTGTTGAATTGCTCTTTATTAGTATGTAGTGGCCTTCTTTGTCTCTCATAACTTCCTTGCATTTAAAGTCTATTTTATCTGAGATTAATATTGCTACTCCTGCTTTCTTTTCGCTGTAGCTTGCATGAAATATTTTTTCCCATCCTTTCACTTTCAATTTCTTTGTGTTGCTGTGTCTAAGATTAGTCTCATGTATGCAATATATTGTTGGTTCATATTTTTTGATCCATTCTGCCAATCTATATCTTATAATTGGGGAGTTTAATTCATTTACATTCAACGTTATTGCTGTGAAGGCATGTCTTGAATCAGCCATCCGATCCTTTGGTTTATGTTTGTCAGATATATTTTTTCCCTGTCTCTCTTACTGTCCTTTAATGAACCAATATTGAATCTCTTTAGTACTGAACCTTTCTCCATCTCTCTCTCTCCTTTCTTTCTTTCTCTGTCTGTAGGGCTCCCTTTAGTATCTGAAGTAGGGCAGGTCTTTTATTAGAAAAATCTCTCAGCATTTGTTTGTCTGTGAAAAATTTAAGCTCTCCCTCAAATTTGAAGGAGAGCTTTGCTGGATAAAGTATTCTTGGTTGGAAATTTTTCTCTCTCAGAATTTTAAATATGTCATGCCACTGCCTTCTCGCCTCCATGGTGGCCGCTGAGTAGTCACTAGTTAGTCTATGTTGTTTCCTTTGTTATGTGGTGGATTGCTTTTCTCTTGCTGCTTTCAGAACTTGCTCCTTCTCTTCAGTATTTGACAGTCTGATCAGAATATGTCTTGAAGTGGGTTTATTTGGATTTATTCTATTTGGAGTTCGCCGAGCATTTATGCTTTGTGTATTTATGTATTTATATTGTATAGAAAGTTTGGGAAGTTTTCCCCAACAATGTGTTTGAATACACTTTCTAGTCTTTTACCTTCTCTTCCCCTTCTGGGACACCAATGAGTCTTAAATTTGGACTTTTTATTTTATCTATCATATCCCTGAGGTCCATTTTTATTTTTTTGATTTGTTTCCTCATTCTTTCTTTTGTTCTTTCATTTTCCGTTCTGTGGTCCTTGAGGTCAGATTCATTGTTCAGCTTCCTCTAGTCTTGTACTATGTGTATCCAGACTCTTTTTAATTTGGTCAACAGTTTCTTTAATTTCCATAAGATCTTCTACTTTTTTATTTACTCTTGCAGTTCTTCTTTATGCTCTTCTAGGTTCTTCTTCATGTCCTTTGTATCCTGTGCCATGCTCTTCTTCATGTCCTTTGTATCCTGTGCCATGCTCTCATTGTTTGTCTTTAATTATTTGATTAATTGCTCCAAGTACTGTGTCTCCTCTGATCTTTTGATTTGGGTGTTTGGGTTTGGGTTATCCATATTGTCTGGTTTTTTCTTATGCTTTAAAATTTTCTGTTTTTTTTTTTTTTTTTTTTTGCCTGTTGGCATTTGCTTTACTTGATAGGGTTCTTTTAGGATATGTAGGATTATTCAAAGCCTAGTGTCTAATTTGTCAGATCTACAGCTTGGTGGCATACACTTTCTCTAACTAACCAGCAGATGGCATCCACGAGTTACCTATTTCCCTCAAGTCAGTTCTCTCCAACTTTGTCTTTGTGGTGTGTGGGGGTTTGATTCTTGTGGGGTCCAACTGGTGCACCAAGTTTGGGTGTGTTGTTGGTGCTGTCCGCCCTGAATGTGGGGCATGTGTCTGAGTGGTTAGGGGAGGAGGGCAGCTAATAATCAAACCTCCCAGTTGTTCCTGGAGATTTAAGGCTGTTGCAAGAGTCTAAACCTTCAGTTCAGTCTCGCCACAGATTGCCTGTGCTGCTGCCCACAAGTCCTTGGTATTGGCGTATGGTTCCTGGGATTTCTGAGTGGGTCGCTCTTCCAAGCCGTGCCCTCCTAGGGCCTCTGCTGAGGGAAGGATGTGCTACATCACAAGTGCACGCCATCCCTCTAGGGAAGTTCTGGGACGCTGGGCCATGTAGGTGCGTTTCTAGCCTGCTGTAAGGCTGGCTGTATGGGGCATGTTAATTTCCCCCTTTTCGCACAGCTCCACCTTCCCAACTCTGGGAGAATTAGCTGTGTGTGCACGAAAGACTATTGTTCACGCCTGATATCATGGCATGTGTGTGTTACTGGAAACAATTCCTGTCACACTGGGTTTTTTGGCATGGCTCTGGGCTGTGGCGCCAGAGCTGGGCAGGAGTGTTCCCAGCCTGCCGGGAAGATGGCTGTAAGGGGCATGGTTATTTTCCCCTTTTTGGCTTACCTCTGCCTGCCTGGATCTGAGACAATTAGCAGCAGGTGCGCAAAAGACTATCTTCCACGCTAGATATTGAGGCATTTGCACAGCCTGTTCCTGCCACGCTTTATTGTGTGGTTCTGTCTGCCATATCTGCAGCTGCTTTTTGGTTTTTTAAAAAAGAACTAGTCTGCCTCCAAACACCAACCCATGGTTTCCCCACACCACAGCGTGGCTGCTGGATATTCAGCGGCTTACTCACTCGTTTCAGAATGCAGACTCCCAATTTCACCAAGTGCATGGTCCCTGTGGATTTAGCAGACCTTGTCCAGCTGGTGCATCGCTGGAACTGGCGTTCTGGGTCACTTTCTGGCTGTTATCTAGTATTTTTCATGGAGGTGTTTTTTTTGCCCTGTCTCTGCTAGCCGCCATCTTGGTTTCTCCCCTCACCATCATTTTTGAAAGATAAATTTGCTGGATATTAGATTTTTCATTGACAGTATTTTCTTTTAGACTATGCCATTTCTATCCCTTCTGGATCCCACTGTTTTTGTTGGAAGTCGGTTGGTAATACTATTGTGGTTTCCTTGTGTGGGATAAATCATTTTTCTCTTGCTGCTTTCAAAATATTCTGTTTGTCTTTCATTGTTTTTGTTATGCGTCTGAGTTCAGATCTCTCTGCATTTATCTAACTTAGAGTTTATTGAGGTTCTTGGATGTGTAGTTTAATGTTTTTCATCAAATTTGGGAAGTTTTCAGGTATTATTTCTTTGAATGTATTTTCTGCCCCGTTCTCTTTCTCCTTTTCTTTTGGTGCTCCCACTATGCATCTGTTGATGTGCTTAATAGTGTACCACATTTCTCTGAGGCTTTGTTCATTTTTCTTCATGCTTTTCTCTCTTTGTGCTTCAAATTGCATAATATCTATCAGTTTGTCTTCAAGTTGGCGGACTTTTTATTCTGCCATTTCAAATCTATTATTGAGTCTCTGTAGTGAATTTTTCATTTCATTGCACTTTTCAACTCCAGAATTTGCATTTGGTTCTTTTTAAAATACACATTCTCCCCGTACGATATTGTCTGTTTGATGAGGCATTGTCATTTTAGCTTTATTTACTACTTTATATATGGTTTATTTCAGGTCTTATAATGGCTATTTTATTGTCTTTTTCTGTGAAATTTGACAAAATGTTTTCTCAGAGGCAGTTTCTGTTGCTTGCTATTTTCCTGTGTATTGGTTAACTTTGCTATTTCTTTTCATGTCTCATAATTTTTGTTGAAAATGTGACATCTTAGGTAAATATGGTGGGAAATCTCAAATGGAGGCTTGCTTTTATTGTTTGCCTGTTTATTTATTTAGTGTCTTGGCTAGACTATTTTACTGAAATGTGTATGTCTCCTTCAGTGTGAAGAGTATGAAATTACTCCTTAGTGGGCTCAGACATGGGCATGTGAACAGCCGCCCTCTGAGAAGTTGGTGATTTTAGCTGGGCTTTCTTTGTGTCTTTCCCTGATCTTTCTGTTAGGCTATCTCTTGGTTCCACTGGAAACAATATCTGTTAGGATCCACTGATTCCTGGCTTATGGCTCTATTGTTTTCGACAATGTCCTAGGTCATAATTTGATTCACAGTCTGATCCAAATAAATTCAGGTGCATTTAGGGAGAATTTTTTAGATCAATCTTGGGGTTTTTTTTTTTTTTTCCTAATTCTAGGAAGGCTCTCCTTGCTGTCTCTTTGTATGGTTCCTTTTGGTAAACTAGCTGGCCTTTGGTTTAGTTTGTTGCTTGTAGTGATAGCACCCTGTCTCAATTGCTTACCACCATAATCTCCATTGTTTTTGAGAACACATATAAGTTTGAACTCATCCACACTCTTTCAAGTAAAGTCATTTCCTTTGGGGAAAGATTTGGTGCTCCTTGTTCTTATGGATCACCCTACCTCTTTTTTTGAGTATCTAGTTGTGTCTTGATTCATCTTAGTTCATTAAAACATATTTGTCTTAAAGATCGTATAAATAAAGTGACAACCCACTAATGTGGGATGGAAGTCACCCCTCTCAGCATGGTAGTTTTTTTTTTTTTTTTTAAAGCAGTGTTTCTTTTAGGAATCTTATTGATCACACAGTAGATACAAGAAATGTCAGCTATAATGACACACACAATCTGAACAAGATAGGCTGATGGAGAATTTACATAATGTGGTAAAATATACATATTCAAAGTTAGCAATGTGGGCAGACACATGCAGTGGGGGGAACTGAGGAGGCTGTGGGTCCCTTCAGGGCTGGATAAGAGCACCCCAGGAGTAAGACTGCTCTCCCCACCATGAATGCAGGCAACACCCTACCTCTTGAACAACATCTTTGAGCCACTACTTTAGAGATGGAGGCAGAATTGACATCCTTGCATTATAGGATGTCTTGATATGGGGATAGTAGCTTCTGGTCTTCTTGGCTTGCCTCTCCCAGCGTAGAACCACCACCCTCCAAGCAGCTGAGAGGGAAGTGGGGGCCCTGTCTTCTTGAATGCACTTAGCCAAAATGGAACAGGACATGGCTGAAGTGCCACAATTCCCACTGTATTTACCAAGATTTAGAATGTTTTCTTCAATAAGTGATTCTTCTTTTGCTGAATGCACTTAGGACAGTTTCAGAGACTAAATTTTTAAAAAAGTAGTTTTCATCAGTTATGGTTGTTTTGCTGCAGAAAGTGTGCAGAGCTCCTCATGCCACTATTCTGGAAGTCAGCAGTTAATTTTCAAGATGCCACAGACCTTGAATTTTTGTTTTGTTTTCTTCTGGTTTGTTTTCCCTTTCTTCTGATTGTGTTTCAGTTTGGATTATTTCTGTCAACTTATATTTAAGTACAATGATTCTTTCCTTATCTGTGTCAATTCTACTGAAGAACCCATTGAAGACAGTTTCCATTTTTATAATAGTTTTTCCCCCTAGCATTTCCATTTGATTCATGTGGTAATTTCTGATACACAGAAGATAAATTTCTCCAACATTTTATTATGAACATTTTGAATCATGTAAATAAGTTGAAATCTGTTATTTCATCAATTTCCATGTTTCCTGATTAATGTTTTTGTAGTTTTTATCATTCAGGTCTAAGTATTTGCTCATTTCCAGTGTACTTTCTTCTTTGATGTAAAGATCATAAAAGGTATATCTGTGAATTTTCACGGTATTTATTTTTAAATAAAATTACATCTTAATTGTTTATTACTTTTTTGTGATTAATACTAAGTCTTTGTAGTTTATTAAAACTTGTTTATGGTTTATGTTATGAAGTCAGTCTTTTCATTAATGTCCATGTTTTGCTTAAGAAGAATAGTGTGCTGGGGGCCGGTTTGAATGTATTATGTCCTCCAAAACACCATTATCTTTGACGTAGTAATATTGTGTGGGCACATGTGTCAGTGTTGATTAGTTGTAATTCTTTGGCTGTTTCCATGGAGATGTGCCCCACCCAACTGTGGGTGATGACTCTAATGGGATGATTTCCAAGGAGGTGTGGCCCCACCCATTCAGCATGGGCTTTGAGTAGTTTACTGGAGCACAATATAAGCTCACAGACAGGAGTGAGCTTGCAACAGCCAAGAAGGACATTTTGAAGAATGTACTAGAACTGAGAGAGGAGCTTCAGCATATGGAGACATTTTGGAGACAGCCTTTGAAAGCAGAATTTTACTCCAGAGAAGCTAAGAGAGGACAAATGCCCCAAGAGCAACTAAGAGTGACATTTTTGAGGAGCTGAAGCCTAGAGAGAAATGTCCTGGGAGAAAGCCATTTTGAAAGCAGAACTTCAGAGCAGATGCCAGCCATGTGCCTTCCTAGCTAACAGAGGTTTTCCTGACACCATTGGCCATCCTCCAGTGAAGGTACCCGATTGTTGATGCGTTACCTTGGACACTTTATGGATTTAAGACTATAACTGTGTAACCAAATAAACTCCCTTTTATAAAAGCCAATCCATTTCTGGTGTTTTGCATTCTGGCAGCATTAGCAAACTAGAACAAGTAGGTATTTAAAAATTATTGTTAATACAGTTATATACATATGTCAATTATATTGTTTGTAATTGTATTCCTAAAATTTTACATATCCTACTATTTTGTCCGTTTAATGTATCAGTTGCTATGAAAGATATGGTAACAACTTTTAGACAGATAGTGGGTTTTTGAGTTTCTCCTTGTATTTCTAGCAGATTTTAAATATTAAAATTCCAATTCCTTTATCCAGATTCTTACTGAAATTGGGCTTTTACCCAATTTCCAGATTTTTTTTTTTTTTTCTTTAACTCCCAGATGTAGACCACAATATTCTCAAAACTGGATGTTGGTTCTGTTTTTACTTTAGCCATCAAATTTTTCTTTTTTATGTCTTTACTTCTTACTTCTGTTTTATGTTTCCTGATACATTTTTGGACCTCTAAGAATCTTAATCTTGATGGATATTAAAATAATCATCTCCTGTCCACATGGAATTTGTGCAACTAAATGGTATATTTATCTCCTAGTTTGAGGATAAATCCATTCATCCTTAAGCCTAAGCATCTTGCTATGAGGAATAGAATTTTTTCTAGTTAATTGATGCAGTCTGATATTTATTCTGTGTCAGAAAGAGTGAAACAAATGTAAGGGTAGAAGAATGACCCTGCCAGAGTCCATTTCTTGCCATTGTGACCTTTATATTCTGAAATTATGTTGCTCTCTACATGGTTTTCTCCCTAACCATATTACACTGCCTGGGATTATGTTCGGGAGTTGTTATTAGTAATACAAAAGGAAGGATTGGATGGTTCTTGTTATTCAAATTAATATGCTCCTAATCAGTATCATTAATGAAATGGGATTGTCTTCTCTCTCCTTAGTAGGTTAATACCCTGTAACTTAGAAATTGTGGTGAATTGGGCATTTGTAGTCTGTTGCTTTTATGAGTCAAAAAGCTTTCTGAGTTTTCTAAAACAGTTTCCGTTAAGTTCATAATTTGAAAAGATTTTTGAAAAGTGAAAGCACTGCCTAGTAGAAATTACAAGTTCTAGCTACAGAGTGCAGCTATTTTCAATATATTTGATAGATTGGCACACTTGGAACAGTTATTTAGAAAAGTTATTCTTAGAATACTCATTTAATTTTGAAAAGCATAAAAATGAAGAGCAAGGTAGGGAGACAGTGTCCTTCTAACTCTGACTCAGTTTACTCAGTTGATAAAGATGGAAAGATGTACATAGATGCTATTACTTTCCATTTGTTAGTATTTATTTAGTTACCTTTTTTTTTTTTTTCCAAACTGGAGAAAGTGTTTTCCTAAAGTTTTCATTGCATAAAAGGATCCTCATTTAAAAGTATTGTTCACATGTGCACCGGAATGATGGCATGTTTCAATTTATTATTATTATTATTTGCTGGGTTGGAATTATGGACAACTTAAATATTCTGTATTTCTTTCATGTCAGTCAGTCTTCTGCATATATTTATATATCGCTTTTGATTTGTGATGCACTCTTTCTACCAAGTATTTATAGTATGTATATCATACCTAGAAATTCTTAATCTCCTCCTCCTCTTAGATTCTTGGATTTGCCTATAGCCTGGAGCATTTTTTTTGTCACGAGTATTTAGCTTTTTTGGTGCTGAAATTATAGTTTTAATGCCAAACTCAAGAAAGTCTTAGATTCTGTCTTTGGCTTTTTTCTAATTTCAGAAACCTTCCAGGTGAACACTTGAGTAAATATTAATTTCTCCAATCTGAAGATTGTACTTTGATCTGTATGTTTGATTTATTGATTGTGTTTAGTATGTAGTAAAATGCCGTTGGTTAAATTCACATTGTACAAGTCAGTAGCACAGTTCCTAGATTTAAAACATATGTGACTTATGATGCAACATGTTTTATAGAAGTTTGGATATTCTGCTTTCACATGGTTCAAGAAAAACCTCAGTTTATTGATTTTCAACTCGTAGTACAAGGCACATCTCTTTAGTCAAGATTTTTCAGTTTGGCTGTAAGCATCCTATTTGGGTGAGAATCTGAAAACTCAGTATTCCTTTTATTTGCTGATTTTATATCTAATGTTTTTCTAGTGGCAATGGTAAGTGCAACTATTATTATGAATTTTGTATATAAATATATATCTCCTGAGAGTGTGCCAGAAACAGCAATAACAAATGCAACAAAAACAATGTATAGTTTTGGTTCCCTGGAGCAAAAAACACCCAAATATATATTCATTTATAGCTATAAATTTTAATAATGACTATATTAAAATAATAATACTGGCCTAAATATTTCCTTATATATAGCAGTAGATAATTTTATAGAGAGAACACAAATGCATAGCCTGCAATAAATGGCGAATTACAATATGTTGGAAACTAGGGTAAGTTTTTTTACATATTTCTCAAAGAAAGAAAATAAAAATGTGATTTACTATTGAAAATTTTTCCATCTGAATTTTAAAAATGCCCTTGAACACATTTTGTTGATATTCATGCATGTGTGTATATAGTGTGTGCACATGTGTGTAATTAGCTCACCCTACTAACTGTTTCATATCATATTGTAGCCTGAATTTGGCTCTACTCTCTCTTTGGTGGTCCAGTCTTGTTTATACAATTGACTTTCTGATATCTCTTCAATGAAGTTCTTGAGGTAGCTCAAATTCAGCATGTTTAGTACTGAATCACTCCATTCAAAGCTCTTTCAATTACTTAGTCCTTTTTTTAATACCAAATTATATAGAGTCTGAAGTTAGTAAAAAGTACCACCATCTCCCTGGCTACTCAAGCTAGAAACTTCCACCCTTCATACATCACTGACTCTCAATTAAGGGGATACAATGATTTTCTGCATCTCCCCACCACTGTCTGGATTTAGGCTTTCAACATTTCTCTTCTGAATTTCTGAAAGAGTCTCAGACTAGTCCCTCTGATTTAAAATGAGTATTTTAAATCAGAGGGATTTTTTAAATCCATTTAAAAAAATGGATTGTTTTTAAAAAAAAAACAATACATTTTCCACATTTCTACCTTGCCTTCTGGAAGAAATACAAACTTTTGTATATGATATGTGAGACTTTTCATGAGGTGCCCTCACTATACACTTGCTGGATAAGTGCTGGCTAGCCACTATTAAAGTAGCAATCTAATCCTCATGCTCTTTTCTGCCTTCTTGTTTTTGGCCCTAATACCCTTTTATGTAATATTGTCTTTCTATACTTAATCTGAATAATTTCTTTAGTATCTTTTCTAGAATCCTGTCCCTGAGATATACCCTGCTTTAGATACCTCTTCACACTAGGATGGGCTCCACTTATTTGCATCTGCACTTTGTATTATCTGCTCATCAGAAGGTCCATGGCCGAGGCCCCTTACCCCAGGACACTGCTCCTCTTTAAAAAGTCCTTCCTCAAGTCAACCACCTTCACTTTCTTATTACTCCAAATGCTTACTTTGGTTCGTGTTGTGGTTTTCCTTGTTCAGGATTTTAATAACTCAACATTTACAATTCTGCTCAACCCATTAACCTACTTTTATGTTTTTGCCCAGAGGGCTTCCTGCATGGGCTGGAGAGCTGAATCAAATGACTGCTAAAGTCCTTTCTGAATGAGATTTTTGGATTTTTATTATTCTGAGGTCTTTTAATTCCTGTTTGCAATATTGTCATGGAAAAAAGATGAAGAGCTGTATACATTGAAAATTGGCATTCTCTGGCTTCATCTGGGCCCTTGCTTCTCTGGCATGCATCAGCATTTCAGTCTTTTCTTGAGTCCCAAAGTACACTTTCTTCTGATTACATCACAGACTTTCCATCTTCTACTACAACCCCCAGAATTTCCAAATTGTCTACTTGAAATTGCTTAGCAGGCAATCACATATGAGGAATTAGCTCTGATATTAAAATATGTCAGCTTCTTCAGGTTGTTGTGAACTTATATAAAACACAGGTATAAAAGATAGTCATTGAAAAGCAGTAAGACCTTAATAAATGTCACCCATTTTTAACACATTCAAGACATCATGTTATTGTAATAATGTAATACCATGATTCTAGAATGGCCCATATCTGTCAGGTGGTGCTCCTGTGTGTAAGGGTAGAAAAAGAAAGAAGTTGGATAAAAGATGAATGAGTATAAGTGAGAAGAAGATGTGAATGAAGTTGATAAACTGAACCCTGAAGTGTCTGATCTTCACTGGCCTCAGAATTATGTTGTATATAGCTATAATTCAAAGCCCTTGAAGTATAACAAAAATCCTTTATTTGAGTGCCATAGATATTCCACTGCTTCTCTAAAATTATTGGACCACTATAAGAATTAGTTTCTTTAGAAAATAAGAAGATATTATTTCATAGTTATTAACAATGTGGATGTATGAGTGTGGCTGAGCTCTGTTCTATCAGAACAGAAATGAAAATGATCTCTGACAATAATTTAGAGCCCCATGATTCTCTAGAAAATATAAAGATTTGAAAGGAAAATTTTTAATCCTCATAACTTCTAGAGCATTCCATAAAAATAATTAAGGGCTTACTTTTGTATCTATTATTATACCTCGAAATCCTACTTTTTAAAATATAAATGCTAGCGACACAGAACTTACAATAAAACTTTATATTTTATAATTGCCTGCATACTGGTCGTCACTCACAGTACCATAAGAAAAACAAATGTCTTTCTCAGATTTTAGATATCTATGTATGAGTGTATGAATTAAAAGAGAGATATTGTGTGTGCATCTCAAATCAATACTTATTATTTTGTAATTAATAATGATAAAATTGTTGATGGAGTGCCTTTATGGGAAAAACATTATAAATATGTTAATTCTAATATCTAGAACAATACTGTTGAGCAGGTTCCTATTTCCACTGTCTTAGTGTGCCATGCTGCTGTGATGAAATGTAATGGATTGCCTTAACAACAGGAATGGATTGACTCACTCTTTGGAAGGCTGGGAGTACAAAGCAAAGCATTGGCAGGGCTTGCTTTCTCCCTGAAATCTGAAGCATTCTGGTACTCACCTGCCACAGTCCTTGGGGTTCCTTGGCTTGCCTCTCTGCCTCCCATCACATAGAGATCACGCTCTCTCCTTGTGTCTGTTCTCCCAGTTTCCTTTGGTTACAGCTTCTTCCCGTGTGGCCTTCTCTGACTCTGGGGTACCTGCTTCTCTTTATAAGGCCTTCAGAACACGGATTACAACCCACTCTGACCTAGCTGGCCACACCTTAACTAAAAATTACATCTTCAGAAGGTCCTCTTTACCAATAAATTCATGCCATAAGAATAAAGATTAAGATAAAAAATATGTCTTTCATTGGGGAATGTAGCAATATACCAACTAAATTCTGAAAAGATTCATAAAGAAAAAAGACTAAAAATAATCAAAAGAAAGTTAAGATTATACTTGTGAAAATTGTAGGAGGAACCTTCCTAAACAAGACTAAAAAATTAAACCATTGAACATTATACACTTATGAATTTTGGGAGGCAAGGGGGAAATTCACTAAAAAGTTAAAAAAATCCATGAATGCTGAGATGGCATCAGAATAGTTACAAAGTGTACCCTATGATTTATTAGCCCTAATATGCAAAAACTTTCTAGAAAGTAACAAGCAAAAGACAAACTACTCGTAGAAAAATGAGCAAAATATATGAACCACTGATTCTTGGGGAAGGAAACTCAAATACCTAATAAACTTGAAGAGAGTCTCAATCTTGCTCATATTCAGAGAAATATAAATGAAGCAAAATGAGATACTATTTTTCACTGCAAAACTGGCAGAATTAAAGAATGATAAGTTCTGGTGATGACAAAAAGAGGGATAATGGATAGCCATTGCTGATAGAAAAATTGTGAATTTCTGTAATACATCTGAAAGTAATTTTTCAATTTCTATTAAAATAAACAAATTATAATCTCTTGCTCGCAATCTCCCTCCCTCTCTCTCTCTCTCTCTCTTAATAAATCACTGCTTATGGGGATCATAACCCTTAAGAATAAAAGAACCAATAAATAAATATATGTGTATAAGCATATGTTGCAGCCTTGTTTATAAAGTTAAAGATAGAAAAATAAAATCCTGAATGTCTTTGAAGAGAGAATTGTTGACATTTTGTTACATCCACACCAGGGGAAAATACAGAATCATTAAATACGAATTAGCACTGCCCTCCCCCTTACATGGGACTTGACTCCCAGGGGTGGAAATCTTTAAAACGTGTGGGCCATGATTCAAAGGGATGAGCTTGGCCCTGGCATTGTGGGACTGAGAAAGCTTACTTGGAGCAAAATAAAACAAAGTTTCAGTGGCTGGGAGATTTCAAATGGAGTTGAGAGGTCACACTGGAGGGCATTCTTACGTGCTGTATAGATCCCCTTTTAAATACCTGAAACTGTTGATCTGCAACCCAGTAGCCTTGATTCTTGAAGACTGTATAACTGTATAGCTTATGCAGTGTGACCATGTGTTTGTGAAAATCTTGTGGCTTCTCCCTCTCTTTATCCAGTGTATGGACAGATGAATAGAAAAATGAGGACAAAAAGTAAATGAATAATAGGGAAGGATGAGGGGGTATGGGATGTTTTGGGTGTTCTTTTTAACTTTAATTTTTATTCTAATTTTTTTTTGTGGTAATGAAATAGTTCAAAAATTGATTGTGGTGATTAATACACGGCTATATAATGGTACTGTGAACAGTTGATTGTACACTGTGAATGATTGTATAGTTTGTGAATGTTTCTCGATAAAATTGAATTAAAAAATATGTGTTAAATCTATATGACTTACATGGAGATATTTCTCTATTGAATTAAGTAAAAACAGTAAGTATCAAAGTAATGTGCATAATGTTATCTAGTATTTGTAAAAATTAAAAGCACATACATATATGTATAGTATTTGTATGAATCTTAAGAAAGGAGAAATTGGAAATTGAAAAGGCAAATAGGGGATATTATACATTTTTCATTTTTAATATATATGTGTTATGACACCTATTATGAACTTGTACATATGTTAAGATGAAAAAATGTGGCAAAGGTTTTGAGAAAACATTATGCACCATAATGGTCATATCTTCATCACTTTGCTCTCAATGCATTTAATTTGAAACGTATGAAAAAGAATAAAAATATTTAAGTGGATAATTTGGAATAAATTATTAATTTTGCTACCTATATTTGATGATTTGTTGATACACACTGTAACTCTACAACTTCTGCATATTTCATTAATCAGTTCTTCCATATAAATTTTAGAATATCTAACAATGAAAGAGACAAATCTCTCCATGTATTTAGGACTTCCTTAATAACTCAATAAAATTTTATATTCTTGCAGATGCATTCGTTAGATTTATTCCCAGATACTTGATATTCACTCACATTATTGTAATTGGTGTTATATTTAATTTTTGTTTGAGTTTTTGTTGCCAGTGTCAAATGTTAATGACTTTGTCTAATAATTTTATATACAGCTTTTTTATTAATCTCTCCTGTTATTTAAATAGTTTGTAAATTCTATTCCCCTTTGAGACTCTATTCTTGTGATAAAATGTGATAATGCACATTACTCCCTCATTCTTGATTTGAAAGGGAATAGTTCTAAAATTCCTCTATTTAGATGATGTTCACTGTATATATGTATTTCTATATATGTGCATGTATATTTTTATAAATCTATATGTATGTGCATATTCTTTTGTTACTCATTTACTAAGATATTTTTTACATGAATGGATGTTGAGTGTTTTAAAATGCTTTTTTTGGATGTGCTGTGATGATCATTAAATTTTCTAAAACTAAAATTTTATTATTTACTTTAAGAAACTTATTGTGATTATTTCTTTGCCCCAAGGGTCAGTTTATATTCCTTGAGCCCATGAAAAGAAGATGCATTCTCTGTTTTCAGAAGACTATGTTTATTGTAATTTTCAGGCCTCTCTTTCCTGTTTCTTTTACACATGACTTGCCTTAGGAGTGGTAAGACAGATTAATAATTCTATGATAGTTCCCTTAATCTCTCATGTATTTTCTGCTGTCCTAGTTTTATTTATTTATTTTATTGCTGTATTATTTGTTGCTTAACAATACTTTTTCATTTTGGATCCTTTTTTTTTTTTATCTTAATTAAACACTACCTTGGATTCATTTATCTTGCTTGGCTATAATTTAACTTATTTTCATGTTAATTTTGCGAGGTGTTATCAATATTTAAAAATAAACATATTATATAGTGCATTTAGAAGACTTTCCATGGACCAGAGCCATGGAGGATAAGGAGAGTAGCATAGAGGTAGAGTTTAGTGTCTGAGATAAAAGTGCTTTTCATTAGTATCTCTATGCGTTCAGTCACTGGCAAGGGGCTTTTGTGCAAATACATAGCCTTCTCTGTCTTAATATCCCAATTTTAATAATGGGGATACTGAAAATGTGTAATCCATGGTTGATGTGATGATTCAACTTGTTAAGATATCTAAATCATAGTAGCTATATATAGTATTATTGCTAGTATTATTAGTTTTATTTTTTTCCTCAGTCTTGAAAAAGGGACAGGGTTATGGGAGACAGAATGGAAGGTATTCTGGGAAGTGAACATGATTTGGAGAAGGATTTTGATTTGTGAAACAAAGCCTGCTTAAGTTAACCTCCTAAGACAAGTTCAGGATAGGAAGAAATAAAGGCATAAATGAATCAGGAACTATTGAATGATATGCTGAGGTTTGGTTTTCTTCTCTTGTAGTTATTAAAAAATATTGACCTTCAAAATTTTATAATTGATTTATGGGATAGAAGCATGAAGATGGAAAATATTTGTATTTTTTTCTACACTTTTATTTGTTGACCACTCTTTTTGCTAGAAAATTGATCAATGCTTTATGACAGGCTGCTTTTAGCTGTGCATTTTTTTTAACGTGTCTGTGTTCTGGCTGTAGAAGAGGCATAATCTGTGTCCTTAATGCCAAGTCAGAGATAAACTTAAACCCTGTTTACTGACCTGAAGCTAGAAATTGAACTTATGGGATCAATTACTAGCTGTCTGAAGGAAGGAGCATTTGAGATAAGCTGGGCAATGAATTAAAAGACTAAAATATTGACTAGTCATTCCACATTAAAAGAGCAAAAGAAACAAATTCTAAGAAACTATTTTTTATCAGAGACTGAGGGTTATTATATATAAATACACATGCATGCAGACCAGTCAATTAGCTGAAATAATCATACCTCACAGTAAAATCTTTTGAAGTCTAAATTTCCTATCATTAATTCTGATGTGCCCATTAAAGTTATCACACTGGCAAAACTTTCTATCATTAGTGTGCAAAATATGTATGTGATATTAATAGAAGAATGAATGAATAAATGGGAAAAAATGGAGCATGAAAATAACTCTTTTTGTTGAAAGAGTCATCATGCATCCTAGGCAATGTTAATGGCATTCTGACAAGGGCCAGTTCCTTGGGTCACCTGTCTGTCATTAGATTTGCAGACCCAAATCTCCAAGGATCCATTAGATTTCTCTCTTAGATGCTCTCCTTATCTTCCTTTTTGTTCAAAAGGAATCACATGGGTCATTTTGTACATAGCAGCACTTTAACCTGTACAATGACAATAGTGATTAAGAAGCTTAAATGGTTTTAGATGAATTCTCATTAGAAATATATCCAGACAATTCTCATGTGTTTCCAGTACCAAATCTTAGAAATTTAAAATTCTAACAAACAAGTTTTGCAGGAAAGATACAAGTATCTTAAAGACAGGCTTTTTTTAAACTGCATATATGCTAAAATTGATGATCTTATGGGTTGACAATTATGCATTGAGATGAGAACTCATTGCCTGATTGGTGGGAATATAAAAGAGGACAAACTTCTGGAAGGCAATAGCTATAAAACTGAAAAATTTGTACTTTTTCACTCAGCAGTTCAACTTATAGGAATTCATCTGCAGGCATACTTGTACAAATGTTTATATGTACACACACATGTGAGTATACGTGTGTGTGTATATAGGGATGCTAATAATTGCCTTGTGGCAAAAAACTAGAAATGCTTGGATTGTACATTATGAGAGGTTATGCACCTTCAAATAAGTGTAAATATATATTCATTGATGTTTTCTATATTGCGTTGACATTGCTATCCTATTGATAGGGTTTTAAGGTAGATGTAAGTCAAGGGGCAGTCATGACATAATGTATATGTCTCTGTTTCAACATACATAGCCATCAAAATAACAACATCAGAATCTGCAGAATGAGTGTCAGTGGCCTGGAAGAATGCATGCCAAGAACATGTAAATCCTAAAACAAGATGGTTATGGAGAGGAGTTGAAGGAGGTAAGAAATATGAGGTCTTGATAATATTTCTGATACAGGAGTTGGAAGTATTCTATCTGTATACAATTGCAGAGCCAGCTTAAGTACACACAACCAATGATTTTTTAGTTATTTTTTGGATTCTATAAAAAATATTTCATCACCAATATTCTTGATGGCACAGAGCAAAATATTAGGTGGGAAAATGTGGAATTGATAGCTTTTCAAATGTGTTTCAGGTGAATTGTCCTCTGAAGGGGAAAAAAGTTTTAGGAATACCTTATCCATTTTTTTCTCACATTTTCCCTTTATGTATTCCTGATAGTAATATAAAATAAAAATAAAATAGAAATTCTCTATGTTTAATAGAGTTCACTTAAATTAAGTATAAAGTTAAATTTCTAGTTCGAAAGAAAGAAATGTGTTACAGTTAAATAGCAGCCTTTTATTTCTTGGTGATCCATAAAATAATGTTGCATCTTAACAACTGATGGAATCTTAGATTCAGTGAAATACACATATAGAAAGTGACATGCATATGATATAAAAAGAATAACAATAATTTCTTAAGATTTTTTATAGCTGATAATCTTATATGTGATTTGTGTGCATTATCACATTCAATTTTCATAATAATCTTGTGAGGTAAGTACTATTGTTATATACTAGTAGGTGCTTCCTTAATGTAAAGCAATTCAGGTATTGTGAAATTAAATAAACTTGTCCAAGTTCATATAGCAGTGAATGGAGGAGGAGCTAGGATTTGTACCTAGGGATGTGACCGCTGTGTTTGCATCCTTAATCACTATATATGTTTAATACTTAAAGTGAAAAATAAAATAATGAATAAAACAAATTGCAGAACAGTGTACATATTACAAACCTACCGATGTGCATATGAAATACCTGTGAAGATATCTAGCACTGTTTCCTACTAGACAAGGTAATGTAGAGATGTACATTACAAAGCTTTTTTCATCTCCTTGGTGGGAGAATCCAGTTGGGAATAGAAGATAAGTATTTCAATAATAATTTCTCTTTCTCTCTCTCTCTCTGTCTCTGTGTCTCTCCTCCCTCCCTTCCTCCCTTCTTTCCTTCCTTCCTGTTTTATTTCTTTCTGTTCCATTTCTTTCTTTCCTGTTTTCTTTTTTCTCCCCCACCCCCTCATTATCTCTATTTCTATTGCTGCAGTTAACGTGAAGTCTCTTTTCTAGAAAAACATGGTTATCTCACTCCCTTTTCATTTTCAAGCTCTTAAAAGTTATTTTATCTCTAAAAGTTATCTCATTGACACCTATTTAAGGGTTGCTTTTAAGCATTTTCCAATTTGTGGTGGAAATGAAGGTGGCTAGGGATTCCCTATGAGGCTATATTTTCAAGGAGTCAGTCTTGATACTAAATTCTCACCATCTCTGCTATTTGTTAGTTGCATGATTTGGACAATATCATTAAACTTTTCAATTTTATTGTCTAAAGTTCTCATAATATTATTTACTTCATAATGTAAATATGAAGTATTTGTATTACCACACTTGTGTGGTAGAGCCAAGATTTCTCCTGTCCCTCTAGATGGCCCTTTTCCATCAAGAGATACAGTCTATTTTTCCTCCCTTGAATTTGGACTGCCGTTGTGACTTGCTTTAGACTGGCAGCTCCTGCTTTGGTTCTCTTGGATGTCAGGCTCCATTCAGCCTCCACCAGGAATGATGAGTGGTTATGTGGGAAGAGAGAGGCTGTATGTGGAAGAACAGGGCTGGCTGAGTGAGGTCACCTTGAGCATTTCAGACCTGGGTGAGTCCCAGCTGAATGCGGCTGCAGTAGTGACCCAGCCAAGCATTGATGCATGAAAAATAATAAACTTTCATTTCAAGCCACTAAGTTTTGGAGTGATTTGTAATTCTGAAGTAAATAATGAAAACACTTAGAAATATCTTACAGAGTTCATAGAATATACTTATACTCACCAAAAGTTAGAACCAGTCCTTTCCTGTTACTCTCACAGAGAAGTACACATCCGTTTTGTTCTGCACATCCCTACCCCACTCCTAATTGAGCTGTTGGCATGTAATTTGTGCCCAATAAATGCTACTTGAATAAATGCATAAAGCATTAAATTAATTGGATATCTCTTAATAATTGGAGAAGAATGAAAATTTTACTTGATTAAATTTTACTGTTGCTTCCTCGAAACAACAAAACTCAGATATTATTTCCTTTATGATTACAGGCATAAAGATATGGCTAAATAAATCCTTGTGTCAGGTCTGTTTCTGCTGTGCTTGTACCCTAAATTATTGCATCCTAATTATGGAGAAAAGATATTTTAATACATTCCTAGAGTGAATAGTGTAAATAATTAGGCAACTAGCAAAACATCTCCTCAATAAATGGAATAGTAGAACTTCAAAATCATTTTACTAAATTTTCTCCAATATGAAATTTATGGTGCTTTATTATTTTCCCTTTAACATTTGCAATGCATTATGTTTAATGAGAATTCTCATTTTGTGTATTACTTAAGATTTCTTTCCCTACCTGTAGTCTGTATGCTGGGTAACTTGTTTCTCTTTTGTAGCTCTCTTTGAAGACAATTGCAAAGTTTAAAGTAACTTAGAGTTATGAGATAGTAATTATGATAAAAGGTGATATTTAGACAAAATTCATTTTCACTTATTGCTTTTAATACAATTACAATTGATGGTTTTTACATTTGGGAGGTAAAATTTTGCTTGGCTTACTATCTACCTAATGGTATTTAGTTAAATTTTCCAAATAAATTCATATGGAGTTTTGTCAAAAAGTTGGAGGGGTGGTTTAATTATTATTTTAATTTTTGTCAAAGCCATCTTTTCCTTTAGTACAAGTATAGTTAGATCTGAATGTAGCATTTTTAGTTTTCCTTTCTATTTGCTCTGTATAGGTTATAGGCTTGGCTGTGTACAACAGAGATCCCCAATAACAGTGGTTTATAAGGACAGAAGTTAATTTTTCTCTAAAATAACAATTTGAAGGGAAATGGCCCTTGGCTTAATGGTGGTTCTGCCCCATAAAGTCCTCCCCAGATGCAGCAGTTGCTACCATGTTGATCTGCCATCCTTAGGATGTAGCCCCAGTTTCGTGGTCCAAGAGGGTCTGCCGTCATCACTAGGTTCCTGGCAACTGGGTGGAGGAATTCCTTTAAGGAGACTATCTGATCAATTCAACTAACAGTTTCGCTCATATCCTTTTGTCTTCATCTAGCTAGAAAGGATCTGGGATATCTGGTATTTACTACAGATTGCCATGTGTACAGCTGAAAACCAAGACATCTTAGGCTTTGTGAGAAAAGGGAAAATTTATGTGGAGATATAGTAACAGTAATTGCCATACACTTTTATTTTAATTGCTCATTTTAAGCACATGCATTGCTTTAGGTAAAGAGTCTTTCTAAAGCAGCATACATACCAGGAAGAGAAACTGACTCTGTAATGAGTGGCTCCTTGTTAATTCAGTTTTGATTGCCTGACACAAGCCCCATCCCTTACAAGGCACTCGTGGCAGAAGCAGTTGTGTGCCGCTACAGATACAAGTCCTCGTTTCTAGTCATAAGTCTACCTATTCAGGACATTAGTGTCCTAGAGAATTATGTATAAGAATTTTAGTTTCTTTCCCATTTTGAACGGCATGCTGGGCAAATTCTTGCTTGCCTATGTCGCCCCCTTTACTGCAGGCCCGTTTCCGATAAGAGTTTTCCTGTTGTGTGTTTACAGTATGACTGCATTCACACAAAATTAAAAGCAGGCAAAACTAATCTGTATTTATTTTTAAGTGTATACACATATGACAAAAACACTAAGCAAATAAGCAAGGGAATGAACATTAGAAATTCTGGATAATGGTTAACTCTTGGAGTGCGTAAGTGGGATGTTACAAGAAGGGGCATGGGGGAGGCCCTCAGGATCTGGCAGCGCATGCCTTCCTCATCTGGGTTGTGGTTACGTGGGTGTTCATTTTGTGGTCAATTCTCAACTGTTCAGGCATGTTTGATGCCTTTCTTTAAAGATTTCCAGACATTTGTTGTACATGGAGCTTTCACATATTTCTACCACCACAACTAAGGAGAATTAAATTTCCACTGTCACGAACCACATGCTTCAAGAGTTCAGCTATTTACTGGTAAACAAGTCTATGGGGTAATTCATCATTCTCTTTTCCTTGCTCTTTTCCATGGAGAACAAGGCCTGACTGTTTCACAAGCACCTTTAAAACACCTGAAAATTGTTCAAATATTCAAATAGTGCAGCCATACCTGAGAATTTCAGTACTAGTATATTAGCTCCCCCACACCCCCAATTATCTGAGAGCCACTGTATACATTTATATGGACACGTTTCCACTGAGGTCTTCTGTTAGCAGTGAATGAGCAATTGCATCTTTTCAGGATCTCCATGGATCATTATATAATTGATTTTACGGGGGCAAATTGAGTTAATCACAGAAAGCCTGCAATGAAAAGAACAGTTGGCATATCTTGTTATTTTCCTGTTGCAAATATTTATGACCTTAATTTAGTTAAGCAAAATCATTTCACTGATAGGGAATTTATGTCCTGCAGTGGTTAACTTCAGGTATTTTTCTTTGGTGATCTCATAAGAGGCTGATGTTTTTCTTAAGTAAATAAATAATTAAGCTCCTTTGTTTTATTGCCTGATTGTAAACTAACCATTCGATATGTATGGATTTCTTAACAGCAACACTTTAGAGAATGAGGCCATTTTCATCAGCAATAATTGTGTCAGTATTACTGTCCAGAGCTAAGGTTGGGTATTGATGAGCTATCGCTGGTGCAGCTCTGATAACATGCTGATGTGCCATTCTTTGTAATGAACCATTGTTTTTCACTATTAGCTGTTCAGACTTGCAGTGCTTTTGGTTACATTTCCTTGTGGGTAAATAGGGACATCTGTCTAATTTAAATCTGATCTATAATGCTGATTTTAAGACACCTGTTTTTTCACATTTTAATATCTCTGGAATTGATATTACAATCAATGATATCTTATAATTGCTGTCAACTAGGAATAAATTGTGATTAAATTATGTGAAACTATTCTGGTGAGTTAAACCCCCAAAAAGCACTAAATATTTTAGATTTGATAAAATATGGTATTTAAACCCATTAAAATTTTTTTTAAATCAAATTAATATCTGCACATGGTATAAAAATCAAATAGGATAATAGACCACATAATGAAAAACATTATTTTGGGCTTTACGTACACACCTTTAAAAATGCACTTACCTTGCTATTTCTTGATTTATGAAGTTGTTAAATTATCTATGTACTCCCCACTATAAATGAAAATGTTGTTGTTTATACTCTCCTACTCTTTCTGATTTAGCTCCTCAGCTTTCTTCCCACCCTCAGCTTCTAATTTCTGTCATTTTTACTTCTACTTTTACATTGTCAAGGTTGATTGCATTTATATTCTATTCCATAATCGTTATTAAGGCATCAAATTCTTAACTCTAGATTACCCTTCCTCTGAAAAATCCAATAAACTGTGCTTACATGGTGATGTTACCTTTAATTAGTCACTACAGAATCTGAGTAGAGTGCCATCATTATCTTTTATTTTATATTTCCACAAATAAGAAAGCGTGCCATTCAAAGGAGAAAATTAACATCTATTATTTTTTCTTGTTCTTTTACCAGTTACCACAAACCATGTCAAATTATACTTTGCTATTCATGTGCAGTACTACTTTTCTTTTAAAATTTTGTCAGAGTTTCTGATTACTATCCTTTATTCTTGTTGGGATAAATATGCTTTTTTCACCACTTCCCTCATAGCTTCCAGCTTCTGACCCTTCATTCTTTCCTTTCCCAATTTGGGCCAGTTGTGTTCTACTTGGGCTATGATTTTCTTGCCCAGCTTTTAAAAATTTATCTTGAAATTGCTGGCAGTCTTTCTTCTTTATTATTTTTGATTGTATTATACACCTTTATTATGATCTTGATTTTTGGTAAACTTTTAATCATTTATTTTCTCTATGAAATCTTCCTTCTCACCGATCATCTCCTTTTATCTCGCTCTCTCTGAAATCCTCCGTTTCCCTCTCCTCTCTGAATTAGATATTTTTAAATCTTCTGCAAACTTGTGACTTCTCTTGACCTATTTTCTGGATTATATGTCTCTATTTTCATTTTTGTTTTATTCCAATGCATCGTCAAATAATTTCCCAACAGAAGATGTGTTAGAAGTTAAACTTTCTGATTTCTTTGTGGTTGGTTTTTGAAAATTATCTTTTTACTGCATTCACCTTTAATTGATGGTATGGATAAGTATAAAACTCAAATAACTTTTTTCATGAATTTTTGAAGGAATATCTTCATTGCCTTCCAGTAAATAATATTGTCAACACCTAACTATAATTTGGCTTTCCCTGGGTGAAGAGTAAGTGAAAGCTCCATTGAAGGTCTTCAATTAATCCTTCTTTTTTCAGTACTACCATTCTCTCCTGCATTCCAAGTACATGGATTTCAAAGCTCCAGACATTGCAAAGGTATGTCTAGAATGGTTTGTGCATGCCTCAGCTACCAACTTCTCTGTGGGTGTTCTGGGCAGTTGCTTATTCCACTCTACTTTTTAAATTGCTATTCATCTATCTACTTTTCAAATTCCAGGAAAATTTTGAAATCCCTTGCCCCAGCTGCCCCACTTCCATTTTCCTCATAATTCTGAGCTCATGCCTTTCTATTCTTGTACTATCATTGAATTAAATCACATGAGGGAAGGGAGATAGTATCTTGAATCTGAATATCAATCTTCTAATTAAAAATATATGAATTTATTAGATAAAACATGTGATAGAGGTTAAATTACCTGTATTTTCTTTGATATTAATATCAGTAATAGAGATAAATGAGACAAAAGGCAGCCTAAAGTGGCAGGTGAGAACAGGACTTCTATAAAGAATAAATGGAGGCAAATCCAGGCTCAGCCAATTTAGTGATGTGTGATTTGGGAATGTTATTTCACCTCTCAAAATCTCTTTCGGTTCTTGAGAAATTCAAATGAAATCATGAGTGTAAAGAACTTAGTATTGAGTTTTAGTGCAGAGAGGTCTTGCTATAAATGGTAACTATTAGCCTTACCAATATTATTAGTTAAAAAAAGCATAGAACATGACATCTCCATCTCTAGTTTCTAGCTTTTATATTTTCGTTTGCTTCTAGGGATTGTCAAAAATTAATTTGACGTGGGGATTAGACTTAAATATAAAGCTAAACTACAAAATACCTGAAGGCAAAGCTTTTTAGATAAGACACAAAAAATAAGAGGAAAAGACAAGTAAATGCCACAGACCAGAAGAAAATATTCATGCATCTTACAAAGAATTTGTATCCAGAATATGTTAAAAACTAACAAAGAGCTCAAAAGGCTCAGTTATAAGTGGGAAAAATTCCAATGAACATGTTAATAAAAAATCTATTGCCAAATGATTGGATAAGCAATTATTGTATATCTATACAAATCAGCAGTAAAAAGGAATTAACTGTTGATATATTCAAACACGAGTGAATCTCTGAAACTTTAGGCTGAGTTAAAGAAGCAGACGTATGTGAGTACATACTATATGATCTAAATCTCTAAAATAGGCAGTTTTACTTTATAGTGAGAGAAAGCAATCACTGGGTGTCTAAATTCAGGGGTAAGAGTGCAGATTTCCTGGAAAGAGCCATGAGGGAATATTTCATGGGATGATGGAAATTTTGTATCTTGATTGTGGCAGTAGTCAAACTACACACTTAAAATGGTGCATTTTTTATATAAATTATATTTAAATAAGTTGACACAAAAGAGTGGTTGTTTTTAGTGATGAGACAGGAACTACTGGCCACAATTCCACTTCTGTTTTATAATATACTTGTAGTCACTAAGTCTCTGGAAAAAATTAAAATATTTTTTCTCCTCATATACTTCACATATTATAGCAGATTTTTTTCTCAAGTTCCTTCATAGCTATTTTCTACTAACGGTTGTCTTAGAAGGCAAAATGATGTACTCTGTTGTTGCCACATTAGTTCTTAAACATATTTGTAGCTTAAAGTTTTTTTTCCCATTTTTGGTAATTCTGAATGAATTAGTGAATCCAATAAAGACTAATTGTTAGTACTATCAGAATATTTTTAATGACATGAATATTCAAACAATTAAAAAAGAAGAATAGAAATCAAGGACTCATACTACCCAATTAGAATACTGTAAAGCTTTTATAATCAAGGTTATGCTCTTGAGGGTAGGACAATGGAATAGAATAGGGAGTCTAGAAACAAACCCTTGCAAATATAGCCAACTGATTTTTTTATAGAGGTGCAAAGGTGATTCAATGGAGAAAGGATAGTCTTTTCAATAATTAATGCTGGAACATTTGTACGTCCATATGCAAAAAAAATAAAATAAACCTCAACTTAAGGTTCAGACATTTTACAAACAAATTAAAAATGGATCATAGATCTAAATGTTAAGCATAAAACTTTAGAAGAATGCACATGCTTACCTCATTTTTTTAGTGCTTTGCAGATATATTTTTTTACATATTGAAATTCGTGGCAACCCTGTGTCCAGCAAGTCTATCAGTACCATTTTTTTTTGCAACAGCACGTGCTCGCTTTGTGTCTCTGTGTCGTATTTTGGTAATTCTTGCCATATTTCAAACTTTTTCCATTATTACTACATCTGTTATGGTGATCTGTAATCAGTGATCTTTGACGTTACTGTTGTAATTGTCTTGGGGCGCCATGAACCGAGACCATATAAGACCACAAACTTAATTGATAAATGTTATTTTTCTGACTGTTACACCGATTGTCTGTTCCTCTGTCTCTCTCCCTCTCCCTTGGCCTCCCTCTTCCCAGAGACGCAAAACTATTGAAATTAGATTAGACCAATGCATAACCCTACAATGGCCTCTAAGTGTTCAAGTGAAAGGAAGAGTTGCACATCTCTCACTTAAAATTAAAAGCTAGAAATGATTAAGCTTAGTGAGGAAGGCAGGTCAAAAGCCAAGATAGGCCCAAAGCTAAATCTCTTGTGCCAAACAGTTAGCCAAGCTGCATATACAAAGGAAAAGTTGTCAAAGGAAATTATAAGTGCTACTGCACTGAACACACAAATGGCAAGAAATGGACAAAATCAGCCTTATTGCTGATAGGGAGAAAATTTTAGTGGTATGGATAGACTATCCAACCAGCGACAAGATCCCCTTAAGCCAAAACCTAATCCAGAGGAAGGTCTTAACTTTCTTCAGTTCTGTGAAGTTTGAGAGAGGTAAGAAACCTGCAGAAGAGAAGTTTGAAGCTATCAGAGGTTGGTTTGTGAGGTTTAATGAAAGAAGCTGCCTCCATGCATCAAAGTGCAAGGTGAAAAATGCAAGTGCTGCAGCAAGTTATCCAGGATATCTAGCTAAGATAATTGATGAAGGTGGCTACACTTAACAATGGATTTTCAATGTGGATAAACACCCTTCTATTTGAAGAAGATGCCATTTAGGACTTTCAAAGCTATAGAGAAGTCCATGCCTGGCTTCAGAACGTCAAAGGATAGGCTGACTCTCTTGTTAGGGGCAAATGCAGCTGGTGACTTTAAGTGGAACCCAATGCTCATTTAGTATTTGGAAAATCCTGAGGCCCTTAAGAATTACGCTAAATCTACCTTGCCTCTGTGGTTTTTTTTTTTTTTATTCATATTTATTGATATATATTCACATACCATGCAGTCATACAAAACAAAGCGTGCATTCAGTTGTTTACAGTACCATTATATAATTGTGCATTCATCACCAAAATTAATTTTTGACATTTTCATTACCACACACACAAAAATAATAGTCATAAAAATTAAAGTGAAAAAGAACAACTAAAGTAAAAAAAGAACACTGGGTGCCTTTTTCTCCTTTTTTTTTTCTTCCCCCATGTTTCTACTCATCCATCCATAAACGAGACAAAGGGGAGTGTGGTCCATATGGCTTTCCCAATCACATTGTCACCCCTCATAAGCTACATTTTTATACAATCATCTTCAAGATTCATGGGTTCTGGATTGTAGTTTGATAGTTTCAGATATTTACTGCTAGCTATTCCAATTCATTAGAACCTAAAAAGAGTTGTCTATATTGTGCATAAGAGTGCCCACCAGAGTGACCTCTCGGCTCCTTTTGGAATCTCTCAGCCACTGAAGCTTTTTTCATTTCCTTTCACACCCCTCTTTTGGTCAAGAAGATGTTCTTCATCCCACGATGCTGGGTCTAGATTCCTTCCTGGGAGTCATATTCCATGTTGCCAGGGTGATTCATTCCCCTGGGTGTCAGATCCCACGTAGCGGGGAGGACAGTGATTTCACCTGCCAAGTTGGCTTAGCCAGAGAGAGGGGGCCACATCTGAGCAACAAAGAGGCATTCGGGAGGAGGCTTTTAGGCACAATTATAGGGAGGCCTAGCCTCTCCTTTGCAGCAACAGTCTTCCCAAGGGCAAGTCCTGTGGTAGAGGGCTCAGCCCATCAAACCACCAGTCCCCTATGTCTGTGAGCACATCAGCAACCATCGAGGTGGGGGAGCCCAACACCCCTGCATTCTCCACCAGCTCCTCAAGGGGGCTCTGCATACTTTTTTATTGTTTTTTTTTCCATTAACTCTTTTTTTTTTTTAAATCAGCTATATCAAAAAAAACCTAAAAAAAAAACATACAATAAAAAAAACATTTCAAACAAACCGTGTAACAAGGGAGTCCAATATGTTCCTGCTCTACCCCAAGAAAATAACCCAATATAGCAACATTTCTGTGAACTTGTTCCCACCACACCCACCAGAAATTAATAAACCATAGTCATTCCTGGGCATTCCCAGAACGTTAAACACACCCATAATAGCTTATCTGTTCTCACTGGGTTATGGTTCCCCCTTCACCAATTGCTCTCTATTGCTAGTTCCCCTACATTCTACATTATACACCATTTATTTTAGGAGTGTGTTGTTTAACCTCCAGGTGTTTATGAATTTTCTAAGTCTCTGATGGTTATTGACTTTTAATTGTATTTCATTGTGGTCAGAGAATGTGCTTTGAATAATTTCAATTTTTTTAAATTTATTGAGCCTTGTTTTATGTCCCAGCATATGGTCTATTCAGGAGAAATTCTGTGATTGCTAGAGAAGAATGTGTATCCTGGTGATTTGGGATGTAATGTTCTATATGTGTCTGTTAAATCAAATTCATTTATCCAGTTGTTTAGGTTTTCAATTTCCTTATTAGTCTTCTGTCTGGATGATCTATCTATAGGAGAGAGTGATGTGTTGAAGTCTCCCACAATTATTGTGGAAACATTCATTGCTTCCTTTGGTTTTGCCAGTGTTTCTCTCATGTATTTTGTGGCACCTTGATTGGGTGCATAAACATGTATGATTGTTATTTCTTCTTGTTGAATTGCCCCTTTTATTAGTATGTAATGGCCTTCTATGTCTCTCATAACATCCTTGCATTTAAAGTCTATTTTATGTAAGATTAATATTGCTACACCTGCTTTCTTTTGGCTGTAGCTTGCATGAAATATTTTTTTCCATCCTTTCACTTTCCATTTCTTTGTGTCCTTGTGTCTAACATGGGTCTCTTGTATGCAGCATATTGATGGTTCATACTTTTTGATCCATTCTGCCAATCTATATCTTTTAATTGGGGAGTTTAATTCGTTAACATTCAACGTTGTTACTGTGAAGGCATTTCTTGAATCAGCCATCCTGTCTTTTGGTTTATGTTTGCCAGATATATTTTTTCCCTCTCTCTCTTATTGTCCTTTAATGAACCAAATTTGAGTCTCCTTAGTACTGAACCTTTCTCTATATCTCTCTCTCTTTTCTTTGTTTCTCTGTCAGTAGGGTTCCCTTTAGTATCTGAAGTAGGGCAGGTCTTTTATTAGCAAAATCTCTCAGGATTTGTTTGTCTGTGAAAAATTTAAGCTCTCCCTCAAGTTTGAAGGAGAGTTTTGCTGGATAAAGTATTCTTGGTTGGAAATTTTTCTCTCTCAGAATTTTAAATATGTCATGCCACTGCCTTCTCACCTCCATGGTGGCCGCTGAGTAGTCACTAGTTAGTCTTATGTTGTTTCCTTTGTATGTGGTGAATTGCTTTTCTCTTGCTGCTTTCAGAACTTGCTCCTTCTCTTCAGTATTTGACAGTCTGATCAGAATATGTCTTGGAGTGGGTTTATTTGGATTTGTTCTATTTGGAGTTCACTGGGCATTTATGCTTTATGTATTTATATTGTGTAGCAGGTTTGGGAAGTTTTCCCAACAATTTCTTTGAGTACTCTTTCTAGACTTTTACTCTTCTCTTCCCCTTCTGGGACACCAATGAGTCTTATATTTGGACTTTTTATTTTATCTATTATATCCCTGAGGTCCATTTTGATTTTTTCAATTTTTTTCCCCATTCTTTCTTTTGTTCTTCATTTTCCATTCTGTGGCCCTTGGGGTCGCTGATTCTTTGTTCAGCTTCCTCTAGTCTTGTACTATGAGAATCCAGAATCTTTTTAATTTGATCAACAGTTTCTTTAATTTCCATAAGATCATCTACTTTTTATTTACTCTTGCAATTTCTTCTTTATGCTCTTCTAGGGTCTTCTTCATGTCCTTTATACCCTGTGTCATGCTCTCGTTGTTTGTCTTTAGTTCTTTGATTAATTGCTCCAAGTACTGTGTCTCCTCTGATCTTTTGATTTGGGTGTTTGGGTTTGGGTTATCCATATCATCTGGTTTTTTCATATGCTTTAAAATTTTCTGTTGTTTTTGTCTTCTTGGTATTTGCTTTACTTGATAGGGTTCTTTTAGGATATGTAGGATTATTCAAAGCCTAATCTCTAATTTGTCAGATCTACAACTTGGTGGAGTACACTTTCTGTAACTAACCAGCAGATGGTGTCCGCGAGTCACCTGTTCCCCTCGAGTCAGTTCTCTCCAACTTTGTGGTATGTGGGGGTCTGATTCTTGTGGGGTCCAATTGGTTCGCCAAGTTTGTGTGTGTTGTTGGTACTGTCTGCTCTGAATATGGGGCTTCTGTCTGAGCAGTTAGGGAGGAAGGGCAGCTTTAATAAACCTCCCAGGTGTTCCTGGAGATTTAAGGCTGTTGTAAGAGTTTAAACCTTCATTTCAGTTTCGCCACAGATCGTCTCTGCCACTGACCCACAAGTCCTTGGTATGGGTGTATGGTCCCTGGGATTTCCAAGTGGGTCCCTCTTCCAAGCTGTGCCCTTCTAGGGCCTCTGCTGAAGGAAGGTTGTGCTATGTCACAAGTGCGCGCCATCCTTCAAGGGAAGTTCTGGGCTGCCGGGCTATGTAGGTGTGGTTCCAGCCTTCTGTAAGGATGGCTGTATGGGGCACGTTAATTTCCCCCTTTCCGCACAGCTCCGCCTTCCCAGCTCTGGGACAATTAGCTGTGGGTGTGTGAAAGGCTATTGTCCACGCCTGATATTGTGGTGTGTGCGAGTGTTGCTGGAAACACTTCCAGTCGCACTGGGTTTTTTGGTGCTAGCTCTGGGCTGTGGCTTCGGGGCAGGAGCTTTCCCAGCCCGCCATGAAGATGGCTGTAAGGGGCATGGTTACTTTCCCCTTTTGGCTCTCCTCTGCCTTCCTTGCTCCGGGACAATTAGCTGCGTGTGTGCGAAAGGCTGTCTTCCACGCCAGATATTGAGGCATTCGCACAGCCCATTCCTGCCACGCTTCACTGTGCAGTTCTCGCTGCCATATCTGCAGCCACTTTTGGGTTTTTTTAAAAAAGAACTAGTCCACCTCCAAACACCAACCCATGGTTTCCCCGCACTGCAGCATGGCTGCCGGACATTCAGCCGGCTTACTCACTCATTTCAGAATGCAGACTCCCCGTTTCACCAAGTACACGGTCCTTGTGGTTTTAGCAGACCTCGTCCAGCTGGTGCATCGCTGGAACTTGTGTTCTGGGTCACTTTATGGCTTTTATCTAGTATTTTTCATGGAGGTATTTTTTTGCCCTGCCTCTCCTTGCCACCATCTTAGGTTCTCCCCTGCCTGTGTTTTATCAACAGAACAACAAAGCCTGGATGACAGTGTATCTGTTTACAACATGGTTTACTGAATATTTTAAGCCCACTTTTGTGACCTACTGCTCAGAAAAAAAAGATTACTTTCAAAATATTATGGGTCAGTGACAATGCACCTGGTCATCCATGAGATCTGATGATTAAGAACAATGAGATTAATGTTTTCATGTCTGCTAACATAATATTCATTCTGCAGCCCATGGATCAAGGAATAATTTCAAATTTCAAGTCTTATTGTTTATGAAATATATCTCATAAGGCTTTAGGTTCATAGATAGTGATCCTTCTGATGGATTTGGGCAAGATAAATTGGAAACCTTCTGGAAATGATTCACCATTCTAGATGCCATTAAGAACATTCATGATTCATGGAAGGAGGTCAAAATATCAACAGTAACAGGAGTTTGGAAGAAGTTGATTCCAACCCTCATGGATGACCTTTGAGGGGTTCAAAATATCAATGGAGGAAGTAACTACAGATGTGTTGGAAATAGCAAGAGAACTAGAACTAGAAGTGGAGCCTGAAGATGTGACTGAATTGCTGCAATATTATGATAAAAGTTTAACAGATGAAGAGTTGTTTCTTACGAATGAGCAAAGAAAGTGGTTTCTTGGGATGGCAACTACTCCTGCTGAAGATGCTGTGAACATCAAACTTAGTTGATAAAACACCGGCAGGGTTTGAGAGGATTGACTCCAACTTTTAAAGAAGTTCTGTGGGTAAAATGCTGTCAAATAGCATTGAATGCAAAGAGAAATCTTTCCTGAAAAGAAGAGTCAATTGATGCAGCAAACTGCATTGCTGCTTATTTTAATAAATTGCCACAGCCACCTGACCTTCAGCAACCTCTAACCTGCTCAGTTGGCAGTCATCAACATCAGGGTAGGACTTTCCACCAGCAAAAAGATTATGACTCATTGAAGGCTCAGATGGTTAGCATTTTTCAGCAAAAAAGTGTGTATGTTGTATTTTTAGACAATGCTATTGCACACTTAAGAGACTACGTATAATGTAAACATAACTTTAAATACCCTGGGAAACCAAAAAATTCATGTGACTCACTTTATTGTGATATTTGATTTATTGCCATGGTCTGAAACCACACACATACTATCTCCTACATTATCCTACATTATTAAAAGAAATCAAAAAGATCAAAATAAAGGAGCAATTATGCCTTTTCAAGTGTTGTATGAATAAATAATTTTAAAATACCAGTTCTACCCAAATTGACCTATATATTTAATGCAATCCCAGTAAAATTCCCAGTAAGGATTCATATCAAAATTGATAAGTTCATTGTAATATTTTTATGAAAATGTAAATAGCCAGAAATAACCAAGATTTTCATATAGAAGAGTAAATTTTGAGGAATAAATAGTACTGGATTTCAAGAATGATTATTAAGCTATAGTAAATTGATACTGGGGAGTCTGTTCTGATTCAAATGATACATTAATCCATTCTTGATGGAATGGATGTTTTGACTATTTTGGGACATTTATTTTTACAAGTGAATTTTAGAATCAGTCATCAGGCTTCATAAAATATCCAAGTGGGATTTTTGTTGGCATTATATTAAATTGTTTTGAAAATTAATATAATTATGATATTAGATCTTTGCTTCCATGAACCTGCAATATTTCTTCATGTATTCAGGTTCTGCAATAAAATCATGGAATTTTCTCTATGTTTTGTTAAATTTATTTTTAAATATATTTTGTTGCTATGATGAGTGGAATCTTTTTCTATTGCTGAATCTGTTATTACTGATGTACAGGAATGTCATTGATTTTTATACCTAGTATCCTTGATTTCTTTTATCTGTTTTCTTGGTATGTAATTGCTTGGAAGTAGTGAGATTTTTTTATGTAGACTACAAAATTATCCATAAAAAGATCATTCTTTTCTGTTATTTTAAAACATACTCTCTTCATTTCCATTTCTTTCATCTCTCTTTCCTGTTTTATGTCTTATTGTTTTGGCCAGTCTACAGGAATTAATGGAGTAAAAGTGAACATGGTCTTCTTCCTGATATTAATGGAAATGCTTTGAGAGATTTTTGTAATTGTCCTTTATTTTAACAGGTTTACTGAGGTTTGATTTATATACCTTTAAATTCAACGTTGTAAGTGCACAGCTTGATGACTTTCAGAAGGATTTTGTAAATTGTGCAGCCATCACTGCAATCCAATTTATGCCATTTTTATTACCCAAAAAGTCCCCTCATGCTTATTTACAGTCAATCCATGATCACCCCTCCAGTCTCAGTCAACCTTTTATCTAGTTTCTATCTCTACAGATTTCCCTTTTCTATAAATTTCATATAAATGAAGTTATACAATATGTAGATATTTTGTGTGTCTGGCTTCTTTCACCTAGCATTATGTTTTTGAGGCTCTTCCATGTTGTTACATTTATCAGTTGTTTATTAATTTTTATTCCTGAATTGTATTTCATGGAATGGTTACACCACATTTTGTTATTCTGTTCACCAGTTGGTGGATATTTGATTGTTTCTACTTTGGGGCTATTATGAATAATGCTGCTACAAATATTCACATACAAGTTTTTATCTGCACATACATTTTTATTTCTCTTAGATAAATATCTATAAGTGGGATTATTATGCCTTATAGTAACTATGTTTAGCTTTTTAAGAAACTAGCAAATTCTTATTTGTACCATTCCACATTACCACCAGTGCCAATTTTTCCACATTCTCACCAAAACTTGTTATTGTCAGTTTCTGGATTACAGCCATTCCACTGGGTGTGAAATGGTATCTCATTGTGCTTTTAAATTGCATTTACCCAAATATTGAGGTTGACCATCTTTTCATGTGTTTATTAGCTTTAATATATCATTTTGGTGAAATGTCTAAATGTCTTTTTATAAAATACTTTTTGAAAAAAATAATAGAAAATCTGCATAACAAAAGAGATAATAAAGATGAATCAATATGTAGTGACTTTCAACATATTCTATTAACTGAAAATCGAGGTGCCAACACTTTTATGTAGGAAAGAAGAGAGAATAAAAATGTGTTTGTATCTGTGTGTGTGTATTTGCTTTATCTGCCCAAAAGAACTTAGGAATTATAAATCTGAAACTAATGGAAATTAGTTTCCATTGAAGCAGGTAAGTGGGAATGACATGGAAAGGAAAGAGATAGGGTGAGATTTCTCTGAAACTTTTTCTGTAAAACTTTTTACATATAATTCTGACTTTAGAAATGTATACATATTAAAAATAAGTTAAAAAGATGTAAAAAGCAAACTCTGAATATAAATAGAAACTAATATGATAATGTTGATCAAATTGATATAACTACATAGGGAAAAGAATATATTGAGGACACTTTTAAACACAGTAGTCTGAATAGTCTTATTGGGATGTATTCTAAGAACAAAAAATTGCTAAGAAATCTTGAACATTTATTAGCAGGTTTGTCTTTTGTACTTATATTAGTGTTGTATTTTTGAATCTATTTTGTGTACATGTTAGAAAAGAGAAAATATGGAAATATGTTGATATTATTGGGAACAAGGTCTTTGTTGTGAGAGAAGGGAAATACCCCTATGGAGTAAGGGAAAATGAGATTTGAATTGATGGTAAAGAAGAAATTCATAATTTGTAAGAAAAAGGCAAGACAGTTCTATCTCTGCTGAAAACATCCAGAAAATACCTACATTTTCCATTAGACTCCTATTAGACTTATGTTGGGCCTTACCATTTCATCTTCCAGGTCTCATAACATTTTTCCTGATTTTTCATACTTAAATCATTCTGTGTTGTATTTTAATTTTTTTTGTGTATTCCTTTCATCTAAATAATTTACTCTTTAGCTAAGTGTAATGTCTAACCAGTTTTTTGAGATTTTGTGTCGATGACTGTATGAGTTTTACTTTGCTCTTATTTCTGTCAGCTATTTTGATCTCACGGTTTCCTGTTATTCTTTATGAATTGGAAGCATAATTATTAGAGTCCCTTTAATATTATTTTATTTTCTTAGATGTGAATTGTTCTTTTTGTTCAAATTCTTGGGGCATTTGACTGCATCGTTTTTTTTTTTTTTTGAAGATCTGATTTATTTTATTTATTTATTTTTTTAATTCAGTTTTATTGAAATATATTCATAAACCATACAGTCATCCATGGTATACAATCAACTGTTCACAGTATGATCATATAGTTATGCGTTCATCACCACAATCTATTTCTGAACATTTTCCTTACATCAGAAAGAATCAGAATAAGAATAAAAAATAAAAGTGAAAAGAGAATACCCAAACCATCCCCCATCCCACCCTATTTGTCATTTAGTTTTTACTCCCATTTTTCTACTGATTTTTTTTCAATTTTTTAACTTTGTTTATCAAAAAATTAAAAACAAACAGGCAAACAACAACCAAAAAAACCCCACAACATTTCAAACAAAGCAATGGATTAAGGAAAACAAATAACCTAAAATAACTACTTTGCTTCCAATATGTTCCTACCATACCCCAAGAAAATTAATAAACCATGTCCAAACAGAGGAGTAAGAAAAACAAATAATCTAAAATAACTACATTGCTTCCAACATGTTCCTACCATACCCCAAGAAAATTAACAACCCCTAAGAAAACAAGCGAATAAGAGAAAAAAAAACCTAAAATAACTCTATTGCTTCCAACATGATCTTACTATATCCAAGAAAGTTTACAAACCATAATCATTCCTGAGCACTCCCATAACATTGAGATTACCCTCCATAGTTTATCTGTTCTTATTAGATTATCATTCCCCCTCCACTAATTGGTATCTCTAGGTCCCCTACATTCTACAGTATAAAACATTGTACATTTTTCACAGAATTCACATTAGTGGTAACATACAATATCTCTCTTTTTGTGCCTGGCTTATTTTGCTCAGCATTATGTCTTTTTTTTTTTTTTAATCTTCATTTTATTGAGATATATTCATATACCACGCAGTCATACAAAACAAATCGTACTTTCGATTGTTCACAGTACCATTACATAGTTGTACATTCATCACCCGAATCAATCCCTGACACCTTCATTAGCACACACACAAGAATAACAAGAATAATAATTAGAGTGAAAAAGAGCAATTGAAGTAAAAAAGAACACTGGGTACCTTTGTCTGTTTCCTTCCCCTATTTTTCTACTCATCCATCCATAAACTAGACGAAGTGGAGTGTGGTCCTTATGGCTTTCCCAATCCCCTTGTCACCCCTCATAAGCTACATTTTTATACAACTGTCTTCGAGATTCATGGGTTCTGGGTTGTAGTTTGATAGTTTCAGGTATCCACCACCAGCTATCCCAATTCTTTAGAACCTAAAAAGGGTTGTCTAAAGTGTGCGTAAGAATGCCCACCAGAGTGACCTCTCGGCTCCTTCTGGATTCTCTCTGCCACTGAAGCTTATTTCATTTCCTTTCACATCCCCCTTTTGGTCAAGAAGATGTTCTCCGTCCCACGATGCCAGGTCTACATTCCTCCCCGGGAGTCATATTCCACGTTGCCAGGGAGATTCACTCCCCTGGGTGTCTGATCCCACGTAGCGGGCAGGGCAGTGATTTCACCTTTCAAGTTGGCTTAGCTAGAGAGACAGGGCCACATCTGAGCAACAAAGAGGCATTCGGGAGGAGGCTCTTAGGCACAACCATAGGGAGGCCTAGCCTCTCCTTTGCAGCAACCGTCTTCCCAAGGGTAAAACCTGTGGTAGAGGGCCCAACCCATCAAACCACCAGTCCCCTATGTCTGTGGTCATGTTAGCAACCATGGAGGTGGGGTAGGCGAATACCCCTGCATTCTCCACAGGCTCCTCAAGGGGGCACTACATCTTTTTTTTTTCCTTGTTTTTTTTTTTTTTAACTTTCCCTTCTTTTTTAAATCAACTGTATGAAAAAAAAGTTAAAAAGAAAACAAACATACAATAAAAGAACATTTCAAAGAGACCATAACAAGGGAGTAAGAAAAAGACAACTAACCTAAGATATCTGCTTAACTTCCAACATGTTCCTACTTTACCCCAAGAAAGTTACCTAATATAGCAACATTTCTGTGAACTTGCTCCTACTATATCCATCAGAAATTAACAGACCATAGTCATTCCTGGGCATCCCCAGAACGTTAAATAGCTTATCTGTTCTTCTTGGATTATTGTTCCCCCTTCCTTAATTGCTCTCTATTGCTAGTTCCCCTACATTCTACATTATAAGCCATTTGTTTTACATTTTTCAAAGTTCACATTAGTGGTAGCATATAATATTTCTCTTTTTGTGCCTGGCTTATTTCGCTTAGCATTATGTCCTCAAGGTTCATCCATGTTGTCATATGTTTCACGAGATCGTTCCTTCTTACTGCCGCGTAGTATTCCATCGTGTGTATATACCACATTTTATTTATCCACTCATCTGTTGAAGGACATTTGGGTTGTTTCCATCTTTTAGCAATTGTGAATAATGCTGCTATGAACATTGGCGTGCAGATATCTGTTCGTGTCACTGCTTTCCGATCTTCCGGGTATATACCGAGAAGTGCAATCGCTGGATCGAATGGTAGCTCTATATCTAGTTTTCTAAGGAACTGCCAGACTGACTTCCAGAGTGGCTGAACCATTATACAGTCCCACCAACAATGAATAAGTGTTCCAATTTCTCCACATCCCCTCCAGCATTTGTAGTTTCCTGTTTGTTTAATGGCAGCCATTCTAACCGGTGTTAGATGGTATCTCATTGTGGTCTTAATTTGCATCTCTCTAATAGCTAGTGAAGCTGAACATTTTTTCATGTGTTTCTTGGCCATTTGTATTTCCTCTTCAGAGAACTGTCTTTTCATATCTTTTGCCCATTTTATAATTGGGCCGACTGTACTATTGTCATTGAGTTGTAGGATTTCTTTATATATGCAAGATATCAGTCTTTTGTCAGACACACGGTTTCCAAAAATTTTTTCCCATTGAGTTGGCTGCCTCTTTACCTTTTTGAGAAATTCCTTTGAGGTGCAGAAACTTCTAAGCTTGAGGAGTTCCCATTTATCTATTTTCTCTTTTGTTGCTTGTGCTTTGGGTGTAAAGTCTAGGAAGTGGCCACCTAATACAAAGTCTTGAAGATGTTTTCCTACATTATCTTCTAGGAGTTTTATGGTACTTTCTTTTATATTGAGATCTTTGGTCCATTTTGAGTTAATTTTTGGGTAGGGGGTGAGGTAGAGGTCCTCTTTCATTCTTTTGGATATGGATATCCAACTCTCCCAGCCCCATTTGTTGAAAAGACCATTATGACTCAGTTCAGTGACTTTGGGGGCCTTATCAAAGATCAGTCGGCCATAGATCTGAGGGTCTGTCTCCGAATTCTCAATTCGATTCCATTGATCTATATGTCTATCTTTGTGCCAGTACCATGCTGTTTTGGCAACTGTGGCTTTATAATAAGCTTCAAAGTCAGGGAGTGTAAGTCCTCCCACTTCGTTTTTCTTTTTTAGAGTGTCTTTAGCAATTCGAGGCATCTTCCCTTTCCAAATAAATTTGATAACTAGCTTTTCCAAGTCTGCAAAGTAGGTTGTTGGAATTTTGATTGGGATTGCATTGAATCTGTAGATGAGTTTGGGTAGAATTGACATCTTAATGACATTTAGTCTTCCTATCCATGAACATGGAATATTTTTCCATCTTTTAAGGTCCCCTTCTATTTCTTTTAGTAGAGTTATGTAGTTTTCTTTGTATAGGTCTTTTACATCTTTGGTTAAGTTTATTCCTAGGTACTTGATTTTTTTAGTTGCTATTGAAAATGGTATCTTTTTCTTGAGTGTCTCTTCAGTTTGTTCATTTCTAGCATATAGAAACATTACTGACTTATGTGCATTAACCTTGTATCCCGCTACTTTGCTAAATTTGTTTATTAGCTCTAGTAGCTGTATCGTCGATTTCTCAGGGTTTTCTAGATATAATATCATATCATCTGCGAACAATGACAGTTTTACTTCTTCTTTTCCAATTTGGATGCCTTTTATTTCTTTGTCTTGCCGGATTGCCCTGGCTAGCACTTCCAGCACAATGTTGAATAACAGTGGTGACAGCGGGCATCCTTGTCTTGTTCCTGATCTTAGAGGGAAGGCTTTCAGTCTCTCACCATTGAGTACTATGCTGGCTGTGGGTTTTTCATATATGCTCTTTATCATGTTGAGGAAGCTTCCTTCAATTCCTACCTTTTGAAGTGTTTTTATCAAAAAGGGATGTTGGATTTTGTCAAATGCTTTTTCAGCATCTATTGAGATGATCAATTGATTTTTCCCTTTTGACTTGTTAATGTGTTGTAATACATTGATTGATTTTCTTATGTTGAACCATCCTTGCATGCCTGGAATAAACCCCACTTGGTCATGGTGTATGATTTTTTTAATGTGTCTTTGGATTCGATTTGCAAGTATTTTGTTGAGGATTTTTGCATCTATATTCATTAGGGAGATTGGCCGGTAGTTTTCCTTTTTTGTAACATCTTTGCCTGGTTTTGGTATTAGATTGATGTTAGCTTCATAAAATGAGTTAGGTAGTGTTCCATTTTCTTCAATGTTTTGAAAGAGTTTGTGTAAGATTGGTGTCAGTTCTTTCTGGAAAGTTTGGTAGAATTCCCCTGTGAAGCCATCTGGCCCTGGGCATTTATTTGTGGGAAGATTTTTGATGACTGATTGGATCTCTTTGCTTGTGATGGGTTGGTTGAGGTCTTCTATTTCTTCTCTGGTCAGTCTAGGTTGTTCATATGTTTCCAGGAAATTGTCCATTTCCTCTACATTATCCAGTTTGTTGCCATACAGTTGTTCATAGTATCCTCTTATAATTTTTTAAATTTCTTCAGGATCTGCAGTTATGTCACCTTTTTCATTCATTATTTTGTTTATATGGGTCTGCTCTCTTTTTGATTTTGTCAGTCTAGCTAGGGGCTTGTCAATCTTGTTGATCTTCTCAAAGAACCAACTTTTGGTGATATTTATCCTCTCTATTGTTTTTTTGTTCTCTATGTCATTTATTTCTGCTTTAATCCTTGTTATTTCTTTTCTTGTACTTGGTTTAGGATTGGTTTGCTGTTCATTTTCTAGCTTCTTCAGTTGATCCATTATTTCTTAGATTTTGGCTCTTTCTTCCTTTTTAATATATGCGTTTAGTGCTATAAATTTCCCCCTTAGCACTGCTTTTGCTGCATCCCATAGGTTTTGGTATGTTGTGTTCTCATTTTCATTCGTCTCTATATATTTAGCAATTTCTCTTGCTATTTCTTCTTTAACCCACTGATCGTTTAGGAGTGTGTTGTTTAACCTCCAGGTATTTGTGAATTTTCTAAGTCTCTGATGGTTATTGACTTCTAATTGTATTCCATTGTGGTCAGAGAATGTGCTTTGAATAATTTCAATCTTTTTAAATTTATTGAGGCTTGTTTTATGTCCCAGCATATGATCTATTCTGGAGAAAGTTCCATGAGCACTAGAAAAGTATGTGTATCCTGGTGATTTGGGATGTAATGTCCTGTATATGTCTGTTAAATCTAATTCATTTATCAGATTTTTTAGGTTTTCGATTTCCTTATTGGTCTTCTGTCTGGTTGATCTATCTATAGGAGAGAGTGATGTGTTGAAGTCTCCCACAATTATTGTGGAAACATCAATTGCTTCCTTTAGTTTTGCCAGTGTTTCTCTCATGTATTTTGTGGCACCTTGGTTGGGTGCATAGACATTTACGATTGTTATTTCTTCTTGCTGAATTGCCCCTTTTATTAGTACATAGTGGCCTTCTTTGTCTCTCAAAACATCCCTGCATTTGAAGTCTATTTTATCTGAGATTAATATTGCTACACCTGCTTTCTTTTGGCTGTAGCTTGCATGAAATATTTTTTTCCATCCTTTCACTTTCAGTTTCTTTGTGTCCCTGTGTCTAAGATGAATCTCTTGTATGCAACATACTGATGGTTCATTTTTTTTGATCCATTCTGCGAATCTATAGCTTTTAATTGGGGAGTTTAATCCATTTACATTCAACGTTATAACCGTGAAGGCATTTCTTGAATCAGCCATCTTATCCTTTGGTTTATGTTTGTCATATTTTTCCCCTCTGTCTATTAATATCCTTTATTGTACCCATACCGAATCTCTTTAGTACTGAACCTTTCTCCAAGTCTCTCTGTCCTTTCTTTGTTTCTCTGTCTGTAGGGCTCCCTTGAGTATCTCCAGTAGGGCAGGTCTCTTGTTAGCAAATTCTCACAGCATTTCTTTGTCTGTGAAAAATTTAAGCTCTCCCTCAAATTTGAAGGAGAGCTTTGCTGGATAAAGTATTCTTGGCTGGAAATTTTTCTCACTCAGAATTTTAAATATATCGTGCCACTGCCTTCTTGCCTCCATGGTGGCTGCTGAGTAGTCACTACTTAGTCTTATGCTGTTTCCTTTGTATGTGGTGAATTGCTTTTCTCTTGCTGCTTTCAGAACTTGCTCCTTCTCTTCTGTGTTTGACAGTGTGATCAGTATATGTCTCGGAGTGGGTTTATTTGGATTTATTCTATTTGGAGTTCACTGAGCATTTATGATTTGTGTATTTATGTTGTTTAGAAGATTTGGGAAGTTTTCCCCAACAATTTCTTTGAATACTCTTCCTAGACCTTTACCCTTTTCTTCCCCTTCTGGGACACCAATGAGTCTTATATTTGGACGTTTCATATTATCTATGATATCCCTGAGTTCCATTCCAATTTTTTCAATTTTTTTCCCCATTCTTTCTTTTATGCTTTCATTTTCCATTCTGTTATCTTCGAGGTCACTGATTCGTTGTTCAACTTCCTCTAGTCTTGTACTATGAGTGTCCAGAATGTTTTTAATTTTGTCAACAGTTTCTTTAATTTCCATAAGATCATCCATTTTTTTATTTAGTCTTGCAATGTCTTCTTTATGCTCTTCTAGGGTCTTCTTGATTTCCTTTATCTCCCGTACTATGGTCTCATTGTTCATCTTTAGTTCTTTGAGTATTTGCTCTAGGTGCTGTGTCTCTTCTGGTCTTTTGATTTGGGTGCTTGGGCTTGGGTTATCCATATCGTCTGGTTTTTTCATATGCTTTATAATTTTCTGTTGTTTTTGGCCTCGTGGCATTTGCTGAACTTGATAGGGTTCTTTTAGGATTTGTAGACCAATTGAAGTCCTTATCTCTAATTTATCAGATCTACAGCTTCGTGGAGTACACTTTCTCTAACTAACCAGCAGGTGGCGTCCACGAGCCACCTGTTCTCCACAAGCCAGTTCTCCCCTGCTTAGCCTTTTTGGTGAGTGGAGGAGTGAGTCTTGTGGGGTCCAATTGGTGTACCAAGCTTGCGTGTGTAGTTGGTGTTGCCTGCCCTGTATATGGGGCGTGTTTCTGGGCAGTCAGGGAGGGGGGGGTGGCTCTAACAATCAAATCTCCCTGGTGATCCTAGAGTTTTAAAGCTGCTGCAATAGTGTAATCCTTCAGTTCAGTCCTGCCACAGTTTGTCTCTGCCACTGACCCACAAGTCCTTGGTATTGGCGTATGGCTCCTGAGACTTGCAAGTGGGCCCCTCTTCCAGGCCGTGCACCCTGGGTCCTCTGTTGAGGGATGACTGTGCTATGTCACAGGTGAGTGCCGTCCCCCCAGGGCAGTTCTGGGCTGCTGGGCTGTGTAGGGAGGCTCCCAGTCTGCTGAAATGATGGCTGAATGGGGCTTTGTTAATTCACACTGCTCTACCTTCCCAACTCTGGGACAATCAGCTGAGGTTGCAGGGAAGGCTAATGTCCACGCCCAGTTTTGTTGTGTGTGCCTGTTATTTGAAGCACTTCCGTCACACTGGGTTGTCTGGGGCAGTTCTGGGCTATGGGGCTGGCGATGGGCAGGAGTGTTTCCTGTCCACCAAGATGATGGCTGTGAGTGGACACCCCCCTTTTCTTGGGAAGTTGTGGTGTTTAGTGAATTTTCTCAGCCACTGGATTATTGCGTTTTGTCTCAGAGCTCTCCTAGTTCTGCTCTTGACTTGACCTGCCCAAATAGCAAGTCTTTGAAGCTTTCTGTATTGGGCTTCTTAGAGTAATTGTTTTAGAAAAAGAAAAAAGGATTAAAAAAAAACAAAAAAAAACAAAACAAACAAACAAAAAAAAAAACAGGCCCTCCTCAGAGATCTAATGGGTTATTGAAATGCTAAGAGACAAAGCAACCAGGGCCATTAAGGAAAGGTCCACAGGGCAGAGAGATCAGCTTTTCTTCAGGATTTTCATATGCGCCTCAGGGCCCTTCCCCTTTCTATGTTCACCAGAACTCCAAAAATCCTCCGCTTTTATTTTGGAGTTTTTCGTGTTGTTTTTTTTCTATGCCTGTCTCCTCTCTGCTGGGCTGGCTGCTCTCAGATTCTCTGGTGTCTGGTCTCAGTCTATCTATGGTTGGAGTTTGAATCAGTAGAATGAGTTTCCGATAAGGGCTGCCACTGCAGTTCTCCCTTCTCCTTCCCAGAGCTGACAGCCCCTCCTCCCCCGGGACTGAGCCTGGCAGGGAGGGGCGCGGGTCCCCTGGCCGCAAAAACTTACAGATTTCGCTGATCTCAGCAGTTCCACGTTTTCATGAGTGTTGTATGAAGTATGCCCAAAGTCAGATTGCTCTGTGGTGTCCAGTCCACGCAGTTCCTGGCTTTCTACCTACTTTCCTGGAGGAGTAACTAAAACATACAGCTCACCAGTCTGCCATCTTGCCCCGCCCTCCCTCTGCATCATTTTTTAAAGACTTTTTTTTCCTATGTATTAACTGTTACCATCTGTTTGTCTCTCATGTGTAATCTTTGTTATGGATGGCTTCCCTGAGGGGTGATTCTTCCTAAGTTATTACTTGGGCACTCACTTTCCTGGGATGTGTGGCTAACTTTCTGGCTCTTTTAATTAGTAACATAGCATTTCCAAGTTCTGTAATTTATTTAGAAATCCCAGCTCTAATTTCTTCTATACATGAGGAAAATTTGTAAACCCTAAAATAATTTATATGATCTGTCAGTTCTACTCCTGAGAATTCTCTGACTTCTGTTCTCCTTTTTCCAAATGGCTATGTATCCTCTTTTCATTTTTTACCTGGTGATTTTCTTTCTTGCTTTCAAGCCTCTCCATTATTCTTTTTGACATGTCTTTCTTTTACTTAAATAGATTTGTTTTTAATTGTTTTCTAATTTTTTTATTTTAAAATGTTTTATTTTGGAATAACTTCGAATTTGCAGAGAAGTTGCAAGGATATTACAAAATTGCCATTCTGTGTCTCTTGACTGGGGAGTTTAATCCATTAACATTCAATGTTATTACTGTAAAGGCAGTACTTATTTCAGCAATTTTATCTTTTAGCTTTTATATGCCATATCTTATTTTTGTCTCTTTTTTTTTTACCCTCTTAGTTACTCTTACTGATAATCTTCATTTCTACACTCTTTTCCAAGCCTCTCTCTCCTGACTTTTCCTTTCAGTCTGCAGAACTCTCTCTAGTATTTCTTGCAGGTCTCTTTTTGAGGCACTCTCTTGGTTTCTGTTTATATTTGAATATATTAAACTCTATTTCATTTTTAAAGGACAATTTTTCCAGATAAAGAATTCTTGGCTGGCAGTATTTCTCTTTCAGTACCTTAAATATGTCCTACCACTGCCTTTTTGCCTCCATGGTTTCTAATGAGACATCAGCACTTTGTCTTATTGAGTATCCCTTTTATGTGTTGGATCGTTTTTCTCTTGCTGCTTACAGAGCTCTCTCTTTATCTTTGGCATTTGACATTCTGAGTAGGTCTGTTTGGATTTATTCTGTTTGGAGTACATTGTGCTTCTTGGATCTACATATTTATGTCTTTCCTAAGAATTGGGGAATTCTCCACCATTATTTCCTCAAATATTCTTTCTGACCCTTTTCCTTTCTCTTCTCCTTCTGGAACACCCATGACACCTATGTGCCTCATACTGTCATTCAATTCCCTGAGACCCTGCTCAAATTTTTCCAATCTTTTCTCTATCTGTTCTTCTTTCTGTGTGATTTCAGATGTCCTATCTTCTAGCTAACTGATCCTTTCTTCTGCTATTCAAATCTGTTATATGCATCTAGTGTATTTTTAATCTCTTCTATTGCTTTTCACTGCAGTAAGTTATTTTTTATGCATGTTTTCAAATTCTTCTTTCTGCTCACCCAGTGTCTTCTTAATATCCTTTATCTCTTTAGCCATATTTTCCTTCATCTCCTTGAATTGACTTAGGAGATTTGTTTTCACATCTTTGATTGGTTTTCCAAATTCTGTCTCCTCTGACTTTTTAATTTGTCCCATTGACTGGGCCATTTCTTCCTGTTTCTTATTATAGCTTGCAATGTTTTGCTTCTGTCAAGGCATTTGATTATCTCGATGAGTTTATTGTGATGGTCAGTTTCTCTCTCTTGCCTAGGATTTTATTGTTTATTGGCTTTGTGTTAAGGCTTTTCTTTGACACTTGGTTCAACCTGTTCTAGACCTTTAAAATTGCCTGTGTTTAACTGATCAAAATAGGACTTGGGACCCATGAAGGGACCACAGACCAGTTCCAACGGGCCCTTGGGAGAGGCTTGGGGAAGTTACAAAAGATTCTTTTTCTTCTGGCTTCCTGAAGCTGCATTTTCCTGGCCTTACTGTTAGATGGCACTCTTCAGCCAAGTGTACCCTGCAGCCCTTAGGAGGGAGGTTTTTTGTTTTGTTTTGTTTTGTTTTGTTTTTTACAGACTCCACCCCTATTAGGGGTGGTGTTGAGCAATGGCCACATGGAGCCCTATCTGGGGATACTAAAACCACAATTCAGAACTGGGACCCATGATCCAAATTCATTGATCAGGAGCCATGCTTGGCACTTGGCCATGCCCCTTTGTCTTCCAGGGAAGAAAGCCTCCATGAACCTCTCCATCTTGTGACAGCAGCTTCAGTCCATACCTGAGGCTACTTGCCTCAGTGGTCGGGGATGGATGCCAGCCACTGCCACTGTGCAGTTCACTTGCAGTTTTTTGGCTGCAGCTTCTCAGTCTCCCCATCTTACTCTTACCTGGATGTTGTACAGTGCTTTCCTAGCCTCTGGAGCCCCAAAACCATTGTTTTAGGGTATTTCTGCCTGTACACTAGCATTTTTTGGAGGAGAAGCCTATCCTATAACTGTCTACTTTACCATCTTCCCTAGAAGTCCTGTCTCATTGTCCCATCCATGTATTTTTAAGAAATATATGTTCCAACTAGCATAAGTGTTTGTGAAGGAAAGGCAGACACTCACAGGAATGAAATTATTGTAAGACCATTCTACCATTTTTTTCATGTTTAAAATTGAACTCTTAATTTTATTTCTATTTGCTTCCCCTCCAATTTTCCTCAGTAAATGGAAACCTCATTTCTCCCATAAAGTCATTTTCACTATTCTCCTCTTCTTTACTACTTACTTTCCAACTTTGCTTCCAATTCGACAGCTATTCCTTCCATCTCTATCTTCAATTTATCAAGGATTTGACCACCTCCAGGCATCTCCTCTATTTCTACCCAGGTGTTATTCATAATTATCTTTTTAAAAAATATAGCTTTATTGAGATATAACTCACTTACCATATAATTTACCCATTTAAAGTTTAAATTCACCCATTTAATGTTTTTAGAATATTCAGAGAATTGCATAACCATCATCATAGACAATTTTTAGGACATATTTATAAGCCTTAATACCCCTTATGCCCTTCATCTCTTTCAAGCCCTAACAACTACTAATATTCCTTTGTCTCTATAGATTTGTTTATTCTGGACATTCCATATAAATGGAATCATACAATATGTTTTCTTTCACAGTTTTCTCTTGTCTGTATTTTTTGCCCAAATGATCTCTACATTTCAACTTTTTTTAAATTTATTTTTTATTTTTTATTTTTTTAACTGAAATTGTTCACAAACCATACAATTATCCAAAGATCCAAAATGTACAATCAATTGCCCATGGTACCATCATACAGCTGTGCATCCATCACCACAAATTAATTTTTTTTTCAATTTTTAGAACATTTTCATTACTCTAGAAAATAAATAAATACAAAAAAAGGAAACTCAAATCCTCCCATACCCCTAACCAGCCCCCCTCCATTATTGATTCATAGTTTTGGTATAGTACATTTGTTACTGGTGATGAAAGAATGTTAAAATACTACTAACTGTAGTATATAATTTGCAATAGGTATATATTTTTTTCCTATGTGCCCCTCTATCATTAACTTCTAGTTCTAGTGTCATACATTTTTTCTAGTTCATGAGAGAGATTTCTAACATTTGTACAGTTAATCACAGACATTGTCCACCACAAGATTCACTGTTTTATACATTCCCATCTTTTAACCGCCAACTTTCATTCTGGTGACATACGTGATTCTGAGCTTACCCTTTCCACCACCTTCACACAACTTTCAACACTGTTAGTTATTCCAATATGCTACCATCACCTCTGTCCATTTCCAAACACTAAATACACCCTGGTTGAACATTCTGCTCATACTAAGCAACCACTCCGTGTTCTTTAGCCTCGTTCTATATCCTGGTAACTTATATTTCATGTCTATGAATTTACATATTATAATTAGTTCATATCAGTGAGAACCTGCAATATATGCCTTTATGTGTCTGTCTTATTTCACTCAATATAGTGCCCTCAAGGTTTCTCCATCAACCCATTTTTTTAAAAATGGTTTTGTTCACACACCATACATTCCATCCTAAGTAAACAATCATTGGTTCCCTGTATAGTAACATATTTATATATCCAGTGCCATCATCACTATCTATACAAGGACATCTCCATTTCTTCCACAAAGAAGGAGGAAGAGTCAAAGAAGTTAGAGGGACAAAAGAAAAAGAAAAAAAGAAAGAGAGAGAAAGAAAAAAAACTGACAGCTAGAAAGCAACAAAAGGAAAGATAGCATTAAACTAAAGTAGAATAAAGAGTCAGATGTCATCAGTGCCAGGAGTCTCATACCTTTCCCCTATGTCCCCCCTCCCATATGCATTTAGCTTTGGTATATTGCCTTTGTTATATTAAAGGAAGCAAAATACAATGTTTCTGTTAATTATAGTCCCTAGTTTGCATTAATTGTATTTTCCCCCCAATCCCACCCTATTTTTAACACCTTGCAATATTGACATTCATTTGTTCTACCTCATGTAAAAACATATTTGTACCTTTTATTACAATCATTGAGCACCCTAGTTTTCACTGAGTTACACAGTCCCAGTCTATCTTTCCTCTTTGGTTCTGGTGTCCCACATGGTCCTAACCTTCCTCTTTCAACCATGCTCATGGTCATCTTTGTTCAGTGTACTTACATTGTTGTGCTACTATCTCCCAAAACTGTGTTCCACACCTCTCACTCCTGTCTTTTTCTTTCTGTCTGCAGTGCTCCCTTTATTATTTCCTGTAGGGCAGGTATCTTGTTCATAAACTCTCTCATTGTCTGTTTGTCAGAGAATATTTTAAACTCTCTCTCATATTTGAAGGACAGTTTTGCCAGATATAGGATTCTTGGTTGGTGGTTTTTCTCTTTCAGTATCTTAAATATATCACCCCACTTCCTTCTTTCCTCCATGGTTTCTGCTGAGAAATCCTCACATAGTCTTATTAAGCTTCCTTTGTATGTGATGGATTGCTTTTCTCTTGCTGCTTTCAGGATTCATTCTTTATCTTTGATGTTTGATAATCTGATTATTAAGTTTCTTGGCTTAGGTCTTTTAATTCTATTCTGTTTGGGGAATGCTGTGCTTCTTGGATCTGTAATTTTATGTCTTCATAAGAGATGGGAAATTTTCATTGATTATTTCCTCTGTTATTGCTTCTGCCTCTTTTCCCTTCTCTTCTCCTCCTGGGACAACCATGACATATATTCCTGTATTTCATTTTGTCCTGAAGTTCCTGGAGACATTGCTCATATTTTTCCATTGTTTTCTTTATCTGTTCTTTTGTGTGTAAGCTTTCAGGTGCCTTGTTCTCCAGTTCCTGAGTGTTTTCTTCTGCTTCTTGAGATCTGCTGTTGTATGTTTCTGTTGTGTCTTTTGCCTCTTGTGTTGTGCCTTTCAATTCCATAGATTCTGCCAGTTGGTTTTTCAAACTTTCGATTTCTACCTTATGTACACCCAGTGTTTTCATTATATGCTTCATCTTTTTTGCCATATTGTCCCTAAATTTTTTGAATTGATTTAGTATTAGTTGTTTAAATTCCTGTATCACAGTTGAAGTGTAAGTTTCTTCCTTTGACTGGACCATAACTTCATTTTTCTTAGTGTAGGTTGTAGTTTTCTCTTGTCTAGGCATCTGGTTTCCTTGGTTACTCCAATCAAGTTTTCCCAGACCAGAATGGGTGCAGGTCTTAGAAGAAGGCAATAGTATCACGTGTCCCTGAGGGTGTGTCTTAGAAGATTGGTGCACCCTGTGAGGCCTCAAGTCACTGTGATTTTCCACCCAGCAGGTGGCACCTGTCAGCCTGTAGCTGCAGACTGGTGTAAGGAGGTGTGGCCTGTGACTGTTTTCACCCCAGCTCTGGGGTCTGGTTATGAATGGAGGGCAGGGAGTAGAGCTGGGCCCCACCTCTTTCCTCTTAGGGAAGATACCCCCCCCCCCAGGGAGAGGTTATTAGCATTTAAATAGATTCTGTGCCTGTACTATCTCCACCCTTGTCTGGGTTAGAGCACTGGGAAGTGAAAATGACTGAGGCTTTCTCCACTGAGCCAAAAAAGGGACAGAAAGCCTCCTTCAGGGCCAGTCCGTGGCCACCCTCCAGCTCTCCAAGGTCTCAGTCATCACCAAAAGCCTCTGTCTGCTTGTTGGGGATTTGTAGCTTGTTAATTAAAACCGCAGTTGGAGCTCAGCTGAGCTATAGTCACCTGCTTGGAGAGTGCTGCTCTCTGGCACAGTGAGGCTTTGCAGTTCAGACCGTGGGGAGAGGGGCTCCCAGCTTGAATCCACAGTTTTATTTACTGATTTTATGCTGTGATCTTGGGCATTCTTCCCAATTCAGGTTGGTGTATGATGAGTGGACGGTCACATTTGTCTCCTCGCAGTTATTCCAGAATATTTACTTGTTATTCCTGGTTGTTTTAGTTGTTCTAGGGGGAAAAACTAGCTGCCATCTTTTTCCGTCTCCTCTACATTTCAACCTTCACATCAAGTATCTACTTCCCTCTTTGTCTATATACCTTGTAATTTATTCCCCCCTCAGCCGCATTGTCCTTTCTAAAATAAAAGAAATATCATGTCTCTCCTCTTTTTGTAATCTTGTCTTTAAAAAATATTCAAATTCTTTATAATGGCCTACAAGGCTCCACATGATCTGGCACCAACTGCCATTCTCTTCCTCCTTCACTCACTTCATCTACACCCATCTTTGGTGCTGTTTCTAACTTAATGCCAAGCACATTTCCCCCTCTGTGCTTTTGGACTTATTCTACATCTTTGCAACTTTCTCTGGAGGGAATCATTCAGGATGTCTGTTTAGATATTGCTTTATAAGAGTGACCCTCTAGGACTGTCCTTTCACAAATAGTGCCTCCTTTTTTGCACTCTGTTCCTTTCCCCTGCTTGAATTTTATTCATGATAGTTATTAGCACCTGACATGTTTATGAAAAAAAAGTGCATTTTCTGTTTTGTTCATTGTTGAGTCAACACTTTTAAAAAGTAGGTGCCCAGTAACTGTTGAAGATGTAATGGAGGAAGAAATCTAAATGGGAATTCAGTACAACAGTACTTTAATACAAGTCATTTGCATGTTGTATAATCTGATTTATGTCCATTGTCAACCAGGCATAGTTCATCTCAACATATTGAGTGGTGCACCAAACAAGCTGAAAACCAGCCCCTGCCTGGCAGTGTGTCCCTACCAAAGATCCATTTTTGTGGCTTAGGAAAGTAAGGAGTGAACTGAAAATCAGAAGTGGTTTTAATCCCAGGTCCACCTCTGAAGAACTTCACTGTTTTGGAAAATTAGCTCTTGCTGTGTCATTTCTCAGTTGTGTGAATTTGTGTCCACCATTTCTTCTCTCTGGGGCTTGGTTTTGTAAAGGATGTAAAAAAGCTATAAAAGATGATCTCTAATGTCCTTTTCATAAGACTAAAAATTTCTTTTTCTTGACAATTTCATAACTTTCTGTGCAGACCATCAAGTGTATTACCCTCTTCTGATTCTTGTGAGACACTTGTTCAGTGCAGAATTGCATTTTGGTTTTATTATTTAATACTCCTAGTAACTAATGAGGACCCTAGACACGAGAAATACATACAAACCCTTACACGATTTTGGAAACACCTCTGTGTTCTGTGTAGCTTCTTCCAGACAGTATGGCACAACCTGCAGAGTGCTGACCTTACAGCTGGGCAAATGAGCAATTCAAATTGGAGAAGAAAAATCCCCTTTATTAATAAAATAAAATGTATTTATATACGTTGAGGAACTGTCTGCCCTGTTAAGGTCCAGAAAATGACAGGTGGCCAAAAGGAGTGAAGGACCGTTTGTCATTTCCATTTTCCATACGTTATCTTATTTTAGCATGCATTTCTGATCAATAATCTCTCTTTTTACTAGCACAAATCATCTTCTTCTTATTGTTTGATATAGAATGCATGATGCATATAAATACATGATTTTTCTTTTTTCAAGTGGATGTTTTTCTTGTTGATATCCTTCCTACACTTGTGCACTCATTATGCAAAGGCAGTTGGATAGAAAAGTATTGTTTTCTGAGTCTGAAACCTTTTGACGGTGGTTTTTAATTACCAGAATTTGACTGTTCATGAGTCATGTTGCTAGGAGTAGGGGTCTAATATCAGGATTTCTTCATATCAGGCATAATCTTAGCCAATAGCTGCCATCTATTGAGTTGGGTGTTTGCAAACATTATCTCTTATCTCTGCAATAGCTCTCTAATGTAGGCATTTATACCATTTCTGCTTTATAGACAAATGACTGAGTAAACCAAGGCTTGGGGAGAGAGAAATTAAATTTCTCACAGCTAGTAATTAGCAGAATATGTTTTCAATATATTTTCCTGATTCAGAATTCTAAATGCTTACATTTCTATATACTGTCTTAGGTCATGACAGGTGTGCTTGCAAATATATCTTCTTTTTTGACACATTGTATGTGTGTGTGTGTGTGTGTGTCTGTGTATGTGTGCGTTCCTCTTTAATTAAAAGAAAAAGGAAAGCATGGAATGATAGTTTGCTAAGAAACAGGCTTCCTGCTTGGCAAATGCTACCCCAGGGTTTATTTCCAACTACCAGGGCTGAATTTTGTTGTTTTTTCAACTTCAAACCCAAATCGTGTGTCACTCTTTTTTTTTTTTTTTTAATTTAATTTTATTGAGATATATTCACATACCATACAATCATCCAAAGTGTACAATCAGTTGTTCACAGTACCATCATATGGTTGTGCATTTATCACCCCAATCTATTTTTTGAACATTTTCCTTATACCAGAAAAAGGAAAAATAAGAATAAAAAATAAAAGTAAAAAAGAATACCCAATCATCCCCCCTTTCTCACCCTATTTTTCATTTATCTTTTTGTTCCCATTTTTCTACTCAGCCATCCATACACTGGATAAAGGGAGGAGTGTGATCCACAGGTATGACACATACTTTTAAACTCATAAGAATATTTTTTGATGAAAGTAGCAAATAGATCTAAATTACATGACAAAGCCCAATTCTAAATTCCAACAATATCTACTTGTCTGTGTAGTGTTCAGCAGCCACCTGAATGCATCTGTAGTTGGAGAAAGCAACTAAGGAATATCTGATGCTATTATAGGCAATATCACCATTTGCCAATTTTTACGTCTTTTTTTTTTTTTCTTTAAGTATCACAAACTTCACACTTTCTAATCTTTCTCTTCCATGATCTCATTCTCTTTCTTTCCCTTGTTATCCCTTGGGCATTACTGATGTTATTGCTCAGCCAAACCCTCAGGGACAGTATGCCGCTGATAGCTGTTAGGCCAGCTGCCTGGGAGTAAAGGCTGGCATTCCATTTTGTTCACACTCTTCAAATACTGTCAGAAATTCCACAATCTGACAGGCAAATAGTCCAGTAAAAAGTGCAATTCTGACATTAACCATGAGAGATGACATGACTATACACAAAAAAGTAAAGTAATTTCATTCCAACTAGCCCCTTTGGCACCCATACACACAGCAACAGGTTGTTGTCGTGTCGGCACTGCCCGTTGTCTAAACATGTCATAGCACTGAAGAATTGGCAGCCCTGATATGCTTTGAAGTTTTAGCTTGAAACAAAAATTAAAGCCAGTAATCCCTGTCTTAGGCTCGTCCAAAACAAAAAGAAAATGAAGTGGACTTCAAAGGAAAAACCAACTGTCCGTCTATTGGGAACAGTAGAAGAGAGCAATCATGTGGCATATTTAAGAGTGAAGATGAGAGTAAAAAATGCTCACATCAATTCAACTCACTTAATCAGTCATGGGTGGGAATAAAAGGATCATTCAGTTTAGTCATCTGGAACAATTTGGATCAAAGACTGAAAATGACCAAACAGATCTTTTTTTAAATTAGAATGCTCCCAGAGTCAACTGATCACTGATCTGAACAACAAAAAAATCCATCAGATAGATATGCCAAGACTAAAAAATATTTATTTTAGAACTATGTGAAAGGGAAAGAATTTCCTCTGTGGAGTTTTCTGTGTCAGTTTTGTTGAGTAGGTCACAGCTGTTGGGAGCTGGAAAAAGGCTACCGGTTTGGCAAATGCATAAAAAATAACCATGTTCTGTATAGCATATTTTCCTCTTCAGAATATTTGCCTTTCTCTATTCCTGTCCTTACAAAAATTATTCTGTCTCCCTCTTCTCTTGGTTAGTTGAGGTAATTAAATTAGAATGGAGACTGGCTCTCCAGGAAAGCTGACTGAACTGTGGGATCCAATGGAGGTGTGTAGGATGGAATCAGAGCATGCATATGAAACTTAATCTATTTAATGTCTTCTTTTTAAGAAAAGAACTTTGGGTAATTTAAGGAGGTCTATACTAAAATAATATGTGTTAAATTCCTTCTGTCATTATAAAATATGTTACTTCATATGGTCATCTAAATAGACCTAGTGCCCTAATGATGAATTAATCCTATTGTTTCAGGGACTTCCTAATACTCTTCAGTTCTAGTAGAGTTTATGTAGTTTTTAAAGATGTGCACAGGTTCAAATGTGAAGTAAGCATGGGGGCATAGATTATTACATATGTTTTCAACGTAATTTCTAGATGTGAAAATAATTTGTTTGGAAAATAATTTTGCTTTTTATGTAAAGCAACCTGAAAACAGGACACTGTCAAAAAATTAAACACTTCATTACACTGAACAATTGTAGTGGGTTGAGACTCACCAGAAAATCAAATAGTCAGATATCTGAATATCTGTTCAGATATTGAGATGGGGGACTTTTGTACTTAGGTTGATGACATTTATATTCAGAGATATCTTGGAATAAGGGAGTCAAAAATTTGCTTTTTCAATCTTTTAGTAGAAACTTGAGAACTGAAAAGGTCAGTTGTGTTTGCAGAGAGTTTCTGGAGGTGCAATGAAATTCCCTTGTAAAGCAGTCTGCAGGGGAAAAGGGAGAAGAGTGTGTGTTCTAAAGCATGAAATGATGGGAAGGCTTTGCAAAAGGAAACAAGGAAAGAAATGGACAAGAGACATAGTCAAATATGTTAAATGTCAAATTTAGCTATGTTGGGCAATAGCTTCTTTGTGACAGTGCTGACATGAGTTAAAGCATATAAGAAAAAAATTAACTAGTGAATTAAGGTATTTTGTGGTTAGTGAAATAGAATGCCAAACTTTTCTGTAGGGAAATATTGAGTTGGGGATATTAACAATCATAAAAGCAAACATTCTGTAATGATACATTAAAACAAAAGTGGATCCTCAGAAGTAGGTGGCCAGAAAGATCACGTTAGACAATGCATACATTTCCAAGAAGTGCTCTTTAATGTCTGTGCCTTTAATAAAATAATAATGCCTAGTTTGCGAGCCATGAAGATTATGATCTTATCATGGCTGGCATACTTTGGGCTAAATTCTAATAGGAAATATAGCTTGGATTGAACAGTGTCCCCTGAAAGGAATTTATAGCATCACAAAACCACACATTATGGTGTGTCAGTGCATATTCCTAGGAGCTCCCTTAAAAATCTGCCCCTCAGACTTCAATAGTTACCATTATTAGGGAACTGGGGCAAAAGGAATAGTTGGATTTTGGCAGAAAAGTAGAAAGAAAAATTTAATGATAGGTTAATATACTTGAGTTACGTGAAAGATTTTATTTCATTGTTTAAGCAGTAAGTATGGAGCTGAATTAAGGAAAATTTATTTCTGGTTGCACTGGCAACAACTCTAGAAAGTGAATAGAAACTTTTCACTTCAAAGAAAAAAGTGTGTTTGTGTGTCTCTATTTAGGATGAAGGATTTAAAAAGCAATAGATACAATGGCATATGATGAAATGGGGGTAAAATGGTCACTTACATTTTTAAATCTACTTAACCAGTCAACGTGTACATTTATGGTAAATTTTCATAAATAGTAACACAGTATTCATAATGGTTCAAGAATGGTTTGTTTCAGAGCTTCTTGGAGAATATATGCTCTTTACTAAAATATAAAGAAAAAACTTAGTTTATTTTTCAATTTGATAGAAACTGCATAACTCATCACATTTTGTCTTCTCCATCCCCTTCAGTACTGATGATGTTCATGGGAAATAATTTTTCATCCAAATCAGTTTTCCTAGTTGGAATGTCTTGGGCAGGGTGGCATTTGAATCTGTCATTATGACTGTTAAAACAGGTGAAAGCACACTGCCCTCCTGTATATCATCACCCTGAAAAAGACACCATGTCTTTTAAAAATTTACCTATTTGAAGTTAAATATATAGCCTCCATTCATTTGGTAAATATTTAATGAGCAAGGTATTTTTTTAAAGCAAAACGAGGAGACAGAGACAAGTGCACATTTTCATGCATTATTTAGTTCAAGTTTCTTTACTTTTAAAAGTTTCCCACAAGTCATTGAATAATTTTCCAATTGCACTTTTACAGAAAATGCATTTACTCAGCACACTTTTTTCACCAAGAAAACATATCAAAACATGATCTAATGGATTCATGAACCTCTAAACTTAGTTTTGTTTTATTTTTTAAGAGTTTCATTCTGGTGATTTCCCGAAAGAGTTGTAAATTCTGGATATACAGACTTAAACTACTTAAATCTACATAGGGAAATGTCACTTCCTCATAAATAGTCACGACTTTTCAGAACGCCGTTTTTAATGACTCTTGCATATCCTAGAATCTCATGACCACGGAATATGCCCAGGCAGTTTTGCTAGTTTTTGAATGAGTGGAATATTGGAATTCTGTGGAAAGTGCTGACTCCTTTCAGAAGGCTAAACTGGGAGTATCCAAGATCAACAATGGAGGGAAATTTCCATTTCGGGCAAGTGGCTGAATCTCAGGACCACTTCTCCGTAAGAATTCCTTCTTTTTGAAAATTCTTCATTCGTCCTACCATTATTGCCAGCAGTTTGAAAACCCACTTGTTCCCTTACCACATAAAAAATCCCAGATCATTCAAAGTTAGCAGTGGAGGGAGAGACTAATGTAGTAGTTTTCCATCTGTTACCAGTGCTCAATTGTGTTAATGAGACATGGGGCTCCTCACACAATGCCTCTTTAACTGGGGGCTAAATCCCTGGATTCAGGCAGCAGATTTAGAAGCTAGAATAAGGAATCAAATAAGAGAGGCTCTGTTCTTTGGCATTGTCAGAGTTCTTAATTTTAGTTATCCTAGGGGGTGTGCAGTGGTATCTTGTAGTTTTAACTTGCATTTTCCTGATGATTGATGATGTTGAGTGTCTTTGCATGTCAGTATTGGCTATTTATATATCTTCTTTTGTGAAGTGGTTGTTCAAATCTTTTGCCAATTTTTTGAGTTGCTAGTTTGTTCTTATTATAATGTAAAAGTTACTTATATGTTTTGGATAAAAATCCTGATATATGCATTGAGAATATTTTTTAAAACCGTCTTACAAAAGTCAGAAACTTTTTTTAAAGATTTTATTAGAGTATATTTGTTGCAATTGAAAGAATATTAATATAATTGTAATATTAACTATAATCTATGGTTTATATTAGTGTTCCCACTTTCTGTTGTACAGTCCCATGTTTTTTGTTTTTGTATTCTACTAAACATGTATACAATCTAAAATTTCCCCTTTTAACCACATTCAAACATATAATTCATTGTTGTTAATTACGTTCACAATGTTGTACTACCATCTCAACCATCTGTTACCAAAACATTTCCATCAACCCTGAAGGCTAATTTATAAATTGTTTTATGATTAGTTCTGGCTTGGTTATGAAATTTTTTCCTACCCTAAGATCATGCAGGTTGTCTCCTGAATTTTCTTCTAGAAGTTTTAGCATTTTAGCTTTTACATTATGGTCTATGAGCCAGCTACAGAAGATTTGACAGTAGAGAAATGCTATCAACAGGTTGTCTCTGTCTTAATGATCAATTATGCAATGCTTTAATTTTTTATTTAATTTCCTCTGTTTTTATAGTTATTTTTAAGATAAATGGAAGAGATTATTTATGGCATGTTAGCCTTTTGACATTTTAAATGAGAACTGATGCTTTTTTGCAAGTTTTCTTTTAATATAGAATTAGAGCTTCCTAATTTTTATTGGTCTGTGGCAGTATTTATTTCTACAAAAATATACATTTCATTGCTAATTTCAGATTTATTAGCAGATACTTGTATAATAATAGCTTATATTTTATTCTACTAAATATATATTAATATGCCACCTCCTCTATTGAATAATATTTTTCAGATTTGCATTCTGTTTCTCTTTTATATGCTTCCAAGCATAGTGGTACTGGCTCCTATACTCATATACTGCTTCAATTGATTGCTTTTCACTTACAATCTAGATGGAAAATAAGATAATTTTTGCAGATTACTTTTCTATATCTCACATGCATAGATAGCTAAATGTAGAAAAATATTTTGGGTTTCATTTAAGTGTCACTTTCATGTTGAATAGAGCACCATTTATTTTCAAGGAAATAGAATTTGATCATTCTTTCCATTCAGGTGTTAGTGTTCAAATGCATCTCACCAAATAAACAGGGTAAAATTGGCATAATTAAACATGATGTAGGTAAACAGAAGAATCTATAAGTAGCTCAGTTTGAGATCTCATCACTAAATGATTTGTGATACACTTATCTTTCTTCATTCTGCATCAAACTCTATTTACAGGTAATGGGGTTTTATAGATTCTAGAGAAAATGATGAGTGTCCTGAGAGGTTTGAGAATATTTATTTCCAATACATTGTTTAGAAATTAGCTTAGTCTGAATAAAACAATTTTATGGAAATAGGCATGGCTTGCTGGTTGGAAAATAACTGGTTATTTTGAATTTTATAGACCAAACTTTACTAGCGAGAAAGAATTACACTTGTTTTTATAATGAGTACTAATGAGGCAAAATAGCATGCCTACATAAAATCATCAGCTGATCCAAATTCTTGATTTTTAATCCATAATTTTTATCTGCTGCTTCATCTAAAACTTCTTAGAAGTGCGTTGAATACCTGTCCAAATTTACTATTTTAAATACATATTTACCAGTTCTACATGCATGTAATAGCTCCATAATCTGTTTTCAAAAACCCATTGAAAATGTAGCAAAATTGTTTTTAGTGGTTGAAGCTAAAGACAGTTCAACTCTTTGAATTTACATAGTATATCTTTAAAATTAAGTAGACGTTAGCAGATGTAGTGAAGTTTTTGAATCTCCCTGATTTCTCCCTGCTCCCCTCAAATATATTACTCCCTGCTTCCTTCAAAAATGTAGCTATTCACATAAAACAGCAAAAGCAAAATCAATAATAATGAAAATTAAATTGCATGGATAGCATCCATAACAAAACTTACTGACAAATTAAACTCCAAAAAGGTACTGGATGGGGCCAAATCACTAACAGCACCAAGACACATCATATGAACAATTGCACAGGAGAAAGTGAAAGCAACTTTCGTGATCCTGAGAGGCAAACAATCTAACAACCAAGTCACAACAAATTCTCTCCCCCAAACTGAGGGGTTTGTTATCAGTGTGGAAAATGTGGGTGAATCAATCTGAGAACAGAAAATTCTGTTTAGGCATTGCAGGCTCTAATTCATAGGTGAGAGCAAAGATACTAGGAAAAGGTGGGACAAAGCCAGCTAGTATGGCCCCAATGAATTTTTAAACTCACTATTTATGAAGTTTATATCTGGGAGAAAACCACACAGTGAGGAGAAACTGCTGGTAGTGAAATCTAAATTGAATAAGACAGATATATTTTGGGCAGAAGAAAAAGAAGAGCCAGATAAAAGAGGAGGTGTGGAACAGACATGAGAAAATCCATATCGTTGAGTGTTTAATTATAATAGAGGAAGAGTGATCCCAGAGTTATGAAAGTAACAAAGCTATCCTAAACTCCCTCATCTACAAGAGTACAAAATATCTTATATCAAATTGAGCAACAGAAAAGAATTGTGGTTGAATCCTAAAAGAGTTTGTTTTTTAAAAAAGTTTTTTAAAACAGTGAGAAAAAGACTGGTTTTCCAGACAATGAAAGTGTGATAGAAAGACGTGTCTCAAAACATGAAAATTTTAACCTAGTAATTCAAAAATAGATATTCAAAAATAGATAAAAATGGAAGATTATAGATATAATTAAATAAGAGCATAATTCACATTTAGACAAATTCTGAAATGATATGATGGGGCATAAAGAATACTTTTAGAGATTGCTGATAGAGTTCTGAAGAGAATTAAAAATCAAAGAAAACTTATTCAGAAATAAGGATTAAATTAGGACAAACACTAGAGCAAATATGCTATTAGATAAATAGAAAGTGAAAAGGAGGAAATTTCCTACTACAAATAAAAAAGATTTGGAAAATTGAGAAGAAGGTTTATGAGTATAAATAGAATTAATTTTAAAAAAGGATTTGAGAGAAAGTGTAATGTTTATCCATCTTATCTGTCTATCATCTATCTATCTATCTGTCTATCTATCTATCTATCTAATCCAACATACGTATAATAGCAGTCCTGGAAAAGAAAATCAAAACTTGGGAAATAAATAAAAATATTAAAAGTATAATTCAAACCTAAAACATATAAAGAAGACATGAAATTACTGTTAATTTTAAAGTCACACTGAGTATTCAGAATGGCCAACACCAGAAGAACTGACTTTAAAGAAAAATAAAAAGACAAAATAGACAAAATCACCTATAAAGAAAGGAAAATCAGATTCGCATCAGATTATTCAATAGCAACATTTTTCTTAGAAGACCGTGGGTAACATAATGAGATATCCACAAAAGAAAATGATCTTCAAATGTAAAAATATGCAAGACATGCAATGAATATTCAAGATTTTAGGGGATATTTTCCTCCTCAGCCCACACTAAAGAATCTACTTATGGCAAATAAGATTTAGACAATCAAAAGACTGGAGAGATATTAGCATAAGGATGACTAATGAGTAGGGAATGTATACTTTTCCTTAGGAAAAAAAAATTATGGATATGGGAAGATAATATGTAATGAAATATGCTCTGGTAATGTATTTATTGTGTAAGATATATTAATATATACTCTATATGCACCATAATAGTATATGCTCTGATAATGCTTATACAACATCATTTTTAAAAGTGAGGAATCAATGAGGGTGCTATATGGAAAGTAGAATAAACTCACTCATTGCTTTAGAATAGGTGCCAGATGAGAGGAAGGGGAAAGGAAAGTTTGAGATTTCTAATTCAATATTGCTCACATTGGGAACCAAGAGACAGCATGAACAGCAAGGCAAGTAATGTTATTAAAATAAATGTGACAAGTAAAAGGACAAAAATACAGTGTTCTTAAAATATATTTTTAAAGTGTTTAAATAACTTGCTTACATAACAAACATGTGACCAAAATAGTTCAAATGAAACTATATATATATATATATATATATATATATATATATATATATATGTATGTATAAAAAGGCTGTATGTTTATATGCTATAACTGAGGTAAAATGTAGCAATCATATCAAAAATATAATTAGGCTTAACGCACCTATAAAAAGCAAAACCTAGATTTTCATTTGACTACCAAAGGAAAATCCACAACCGTGAATTATGCAGGAGGTACTGAAACAAGAAGGTCTAGAAAGGTTATACTAAAACTAGGAGTTTTGGAAAGATTAAAGTTAAAAGTACAGAGAAAGATACACCAGACAAATCCAAATGAAAAGAAAACAAATTCAAATAAAAAGTCATCATGGATTTCAGACCAAGAAATAAAACAGAGTGCACTTTATATTGCTATTGACTCTAAATCACAATGACTGTATAGCAGTTATTAATGTTTATGCCCCCCATAACAAAGCAACAATCTTATTAAATAGATTTAGAGATGTAATGAGAAAGAGACAGCAGCACGATAATGATAGAAGCATACTTTGATACATCTCCTCCAATCCATGAAAGTCAGGAGGACAAAAATAATTCTCAATGCACCTCTTTTGCAAAATAATAGATAATATTAATAAAATTGACTGTCTTAGGCACCAAAAGAAGCATTAATAAATTCAAAATAATAGAAATAATGCAAGTTTCATCCATAACCACAGTGCAATAAAATTAGTTTTAAAAATAATTTAAAAATAACATTTTACCTAGAAATTTAAATAATTACTGTCAGCTAATTTTTGGGTGACAGAGTCAAAGTAGACCAAAATTTCAGAATTTCTTGAAAATAATAAAAATATGTGTTAGAATCCTTAAAATATAAATGAATCAATTATTAAGTAAATTTAGAAAATTAAAATTATAAATAAAGAAAAAATTAAAATAAATGCCTTTCAAAAAAGGGAAAAGGGAAATAATACATTTGAAAACATAAATTATATATAAAACAGAAAATACAACAACCCAGTGGAACTAATAAATGTATCCAAAGTCTGGCCCTTTGAGAAAATTAACAAAATCAAAAAAAGAAAACACACTAAATGAATGTTCAAGAAAAAATAAAAAACAAAAATATAAGTATTATTTTACAATATAAGCCTATGTCATGCAAACTTTTGTAGAAGTTTTAAAACCCTACATGAAATGGATACTTTTCTAGAAAATAAATACTTGCCCAAAGTGACTCCAGTTGAGACAGAAATTCTAAAGGACATTTATCTTGGAAAATATAAAAATCAGTTTGAGTTTATCCCCCTAATATTACTATTAACAGGCTATTTCAAAAGGAATTTCTACCAATCCCAAAACTAGTTAAAGTATGCAAAAATATGGGAAAAAGAAAAAACTCCAACTTCTTTCTGATGTGAATTTAGCTTTAATTCCAAAACTTGACAAAGAATGCACCATAAAAAGAAGACTGCAGACAAATCTTTTGACTATGGATGGAAAAATCAATCAATAAAATAATAAATAAAACCTCTGGGGTTCCAGTTTGCGATTTCTCCTGGGGAATCCAACATCACTTTCATTGAGTTTCCAACATAATGGCTTGCCCTATGGATTTGGACCTGCCAATACCCACAGTCAAGTGAGACAATTCTTTTAATAAATCTCCTCATAGGTGTATATCCTGTCAGTTCCATTTTTCTAGAGAACCCTGGCTAATGCATGATATTAAATGAAAATCAGCAAGGTGGAGAAAAATACATATAGCATGAGAGCATATGTCCATGTATCCACATCTAACAAGTGTGGATGAATATATATGTGCATTTTATTTAAATAAATATATATATAATTATAATAAATTTTAAGTGGAAAGATAAATTAAAAACAAAGTGCTGTAAAAAATGTAGGGAATCTGGTAGAGGAGAAAGCAATAGTAGCGGGACTTCCCTGAAGGTAACTTGTTTCGTAGATCTTATTTTTTATAATTGCATATATTTTGCATAATTATAATTAAAAAACAAAACTAAGTTGTAATAATTCCTAAGAATTAAAAGGAAAAAGTAACAAATCAACGTAATTGTGTGTTAAGCAATTATTTTAAATCACTACATTCCTGGTGGTATAAACTTAAGGACAAAAAGTAATGCAATACAAAAATCTTAAACCATTTTCATCAATTATTGCATTAGTTTAATTTATTCTGAGACTGTCATGTTTGAAGTGTGAGATGAAGCAAAAAGTAATTAGGTTGGTGTCATTGAGTACTGGGATTTTCAGAATTAAAAAAAAGAGGAAAGAGATACAAGATTGGGCAAGTTAACTTAAAAATCCCAAAGTCCTGAGTTTAAATTGGAAATAACAATGTGAACTAATGATGTGTTTTATCAGAAAATATTTATCTCCTGACTCTTTTCACTGAAAAAGTATAGAAATGATGACTGATCATAATGTTCAGATTGTGGTCTCTAATTAGCGTATCTCACTAAAAGGAATTAGGGCTTTTTGGAGAAATAGTCGATTCCAGATCTAGGACAGGAGATATCCAAACTGTGTCTGGAGAATTTTGCCATTACCAGAAGAAAAGGAAGCTATCATAGAATTCTGAATTTGGGTTACAAGTATGCAGAAGCTACCTAATTCAGTTTCCATTGTCCAAATTCAGGTTAATTTGAACATGAACATAGCAATAATAGATATTAATTAAAGCATGTCAAATACATTTAAACCCTTGAGTTCTTAAGATATTTAGAAATAAAAATTTAAAAATTTAAATAAAAGCTCATTAAATACATTTGAAGGCTGCTAGGGAGCTAATTCATTATTTCTGGTAAGCTGATAAAAGAAAAGAATCAAGAACTTGTCTCGCCTTTAATGTACAGACTGTAGCTTAGTATAGTCAAACTAGCTGATGAGGAAAACTCTATCTTGACAGAAGCATTTCAGCTAAATGGGGGAGGGGCGGTTCTGAGGAACATGTTAAATACCACCATGGGATGCAATTTGCGAAACCCAGACAGTGTGGATACTGTAGGGCAAATGACCCAGTTTCTTCAAAGAATAAATTGCAAGGAAGAAAAAAAAGAAAAAACACCAAAGTTGGAAACTGCCATGGCAGCAGACTGATGGTTTCTGAATTTTCTGTTTCCATGTATGCATTGCCAAGGGTACGCATGAATTTCCTTGCCATACTGACTTTGGGAGTAAATATTGAAGGCTTTTGATCCAAATTATAGAACATATTGGGAGGTGGCACTTTATTGGCTGTGCCCTGATATAACTAGAATAGTTACATAGACTGGCATCTGTTTCATGGACACCTTGGAGCTTGTCAAGCAGCTTTCAGATGGACAGCATATCAAGAATGAAAAGTGTGACTTGGTATTCCAAAACAAAATAATCTAATTAGAAGTAACAATCATGGAACAAAAACTTATATATTTAAATTTTATTTTAGCTTGCTTCCTTACTAGGGAATTTTATTGAATAGCTGGCATGGTCTAAAATCAATGAGAAATTTATTAAGCAGTACACAAAAGCAAACATTATAGGTGTTTCACACACAATCTAGTATTTAGCTTTTAGATTATACTTATTTTTTAATTGCACAAGTAGATCCCTTTTATGGAAACTTTAGAATCCTTGGCTGTGACATAACGTGTGATCCCAGGTTACAGATAGCAGAAATCATCTTTGAGGAAAGAGGGACAGTGCATGCTCCAGTTCCTGTGGCGTCTGGATTCATTCTACTGGAGTTTTACCCTCAGTCCAGCCTATTTTCTAATCTAGAAGATAACGGGACACATGTTGGGAAACTGATGTCAAGAAAAGTTAACTGATTACTAGAAAACATTTAAGGGTGTAAAACAATGACAATGCCACAAAACAGTGAACTCTATTGTAAACGATGGACTATAGTTAATAGTACAATTATAAAAATGTTCTTTCATGAGATGTAACAGATATACCACACTAATGCAGGGTATTAGTAATGGTGTGGTATGTGGGAATTCTGTATTTTATGCATGATTTTTCTGTAAACCTACAACTTCTCCAATAAATAATAATAATAAGTGATAATAATAAAAGACCTGTAACAACTGAACCAGATGAAGATCCCCCAAACCAAAAAACCTCCCTTTAAATTTTTTCTTATTTTATAGTTATGTTATATTTATAGAAAAGTCACAAAGATAGTGTAGACAGTTCCCATATACCCCTCACTCAGTTTCCTACATGGTTAATATCTTATATTACTATGATTCGTTTGTCAAAATGAAGGAACTGACACTGATACATCATTATTAACTAACTTATGGGCTTTATTTGGATTTCAACAGTTTTACTATCAAGACCATCTTTCTGTTTCAATATTCAATCTAGGATGCTGTATTACATTTAACTAGCATGTCGTACCTGTCTCCTATGGTCTATGACTGATTCTCAGTCTTTGCTTGTTTTTTTTTTTTTTAAATCTTTACAGTCTGGAAGACTCGCGAAGAATTCTGCAGAGTGTCTTCCAATCTGTGTATGTCTGTTGTTTTCTCATGATCAGTCTGGACTTCCATGTGTTTAGAAAGAATACAACAGAGTTCAAGGGCCCTTTGCACCACATTTTATCAGGGTACATGAGATCCACATGATGCCACTGGTGATGTTACCCTTCATCGCATGGTTCAGACAGTATTCGTCAGGTTTCTGCACTGTGATTTATAATTTTCCCTATTGTTTGGAAGCGACTCACTAGTCCACCTTTAAGAAGATGGGGGAGGGGATGGGATTAAGCTCAAGCTAGGAGATCTCTTCTATCACTAAGAGAGTTGTAAAGGAACAGTTAATTCAATAATTGTTCAATTAGTGTTGAATGCGTTTTCAGTGAATATTCATTAATTCTCAGTTCTTTCTGTAATATCTTCTAATATTCTTCCTCAAGTCTAGAGAGAATGTGTTCATACTGAGCTGTTATTTATTTTCTCTAGTTTAATTTCTAGCTCTGTACTGCACTGAGAGCTATTCTCCCACTTATCCATGAACATTAGTATCTTAATATCATTATTGTTATCTTAAAATCCTGTTTATTTACAAAATATTTCTCATCCTAATTTGAGGTGCAGAAAACCTTGGTTTCTTATGTGAAATGGATGATGAATCCTATCTTGGTACCATTTGATCAAGGACTTTTAAATTAGCAAACCTGAAAAGCATGCAGGTTTATGCTAATCCTTTAGAAGAATTCTAATGATGTTGCCAAGATGAAGAAATGGATTCTTGCTATCACTCCTGCTATTTAACATAAGACTATAGACCTCAGCCAATGCAATATGAAGGAAAATGAATAAGCTAAAAAGGTTGAAATTATTATTTGCAGATAGTTTTATAATCCTCATGGAAAAATCAGAAGAACCAATGGGTAGACAAGCTAAGAAGATGGCTATCATGTCAATTGGATTCAGTATCAACCTCCAAAATCATGTCGATTTTCTTTTATATCTGCATTAGCCAGTTAAAAAATGCAATAAGAAAAGAATTCGTTAGTCAGAAAAGTGATACGATATAAGTGGAAAATACTAACAAATATGTATGAACACTTTATGAAATAAATTTTGAAACATTGATGAGCATTTAAAAAAGATCTGAAAAAATGCAGGGACATGAAATTTTCAGAGTGGGAAGATTCTTCAGTGTAAAGTCGTTAGTTCTTTACAATTTAAATAATAACAATGCAATTATAGTTAACATTCCAAAGAATCCTTTTGTGTGACTGATTCTACAGTATCTATAAAAGGTAATAATGCACAAAAACAAAAAGAATTTTTAAGAGAGGGTCAAAACAAAGGAAATTGATCCTAATTGATCCTATGAGATGGTAAAGATATGATAAAGCCATAATGAATAAAACAGTGCGTTATTCACACACAACTAGCCAAATAGAAATGTGAACTAAAACAGGGGGTCGATAAGCATCGACAGATATTGTACCATAAGGAAAAAAATTAGTCTCATATCATTTATAAAAAAAGAATTCTAGTTGTATTAAAAATTTAATAATGAAAGGCAAACTCCTAATAATAGCAAAAAAGTAGAAAAATAATGTATTTAAAATTTTCTTAAATTATGGTTAAAAGAATCTTATGCCTAAAAAGAAAAGATTAAGATCTAGTAGCCAAAGAACTCACAGGAAGGAGATATATGTCTATAACTGATAAGGTATTCATATTGAACATATATAGATATTTTCTCTAAATTTATTAAGAAAATGATAAATGGTTCAGTAAACAGCTATCAAAAGTAACAGAATAGATATTTCCCAAAATAGATATTTCCCAAAGTTAGAGAAATATAGTATTTAAAAAAAAATAAAAATATTACTTTTCTGTGACCCAGCAGTTCCACCTGTAGTTATATATTCTGGATGCACACTCATTGGAATCTAGACCAGAATATCTGTACAAAAATGTTGATTACAACACGGCTTATAAAATTGAAATGTTACAAATATTTTAATGCCCATAACTATGAGAATGATAAGTTATAGAATGTTCATGTGATGGAATATTGTAGTCAGTCAAAGTTATGAACTAGATCTATATTAATTAAAATTGATTGAGCTAAAAATAATATTGAAGTTAAGAAAAGTTAGAGTGGGATGTAATAACATTTATTTGTGTAGATTTAAAAGCATAAACAAAGGTACTTTATAGTTTTCATCAAGACCTGTAGTTTTAAATTAAGAAGTCTTGAAAAGGGGTGCGGCAAGATGGCGGAGTGGTGAGGTGTAGGTTTTAGTTACTCCTCCAGGGCAGTAGGTAGAAAGCCAGGAACTGCGTGGACTGGACACCACAGAGCAATTTGACTTTGGGCATACTTCATACAACACTCATGAACACGTGGAACAGCTGAGATCAGTGAAATCTGTAAGTTCTCATGGCCTGGGACCCGTGCCCCTCCCTGCCAGGCTCAGTCCTGTGGGAGGAAGGGTCATCGGTGCTGGGAACAAGGAGGGAGAACTGCAGTTGCAGCTCTGACTGAAAAGTCAGGCTGCTCATCAAAAACTTCAAACACAGATAGACTGAGACCAGATGCTGGAGAATCTGGGGGCAGTCAGCCCAGCGGAGAGGAGATAGGGCTAGCAAAAACAGCAAAAAAAAAAAAAAAAAAAACCAAAAATAAAAACAGAGACTTTTTGGAGTTCTGGTGAACATAGAATGGAGAAGGCCAGGGCTCAGAGTCAGGCTCATATGCAAATCCAGAGGACAAGGTTCCTTGTCTGAAGAGCCAGTTTCTCTGCTTTCTTGATTGTTCCCTAATGGCCCTAATCTCCTTAGTATTTCAGTCAATAGCCCATTAGATCTTCAAGGAGGGCCCTTCTTTTTTTTTTAATCTCTTTCTCTTTTTCTAAAACAATTACTCTAAGAAACCCATTACAGAAAGCCTCAAAGACTTGCGGTTTGGGCCCAGAAAAGAGCAGAGCTAAGAGAGCTCTGAGACACAAGGCAATAAGTCCGGTGGCTGAGAAAATTTGCTAAACACCACAACTTCCCAAGAAAAGGGGGGCGTCCCCTTACAGCCATCTTCCCAGTGGACTGGGAACACTCCTGCCCAGTGCCAGCACCACAGCCCAGAGCTGCCCCAAACAACCCAGTGTGACGGGAAGTGTTTCCAACAACACACTCACACACCACAATATCGGGCATGGTCAATAGCCTTTCCCGCACCCTCAGCTAATTGTCCTGGAGCTGGGAAGGCGGAGCTGTGTGAAAAGGGGGAAATTAACATGCCCCATTCAGCCATCCTTTCAGCAGACTGGGAATGCCTCTACACAGCCCTGCAGCCCAGAACCTCCCTTGGTAGATGGCACTCACCTGTGACATAGCACAGTCTCCCTCAGCAGAGGACCTAGGAGTGCACGGCTTGGAAGAGGGACCCACTCCCAAGTCCCAGGGACCATACGCCAATACCAAGGACTTGTGGGTTGGTGGCAGAGACAAACTGTGGCAAGACTGAACTGAAGGATTAGGCTTTTCAACAGCTTTAAATCTCCAGGAACACCTGGGAAATTTATTTATTAAAGCTGCTCTGCCTCCCTAACTGCTCAGACAGTTGCAGTTAGGGAGGGCGGGCAAAACCATATGCAGGGCGGGCAACACCGACTACACATGCAAGCTTGGTGCACCAATTGGACCACACAAGACTCACACCCCCACTCACCACAAAGACAAATTGGGGGAGAACAGGCTTGAGGGGAATGGGTGGCTCATGGATGCCACCTGCTGGTTAGTTAAAGTGTACTCCATGAAGCTGTGGATCTGACAAATTAGAGATAAGAGTCTGAATCAGTCTACATATCCTAAGAGAACCCTATCAAGTTAAGCAAATGCCAAGATGCCAAAAACAACAGAAAATTTTAAAGCATATGAAAAAACCAGACAATATGGATAACTCAAACCCAAACACCCAAATAAAAGATCAGAGAAGACACAGTACTTGTAGCAATTAATCAAAGAACTGAAGATAAACAATGAGAGCATGGCATAGGATATAAAGGACATGAAGAAGAGCATGGCACAGGATATAAAGGACATGAAGAAGACCCTAGAAGAACATAAAGAAGAAATTGCAAGAGTAAATAAAAAAATAGATGATCTTATGGAAATAAAAGAAACTGTTGACCAAATTAAAAAGATTCTGGATACTCATAGTACAAGACTAGAGGAGGCTGAACAGTGAATCAGTGACCTGGAGGATGACAGAATGGAAAATGAAAGAACAAAAGAAAGAATGGGGAAAAAAATTGAAAAAATCGAAATGGACCTCAGGGATGTGATAGATAATATAAAATGTCCAAATATAAGACTCATTGCTGTTCCAGAAGGGGAAGAGAAGGGTAAAGGTCTAGGAAGAGTATTCAAAGAAATTGTTGGGGAAAACTTCCCAAATCTTCTAAACACCAAAATACACAAGTCATAAATGCCCAGCGAACTCCAAATAGAACAAATCTGAGACATATTCTGATCACACTGTCAAATACTGAAGAGAAGGAGAAAGTTCTGAAAGCAGCAAGAGAAAAGCAATTCACCACATACAAAGGAAACAGCATAAGACTAAGTAGTGACTACTCAGCAGCCACCATGGAGATGAGAAGGCAGTGGCATGACATATTTAAAATTCTGAGAGAGAAAAATTTCCAACCAAGAATACTTTATCCAGCAAAGCGCTCATTCAAATTTGAGGGGGAGCTTAAAATTTTCACAAAGAAAGGCTAAGAGAATTTGGTAACAAGAGACCTGCCCTACTGGAGATACTAAAGGGAGCCCTACAGACGGAGAAACAAAGAAAGGAGAGATATGGAGAAAGGTTCAGTACTAAAGAGATTCAGTATAGGTACGTTAAAGGACATTAAGAGAGAGAGGGAAAAATATATTTGACAAACATAAACCAAAGGATAAGATGGTTGATTCAAAAAAATGCCTCCATGGTAATAATGTTGAATGTAAGTGGATTAAACTCCCCAGTTAAAAGATATAGATTGGCAGAATGGATCAAAAAAATGAACCATCAATATGCTGCATAGAAGAGACTCATCTTAGACACAGAGACACAAAGAAATTGAAAGCGAAAGGATGGAAAAAAATATTTCATGCAAGCTGCAGCCAAAAGAAAGCAGGAATGGCAATATTAATCTCAGATAAAATAGACTTTAAATGCAAAGACTTTATTAGAGACAAGGCCACTACATGCTAATAAAAGGGGCAATTCAACAAGAAGAAATAACACTCATAAATGTTTATGTACCCAATCAAGGTGACACAAAATACATGAGATAAACACTGGCAAAACTAAAGGAAGCAATAGATGTTTCCACAATAATTGTGGGAGACTTCAACACATCACTCTCTCCTATAGACAGATCAACCAGACAAGACCAATAAGGAAATTGAAAACCTAAACAATCTGATAAATGAATTTGATTTAACAGACATATATAGAACATGACATCCCAAATCACCAGGATACACATTCTTCTGTAGTGCTTATGGAACTTTCTCCAGAATAGATCATATGCTGGGACATAAAACAAGCCTCAATAAATTTAAAAAAAATTGAAATATTCAAAGCACATTTTCTGACCACAATGGAAAACAATTAGAAGTCAATAACCATCAGAGACTTAGAAAAGTCACAAATACCTGGAGGTTAAACAACACGCTCGTAAATAATCAGTAGGTTAAAGAAAAAATAGCAAGAGAAATTGCTAAATATATAGAGATGAATGAAAATGAGAACACAAGATACCAAAACCTATGGGATGCAGCAAAAGTGGTACTGAGGGGGAAATTTATTGCACTAAAAGCATACATTAAAAAGGAAGAAAGAGCCAAAATCAAAGAGCTAGTGGTTCAACTGAAGAAGATATAAAATGAACAGGAAACCAATCCTAAACCAAGTAGAAGAAAAGAAATAACAAGGATTAAAGCAGAAATAAATGACACAGAGAACAAAAAAACAAGAGAGAATAAATAACACCAAAAGTTGGTTCTTTGAGAAGATCAACAAGATTGACAGGCCCCTAGCTAGACTGACAAAATCAAAAAGAGAGAAGACCCATATAAACAAAATAATGAATGAGAAAGGTGACATTACTGCGCATCCTGAAGAAATTAAAAAAATTATAAGAGGATACTATGAACAAGTGTATGGCAAAAAACTGGATAATGTAGAGGAAATGGAGAATTTCCTGGAAACATATGAACAACCTAGACTGACCAGAGAAGAAACAGAAGACCTCAACCAACCAATCACAATCAAAGAGATCCAATCAGTCATCAAAAATCTTCCCACAAATAAATGCCCAGGGCCAGATGGCTTCACAGGGGAATTCTACCAAACTTTCCAAAAAGAACTGACACCAATCTTACTTAAACTCTTTCAAAACATTGAAGAAACTGGAACACTACCTAATTCATTTTATGAAGCTAACATCAATCTAATATGGAACACTACCTAATTCATTTTATGAAGCTAACATCAATCTAATACCAAAACCAGGCAAAGATGCTACAAAAAAACGAAAACTACAGGCCAATCTCCCTAATGAATATAGATGCAAAATTCTCAACAAAATACTTGCAAAAGTAGTTATTTACGTTAGTTGTCTTTTTCTTACTCCCTTGTTATGGGTTGTTTGAAATGTTTTTTTAAATTTATGTTTTATTTAAATTTTTTTATATAGTTGATTTAAAAATAAAGAGAGTTAATTAAAAAAAAACAATGAAAAAAATATGCAGAGCCCCCCTGAGGAGCTGGTGGAGAATGCAGGGGTGTTGGGCTTCTCCACCTCGATGGTTGCTGATGTGCTCACAGACATAGGGGACTGGTGGTTTGATGGGCTGAGCCCTCTACCACAGGACTTGCCTTTGGGAAGATTGTTGCTGCAGAGGAGAGGCTAGGCCTCTGTATAATTGTGCCTGAGAGCCTTGTCCCGAATGCCTCTTTGTTGCTCAGATGTGGCCCTCTCTCTCTAGCTAAGCCATCTTGGCAGGTGAAATCACTGCCCTCCCCTCTACGTGAGATCTGACACCCAGGGGAGTGAATCTCCCTGGCAACATGGAATATGACTCCCAGGAAGGAATCTAGACCAGGCATCGTGGGATGGAGAACATCTTCTTGACCAAAAGGGGATGTGAAAGGAAATGAAATAAGCTTCAGTGGCAGAGAGATTCCAAAAGGAGCTAAGAGGTCACTCTCAGCACAATATAGACAACCCTTTTTAGGTTCTAGTGAATTGGAATAGCTAGCAGTAAATACCTGAAACTATCAAACTACAACCCAGAACCCATGAATCTTGAAGAGATTGTATAACAATGTAGCTTATGAGGGGTGACAGTGTGATTGGGAAAGTCATATGGACCACACACCACACTCCCCTTTGTCTAGATTATGGATGGATAAGTAGAAAAATGGGGGGAAGAAAAAAAAAAAAGGCACCCAGTGTTCTTTTTTACTTTAATTGTTCTTTTTCACTTTAATTTTTATTCTTATTATTTTTGTGTATGTGGTAATGAAAATGTCAAAAATTAATTTTGGTAATGAATGCACAACTATATAATGGTACTGTAAACAATTGAATGTACACTTTGTTTTGTATGAGTGCATGGTATGTGAATATATTTCAATAAAAATGAATTAAAAAAATTAAGAAGTCTTTGGATAGTATGAATTAAAGACAAGATAATGAAAATAATGAATATTATTCATGTCAGGGGTCAGAGGACATAAGAACCAAAAATATTTTGTCTAGAATAATTTCACTAACTGAGGACTATATTTCATCAAAATAATCCAGTTTGATTCACTAAGGTTCAAACCATTAAACAAATCACAAATAAGTTGCACATTCCCTTCTATATCATGAAACAATGTTTGGATTAGAATTCCTGACTCAGAATTAGGAGTGATAAAAGTGCCGAGTGCTTTACAGCATAGCACACATTCTCTGATAATGTGTGTATCTGTAGGATTTCGGGTATGCATATCAAGACTCTTTCTCAATGTTTAGTTCGTCATTCCAGGTGGATTTTTGGAATATTTAAGTGCAAAAATTGAGAAGCAGAGACAATTAAGACAATTAAGCAATTAAGGATGCAGGCTCTTTGGCTGTATTGCCTGGATTCAGATACCAGTTTCGCCACCCACTTGCCATGTCAGTGTGGGCAAATTTCTTAAAATACCTGTGCCTCAGTTTCCTCATCTGAAAACAGGAGTATTTTGGTACCTTCTTATATAGTGATGATTAGAATAGTCAGTAGTTAGAACTGAAAGAATGTCTGGTACATAGTAAAGACCATGTGTTGGTTATTATTATTATTGTTACATTATAAGTATATATTTACTTTATTTTTAATTATAAGGTGCTCAAGAAAATTAGGAATTTGACCATAATCATAAACGTCTTTAGGGAAAAGATATTCTTATGCCTAACAGGTCCCATGGTACTTGTTAAATAGTAGACATTTAATAAATAGATGCTGAGTAATTTAATAGAGCAAAGCTGATAGTTATAGTAGCTACAGGTAATAGAATAAATAGGTCTTGAGTAAACTGACGAGTAAAGAAATCCTCTATAGATCTTTTAGGAAGAAGTTTTAATTGAATATAAGATGTAAGTGCAAGATTTGAATATCTGTATAGCCATTCTTGGCTTAAGTATTACAAATTCTGGTACTCAGGGATAGAACTTTGAAACTAAGACAAGCATGACTTTGCAGCCACAGGCTGGGTCATTTACTACTGGAGAGACTTTAGGTAATTCACTTTCTCAGTCTTGGATTCCTCCCTAGCTGTGAGATGAGACTCAAAGCTACTTTGCAGGACTGGTATGAAAATTCATGTTACAATTTCTGGCAAGGTAGGATCTCAGATAATTTCACTTTTCTTTTATAGTATAAATTGATCTCAACTGCTCAATATATTCAGCTATAAATTAACCCACAAAGTGAATTTCCAGTAATCATTTTTTAAAGGCTTTGTCTTTCAGGTATTGTTTTTAGCAGAAACATTTCCACTGCAAGAAGTTCTAGTACTCAACTAGTACCTGCTTGGTCCCTATCTTATCCATATATGTTTAATAGAAAGAAAATGAAAAACTCAAATGATAAATGTCTAAAGCGGGTGAATATTTTTCTCTCCTAGGTCAGTGGTTCTCCCACTTCAGTGTCCATTAGTATGACCTGGGGAGTTTCTTTAAAAATATAGATACCTCCCTTTGTTTTAAAAAAGATTCTCTAAAATCGGGCTATTCTGATATACATCAAAATATGAGAGTCAGTATCCCTGATGAGAAGAGCGCTGTGTTGGTTTGGATCTAAAATGTACCCCCAGAAGCCATATTTTTTAATGCAGTCTTGTGTGGGGAGATTTATTAATCTTTTTGACAAGTGTGTGACTCTTGATTGAATGTTTCCATGGAGATATGACCCCCCTATTCAGGGTAGGTCTTGATTAGTTTACAATCAAGGAAGCTCACACAGAGAGCAGAGAGATGAAAATGCTCCGGAATATGCTAAGCCAAGATCCAGATGCTTGCTGACGCTTAGAGATGCTCGCAGATGCAGACAGAAGGACGTTTGGAGATGCTAAGCTAAGAGAAACCCAGAGACATTTTGGAGAAAGCCATTCTGAAACACAACCCAGGAGCAAAGGACCAGCAGACACCAGCCACATGTCTTCCCAGCTGACAGAGGTGTTCGGGACACCATAGGGCATGCTTCAGTGAAGGTACTCTATGGTTGATGCCTTAGTTTGTACACTTTTATGGCCTTAGGACTGTAAATTTGTAACAAAATAAACCCCTTTTATAAAAGCCAATCCATTTCTGGTACTTTGCATAATGGCAGCATTAGCAAACCAGAACAAGGGCTAATGTGAAAACAATAATTGCATAGGTTTGATAAAATTTAATGCAGACACATCACCAAATGCAGCCAAGTATTGAAGAAACTCAGACTATTCTCTCACTCCCTCTTTTTCTGTTTCCCCCTCACCCCCACTCCTCTTTACAATGGTGTCTTTTTGGCTTATCCGTCTTTGTGACTTGGATTGACTAGATTAGAGTAGCACACTTCTCGCTGCCATCCTGTTTCTTGATTTTCACCATTTACCCTGGTCATGGTTTTCTGTGTTTTTATAGTTTATCTTCTTAGGACTCTAAATTTTGAGTTACTTTTTTATCACCCCCATTTAGAAACTTGATTCTTTTGTATGACCACTCCGCTTGTGATTGTTGACCCTGTGATTGTTGACCCTGGCTACGAATAACTTCACCATAGTTTACCAGCACAAGAGACTTGCTGCTAGTCTCTGTGAAAACATGGCACAGAATCCACTTGCATGGTTTATGAAATAGTCTTTGGTAAAGACACATATAAAACCATGGCCTCCAGGAGACCAGAGCTGGAAGGTAGTTCTGGATTTCATGGTTCCTCTAGAAATCTTGGCAATAGCATTTGGGAATTGGATATAACATGACTCAGATTGCCTCCTCTGCTTACTCAAAACTTTTTAGCTCTCTCCTGCCTCATATTTTGTCCTTGTTCTTTGACTTGCTTGGATCCTGATTTTTTTTCCTCACAGCAGTTTCCCGGTTTCTATCTCTCCACCAAGTTCCAAAACCTCCTCATCTTCTTTTAGTTCAAAGTAGGAGGAGCGATGGTCCAGGTAATCTTTCTTGGATAGTGCACACAGCTCCCAGCCTACAGCATCACCTACATATGAGACACCCTTGAGTCAGGGACCTCACTCTTCTCTGTCAGCTGCCCTGATGAGGTGGGAGAACTGGGGAAGGAATATTCCTCCTCAGCAGTATTCTGAGGGAGAAGCTGTTTCACCTACCTGGAGCTTGGATTGGGCAGTAATTATGACTGTCACATCCACGGCAGGAACAGACTTTTTTCTGACAAGCATCAAGCCATTGGGCCATAAAAGTAGAAAATTCTTCTTCCATGCTATCCACAGAACATCAAGAAGCTGGGATGTCCAAACGCAGGAGTTATTTCTGAAGCTTGAGGATGGATGCCCATGTCTGAGAGGAGAAGGCAGAGTATTATACTGCGTATGGTGTGGTTTTAGAAATGCCACCTACACAAAAATCTCTCTTCTGTTTTTCCCCTCCCGGACTGCCATTTTCTCATACACTTGAGTTATGAAATTTATTTCCAAGATGCCTGTCAAAATGGCAGTAAGGGCTTCCTGACAGAGGGAGCTGAGTACTCTTTTCCTCTTAGCAACCGTAGCTTTCAGTGCTTTCCTGAATGATGTTTCTGTAATGTCGCTTTGTTTTCTAACAGCTCTCTCGTCTTTGCTATCTGACTGCTCTCAGGATTTCTTTACAGGGTCAGGCATATAAAATTCACAATAAATGGGTACTGAATTGATTGCAATGATAGAATAGCTAAAAGAAGATGCAGTCCCTCACTAATGCTTTTAACAAGAATTAGTTTATTAGATTTGCTAACCAGGTATTCAGAGAAAAAGAAAAAAGGGCAAGTAAGTTTTCAGAGGGTTCAGGTGGACTGGTCTGAACACAAATTGAGAGAAGATATTTACATGAGGGGCTTTTAAAATCTTTAGTGTGGCAGGAGGGTATTCAGAACTGGATGGGGATGGGGGAAGTCAAAATGAAAGGAGACACTCAGACACTATGTACTAGCAATCTACTACAAAGAGAATAATCAGTTTTGATAATTCCTCTTAGGCCATTAATGAAGTTAAAACAGGGCACAGAAAAAACAGAAATGAAATGCAGTACTATTAGTGCATGATTTCCTTAAATACAGTGTGAAATTGGCTTTGATTTTCTTTAGATTTATTTTGATCTATTTTTTTTTATTTATTTGTTTAAGAAAGGGAGGCAACATTCAATATACTACCCCACCTCTCCAAATCATGTGCCAAATCAACGGATTATTGGAATGTTGCATAATTATTTCAATAAAAAGTTGTTTAAAATATTGTATTACTTTTCCCATGTCCGGTGTTTGAAGTGTTGTTACTGTGGATAATCTTTAGTTCCTTCACAGTGTGTATACTCAATTAATATATCATTAGCAAAATTTGTTAATTAATGTGCTGGGTGGGGGAAGGCTCATCTTATACCTGTGCAAGCTAAAATATAAAACAAAAGACTCTCATTCCTGTAAAAGCAATTTATACTCTTAGAATTCTCTTTTGTTTATTTAAATATGACAGTGTCATTTTGGTGTCATAAATTTGTACCAGTGATATTGCATCAATTACTTTCTATAAAAATTGAAAATCTCAAGCAAAAAATACAATGTGTATGCTTTTGAAAACTCTTTGGGAAAGTCCTCTTATGTGAGTAAAAATTAAAAAAAAATCTTTAGTCACATTGGAGAATTCGAAAAGTACATGATATTTGGCTGGAAATGATCTGGTATTTGATGTTAAAATATCTTTTTCTTAGGTCACATCCCCACTTACTTATTACAAAAGCAATGCATATGCTTTGTGGGGAAATTTTTAAAAATTACAAAATGTGGAATAAACTCTTAAAGCTTTAAGTTATTTTCTCTAGCAGTGTCATCTAGTGTTTGGCAAAATATAAATTGGTTTTAACTTGCTGTACGATAGTTTATCCTTTATCTTTGAAAGGTTCATACTTTTGGACCTAGTTGCAAGTATGGCTCTTCTTTATGCAAAAAGGAATCAAGAGGACTTTTAAATTATTTTTCTAGTAAGTTCAGAGCAATTAAAAAAATGTCAAGGGATCAGTAACTCATCATGTTACAAATTCAGTCTCTTTTTCATTACTGACCTTTTCAAGATTGTTCAGTATTTTCTACTTCGGCTTCCACTCAGTCCTTATGATATGCTTTCTATCCTTATTACTTCTTTGAAACTTCTCACCAAAGAACTATTAATTATCTGAACTAGGGACCTATTTATTTTCTTTATTGTCCTTAATATTTTTATAATTTTTGACATTTAGGATCTTTCTCTCCTAGAAAATTTACTCTCCCTTTGCCTCCAGGACAATGTATGGCATTGTCTTTCTATCTGTCTGACCTTTCATGTTCCCAAGTATACTCTCTTTTTCCTCTCTTATAAGACTTTTTTTCCACAGTGACTAATATCTATTGAGATCTTAGTAAGGTCCAGACTTCAGATACATTATCTCATTTAATTCTTAAAACTACTCCAACAGAAGTTCTTGAACTCAAATTTTTGTTTCCCTGCTACTGTGACACTGCTAAAAAGTCTGCTTAGCTTTTTTACCTCATAGAAGCTGCTTTTTCTTTGCTTTCTTGGCATTTTGTGCAACACAAATGCAGAAATCAGAAAATGCTCTGAGGAAGTAAAGTGATAAATGTAGGATCCACCTTACTGTGTTTGTTTTCTCTTTGTGATTTTGGCACCTCAAGTTCTGACTGCCTTGGTTGTTCTCGATGCCTTCAAACAGCTTTTGTTTTTTCTCAGACATATTTTTTTCCGTTTTATAGTAGTTCTGAGCAGGGTATTTGGTCTGATCCAAGCTGCTCCATCATGGCAGGAAAGGAAAGTTCCCAGCAATACTCTTCAAAAGGCCAATCTGCCAATTCTGTCTTACTGGTCCATGCTGAGAGCTGATGCTTGAGCCAGAATGTATACCAACACTGCTTGTTTCGTCTAGAAAGTCATATACGCCTAGCTCAAAATTCTGCCGAACAAAACAGTTGACTCATATTCTGGCACAGGCTCCTTATCACAAATTGTAAAGAAGCAGTTCACCGACCAGCCTTCGAATAACCTCAGTTGTTACAAGAAAATGAAGCATAGCACAACCAAGAGTAAATTTAGCTGTTTGCTTGTTTTTGTTTCTTAGGCTGCTCATGCAAATACCATGAAATGGGTTGGATTAAACAATGCAAATATATTTGCTTACAGTTTTGAGGCTAAAGGAGAGTCCAAATCAAGGCATCATCAAGGCGATACTTTCTCCCCAAAGAGAGTGGCCTTCTGGGGCTGGCGGCTGGCAGTTCTTGGTCTTTAGCTTGTCACATGCCAATGGACATGTTGCCTCTCCTGCCTTCTCCATTCTCTTCTAAGAATCCTGGATTTCAGTTTCTTGTTTCTGTGGCTTTCTCTCCATCTGTCTGAATCTCACTCCACACATGAAGGACTCCAGTAATAGCAGTAAGACCCATCCTGATTGAGGTGGGCCATACTTTCTTAACCGAAGTAACCTCATCAAAAAATCCTACTTAAAATGGGCAATAGGTTCACACCTGCACGAATGGATTAGATTTAAGAACCTGTTTTTCTGGGGTACATACAACTTCAAACCACCACAATGCTGGTAATTTACAATCTAATTTATTGATCATTCACTTTTATGGAATGCCTGTCCTGAAAGAGATTTATCAATCCAGCAAAGCTATCATAGCTACCTGTAACTGTTTTGAGAATTCTTGGCATTTCAATATTATTTCAGTTAAAATATTATTATAATGAAGAAGGCCTCCCTTCCTCTGCCACAGGCTAATTCTTGTTCCTTTGCTCAAAACCTCATCTCCATCCTGAGATGTACATCCCATTCTGGACCTACCTCTTCTCACTGTGCAACTCCTGGAATTACTCTGATTCAAATTGTCCCTATTCTGGTGGCATCTCCTTCCCCCGCCTTTATCACTAGCCTTAATTGCTCTTCTGAGTTTTCTGTCCTATTTTATGTCTTTTACAGGCACTTCATCCGTCTAGTATCTAAACTGAACTCGATATACGTCTCTAAACCTCCAAGCCTATTTTCTCCCTGAGTATATACCACTGGTCACCTTGATACCCAGACTGGAGCAGGGATAATAGGGTCATCCATGACTCCAATCCCTCCACTCCTGTAATGCAGTCCCAATTCCTACTGGGTCTGTCACCTGATTTTTTTTCTATTTTTTTTTGTCTCAGTTGTCAGCAGAATAGTTCAGACTACATTCTTTTACTTATATTGCTAAAATATCCTCAAAATTCATCCCTGTAAATGGGCTCCTGCATTCTATCCCATGAACATATGAAAAGATAAATATTTTAATATTCAAATATTGTTGTATCAATCACCTGCTAAAAGTTCTTCAATACATTCCCATTATTTGAGGATGAAGTCCAGTTACCTCCCCAAACCTTCCACGGTACACCATGTCGTGACTTAGCTGCCAACCTCCTTATGTCCCACTCTCCTCATGTTCCATCTTATAGTCACATTTCCAGTTCATTCAGTGTGTAAACTCTGTTGCATCCAGGCCTGTCTACCTGTTGTTTCCTCTTCCAGGGATTCTTCAAAACAGATTTTATGTTTATGACATCTGACTCCAGTTTTTTTTCCAGATTTTCTCTTCAGAGACCCCTAAATTACTACCTCCAATGTGAACCATCCCCTCTCATTACTGTTGGATCCTGTATTTTGCTTGCAAATTTGCTAAGTCAGTACATCCCATGGCATGTACATTATATAAAGATTTAACCTATTTTAATACCTTAACCAAAATATTAGTAATATGGTAATCTTAATTATTATATATTTAGAGAGTGTTACAGCTTGCAAGTATTTAGGAGATGTGGAGATTTGACAAAAGGAGGAGATTGGGAGTTTGACAAACTCCAAATCTCCCTCTAATTGCCAAAGTGATCTGGTCTCACTGAATTTTTTTTTTTTCCATTCCTTTGGATTGGTTGGTACTATTAATTGAATCTGATTTATCAGAATATTACCAGTCAAGCAAGTCTCCCTTACAGGTCAGTTACAGAAACAAAGATAGTAAAGTTCCTATTTGATTTAGGTTTATTTTTTAAAAGCAGTTTTTTTGAGATATGATTCAAATACCATATCATTCACCAATTTAAAGTGAAAAATTCAGTACTTTTTAGTATATTCTCAGGTATACAGCTGTCACCACCATCTAATTTTTTAAAATTTTGTCCCCACTAAAGATAACCCATATGCATTAGCAGTCAATCCCCATTGCTCCCCTACTCTGACCCCTACCTCCACCCCTACGTAACCACCAATCTACTTTCTGTCTCTATAAATTTATGTAATTGGGGTATTTAATGTGAATGGAATACTATGATATGTAGTCTTCTGTGACTGTCTTCTTTAACTTACCATAAGGTTTTCAAGTGTCACCTATGTTGTAGCATGTACAATATTTTATTTTTATCTGTTGCCATGTAATATTCCATTTTATGGATATACCACATTTTGTTTATTCACTCCTTAGTTGGACATTTGAGTTGTTTTTAACTTTGGGGCTATTATGAATAATATTACTATAAACATTCTTTTACAGGTTTTATGTAGACATGTTTTATTTCTCTTGAGCGTAAACCCAGATGTGTAATTATTGGGCAATATGGTAACTGTTACCATTTTCAGGACCTGCCAAACTGTTTTCCAAAGCAGATCACAATTTTGCATTCTCACCAGCAATGTATAACTATTCTGATTTTCCTACATTCACTCCAACACTTGTTATTGTCCATATTTTTTATTCTAGCCATCCTAGTTACTGTAAAGTGGTATGTCATTGTGATTTTGATTAGTATTTCCCTAACTGCTAATGATTGAGCATCTTTTCATGTACTTTTTGGCTATTTGTATGTCTTTTTAAGTGAAATGTCTATTCAAATCCTGTGCCTATTTTGGGGCCCATTTTTAAATTGGGATATTTGTGTTTTTATTATTTAGTTTTAAGAGTTCTCTTAATTATCTAGATACAAATTTCACATCAGCTATATGACTTACATGTATTTTCACACATCTGCAGAATATTTCACTTTTTTTTGTTACTAGAGAAGTTGTGGTTTTACAGTACACTCATGCATAAAATACAGAATTCCCATATACTACCCTATTATTAACTCCTTGCATTGGTGTAGAATATTTGTTACAATTGATGACAACACATTTTTATAATTGTACTGTAACTTAGGGTTCACTGTTATGTAGTGCAGTTCCATGGAAATTTAAAAAAATATCATTCTGTTACCATATATACAATCTAACATTTTCACTTTCAACCACATTCAAATATATATTTCATTGCTATTAAGTATGTTCACAATGTTGTGCTACCATCACCATCAACCATTTCCAAAACATTTCCATCCTTTCAAATAGGAACCCTATACATTTTAAGCCTAATTTCCCATTTCCAATTCCCACCCTGTCCCCTGCTAGCCTATATTCTAGATTCTGTCTCTATGAGTTTGCTTATTCTAATTATTTCATATCACTTGAGATCTTACAATATTTGTCCTTTTGTGTCTGGCTTATTTCACTCAATATGATGTCTTCAAGGTTCATCCATGTGTCACAGGTAACAAAACTCTTCCTTTTTATGACTGAATAGTATTCCATTCTATGTATATACCACATTTTGTTCATCCATTCATCTGTTGATGGATGTTCTAGTTTGCTAATACTGCTGGAATGCAAAACACCAGAAATGGATCGACTTTTATAAAGGGGGTTTATTTGGTTACAAAGTTACAGTCTTAAGGCTATAAAATGTCCAAGGTAAGTCATCAACAATCGGGTACCTTCACTGAAGGATGGCCAATAGTGTCTGGAAAACGTCTGTTAGCTGGGAAGGCACATGGCTGGCATCTGCTCCAAAGTTCTGGTTTCAAAATGACTTTCTCCCAAGACATTCCTGTCTGGGCTGCAGCTCCTTAGAAATGTCACTTTTAGTTGCTCTTGGGGTGGTCGTCCTCTCTCAGCTTCTCCGGAGCAAGAGTCTGCTTTCAACAGCTGTCTTCAAACTGTCTCTCATCTGCAGCTACTCTCAGTTTCTGTGCATTCTTCAAAATGTCCCTCTTGGGCTGTAGCTCCTCTTCAAAATGTCACTCTCAGCTGCACTGAGTTCCTTCTGTTTGTCAGCTCATTTATATGGCTCCAATGATTTAATTTAGACCCACCCTGAATGGGTGGGGTAACACCTCTATGGAAATTATCCAATCAGAGTCATCACCCACAGTTGGGTGGGGTGCATCTCAGTGGAAACACCCAAAGAATTACAGTCTAATCAACACTGATACTACTGCCCACGCAAGATTACATCAAAGATAATGGCATTTTGGGGGACATAATACATTCAAATCGGCACAATGGACATCTTTTCATTTTCTTGATATTGTTCTTTGATGGACAAATGTTTTAAATTTTGATGTAATCCAATTTATTTTTTGTTGTCATTGCCTGTGCTTTTGGTGTCATAACTAAGAAACCATTACCTAACCCAAGGTTGTGAAAATTTACTCCATATTTTCATCTAAGAGTCTGCAAGTATTCACTTCTATTGTTAAATTTACATACAAGTATTTTATTCATTTTGATGATAGTGAAATGGAATTGTTTTCTTTACTTCATTTTGATATTTATTGCAAGTGGTTTTTGGATAGTGACCTCATATCCTGTAACCTTGTTTAACTAGTTCTAATAGTTTTCCTTTGGATTCCTTAGGAATTTCTATATATATAAAATCCTGCCATCTGTAAAGAGAGAGAGGGTTTTTCCTTCCTTTCCCAACAAGATGTATTTTATTTTTCTCTCTTGCCTAAATGCCCTGTCTAAAAACTCTCATACAGTGTTGAATTGAGATGGTAAAATCAGACATCCTTGTCCTGTTCCTGATCTTAGGGGGAAAACATTCAGTCTTTCACCATTAAGGATGCTGTTAGCTGTGGGATTTTTTAGATGCCCTTTATCAGGTTGAAGAAGTTCCCTACTATTCATAGTTTGTTGAGTGTTTTTATTGCAAAAGTATATTGGATTTTGTCAGATGCTTTTTCTGCACCAACCAAGGAGATCCTATAATTTTTGCCTCTAATTATAGTCATGTTGTATTTTATGTTAATCGGTTTTCAGATGTCAAACCAACTTTGTAATCTTGGGATAAATTCTAGTCATGATTTACAGTCCTTTTTATATGTTACTGGATTCAGTTTGCTACTATTTTGTTGAGGATTTTTATGTCTATATACATATGGGATATTGGTCTATAGTTTTCTTTTTTTGTAATACTTTTTTGGTTTCCTGTGGGCTGCTGTAACAAATTAACACAACCTTAGTGGCTTAAAACAACACTGACAGTTCTGGAAACCAGGAATCCAAAGCCAGTTTCACTGCTCCAAAACCAAGGTGTTGGCAAGAATGCCTTTCCCCCTGGAAGCTGTAAGAGAGAACCTGTTCCCTTGCCTTTTCCAGCTTCTAGAGGTTCACGGCCTCTTTCTTAATCTTTATATCCAGCATTCTAGCATCTACCCTGTTTCTGTCATGTCATCACCTTCTGCCATCTGTGTCTAATCTTTTAGTCTCACTGTTAAAAGGACACTTGTGATTGCATTTAGCTCCTACCTGATCCTCTCATATTTTCCTATGAAATTGTTGGATCTAACTGTTAAAATAGTCAAAGAAGGACACTATATATTTATAAAGGAGTCAACACATCAAGAAGAAATTACAATCATAAACATTTATGAATCTAATCACAGTGCCACAAAATGTATGAGGAACACGCTGACAAAAATAGAGGGAGAAGTAGACACCTTTACAATAATAGTTGGAGACATCAATACACCACTTTCATATATAGATACAATATCTAGAGAGAATGTCAGTAAGGAAACTGAGAACGTAAACAATTGTATACCAAATAAATTATACAGTGAAGATGAAAAGGACTCATTCCTAGAAACATACAAACTACACTGACTCTAGTAGAAATAGAAGATCTCAACAGACCATTAACAAGTAAAAAGATTGAATCATTAGTAAAAAAATCTTCCCCAAAGAGAAAAGCCCAGGACCAGATGGCTTCACAGGTGAATTTACCAAACTTTCAAAGAAGAATTAGCAAAGCTGATTCAACATAAGAAATCAATGAATATAATACACCACATTAGAAGAATGAAGAAAAAAAACATACACGATCATTTCAATTGACACAAATGGTATTTGACCAAAGTAAGCTCCCCTTCTTAATAAAAACACTTGGAAAGTTAGGAATAGTTGGAAAGATCCATAACATGATAAAGGCCATATATGAAAAACTCACAGCTAACATCATACTCAATTGTGAAAAACTGAAAGATTTCCCTCTTGAGATCAGGAGCAAGACAAGGATGTCCACTGTCTCCACTCTTATTCAACATCATACTGGAAGATCTAGCCAGAGTGCTTAGAAAGGAAAAGAAATAAAAGGCATCCAAGTAGGAAAAGAAGAAGTCAAGTCTGCCTATTTGTAGATCTACATGATCTCATGTAGATAACATGATATAATATGATATCATGCAGATTACATAGAAAATCCTGAAAAATCCACAACAAATCTACTAGATTTAATAAATAAATTCAGCAAAGTGCCAGGGAATAAGATCAACATGCAAATCAGTGGTGTTTCTATCCACTAGTAATGCAAAATCCAAAGAGAAATTGAGAAAAAAAATCCCATGTGCAATAGCAGCTTAAAGAATCAAATATCTAGGATTAAATTTAACCAAGGATGTAAAGGACTTATACATGGAAAATTATGAAACATTGCTGAAAGAAGTTAAAAAATGCTTAAATAAATGGAAGGATATCCTGTGTTCATGGATAGGAAGACTAAATATTGTTGTGATTTCAGTTCTATCCAAAGCAATAGATTCAACACAATTCCAACCAAAATTCCAACGGACATCTTTGCAGAAATGGAAAAACCAACCAATAAATTAGTAGGGAAATGTAAGTGGCCCTGAATTACCAAAACTGTCTTGAAAAAGAACAAAGTTGGAGTACTCACATTTCCTTATTTTACAACTTATAACAAAGCTGTAGTAGTCAAAGCAATGTGGTCTTTGCACAAGGACAGGCATACAGACCAATGGAATCTAATTGAGAGTTCAGCTATAAAACCTCACAGCTTTGGCTAGCTAATTTGGACAAAGGTGACATGTCCACTCAGTGGAAGAATAGTCTCCTCAATAAATGGTCCAAGGCAACTGGATAGCCATATCTAAATGATTGAAGGTGGACACCTACCTCACATCATACACAGAAATTAACTCAAAATCTATCAAAGACCTAAATAGAAGAACTAAAGTTATAAAATTGCTAGAAGAAAACATAGGGAAACCTCATCAGGGCCTTGTTTAGGTGGCAGTGTCTTAGACTTTACACCAGAACCACAAGCAACAAAAGAAAATAAAAAGTAGAAAAATGGGACTACATCAAAATTAAAAACGTTTGGGCACCAAAGGACTTTATTAAGAAACTAGAAATATAATCTACACAGTGGGAGAAAATATTTGGAAAACATACACCTGGTAAAGGTTTAATATTGATTATTTATAAAGAACTTATACAACTCAACCACAAAAAGATATGTGACCCAATTAAAAAGTGTGAAAAAGATTTGAATAGAAATTTCTCTGAAGAAGGTATTCAGATAGCCATCAGCTATGAAAAGATGCTCAAGATCATTAGGCATCAGGGTAATGCAAATTACAAATCAAATCCCCAATGAGATCCCATCTCACACACAGTAGAATAACAACTATTTAAAAAATGGAAAGTAAGTTGTGGAGAGAATGTGGAGAAATAGGAACACTCATACATTGTTGGTGGAAGTGTAAAATGATGTAAAATGTAAAATGTTGGTGGAAAACAATATGACAATTCTATAGAAAGTGAAGTATAAAATTACCACTTGCCCCAGTAATTCCATTTCTAGGTATATACACCCCAAAATGAATGAATACAGGGTCTCAAACAGACATTTGCACACCATTGTTCATAGAAGCATTATTCACAATTGCTAAAAGATGGAAGCAACTCAAGTGTCCATCAACATATAAATGAATATACAAAATATGGTATATTATTCAGCCATAAAAAGGAATGATGTTCTGATGCATGCTACAACATGGACGAACCTTGAAGACATCATACTGAGTGAAATAAGCCAGACACACAGCAGCAAATACTGCATGATTTTAATTATATGTAATAAGTAGAATAAGCATATTTTTGAAGTCAGAAACTAGAATGCTGGTTGCCAGGGGCCCAAGTGGGGAAGGAGAATGGAGAGTTAATGTTTAATTGATACGTTGTTTCTTTATAAGGTGATGGAAAAGTTTTGGCAATGGATAATGGGGTTGGAGGCATAACTTTGCATATGTAATTAAAACCACTGAATTGTATATTCAAAAAGGAAAGAAAGGAAAGGTTAGGTTGTATATACGTTACTACACACACGCAAACCTGTAGAACTGTACATCGTGTAAGTGTGCTAAATTTAATGACAATTATAATAATATTTTTTCATGAATTGTGAATAAGATACCACATTCATGCACAATATTAATAAGAGGGAAGACTGTGTGTGTGAAAGGGGGGTGTATGGGAACTCTGTACTTCCTGCATGATACCTCTGTAAACCTACAAGTGCTTAAATTAAAATAAATGATTAAAAGTAGTGGATCCAGCTTGTCAGTTGGATATATATTTCACGACTCCAGGTGATTTTATCCATACACCTAATGCTAAAATTTAGATGAAAGATTATTACAGTACCTTAGTTTTGGTCCAGTACCAAACACTGGATGTTTTGTAAACCCTTGACTGACTGACTTTTCTTCCATCTCTAAGTCGTGCACATAAGACTGTCTAGTGCATTATTTAATAGAGTTTAATGGAAAGTGCATTGTATCTAGGAATTTGAAATCCTGGACTATAAACCTGACTCTGGCATGATCTAAATGTAGAACTTTCAAAAGTCACTTAATACTGACTTGTATTATGATGGTGTACTTGTATCAAATGATGGTATACTTGTATCAATATAAAAGCAATGGAATATGGATGGAATGTTTTGAAGTTGTTGACAAAAATACTTAACACATTCAAGATAAAAACATTAATCAGGGTGATTCCACTTGGCTTTAGAAGTGTCCATTCCATTTCTATGGAGCCTCCTTCATTCACTTTTTTCCTGAGAAAATGAGATAATTACTGCCTCTTGGAGCTTTACACCTTAGCAGACTGCAAAAGATTAGCTTTATTTATTATATTCTATATGTATTTGTTTGTATCCAATCTTACCCTTAAAACACAAAAGATGTTTCATTCCCTCATAATAATTGCCTATTTTTGAGACCTTACTACCTGCCAGAAACTCAAAATACCTTATTTCTAATTTTTAGGACAGCCATATGAGGTAGATCAGGGAAGTGGAGTGCTAAAATATTAAGTAAGTTTCCAGGTCAAACTGAAGTTAATTATGAGGGTGGGCGTGGGATCAACAAGGCAAAGTCCAACTTGCCTGTGCAACATCTAAGGAACTTTTCAAGGAAGGTATGTTGTGTTGTCAAGATTGCAAGTCTCTGTAGGCTCATTGTCTCACTATAAATAAATATGTCTTAACTCTGTTCCTCCTGAATTTTCTAGAGGCCATACTTCATGAGAAAATAATGTATACACTGGGACCATTCAATGCCCAGGCCATGGGGAGATACTCTACATCTGCCATTTGAGTAAATGCCTACCCAGGCAGTCAAAGTCAAGTTGAAAAGTAAGTCACAGAGACCTGGGTCAAATTCTACCACTCACTTGACTTATGAGTTAGACACATTGCTTAATGATTCTGAATCTCAGTTTTCTTATCTGGAAAATTGGGATAATAATATAAAATTATTTTGAGGATTAAGAAGACAATGCATATAAAGGACCTAGGACAGTACCTCAAAGAGAATAAGTGTTCAACACAGCCAGTGTAGACAACCCATCATCCTGCTCTCTCTACCTCCTGACCTTGACACACAAATGAGAAAAAATAATTATTGTATGTGTTGAAAGGATTTGAGTTCTTTAAAGCTCTTCCCCATCCTTATACTCTAATAATTTTAGTGACTAATGCAAAAACAGCAGGATTTGTTCCATTCAAAAGGATGGTTGCTCATTTCATTTACTTGTGCATTTAAAAAATATATATTCTCTTGATGTGAAATGTTTTTGAGTATCTTTTAAGTGTTGGGAAGTACTCTGGGCACTGGAGATAGGGTTAAGAATAAACTGGATATAGTCTTTGCTCCCATGGGATGAGGGAAGGCTATACTCAATTATTCTTTCAAAAACTAGTTATTGAACACCTACAATGTGTTGTGTCCTCAGCATTGGAACACAGGGAAGGAACAAAGCATACAGAAGCCTCTGCCCTTATGAAGTCTACATTTTAGTGGATGAGACAGAAAATAAATAGGATAAGTATGTAAAATATGTTTTAGGATAGTGACAGGAATGAGGGAGAGGAAGTGCTGGGAAGTATGGAATGCAATGTTAGATACATTGGCTATTGAGAAGGTGACACTGCAGTAATGACCAGAATTTGGTGAGGGACTATGCCATGCACATATCTGAGGGACCAACTTTCCAGATGGGGAACAGCAAATGCAAGACCTTCTTGTAACAGCATGCCTGGTGTGTTTGAGGAAGCACAAGGGGGTCATGTGGCTGGATTGATGGGAGCGAGGAACGGAGGAGGAGGAGGAGAGGGCAGAGAGATAACTGACAAGCAGATCATGTAGAGTTATGGGAGAGCCACTGTAAGGACTTTAGGTTTTACTCTGAGAGATAGGTTAGACATTGGAGGGTTTTGAGAAGGGTGACATGCTCTTGCTAACATTTCACATGATTGCTTTGGCTGTTATGTTTAGAACAGACTTACAGAAATTTTCTTAGGGGCCAGTATTTCTTTTGAGATATTTTGAGAATCTGGCCTCTAGCTGCAATTTTTACAGCTTCTTTCTTATCTACCCAATTGTGTCTAACATTCTGTTTTCTCCATACTGACCTGAGGCCCCATACCAAGGGCAGAAGGAGAATGATAATTATTTCTATATCATGTCTTCCTAGGAAAAGAGGTATTTTTGCAACAACATGCAAGATTTTATATAATTCGTGTCGTCTAGACTTGCAAAATGTTTAATCTTTTTCCTCTCCCACATGTGTGCAAGCACACATGTGTGCAAATGTCAGAAAATAATACCACCACATTTATTTCTTTGCATTCTGCTTTAACAGTCCTAACTTCATCTTCCACGCCCCCCACACAGACCCTGGCAGGTGCATGCCTAATTCTGGCTAGGGAGATGGGCATGTTATATTATATTATCAGATATTACTCTGTTATTTAACTGAAAACAAGGTGTGGAAGCAAAACTTCAAGACAATTGTCCTAGCCCTCGTCAAAGCAGATTTTCACTTCTAATTTCCTTGTATACAGAATTTCTGGAGCTGCCTGTTACAATTAAAACTTGTGATAAATGTTATGAAGGAAAATGTCAGCGTGCGTGATAGTGCATTAAAAGGGCAATTCCTTTAAATGGAGAGGATGGTCTGGGAAGCCTTTCTGTGAGCAGAAAGGAAAGTGGACCTAAAAGATGAGTGGGAGTTAGGTGAAGTGTATGTATATATTAGGAATGGTGGGGGGAGGGAGGGGTTCGGTGCAGGGGGTGGGGTGGTGGAGCAGGTAGGGAGAAAAGTACCCGGTCCAGGTAACAGTGTATATGCAGGCACCAAGGGAAGTGGTCAGTATGTTACAAGAACTGAAACACATCTCCATGTGGTTCAAACATAGTAAACTAGAAAAAAGAAAAGAGAAGAAAAGTGGTGTGATGTTACTCTGAAGATTGGTGGGAGACAGAGCAAGCAGAGCCTTTAAGGATCTATAAGGATCTGAAAAAGGTATGCTGGCAAAAAGACTTAAAGAAGGGTTTTACTTTTCTATTCCATCTTTCCTGCCTTCTTTTGGATTGAGGATTTTTTAGTATTCTATTTCAATTTGTCTATTAGCTTTTGGCTGTCTTTTTGCATAGGATTGTGAGCAGTTGATCCAGGGGTTACAATATACTTATGTAACTTTCACAGACTACTTAGAATTAATATTTTAGCACTTCAAGTAAAATGCCTTCAACCATACAAGTCCTCTCCTCCCCTGCTTTATGTTATAGTTGTCACATATATTACATTTATATACATTGTAAACCCTACCAGATAGTATTATATATATAAATATTGTTTTTAATGATCATACATATTTTAAAGGACTTAAGAGGAGAAGAGTTTATCATATTTAACCAAATATTTGCCATCTCCCTTTATTCCTGAAATTCCAGGATACCCTTTGTTATCTTTCCCATTGACCTGAAGAATTTCCTTTAGCAGTTCTTTAAGAGCGGGTTGTCTGGCAACAAATATTCTTAGTTTTCTTCATCTGAGAATACCTTTACTAAACTATCATTCCTGAAAAATGTATTTGCTGCATATAGAATTACAGGTTGACAGTTATTTTTCTTTAGCAAATTAAAGATTTTGCCTCACTATCTTTGGCCTGTAAAGATTTGAATGGAAAATAAGCAGACGTTAGAATTTTAGTCCCCAATATGAATATCATTTTTTTCTGACTGCCTTCTATACTATGCTATATTGTTTATAGCAATTTGATTATGATGGGTCTGAGCATAGTTCTATCTGAATGTATTCTGTTATTGTTTCAGGTTTGCTGAGCTCCTTGAAACTGTAAATTTATATCTTTCACCAAATTTGGAAATTTTTCAGGCATGATTTCTTCAAGTATATCTTTGTGTGTCAATCTCTTTCTGTTCTTCTATTGGGGCTCTTATGAAATTGATGTTAAACCTTGTGATATTGTCCCACAGGCCCCCGAGGTTCTGCGTATTTTTTTCAACTTTTTATCTCTCTGTTCTTCAGTTTGGATAATTTCTATTGCTCCATCTTCAAAATTATTTGCTCACTTCTCTTTCATCTCCATTCTGCTATTGAATCCATTTAACAAATTTTAATTTCGGTTATTGTATTTACAATTATTAAATTTCCACTTCTTCTGTTAAACTTTATTTTTCTGCTGAGAACTTCAAGAGTGTTCACCTTTGCCTCATAGATCATGATTATATTAATTGCTTTAAAGTCTTTGTCTGATAATGTAAACCTCTTTTCCCATGAGAATTGTTTCATTTCTCATGGTTCTTTGTATGTTGAGATTTTTGGACTGTTTCCTGGGAATTAAGAATTTTATCTTGTGTGACTCTGGGACCTGTTAAAGTTGCCTGGAAAATCCCCCACCCCCACCCCGCCCCAGCGGACAGTCAACCTGCTTAGTTTTAAACTGCAAGTTCTGTGTCAGCTTCTGTTTGAATGTCAGTTCAGTTTTCAAATCCTCTTCCATGCTATTTTAGTCTGTCTCTGCATGGGCCACTCAGGTGTTACTCCAGAACATGGGCAGAGGTTTATATGGTAGTTCAGTCTCCAAAGCCTTTGCTATGCTTCTTTGTGTCTGTTAGCTATATTCACAACTAGTAAGTGAGCCAGGGTCTTTCGTTGGTTCTTTCACAGAATTAGGGGGATTGCCCTTCTCCAGTTTTCTCTTCCTAGAGATTTCTACCACACTTTTTGGCACCTAAATGTCCTTTTTCCCAATTCTTCGGACTAAAAAGACGGCTTTTTTTCTCAGAGTTTTAGCCCCCTGCACGCTGCCTTTTCTGCATGATTGGTGCCGCCCTCAAGGTGAACAGCAAGAAATAGAGAGATTAAAGCCTAATAGTCTTTAGACCTCAGGGGCTCACTGTCCTGATCCTCTGGCCAGAAGGATAGTTTTCTCTTGGAGTTTTAGGTTCTGCTGCTGCTGTAGTGTAGCTCTAATGAGGGCTAATATTGGGGCAGGATTGGAATAGAACAGAAAGGAAAAGGAAAAAAAAAAAAAGGAAACACAACAGATTCTCCCCACATCCTCCAGCTCACAGAGTCCCCTTTTCCTGATCATCTGGGAACAGGGGGTTTCTCTCAGTTATTCCATTGCCCATTCTGCAGCAGTGCTGCCCTGTTGTCAAAGCTGACAGGTAGGAGTGGGGAAAAGCTCGCCATAGTACAGGTTGTTCTCCAAACGCTGCTTATCTTCCCCAGTCCATCTGTTATTGCTGGATTTTCCGAGTCCTTGGGGAGTTGCTTTTGTATTCTGTCTAGAGTTTTAGTTGTAGTGAGTGGATGAGATAGGCTGTAGTGGGTTTACTCTGTCTTGGCTGGCACTAGAAGTTCATTGACGTGTTTTAAATAGTGGCCAGCAGACCTGAAGGATACTTTATAGTAACCCAAATTTCCTTCATCCATTTAAATATTTCATCATGGTTTTTTTTTTTTGCCCAAAATGAGAAACTGGAGAAATAACTAGAAAGAAGTCCCTTTAAAGTTGGAAAAATTTATGTAATGGTTGAGTTATGCCAGCAAGCTAATAAAAATGCTATCTATGGCTACTTAAACAGTTCCCCAAATAACATTATATCACATAGATGTAAATAAAATATAGGCTTTTACCACTTTGCCTTAAGGAAGGTAATATAGACAGTTAAATCAAATATCTATTGTAATTTTGTCGACCCTGCCATAAATATTCTGGACTATTATTGTGCTTATGGGTTTACTGGCACTGATAGTGTGCATTTTCCCTACCAGTCTTTGCCCAGTGGATTTCTCCACTAAAGCATGTGTTTGATTTCCAAGTTGACAACTCTACACACTCAAGCACATTTGAAGAAATCACTTAAATTTCAAGGTCGGTAGGAGGAAATATGACTCAAAGTACACACATATTTTCAGTAATGTAGTCCTAGACTTCTTCAGCAACGGAAAAAGAAAGAACAGTGGAATGCTACTCAAACAAAACAAAACAAACAAACAAACAAACAAACAAAAGACTTAGAAATCAATATAGTCTTCAGTGACATCAGCAAAATAAGACTTTCCCATACGGAAAGCCAGTTTAACATTCTCAGTTTGTTTGTGTTTAATTTGACTTTCTGGGTTCACCGCCGTGCGCGCCAACTATCCAACTCCTTACTTGTCTCAATCCCAGGCCCTAAACGACCCGGACTGACATCCGAGGCGCCGTGTAGACGGGAATGAAACGGCGGCGGGAAGATGTTCTAGTCTCCCAACACGCTTCAGCGCCACGTGGGCTGCTCCGCCACCACCTGGCTGCTGAAACGGGAAAACCTGAAGGGGAACGCGGTGAAGACCTGCGAGGAGATCCTCAATTACGTGCTGGTGTGACTGCAGTCCCCGCCCCTGGCCTGCTGCGGCGCCGCTTCTCTCTCTCTACCTGTAGGCCCAGCTCCAGGTCGCGGTGACCCGGGTCTCCTTTCAGCAATGCCAGCACCTGGTGGAGGACGTCCAGCACATTCTGGAGCGCCTGCACCGGGCCCAGCTGCAGATCCGCATCAATATGGGGGAGCTTGACCTACCTAGCCTGCTGCTTCCCAACGGCTTGGCCATGATGGAGACCCTGGAAGAAGCTCCCGACCGTTTTTTGGGATGATGTCTGTGGACCCCGGACTTCCCAGGCCCTGGAATTTCCCTCAGATTCGACACCTCTTAGAGGCTGCGACCCCGAGACCCCTCCTGAAGTCCCTATGGAGCCCAGGAAGCCAGGCTCTTTCCTGGTCACTATGCTGCTGCTCGAGGCCATCACCCTGGAGGAGGCAGAGCCCATATGCGTGCTGCAGACCAAGGGTGAAGGGGACCTCCCAGAAGTCAGCCGCCCAGACCTTGCTTGACCTGCTGATTGCTGAGGAAGAGGAAGCTATCTTGCTAGAGGAACATTCACGAGCCAGGCCTCCCCCTACCCTGCCCTGGATGAGTCCAAGGAGGAGGCCGGGACCTTGGAGGCTGAAATTACAGTCCCCCCACTCTCCCCTCTGATTCCTGCAGGGATGGAGGGGGCAGCAGAGTCACTGCCAAGCCAGGTCTTTGGCCCCGAGGAGGTGAAGCCAGCCCTGGGAGCCTGGGGCCCTGCCTGCCACATCCAGGCAGATTCCTGGGAGCACCTGCCCAGCTGCAGCAGATGAGGGTCCTGCATTCCGGGTGCTTGCAAAGGGGAAGGGGCTTGTGGGTGAGAACTGGGACCTAGGGTGCTGTTGCAGCGGTGGTGCCCCACCCCCCAGCTGCATCTGCTGGCCCCACCCAGACCACAGAAGAGGCCCCCAGTGTCTCCACCTCCTGCTTGCTGCCTCCACCAGTTACTCTTCTGAGACGAGACTCAGATCTCCCGGGAGAAATTCCAGGAACAACTCCAAATCAGAACTCACTGCTGGGAATGTCCAATGGTGCAGCCTCCAGAGAGGGTGACCATCAGTCCTGCAGAGCAGCTCCAAACCCCAGCTCACACTGGCCACCTACCCCCAGAACCACTGGTTTTCTGTTTTCTGGACCCACTGCATCCACCTGCTGCCAAGGGTCCTTAGACATAGGCCACCTTGGGAGCCTGAAGAGGAGGCTGCTGAGAGGGAGGAATCACCTGAGGAGGAAAGGAGAAGGACTGAAACTTTACCTGATATTGAGGTCCTGAGGGAAGCCCAGGAGCCCAGCGGTCCCCTCATGCTGTCTTCGGAGCTCTCCCTAGAAACGCTGAAGAGAAGTCCTGCACCAGCCTCATCCCCCTGGAAGAGCAGTGGGCCTGGGCTGAGGCAGAGCAGCCACAGCCCCCTGCATTGCCTGTGGTGCCAGAACTCCCTGAGGTGCCCTTGGAGATGCCTTTGGAGCTGCCCCTCGAGCTCAAGCTGCTTTCGCTGGAGGCCATGCACAGGGCAGTGGCACTGGAGCTGCAGGCCAACAGGAAGCCCAACTTCAGCAGCCTGGTGGCACCTCTCAGCCCCCACAGGATGGCTGCTCAGGTCTTCTACCTGCTCCTGGTGCTCTCAGTGCAGCAGATCCTTTGTGTGTAACAAGAGAAATCATAGGAGTGCCTCCTGATCCAGCCAGGGCCCTGATTCCACTGCAGTTAGAGCCTGTTTACAAAGCTGCCAGGAAACCACTTACACTAAACCATGCTTTTCCTCACTGGGGGTGGGGTGGGGTGGGGTGGGGTTTGTTTTTCTTTATGTCTTTTATATATATGGAAAAGGTGAGAAGAGGTTTAAAAGCTTCTTTTCATTGTGTATAGATAGAGGAGAACCCTCTGTGTAGAGATAGATGCCAAGATAATTATTCTGAAATTTCACTCTCATTGTCTAGCTTCTCTATTCAGATGTCTTCAATTGTTTCAAATATCTATCCAAATATATATTTCACCATGATCCAGCTATCTACTGTTGACACTTTGAAAGTGACTACGAATTCCTCACTCAATTATGATCTCAAGGGCAAGGCCTATGTCCTGTTCACCTACCATAGTAGACAATAAATCGCATACTTTTTTGCCTTTTCTCAATCTTATCAAAACTTGTTGGATATGGTTCAAATATGATGTACTTCAAAAAATTCTTGTTTAACTTGGAAGGCCTCAGTGACCTCTCTCTTTTGTGTAATTATTTCATTCACTTTTACATTTAATGTATTCTCATATTCACTCTAACTTACGCTTAGTACAGCTTGCACTATTGGGGAGATTGTAAGCTTCTTGTGGGTAAGAAAGCCATCATTTGCTTTTTGCACACTGCAGAGTATATAGTGTAGTGCTGTGTACCTGGAGGATATTAAGCAAATAATTGATAAGTTTAATTGAAAGTCAATACTTCCTTTATACTCAGCAGGCATAAAAATATATACTTTCCTATTGCATCATTAATTCTCTTCTCAGTTTCTCTCCTCCACTGTTCACTCTAAGTAGATTTATTCTCAGTTCTAAAAGACTCAGTAGCTCTAAATGGATTTTGAAATCTCTCCAAGATTGCTATTTCTGAGATAGATTTGAGTAATAAAAAATGAAATTAATTTTCTCTATAACTGTTCACCATCCTTTTAAACAAAGAAATATCATTGATTTCCCTCTGGTTTCTCAGCAGTAGCTGGCAGAAATAGAAGTGAGATTCCTGACCTGCAGGATGTTATACCTGTGCAGCTGAACAATGCTTGGGAGGGGGAGGGGTTTGTTGCCATTGTTCTCTAGAAATTGAATAAATTGGGTGGATATTTGGCAGTTTGGTGAGACATAGCAGAACAAAAAAAATATATTAGTTTCTGTCACAATTTAGTCAGTTTCTGTATATGAACCACTGGACAAAAAGCCTCTTAGGACAATTCCCTAGATATAGGGGTTAAAATAAAGAGGAATGTTTTGCCTGTTAATGACCATATGTTTATAATCACCAACTATTTGAAATACCTTCCTCAGCAGCAGACACCTGTTCACCTAAAAATTCATCTGTCATTTTGAGATAGGGTCAATTGTGTATTGACATATTGTATTAATTTTAATACAAATTTATGATCTTGAAATTTTTTAAATACATCCACTTACCTTGATGCCTCTTGTTAATATTGAAGAGTAATGGAAACTAACAGCAGTTTTTTCAGTGATTCAAAAGTAGTGATTGGCAAAGGTAGTAATCTTTAATAAAGCAGTTGTTCAGCATATTTTTCCTAAGGGAAACACAAAAAAATGAATTGTTAAAATATCACATAGCTGAATTGTTCGCACATTGGGTTTGTAGTTGACTAATCATATGAGAATATTGGCTTTTGACTTTTATAAATTTCAAATTTGTCTTCTATTAAACCTTATTTAAGTTTATCCTATTTTCATTCGGACTACAGGTATTGTATGTCCATTTCAGAGCAGTTTTATTTCCAGATTCATCTGATGATTTTTTTTGTAATTCAGAATCTTTACCTATTTTTCCTGCCTTTAAAAAGCTGTTGCTCAGCCGTCCCAGTTGTCTAGAGAAGATTAATGAAATTCTGTTGACATGATGGCAGTAATGGGTCAATTGTGCCCTGTATGAAATGAAGCAAAGTGGCAGTATATAATCTGTCCATTCTTGGCCAATTAGCATAGTCCTATCTTAAGGAGATACTGAAGGAGCAAGGATGATAATGTGATTCTAATTAGCTGGTTCAGTTTTTTTCATTGCAAAAGGTACTGAGACTATGAAAGGTCTTTAGTCATTAGAAAATGCTGTAAATTGATGATTTATTCATAGATGATATTCAACTTAAATGCTAAAATTACTTTGCTGAATTAACGCAAGAATTTGAGAAAAATCTTTATTTGAATATAATAAATATTAGATTAGATTTGCTCATAATTTCCATCTGCATATATTAAAAAAAAGCTAAGTACAAAAATATGTGTGCCTAGGATTGAAAACTGAGAAACTAACCAACCAACAATTGGGAATCATACATTTAAGATTTATTCTACTAAACCTTCAGTGTGTTCTCTGCTTTTCCTTGTAGATTTTGAACAGACTGAGGGCAGTGCTATTCATTTCTGTATCCTTAGAACTTGATGCAGTACCTAAATATAATGGGTGGAGAATAAATATTTGAGGAATATATAAGTAAATGTGCAAATGGGATTTTAATTTAATGAAAACATCTCTGAGATTAGCAGAGTCCATTGGAAATAAAATCAGGGGTTAGGTTTTACATTTGTGTCCCAAGCCATACTTGTGGTCATTGACTAATGTAGGATAAGGGTTAGGTTTAAAGCTAACCTTACATCAGAACTGCATAGCACATGGATTCCTTGAGGTAGACTTTGTGGGTGGTCCATGGAATACAGCATGAATATATTTTTATGCTATAACTGTTTTCCATCTTAAGGCATCAATATTCACTTCTATGAAAGGAAGTCTCTGTGTCACCTGTAGCAAGAACTTGGTTACTCCAATTTAAATATCACCTGCATGGCTTAGTATACACTGGGCATCTGACTATCTGTCTATCTACCTATATATCTAATCTATCTAAATTTTATATATATATATATATATATATATATATATATATATATATATATAATTTTCATAATATATATAAAATCTGTCTTGTCATTCCAAAAGGCATATCTGAAAAGGTGATAATTGCTTTATGGCTTACAATTAAGTGATCACTGCAGTTAATGCTCACAGAGGAACTTGCATATTTTTTTTCAATTTGGTACAGTTCACTGTTTCCCCACAATTAATATAATGATATACCTAATGAGAAAATAGTAGAATATGGCCAAAAAAGTTAAATTAGTTTATCTGTTTTGGGCTGGGAAAACTGCCATTAATTTACTCATGGGCTTCCTTATATAATAAACCATTGCACATACAGACAGATTTTAGTTTGATTTCACTCTTTCCCTTTTAATTTAAATTTTATTTTTAGGCTGAAATTGTGAAAATATTTGCCATGGGAAAACAGTGTATTCAATAATTACAAGCTGTTAACTTTCGGCTTATCATGAGACACCGCACAACCTAATGAGCCTATTTTAGGTAGCCTTTGCATAAAACAAAACAAAAAGTCATTAAAGGCAATGTTCTATCTTTTCTTAAGTTTTAACAATTATTGAGGCTCTATTATCTGACTATGTGTCTGCTAAACTCTGGGTACTGAGGAGAGAAAGAGTGAGGAATATGATGAAGGCAAGTCCCTTGACTATAAAGGCAGTTACCCTCGACTGTAAAGGAGGAAGAGGTGAGGATATGCTGAGGGTTGGCTCAGCATGGATTGTCAGAAGACTAGGAGTTGAGTTGTAGTTTATAGTGTTTTACTCTGGACATCAAGATTGCTGCAACAAGGAAAATTGTTTGCCTGAAAAAGTGGAAGCTTTTCAAGGCTGTAGAGTTTGCAGGAAGTTTTATAAGCAGAAAGAAGGAAGCTGGCTAGGTTTTGTTGATTGGAGGGGGGCCTGTTAATCTTATAGGGGTGCATTAAGTGTAAATGGGCCTTACTTTTAATTGGGCTAGGTGTGTGTAACTGGAGGCTTAATTGGTTTATCAGTGTTGAGTGTCCTGGTAGGGATTTTCCAAGGAGGATATTTGTCACACAATTCTATGCTAGCTTGGGGAATTTAACTTTTGTGTTGATTCTGAGAAAACTCAGGAGCTGTTTTTATTATATTTATCAGTATCTATATGGAACAAAGGTGATGAGTGGCTATTTCAGCTCAGTCAATAGTACAGGTGCCCCCATCCTAGGTACAGAAGGGCACAATCGACAGGGGTTTTATGAGAGCCAGAAGCAAGGAAAGGGCTGCTCCTATATCTTATCTCAAAGGCTTAGTTCTTAGTACAGCAGCATTCTGGGTCTGAGACCTCTTTGCCTAAAAATTGTTGAGTGAATTCAAATAGGAGAAGAGCTGAAGTCACACTTGCCAAGGGTTAAATCTAATGTATCAATGAAATCTATATTCTTAACAATTGGATAAGCTGCACACTCCCAAAATCTGTCCCTTGATTAGATTAAAAATGTTTTCTCCGAAGTTGAATACTGTTAAATTATACTAAGGCAGGGGATTCCGTCAGACAATAGAGTTGAGAGAAATGTTGATAAAGTTGGAAGGACAGATGGGAATCCAACTTTAATCCTGAGATAGTACCTCACCTGGATCTAAGCAATATGTTTATTTACTCCTCTTTCTTGAAAGATAGTTTTATGAAGGCAATTCTAGGATGACAGTTGTTTTCACTAACTTCAAAGATATTTTACCTTGCCTGCCTAATTGTCATTCCTTCAGAAGTGATTTCTCTTTTCATTTGGGTTGCTTTAATCTCCTTAGTATTTTGCTCTTTGCACTTTGTTAGAATGAGTTAGGTGTGGATTTCTTTTTATTTATGTTGCATGGTACCAAATATGATTTCTCTATTTATAGACCTGAGTGATTCAATGGTTTTGGAAAATTCTCAGCCACTGTATCTTCTAAGATTGCCTCTCCTCCAACTTCTTTCTTGGACTGTGATTAGTTGTTTTAAGATCTTCTCATTCTATACTTCATATTACTGAAGACTTACTCTCATATTTTGGCTCTCCTTATTTACATGCTACAGTCTCAATTTTTTCAGTGCTTTCTTTCAGTGCAGTTATTCTCTCCTTAGCTGTACTAACCTGATATTTTACACATTCATTGAATCAAATTATTTTTTTATATTTAAAATTTAATTACCTCTTTCTTTTTTAAATCCTTCACAGTCATGCTTGATAGTCTCTTATACATTTCTCATATTTGTGATTTCATGTTTTATTCTTCAGCATTTCATTTGTAGTTATTTTATATTCTCTTTCTGGCCATTCCAAAACTGAGGTCTGTTATTGTTCTTTGTTCTACTCTCACTCATGGTGGCTTGTCTCCTTCTGGGTTTTTTCTTTTTGACACTGAGCTACATTTGTTAATTTAAACTTGTAGGCCTATATTGTACATGCTTTCCTGCAGAAAATATTTGCATTTGCTTCTTTCCGAAGACAAACAGTGCTTTATGACTATTGTAGATTGAATTTCTCAGGAAATAGACCCAGAGCTGGAGATTTTCATGTGGGAGGTTTCTTGTGGAGTGCTACTGTGAGGAGGAGAGGGCAGCAGGATTGGGCAGAGGGAGAAGTTGAACAGTGATACAATTTCAGCATAGACCTCAGTTGAACCTATGGGAGCTCGGGAGTTCGGATACATTCAGAGTTGTCCCCCAAATTAAGGCCATTGGGCTGAACATTCACATTCCTACATCAACTATTTATTAGATGTGGTGTCCACCAGGGTGTGGGTGTAAGATTGGGTGCCCTTATCCAAGGGTAATTCATGGAGAAAGATGTAACTGTAAGCTACTAGCAGCCCACACTACCAAGATTTGGGGGGAGGGGGCTCCCTTTTATCCTAAAGGGAGGGATGACCCCATTTTCTGAGGAAGCATATGAAGAAATTTGGTGGGAAAAACTACAGCCTCTGGCAGCTACAGTTTTTCTCAAGGCTGTAATTGATAATTTTCATCTTCTACTAATCATCTTAGTTTTCTCTTACCATGCCTAGCATCTCTACAGTTTTAAGTGACCTACCTGGTGGAGTGACACAGACATTCAGCCCTTAGGAGCGTGAGCTCCTGCTCAACACACTCTTCTCAGGCTGTGGCTGTTGCACTTGTCTGCTTAGAACAAAATTGGGTAGAGTCCTACCCGTGGATTCCCTGAATGCCAACATATTCTTTCTTGCACCTTTCTTTAATTCGGCATTATCCCTAGGAATATGGTTTTGTAGTCAGGCTTCTCTAGAGAAACAGAACCAACAGGAAATATAAACTCAGTAAAGGTGAAGTTGATTTCCCCAAGAGCAGCTGACTGGCTGAAGTAAAGATAGAAATTATTCTTTCAGATGGCTGAAATCCCTCACTTTTTTTTTTTTAATTAAATTCAGTTTTATTGAAATACATTCACACACCATACAATCATCCATGATATACAATCCACTGTCCACAGTATGATAACATAGTTATGCGTTCATCACCACAATCTATCTCTGAACATTTTCCTTACATCAGAAAGAACCAGAACAAGAATAAAAATAAAAGTGAAAAAAGAACACCCAAATCATCCCCCCATCCCACCCCATTTGTCCTTTAGTTTTTAATCCCCATTTTTCTACTCATCCATACACTAGATAAAGGGGGTGTGATCCACAAGGTCCTCACGATCACACTGTCACCCCTTGTAATCTACATTATTATATAATTGTCTTCAGGAGTCCAGACTGCTGGGTTGGAGTTTGGTAGTTTCAGGTATTTACTTATAGCTATTCCAATACATTAAAACCTAAGAGGTGTTATCTATATAGTGCATAAGAATGTCCACCAGAGTGACCTCTCGACTCCATTTGAAATCTCTCAGCCACTGAAACTATTAAGTCTCATTTTGCATCCCCCTTTTGGTCAAGAAGATACTCTCAGTCCCACGATGCCGGGTCCACATTCATCCCTGGGAGTCATATTCTGCATTGCCAGGGAGATTTACAACCCTGGGAGTCGGGTCCCACGTAGTGGGGAGGGCAGCAAGTTCACCTGTCGAGATGGCTCAGTTAGAGAGAGAGAGGGCCACATCTGAGCAACAAAGAGGCACTCAGGGGGAGACTCTTAGGCACAGTTACATGCAAGTTTAGACTCTCCTTTGCAGTAACGAGCTTCATAAGGGCAAGTCCCATGATCGAGGGCTCAGTACATCAAACCGCCAGTCCCAATGTTTGTGACAACATCAACACCAGTCCAGGTGAGGATGTCCAACACAGCCGCACCTTCCCCCAGATCCTCAGGGCTGGGGAGGGGGAGGCTGTAAATATATTTTTTATCTGCCCAAATTACTCTGGGATGTGTCACTATTTCACTCCAGCCTATACTAACCTACCGTATTTCACTTCCTATTCAAAGTTCCATGCAATTATGGTGTTTGAACAAATCAACTGTAGAGTTGTACTGTTTAGAAAATTTAGATCCTGTACCAAATAGATATCTCTTCCCTTGGTCTCATATGGAAGTTGAAGTTTTAAAACACAATCAATTTCAACCTTTACCCTTTGGCCTGACTTGCCCTGGTCTTAACCAGACCTGCTTCATTCATATCATTAATTGAAGTCTGGGCTCTTTTTCAGCTTTTTTTTTTTTTTTTGTCAGTGGCTGTATGCACTAATACTGACATTCATATCTGCCGAGCTCTAGCTCTGAGTTTCAGGTGTTTCAGAGATATGCATTATTCCAGAGACCAATCAGGTTATATGCTAGGTGATCAGCATCTCAAAGTTTAGAGATAGACATTACAATTCAGGGATAGAGTTAACTGCTGTAAGAGCTTACAATCTAGGGACTATTACAATTATTATGTCCACGTTAGGCTATGTTCTAAGATTCAATTCTGAGTTTACACATTATAGTTAGTCCATATTGGTGAGGCATTAAAGTGTTTGCCTTTATTTCTGGTGTACTTCACTCAAATACTGTGTACAGGATCCATTCACCTTGTTGTGTGTCTCACAGCTTCACTCCTTCTTGTAGTTACTCAATGCTCCACTGTATGTGTACACCACAGTACACCATTCCATTCTTCAGTCAATGTACCCTTAGGTCATCTGCACCCTTTGCAAATCATGATTACTGCCTCCATGAACACCAGTTTGCAAATGTTCATTCATGTCTCTGCTCTCAGATCTTCAAGTGACATACCCCATAATGAGGTTGTAGGACCTTTTGGTCCCCACATACTTAACTTTTTGTGGAACAACCACACTGACCTTCAGAAAGGCTACACCATTCTACCTGCTCCTCAACAGGTAGATAGGTACATCCCTCTCACCATGTTTTCTCCAACACTTTTACTCCTATATATATTTTTCCCACAATTTTATAGAGTTATATTCACATACCATACATTTATCCACAGCGTACAATCAGTTGTTCATGGTATCATCATAAAGTTGTACATTTATCACTATAATCAGCACTTGAACATATTGATTACTACAAGAAAAATTGTTTTTTTTTTTTTTTTTTAGCAATAAGAAAAAAATGATAAAAAGAAAAATAACATGTCATGCAATACAATATACTAGTAAGGACAGGAAATAACACCACTACCAAGAATCCCATATTCCTCCCCTGTATCCCCCTCTCATATACACGAAATCCCTCACTTTTAAGGCCCCCCACTGATCAGATGAGAAGATATATTGCTGAAGGCAATCTCCTTTGTTGATATAGATGTAAACAGCTGTAGATACAATCAACTGACTAATGATTTAATAAAATGCCTTCACAGATAGGATCAGACCAGTGATTTCTTAAGCAAACAAATGGTCACCATAACCTAGCTAAATTAACACCTGAGATTAACCATCGCATATGATGACTCTTTTCCTTATCTTTTAGCATGAGGAATTAAAAATGACTGCCTAGCAATCATAGCTTGAATTTTAATGGAACTCTTAACTGTTTCTTCTGATGAAAGCCTTCCTTCTTTGGGAACCAGGGCCTGTAGTCAAACATAGGGTAAATTTGTAGGGACAAAAAAGATAAATTACTCAAGTGGGTTACTGGGAGTGATAATAAGTAGTGTTATTCTTACCTCAAGTGCTTGGTTTCTGGACCATATTTTCAAAGGTGGGAAACTATAGAGTGGGAATTGATTGAGGGTATATATTGCATCCTAGAAGGTAGTTCCTTGTTCTTGCAGGGTATCTTTTCAAGCTATACTATCAAAAGGCTCACAGTGGATACCATTGTCATATGAAAACTGTTGCATATCTTTTGCTGTAAATTGGTTTCCTTATTCTATGTCATTATTGAGTAGGACCCCATGTCAGTGGACAAAATATTCAGTAAGCTTTGGATAGTGGTGCTAGGTAAGGCAAATACATTCCTGGAATATATATTGATCTCAATTGTGATGAATAACTGCACCTACCAAAGTAAAAAAGATATAATCACCTTAGCCTGAAGTGGCTGATTGGATTCCTCAAGATATAGGGCTATTCTGGGGGCTCAGCACTGGTCTCTGTTGCTGAGAGTTTAGACATTGGTAGTGGAAGAAAGTAAGTCTGTCTGGATCAGTGGGAATCCATGTTGTTGGGCTCATCATATAAAGCCTCCATTTTTTGTCACCAGGGCTAGGTGATGTGATCAGTGTGAACTAAGGAAGATGTGTCGATGCAGCATCAGTTTATGAAAAGCGTTCTGGGCCTTCTGCTTGTACAGTTAATCTGTGCCTTCTCACTCTGCTCATGCCCAGTCCTGGATGTAAGTCTTTCAACCTATGATGGAATGATATTGGGCCCATCCAAAACTATGCTCATTATAGGCAGCTCTGGCCTCATGGTCACCTGAGATCCCATTGTAAGTCTCTCTGTCTTTATTGAAACTAGTACTACGCCAGAGGTTGTTTCTGAATGGTGCAGGGTTCTCTGCTACAGATGCCATAACTTTGCTCCAGAACCCTAAGGTTCTATGTTGTTATATTACTATTGGGGCTTGTCATAAATTCCAGTTGGATTCTTTTCCTTCCACACATACCTCTATCATCATGGAATCTGCCAGGTCATATGACCCAGTTTTTAGGACTGTTCCTATGACTGCCTCATATTCCTACAGATCCATTTCCTGCTCTGGACCCCACTCAAAGCTGGATGATTTTGTTATCACTAGGTAAATGGGCTGGGGAAATATCCCAAATGTGAAATATTCTCCTTCTAGAATTGAAAGAGGTGTTCTACTAATTGTGCTTTCTTCTTATTGAATAGGGAGTTGGTGAAACATGAAATGATTTGGCCTCTACATTTATGGGAATTTTCTGTCATGACCCAGTCCACTGGACCCCCAAGTACTTCACTGATGCTATGAATCCCTGAATTTTCATAATTGTTATCTTCCACACTCTGGAGTGATTATGTCTGAGCAAGTCCTCCAATTTACTTGCCACTTTTTGCTTGTCTGGTACAATTTATGTAATATACACAATATAGTTGACCAATGTTATGTTCTGTGGAATGTCTTGGTGGTCAGATGCCTTTGGATTATACCATGTCAGAGGGAGGGAGAGTTAACAGCACTGGGACAAAATAGTAATGTCTACTATTGTTCATCCCATGTGAATGCAAACTGCTTTGATTCTAATTCCTGTTAGAAATTAAAGAAAACAATATCCATTTATACCAAAACCACTTACCATGTACCTGAGGCTGTGTTAATCTGTTTTCACATAACTAATTTATCCAGGATAGTAACTGCAATTTGGGCTACTAATCGGTTAAGTTTGTAGTTGTCTACTGTCATATGCCAGGACCCATATGTCATATGCCAGGACCCATCTGCTTTTTAAAATTGTTTTTTGTTTGTTTTTCTGTGGTGGTAGTGGTGGTGCTATTGAAATAAATAGGAAAATACTTGGGAATATCCCCCCTGTGACTTTTCAGTCTTTAAGGATTGTACTAGAACTAGCCATTCCCCACCCTCCCACCCCAGGATGTGATATTGCATTATTTTACTTTGCTTAAGTGCTAATTTTTTTTATTAAGGTACCATTACATACAATAAAATATATGCAGTATAAGTTTATAGTTTGACCAATTTTGGTAATTATATATAATCAAGTAACTAACACCACAATCAATATATAGATCAATTTCCTTATTTTAAATAGTTCTCTGTTCCCCTTTGCTGTCAATCCCTTCTCCACCCCAAGGCCCAGGAAACCACTGATCTTATTACTGTCAATGTAGTTTTGCCTTTTCGAGTGTTGCAAATAAATGGAATCATATGGTGTGTATTGTTTGTGTTTGATTTTTTTTTCAATTAGTATAATAATTTTGAGACCAATCCATGTTGTTGCATGTATCAGTCATTCTTTTCTTTTTATCACTGAATAGTTATCTGGTCACCTCTAGATATATATAAGTTGTATCTAGACTTTGGCTATGATGATTAATGCTGACATAAACATTAATGTTTAAAGGTATGCTTTCATTTTTCTTGAGTGAATATGTAATCGTTGAATTTATCAGGACAATGATAATTGTTTAACATCATAAGATAGTGCCACACTTTTTTCCAAAGTAGGTATACAATTTTGCATTCCTGCCAGCAATATATGAGAAGATCAGTAGCTCCTTATCCTTGCCATTTGGTATTGTCTTTTTGTCATTAGCCATTCTAGTGACAGTATAGCAGTACCTCATTTTGGTTTCAGTTTCATTCTTTGATGCCTAGTGATGTTGAATATCTTCTCATGTGCTTATTGGCCATTCACAGATGTTCTTTTATAAAGTATTTTTACAAATCTTTCACCCATTTTTAAAAATTGGGTTGTTTGTCTTCTTCTTATTGAGTGATAGGATTTCTTTATATATTCTAGTGCAAGCCCTTTTTAAGATATATATTTTACAAAACTTTCTTCAGGTCTGTGGCTTTACTCTTTTTTTCCGTTAATTTTGTTATTCAAGGAGCAAAAATTATTAATCATGATAAAATCTATTTTATGAATTTCTCTTTTTTAATTTGTGCTTTTTGTATCCTATTTTGGAAATCATTGCCTAACCCATTTTTTTTTCTTCTACAGCTGTATCATTTTTACTTCTCACATTTAGATCTATGACCCATTTTGAGTTATTTTTGTGTATGATCTGAGGTAAGGGTTGAAGTTCATTTTTCTCATGCAGATATCCAATGTTTCAGCACCATTTGTTGAAAATACTATCTTTTCCCTCTTGAATTACTTTAGCACCTTTGTTAAAAATCAGTAGACCATATTGGTGTTGGATCTATTTCTGGACTCTATTCTGGACTGATGACTTATATACCTCTTCTTTTACTAGCACCACACTGTCTTGATTGCTACGGCTTTACAGTATTTGAAATCAAGTAATGTAAGTTTTCCAAATTTATTCTTCCACTTCAAAATTGTTTTGGATAGTCTAGGTCCTTTGCCTTTCCATATAAATTTAAAATCTGCTTGTCAATTTTTTTAAAAGTAACTGTTGAGATTTTTATTAGAATTGCATTGAGTCTATGGATACATTTGGGAAGAATTGTCCATCTTATCAATTTTGAGTTTACCAATCCATGAACACTTACTATGTCTCCATTTCTTTAGGTGTTTTGAAATTTTCCTTTGTAATAGTTCATTGTTTCCAGTATACAGTTCTTTAATATATTTGGTTAAATTTATCTATAATTATTATATTTTAGGTTATTATAATTGGAATCATTATATTTTTAATTGTTTGTTGATAATATCTAGAAATGCAATTGATTTTTGAATATTTACTCTGCAATCATGCTAAATCTGTTTTTTGGATTTTGTAAATTTCTCTAGACTCCTTTTATGTCTTCAACATAAACAATAACATTGTCTACAAAGACAAGTTTACAGACTTTTCCAAGATATGTATCTTTGATGTATTATTTTTGCTTTATTGTACTGTCTAGGGCCTCTAGTACTTAATCAAATAGAAGTGGTGAGAGTAGATCTCCTTACTTTGACTATGATGTCAGCTGTAGTTTTTTAAAGGTGCCCCTAAATAGGTTAAAGGAGTTCCCATTTATTTCTAGTTTCCTGAGAGTTTTTATCATGAAAGGATGTGGAGCTTTGTCAAATATTTTTCCTTGAATATCTTGAAATGATCATAACATGTTCCCCTTCCTTTTCTAAATATGATGAATTGCAGTGATTCGTTTTTGAATGTTGAACAAGCCTTGCAGTCTTAGGATAAACCCCACTTCATCCTGTCATATATATATATTTGGTTCATTTTGCTTATATTTGGATAGGGATTTTGCATCTCTGTTCCATGAAGGATACCGGTTTGTAGTTCTCTTCATTTGTCAAGCATTCAACTTTATTGGTTTGGAATCAGATAAAATTGCCCTTATAGAATAAATTAGGAAGTGTTGCCTCCTCCTCTATTTTCTGAAAGATTTTGTGTTGGATTGATATTATTTCTTCCTCAAATAACTTAATTGAATTTCTCAGCAATACCATCTGGACTGAAGTTTAATTTTTGGGAAGGATTTTAATTAAGAATTCAAAATATTTAATAGATATAGGGCTGGTTACATTTTCTAATTTGTTTTGGGTCAGTTTTTAGTAATGTGTATCTTCCAAAGAATTTGTCCATTTCATTTAGATTGTCAAACTTATTTTATTAAATTGTTCATAATATTCCCTTATTATCCTTTTAATGATTCAGGGATCTTTAGTGCTGTCCCTTCTTTTAATTCTCAATATTGGTAATTTGTATCTTTCCTCTTTTTAATTCATCATTCTGGCTAGCTGTATCAGTTTTATTAACTATTTTTAAAGGATCTGCTTGTGGTTTCATCAATTTCCTCTGTTTATGTTTTCTATTTTATTGATTTTTTTGTTTATCAGTTCTTTACCTCTGCTTGCTTTGGGTTTAATTTACTCTCCTGTATTTCTTAAGGAGGTGGAAGCTTAGATTTTTGATTGTGGGCCTTTCTTCTCTTCTAATAAAATCATTTATGTTTCCCACTTTGTACCCGATTCCCAAAGTGGTATTTTCATTGTCATTCAAGTAAAAGCATTTTCTAGTTTCTCTTGTGATTTCTTCTCTGACCTAATATTTATTTCAAAATATTTAGAGTTTTCCTGGTTATTTTACAGTTATATATTTTTAATTGCATTTCATTTTGGTCTGAGAATATAATCTGTTTTTTTCACTATTTTAAAATTTATTGAGACTAGTTTTATTACCCAGAATTATCTATGTTTCTAAATGTATCATCTGCTCTTGAAAAGAATGTGTGTTCTGCCTTTGTTGGCTGTAGAGTGCTGTAAACATCAATTAGTTCAATGTGATTAGGAATGTGGCATTGTCTATTTCTGCCTTTAATTTTGTCATTTTCTCTTTATGTATATTGAAACTCTGTTATTGAGGTCATTTATGATGTCTCCCTGATGAATTGGCCACTTTCATTTTTATAAAGTGGATAGACAGATTTGTTTTAAAACTTATTTTATCTAATATCCATATATCTATCTCAGCATCCGTATGCTTGTTTTCATGATACTTGTTTTCACTTCTACTTACTTTTAGCCTACTAGCATTTATATGGTTTAAGGATTTCATTTGTTGTCAACATAATATACAATCTTTTTGTTCGTTTGTTTGTTTTAGTTTTTAATTTATGTTAATCTCTGCCATTAAATTACATTGTTTAGGCCATTAAACTTCTTAAAAATGTATTGCTAGGATTTTATTTGTTTACCATATCATTTCTTCTTTTCTATTTACACACTTGGTTTTTGTTCCTCCATTCTACCTTAACGTCGCTGTGTGTATGTGAATTTGTTTTTGTTGGGATATAGGAGATGGGCTGGGAAATGCCACTTGGGGCATAGCCACCCAGGGAATGTCCATTCTAATCTTCCTGGGATAGTTTTTGGAACTTTTTCTTTTTCTTGGAGCTGCCCTTACTGCCAACAGATTCTTCAGGTCCACTGCTGACTGGCTCCTCTTTGGAGGAGTTTCTTCTTTTCCTTGGAGGCACTCTTGCTGGAGGCCTCCTCTGCAAGATCACTAACCGATTCTTCTCTCAGGAAAGACTTCCTCTTGGGGAGGCTCTTGCTGCCAGTGGTCTCTTCAAGATCACTACGAATCAAATCCTCCTAGGATTTTGTCTTCTTGGGTTTGAAGTAAGAGACAGATGGGCCTTCCATTACATTTCCTGAGGCACCTCCTGAAGCTTTTACTTTTTCCTCTTTCTGGGTCTATCACTTGTCTCTTCACACTATTCTGGAGTACTCCTACTGTTTTCTGAAGATGTCAGAGCAATCACAGCCAGTCGCTCCTTTTCCTTCTTCAAACATTTCAACTCCTTTGTCTCCAGCTTCCTAGTAATCTCCACAGCCACTTCTCTTCCTGAACCATCACCTCCTTCATGACATCCAGATTCTTGTGTGGAGTCTCTTTGTTCCCATAGAGAAACCTGGGAGATGTGGCTTTTGTTCTTGGCAGCTGACCTGCCAATGAAAGTGGAGTGAAAGATGAGTCCATCTTGTCTTTCCCCTTGTCTTCAGGGCTCTGGAAGCTTGGTCCGTTTGCTGGGTCCTGGGAATCACTCAGACCCCAGGACTGGCCATCACCTCCATGGCAGAGCCCTGCACAGGTCAGGGAGCCCTGGCCAGCTAAATTATTTTTTGATTTTTAAAATATTTTTATAGAATATCATTTTAGTTTTCTTTTTGCTAGACTTCTTTGCATTTTTTCATTGTTGCCTTAAGGATTTCAGTATTCATACTTATCTTTTCACATCCCACTTAGATTTAATATTGTACTACTTCATGTAAATTATGGAACAGTTGCTATCACAGGTTCCCTTAACCCCTTCCTTTATGTTAGTTGTTACATGCAATACAGCTACATTCACTATCAACCCAACCAAACAGTGACATTATTTTTTTGTTTTGAACAGGTATGCGGCTTATAAAGAAATTAAGAGGTAAAAGGCAACTGGAAAAACAGTTTTGCATTAGCAGTTATTTACTCTTTCCAGTATTCTTCAATCTTTTCTGAAGATCTATGTTTCCATCTGGTACTATTTCCCTTTAGCGTAAGAAATTTATTGTGTACTTCTTATATGATAGGTCTGCTAGTGATAGATTCTTTTAGTTTTCTTTTATCTGCATAGGTCTTAGATTTGCCTTCATTTTAAAATGAAACTTGTGCCGAGTACAGGATTTTTCCCCAGGACTTAAAAGAGGTTGTTCTACTCTCTCCTGCCCTACATTCTTCTCTTGTGAAGTCAGCCATTAATCCATTTGTTGTCTCTTTGTATGTGGTATGTTGCTGTTAGCTTGCTGCTTTCAGATTTTTTTCTGCTTCTTTGGCTTTTAATAGTTTATGATATGCCTTAGCATGGGTGTGAGTGTGTGTGTGTGTGTTTGTATGTTCTTTCTGTTTGGTGTACATTTAGCCTATTGAATCTGCAAATCTCTATCTTCTGTCAAATTTGGTAAATACTCTTCAATTTTTTCTTTAAATATTATTTTATGTCCCATTCTCATTCTTCTCTCCTTCTTGTATTTCAATTAGAGGTATGCTTTATAGTGTGATAATATCTGACATGTTCTCCGAGGCTCTGTTCTTTTTAAAATATTTTTCCTATAGTTCTGTTTTCAAATTCATTTGCTCTCCTCTCTGACATATCCATTTAACTGTCAAGTCCATCCATTGAATTTTATTTCAGAAATCATGATTTTCAGTTATAGAATTTTTAGCTTATTTGTATTTTATTGTTTCTCCTTCTCTGTTACAATGTCCCATTCATTTGATGAGCTCTTTGTTCATTGAGGATAGTTTTATTAAGTGCTTTAAAATCTTGTCACTTAGTTCTAACATCTGGTTCATATTATAGTCAGACTCCATTGATTTTATTTTCTCTTGATACTTTTTTATCTTTTCTTGTTTTTTCTTTTGTATTTTAGGTAATTTTAGAATCTATTGTGGACATTATGAATGATGGATTATGTAGATTTGGAATTATGTTAGTTTTCTCTAATGATTGTTTGTTCCTTTGTTTTAGCAGGTAATTTTGTTGGCTGGGCTTGACCTGCAAAACTCTATCCCTTGGGCAAGTGCTCCAGTTTCTGTTCAGATCTTTTTTTTTTAGCTGAGCTTCTTTGGGTCTATTCAATGTCCATTGTTGAGAGTCAGCCAAAATCATGGATATACAGAGTTTAGGGCTTTACTCTGGGTTTTTCTTTACAGGAGTTATCCACTCTCTCCAGCACGGTTTCCCAGCTTCTGTGTTCTGGTTCCCCAGGCCAGAAAATCTGAGGGTTTTCCACCTGTGCGCTGGCCCTGCTGTGTACAGAGTGTGGTCTGCATTTATCCCCAGGCTCACAGCCTGATGCTAAGGAGATTTACTTCTCCTTCAGTGGGTCACTCAAAGTTCACCAGATACTTCCTGCTTTTACTCTCCTCTACCTTCAGAAAGGTGTTTTTGTATTATGTCCAGGACTTTTAGTTGTCTTCTGAAGGGATTTTATTAGTTGGGTCTTAGTCTCTTATACCCAGAAGTGGAAATGTGATTTATTTTTTTATTTACTACTTTTCTCAAATGTAGACTGTTTCAGGAGCTTCCATTTGACCTTCAGCAATATGTCAGCTCTTATCGTATAGGCCAAGGAGCCACTGTGAGATTTCAGATGTCCATTACACATGTCCTTTACAGTTATATATTTGAAGATAGGGAAAGGACCACCAGATGGCTCCATGAACCCAGCAGACTGACTGTGAGCTGGACCTGGACCAAGACTCCATTTATTACCCGAAACCTACACGCCTCCACTTTAAGGGAGGGGGCGTGCAAAACACTTCGGTCCTCAAGCATAAATGTCAATTTGGACTAGTAAATTTGCTGGGGTATTACAGAATCCTTTCTTTAGTAGTTATATTCTAAATTTGAAAACTCTCTTAGGTCTGGCATTTGGACTTGCTTTAAGTCACATTCCCTCAGCCTTCTGATCCTCTGTCCTTGATTTTTTTTTTTTTTTAATAGAGCAGGATTTTTCATTCTTAGCACAATTGACATTTGGAGCTGGATAATTCTTTATTGTGGGTAGTGGTTCTGTGCATTGTAGGAGGTTTAGCAGCATCCCTGCCCTCTACCAACTAGATATGAGTAACTGGCACTAGTAGTTGTGACATCCAGAAATATTTCCATACATTGCTACATGCCTCTTGGGTAGGGGTGGTTGGGAAAAATTACTCCTGGTTTAAAAATATCAGTATAGATTAATCAAAAATATTCTTTGTTGATTGTGTATCTGTATTGCTCCTATGAAGTCCAGTTTCTATTAGCCACCTCCACAATTCCTTCAGATATACTGGCTGCTGCTTCTTTGCCCACTTATTACAATAATTGTACCTCCTTTACTTTTTGATGATCAAGTGCCATCATTTGCCCACTATTGCACTGGGATACTTTCATTTCCATTTCTACTAGAGAGCACAGTACTGTGAGAGCATCTCCTATTATTAGACCTGGCCTACAGAAGACAGACAAGACTGAGAATCTCCCCAATGCTGGTATCCCTCCCCCAGCATATTTCTTATTGCATTGGTAAAAGGAGTGTGTTCTTGGCTATACTGGTTGCTTTTCTGCGGTCGCAGTTAACTCGTCTGGGGGGATGGCGGCCGGTTGCTGAACCCTCGGCTCTCGGCGTTGCTCGGAGGGTACCGGCGGCGGGGGCTCTTTCCCGGAGGCGAAGGCGAGGCGGGGGACTTGGCCAGGTCCCCGGCGGTGGCGTGCAAGGTGTGGAGGGCGGCGAGAAGGGAAAGACAAGACACTCTTCCTCCAGTAGGGGTAGAACAAAAGGGGGGGGCTTTATTCAGGGGGGTAAAACCAAGAGCCTTTATTAGGGGTGAGCACAGGTTATATAGGCTGGCATAGAGGGCGGGGGTTGTTACAAGCCAATGCTGAGGGGATAAAGGCTAGGATTGGTTCTGAGAGGGTGTGGAGGTTAGGATTGGTTCTAAGAGGGCGCGGAGGTTGTTTGAAAAGGGGCGGGAGTTGCTCTGGCAACGGTGTCTGGCAACAGTGTATGCGCACTGGTGGTGGCGGGAGTTGCTCTGGCAACGGGGGGTGTGCGGGCAAGATAAGGGGGTGGGGAAAAGGCGGTTCCCTCCGGCAAGCCTCCCCTAACGGTGGTATTTTGGGTGAGGAAATGGGGCCTGCCTCCGGCCTCACTTTCTCAGGCCTGGGGGGCTGTGGAGGGCGCTGTCGCCCGTGCCCACCACCCTCCCCAGGGGCGGATCCGGTCCCCTGGCCCAGGCCCGCCAAGTTGAAGCACGTAATCAGTATCCCACACTTTTCTAACCTTACAAAGTATATTCCCTTTAGCATTCTCATTTCTCTGAGCCTTTTGATTCCTTCCTCCCTATCTACCACAGGCATTCTGACTTTCTACATCACTTACTGTGGACAATCACTTTTTCTTATCTTCCAAGAGTCATCTTAACAGCATACTGTCTCCTGGGATCCCTGCCATAGTGTTAAACTGTTTGAATAATTGTTCAGAGTTTGGTAACTCTAATGCTAAACCCTCCCTGATCCAACGTTGTATTCCACCTTCCATGCCCCATCACCATAAGGATCCAGTGTCATGCATGGTCTCCCAGCTCCTGCTGCTGCATGGCTGGGGCCCTGCAGCTCCTTTGGCGTAGAGTCCCTTCTCCCTAAGCCAGTCTGGCACTTCCTCAGTTAGGGGATGCTGATATTTGACCTTAGTTATGTGTCTGGTGACCAGGAGGAGGTTGAGAAGGTTGCCTTGCAAAGCAGAGGTCTTCAAGCAATGAGGAGAGAACTATACTTTAGCAGGGTGTAATGGCCACTTCTGCTGGCCCATGGAGTTCACTTGGGTTTCCCCTTTTACTGCAGAAGATGCAAGTGTCTATATATTACACTGCCAAGAACATCTTCTGACTATCACGCATTGCCTTTTACCTTGAGCTTTTCACTGTCTTTCTTGAATGCATTTGTAGCACTGACATCAGTTCTTTAATCCTTCTAATTAATGCTCCCCTTATACCTCTCAAACTCCTGAGATAGCACCCCAACAAGTGTGGATCCTTTCTACAGATTTCCAATACTGGTTCACCACAGAGGAAAGTGTTAACAGTAGCATCACTACAGAATATGTTTATCAGTATTCTATATATTGCCAAAGACAGGACCCCCAAAGCAAATCAGCCAACTTGTGATGCAACCCCAAAGCTCCATTTTAGAGTTGCCTTCCTAGGACCTCTTCCAACTGTCTCACAAGGGGTCTTCAGGAAATAAACCCTGAGGTGGAATTTATGTACTGAAGGTTTACTGTGGTGTGCTCTTGGGAACAATAGCGGTCAAGGGGTGAGGAATGTGGGATTTGGTAGGAGAAGTTGAACTGCAATTCATGGGCCTCTACTGATCTCATGATCTGATCTGGACCTGGGATGCCCCTTCAGGGCTGTCCTTAAAATTGAGACAAGGGACTGGACCTCTATATTAACACTCCCCATTCACCAACTGGTCATTGGAACTGCTGTCACCAGAATGCAACTATGTGTGAGTGAGCTCTCCTTTACTGAGGGAAGTTCCCAATATTCCTGGAAGCTGGGGGAATGAAAGCCTCACACCTGAAAGGGGGTCACTGTAGTGTATGACAGTATCCATCCCAGCCCCCTTCTAGAATCCTTATCTAATTCGGGAGTCTCAGCTGCAGGACTTCTACATTGCTTCAGCCCCAGACTTGGTCTCCAGATTGTGCTTAGTGCAGATATTTACAGCTTCCTCAGGGATTTTTATTTTATTTTATTTTTTAAAGATTTCCTTACCATTCATTGTTCTCAGCATCTACTTCTAAGCTCAGATTTTAGTTCTTCATCTCTCTCTCTCTTCTTTTTAATAAATGGGAGCCCTGTTCTTGAAGATTTCCTTTACTCTGTCTGAACCCGGAAGAGAAAGTAGGATTCATCTGGGATCTAATTGCTTTTAGCAGGAGAACGCTTCATAATAAATGGAAACTGATACTGTTGTAAGCAGATGTCCTTTAAGGATGAGAAACACTTTAGATGTGGTTGGCTCCACTCACATCGCCCTACCTGAGAGGAAGGATGTTTACTGCATGTTGTGGGTGCTGTGAGCAGGCAGCCTTCACCTCCCAGCCTCTCCAGGATGGCCTCGCTGCAGAGCCCTATCTTGTTGGAGGTCAAGCTTGTCCCAGGGCAGGCCCCATCCAAAGTACGATTAGAAAGGCCCAGCCATTTAGGCCACAGTTGGACAACTCCAGTGGCCATTTTAGCTACAGAATTCCCTATGTGATAACTCAAGACTATCTTTGAATCTTCCTCAGAGTTTGACTTTTTCATCTGTCCTATCCTGCTTTCTATCCCTCTTTTCCATGTGTTGATCCCAAGGGTGCCTCCTAAAAAGCATGCTGCACAATTGACTCCTTCCCCAGGTCTGTTTCCTGAAATACCCAAGCTATAACATGAGGTAAACTTACAAATATTTAAACTTTGACGTTATTGCTTACATTTCTTTTGTATATGAGTAGAGTAGTAATTTGGTGGTCTTACTGTAATGTCCCAGGTACTTACAGGTTAATTAGTAGCCATTATATAAGTTGGATTATTTATAAATTTCTGTGGAAGCAATCACAGTTTTATTTTTTATTGTCATTCTTGTTTATCATGGGGAGAACATGAAAGAACGCAAAACAAAATATAACAACTTTGTGGAATGCAAGTTTATTACTTTAATAAATTCGAATCTTTAATCATCCAATGTACAAATTTGATCATTTTACTAAAATTCAATATGCTTATTCACTTCTAAATTGTTTTGGGAGTTCTTTTGTATACATTGACTGAGTAATGCTGGTTGAATAGATTCGAATACTGTTTTAAACACCTTGCTGAAATATAAAATTAAGAAAAACACATATCCTGGGGATGATTATTAGGAACAAAATGGGCATGTGGCTAAGTCCCTCCCTTCATTTCTCAGGCACTAAGATAGATCATTTTTTTGTCTTTGATGTCTCGCTTCTTCAATCTAGCATGCTGTGAAAATGCCTTCTTATAAATAAGAAATGAAGAGTAATCTAACTCTATCTCCTTGTTTTATGAAAATGTCTTTACCTTAGACATGATCATTTTGATAAATGGGAGCCCCTCAAGAAGGCATACTTTGGAAAAACAAGAATTCTCATATGTAGTTATGAGTAAAAAGTGAAGCATAACTCCCTGCATCCCAGTGCTTTAGCTTTCTGAGGCCACACTTTAACTATAAATTGAGTGTATTTCTAATTGTCCTGTAGTGATGCTAGCTTCAAGGCAACTGTGTTTATCCACATGGACTCTTGTCTCCTTACCCAGGTTTTTTCAAACTAGGCTCTTTTCTCTATGGAGTAACTTGGCTTTATGGAAATTTAGCTTTCATCTTGGACAAGCACTCACTCTAAGTTACTCTAACAGCTTCCATGTATTTAGCATTTATGATGTACCAACATTATTCACCCATTTACAAGTCCTACCTTGACAACAGCCATCAAAGGTAGGTATTATTATTTTCCCCTATCCCCATTTTACAGTTAAGGAAGCCCAGAGTCATGCAGTTAATAAATGAAACTGCCAGAGTTGTAACCTAGGTCTGTCTGCATCTCTCTAACATGTATCTTCCTAACATGCTTGTTCAGCACTGTACTCTTAGGTTAATATTCTTTCTTTTATTCATTAAGCTAATCCATTCATGCAAGAACACTTTACTGAACTCCCATTACAACCAGGTATTGTTCTAGGCCCTGGGGATTCAGCAGTGAATGAAGGAAAAAGTCCTCAACCTTAGGAACTTATATTAGTTCAAAGAGATAGACAACAGTTAATCAAATAAATATGTATAATGACAAATGGTGATAAGTGCTTTAAAGAAAAATAAAACAAGGGATTATGGAGTCCTCAAAATTGTCCAATAAAGCAAAAATTATCTTTCCCTTTCATAGTTGAGACCCAGAGAATTTAAGTACCTTGTCCAGTGCCAACCAGAGCTTGTAAGTGGTCAAACCAGACTGGATTTGTTGCCTGCCTAATTCTTGACTCTGTGACCTTTTCAGTACCATGCTCATTTTCTATCTCTCATCTTGCATGTTCATTATTCCTCTATCATCTACAATTTTGCTGAAAACTTCTATTCCAGCACAAACTTATCCCCTTTGCTTCCTACTAACAAGAAAGCATGAAGGGAAAGTATTTCCCATGGAGAAGAGTAGAAGAGAGATAGAAAAAGAAGGAGTAGCTCAGAACTAATTCCAGAATGTGTTGCATAGAAAGCTTATTTTCAAAATGCTTTCTGTTCCCTACCCATGCTTTGTTCTTCCTTTGAGTCCTCTAGATGTCCATGTTTTTTTGAGACACTATCTACTCATCTCTTTCTGCTTCCTTTTTCCTCATCTTGTGTTCCTTTCGACGCTATTTTGGAAAATTATGTTATTTAATTTAAGGTGTTAAAATGTGAAATAGCTTAATTAAATAGGTCACCGAAATAGACTTTTAATTTTTACAGTTGCCTTCAAGGTTGACCATCAAGTTTACAAGTTAGAAAGACTCCTTCAGACATACAGGGAAGCCACGAATTTATCAGAAGATGTTTACTGATCTTTGAAAATCACGCTGTGCGCAGCCACGTAATTAATTGGCTTGTTTGACAACACTGAGTGAAAAATATTTTAACCATTCATTAATATCAGTATGTACTTTTCATGTCATGATGCAATTCCACCTGTGATTGCCTTGCCTGAAATGTTCTTCTGTTGTCTACATGACAAATTCTTCCAGTTCTTCAAACTCTACTGAAGATTACATAAACTTTGTACATAATCAAAGTACATAATTATGGTATATACTTAATTAATATACATAAATATGGTATATTCTATGGTATTCTCATAGAATTTAACACACAATAATTACTGCTTTAGTTATCAGAGTTCCCATGTTATGTTCCTTATAGGAAACTATGTATATATCCCACTACATAGCCTAATCTCTGACATCAAAAGATCTTCATTTCTTAATGAAGCAGTCAATAGGGTTTTATTTTTAATTAATTTATTTTTAATTCAATTTTAATGTTTATTTTTAAAATATTAAATGGTATTGTTATTGTATTTTATATTCAATCATTTTCTCTATTTTATACAAATTATCTTATTAGTATGCTTCTTGGGAATTTAGTCAAATTGTTAACATCTATGGAACATTTGAGTTTAAAATACTGTTTCTAAGGAAGGTATAGATATGGTTTATGACTTTAAATATTTTCTTAATAAATTTAGGAAACTGAAAATATTCATTTCCCCAAAGGGAGGAAGTATTTACTATTACTTGTGAAGACATCTGTTTTCAGACTCATTCTTTGAAATTATGCTTTAGTTGAATCCATTAACCATGTGCAAATGAATATGTTCTAAATTTCTAAAATTTATGTGATTTTGCTTTATTGAACATTTGAACTCCTTTTACTGAATATGGAGAGAAATTGGAGATTGATAGTGAATGATTTTGCAAAATCTTTTTCTCTTTTTACAGAAATGGAATGAGGGTCACAGACCCCATTATTGATACTTTTGACTAATTCCTGCTATGACAAAATATATTTTACAAATGTAGGCCTAAGATTCTTTGTAATTTCCTATGCTGTTTCAATATATTTATACTCAAGTTTATCTCTGATTATTGTGATTTTCTATGATCCATGAGAGGTTTGTGAGTGGGATGCCCCTAAAATAGAAATCATGCTCCTTATGAATATTGATGAATTAATTTTATTACAGAAAATAGAACATCAAATGAATATTTTAGGGAAAGTGAAAATCAGTGGCTGATTTAACTTCCCCTTGGACTCAGGGCTCCTCATGAGTGTAAATGAAGTGTAATTGGAAGCTGAGGTCCAAGACAAAGCATCTTTAGCTTGACTTCCAACTCTACTGGGACTAGCTATGTAAACCTGGGCAACAAACCTTTCGTCATCTCTTCGAGCCTCAGTTTCTTCGTTCATTTGTAGTGAGCCTAATGCTGTTTACCTCATGGGGGTGTACTGCGAGAATTAAATGTGATAATATATGTTTCTCAAGTATAAAGCCCAGTACAGGATGGATTCAAAGACATACGCTCTCTTAATTAACTCAATTAAATTTAGTACATGGTGATCCACTCTCTAGTACAAAGGTATATGATATACAGCCCTGAAATATGTTTGTATTTTCTCACATTCTCCTGGAGCAAATAATATTACATTCATACTGATATTTAAGATCTACTTTGACAGATTTTTAGACTAAGTGCAGTTGTTAAGATTGTTTTTCCTGTTTAAAATTCTATTTGTATTACTTCATAAATGTCACGCTAAGAACACATGCTGACAGATGATTGAGGGTACTGTTCTGAAGCAGTGTAGAAAGCAAATGCATTCTTTAAAATAAAATAAATTAGAAATATTAGATTGATTAGAAGGCACATACGCTTTTGTGATCTGTCTGTTACTAGCATCTCTCCTACTTGGAGAGACTTGATTTATCAGAAATATCACATCAATGAATTTGGAAGGAGGAAATATTGAAATGTTCATGGCAGTTGAAAAAACACACAAATCTCATATAGAAAAAAATAAGTTACTAATGTGATCTTGATGAACAAAAAAGAATGCAAAGGATTTGGAAAATCATGGGTAATAACACCAGTATTTCTCTGGTAGAACACTTTTTAGGTCAAAAGCATCTATTTTAAAATGAATATGGGAATAGCATATATTGCTTGTCTAACATTTCTGAGGTCAAAGCATAGCAAAGCAACAGATCTAAATTAGTTCACACCACACACACAGACACACACACACACACAAACACACACACACACAAACCTGCAAAATTATCCAAAACAACCCTAACTGTCTCTAGGCTCTGCTTTCTCATAAATGTATTAAAATAAAGATGAGAGTGTGAATTTTAAAATAAAGATAGAGCTATTTAAATTAGGTCCTTTTTGCTTTAGTAACCACAAAAACTGGGAATTCCTCTCAGTGAGAGAGTAGTCTCTTGAATGCTCTCAGTTAAGCAACTGAATTAAAGAATTTTATCATTGGTTCAAACTGCTTTACTATCTGTCAGAAGACCTAAAGAACCAAACACAGCCATAATCTTATTTTAGAATATAGGCCTCATGTGACTTATTAATAAATACATCTTTTTCATACATTCATTTATGTCTTAAAATTCACATGGCAATATCACAAGTTAATGGAACAAGAATATTTAACTTATAAAGCTGATTGGTCATGGTTGCTCACACTCATGGGCAAAAGTTGATGTTTTATAAATTGATCTTATAAAACTTTATTGTGGGGAGAAAAAACTGATGAAGTAAAATTCACAAATATATTGTTAGGTAAAAAAATCAGATCCTCTTTTATAAATAAGAAGTTGTGACAATGCCTGCACTAGAAAAGCAATTTGGAAAATATAAGGATAGTTAAAGACATTTGTCAGTTTGATATGACCTGGCATCTATAAAAAAAAAAGTATCTTGTAATTTTGATAGTTTTGACTTCAAAATCCAGTATAGTATGCCCACACGTGCCAAGAACATCAAAGAAGCATTATATAGTATCCAGTAGGTATGGAATGCACCAGGTCTCCTACCCAGTAACGTAGTAATGCATAGAGGCATATTGCAAGATTTAACTGAATGCAGGGGGACCTGCCCAGAGGGTTGTTCAATCTCTTCTTGAGCAACTACCAGGTAGAAAACTGGATGAAGTCAAAGAGGGGAAAAAGTAAGTGAAGTTTGTTTTTGTTTTCATTTCATTTTTTTTTAAATAAATATACCTATTGAAAATTTCTGAAATTCTATAGAGCCATTGCTTCTCATGCTTAGTCTGATAACGTCAGATAAGTTAGTAATTTGGACATAATATATCTCCATTGCATCACTGTATCTACTGAGTTGTTGAAAATACCACATTGAAGAAAGTATGAGCAGGCTGAGGTTGCTTCTCTTGATATCCTATGTGACTACCTAGAATGGTGGGCCAATCCAGAAGGGATATAAAACCTCGAAAGCACACTTTATGTCAGTATCTCTGAATGTAATGCCCATAGCGAGGTGGTTTTCAATATGTGTCTTAATACATGATTGAACAAATTAAGTTTTCACAATTATGTAGAATAAGAAAAAGAATGGGTGTAGGTGTGATTATTTCATTATGGAGCAGGAAGATTTATGCAGAATCCACTGTGAAATACCTTAGAGATGTCGATGGAGAGATTGAATTACATTGAAGTAATTGCATTTTCTTCAAACACATCTTAAATGCATATTATAAAAGTAAGTAATTCTCAAGTGTGTCTTAGAAATTTTACAGAAAAAATTACTAGAATTAGTACTGATTATATCTAGACTAACAAAAATTATTGGGTATTAGCCTTTAAAAATGAGAAGCTGTTTGGAAATTGCATAGACTGAAAGATCGCTGAAACATTTCAGAATGGAACTGTGACTCATTAGCACACTCTACAAACCCTTTCTGAACTCATCATGCATTCTTGTCCTGCAAATCTCTGAATATTATTTAGATATTGAGTTACCAATTGACACTATAATCTTTGGTGGCACTAAACAATAACTTTGAAATATTTCAGGTCAAAGCTTTTCAGATTATTTGTTTTCCTTCTGGACATGGTAAAGAGGCCCTGAAAAAGAATATTCACTGCCCTGGGAATTGGGACTAGTTTTATTATTATTATTCTTCTTCTTCTTATTATTATTATTATTTTCATCATTGTAATTCTTTTCTTAGGAAGCACATGGTATATTTTCTTCATATATTCAGCTTAAAAGCAGATGAATTCTGAGAGAAGGTTGCTATAAAATTTCTGTCTTTCAGCATACTTATGAAAATGTTTTCCTTTCCACTATACGGCAACATTTTAATATGCACATATACAGCATTTTCATATGCTGTCATGTAATTCCCAATTTGCATGATAACAACATCATAATAGTGTAAAAGAGGTATTAAGAAAAATAACTTGAACTGGTTATGAGTCCAAAATTGACGAGATGCTATAAAAGCATTGTTGAGTAGAAAACAGCTCTATTATCCCCTTCAGGCAGGGTTGTGATGAAGACTTAATGGCTTAGAAATACTACAGCTTTTTTCACTCCATGGGATCAGGCTGTGTTTCTTCTCTTTCTTTCATGGAGGTCCTGTGACCAGTTTCACAGCCTTCAGATGTGGTGAAACACACACGCATACACACACACACAGAACACACACACACTGTCAGTCCTGTAGAAAAGTTGTAGCAGTCCTGTTAGTTGTTGGACTCTTTGTCCTGGCTGAAAGTAGAACATTCCAGAGAGGTCTGTTGCATTGTTTCTTGAAACTACACAGTAGATTCCCTATATACTAACACATACTCTCAAAGCACATTTTGTGTACATGAATTTCTCTCCCTGTATCTAGCAGGTGGGCCATGATTCTGGGGAATCTTACAGGGGGCTTCTTTCTTTGCCACTGCAGAGTTGTCACCCAATGCTTCCGGTCCACTTGTTTAGGTTCAATACTGTTTTCTGGTGAGAGGATATTGTCTGTTATAGATCAAGAGGAATTTGAGGGAATAATAGTTCCTCTTGACACTCTTTGAGCCTTGTAGTTGGTGTGTCTCCTGACAAGATCAGATGCAAAATAAATCTCAGAGCATTCTTTACTCTTCATACAACCAAAGGCTCAAGTACTGTGGAGCCATCTAAGTCAATCCTTGACAGCATAATATTGACAAAAGCAATGAGGACAGGGGTTCCTGGGGACCTGATAAAATTAAAATGTTGAGGAGGCGGGGCAAGATGGCAGACTGGTGAGCTGTATGTTTTAGTTACTCCTCCAGGAAAGTAGGTAGAAAGCCAGGAACTGTGTGGACTGGACAACACAGAGCAATCTGACTTTGGGCATACTTCATACAACACTCATGAAAACGTCGAACTGCTGAGATCAGCGAAATCTGTAAGTTTTTGTGGCCAGGGTACCCGTGCCCCTCCCTGCCAGGCTCAGTCCCGTGGGAGGAGGGGCTGTCAGCTCCAGGAAGGAGAAGGGAGAACTGCAGTGGCAGCCCTTATCGGAAACTCATTCTACTGATCCAAGCTCCAACCATAGATAGACTGAGACCAGACACCAGAGAATCTGAGAGCAGCCAGCCCAGCAGACAGGAGACAGGCATAGAAAAAAACAACACGAAAAACTCCAAAATAAAAGCGGAGGATTTTTGGAGTTCTGGTGAACATAGAAAGGGGAAGGGCAGAGCTCAGGCCCTGAGGCTCATATGCAAATCCCGAAGAAAAGCTGATCTCTCTGCCCTGTGGACCTTTCCTTAATGGCCCTAATTGCTTTGTCTCTTAGCATTTCAATAGCCCATTAGATCTCTGAGGAGGGCCCTTTTTTTGAATCCTTTTTTCTTTTTCTAAAACAATTATTCTAAGAAGCCCAATACAGAAAGCTTCAAAGACTTACAATTTGGGCAGGTCAAGACAAGAGCAGAGCTAACAGAGCTCTGAGACAAAAGGCAATAATCCAGTGGCTGAGAAAATTCGCTAAACACCACAACTTCCCAAGAAAAGGGGGGTGTCCATTCACAGCCATCATCCTGGTGGACAGGAAACACTCCTGCCCATCGCCAGCCCCATAGCCCAGAGCTGCCCCAGACAACCCAGTGTGGCGGAAGTGCTTCAAATAACAGGCACACACCACAAAACTGGGCGTGGACATTAGCCTTCCCTGCAACCTCAGCTGATTGTCCCAGAGTTGGGAAGGTGGAGCAGTGTGAATTAACAAAGCCCTATTCAGCCATCATTTCAGCAGACTGGGAGCGTCCCTACATAGCCCAGCAGCCCAGAACTGCCCTGGGGGGATGGCACTCACCTGTGACAAAGCACAGTCATCCCTCAACAGAGGACCAGGGGGTGCACGGCCTGGAAGAGGAACCCACTCGCAAGTCTCAGGAGCAATAAGCCAATAGCAAGGACTTGTGGGTCAGTGGCAGAGACAAACTATGGCAGGACTGAACTGAAGGATTAGAGTATTGCAGCAGCTTTAAAACTCCAGGATCACCAGGGAGATTTGATTGTTAGAGCCACCCCCGCTCCCTGACTGCCCAGAAACACGCCCCATATACAGGGTGGGCAACACCAACTACACACGCAAGCTTGGTACACCAATTGGACCCCACAAGACTTACTCCCCCACTCACCAGAAAGGCAAAGCAGGGGAGAACTGGCTTGTGGAGAACAGGTGGCTCGTGGACGCCACCTGCTGGTTAGAGAAAGTGTACTCCACGAAGCTGTAGATCTGATAAATTAGAGATAAGGACTTCAATTGGTCTACACATCCTAAAAGAACCCTATCAAGTTCAGCAAATGCCAAGAGGCCAAAAACAACAGAAAATTATAAAGCATATGAAAAAACCAGATGATATGGATAACCCAAGCCCAAGTACCCAAATCAAAAGATCAGAAGAGACACAGCACCTAGAGCAGCTACTCAAAGAACTAAAGATGAACAATGAGACCATAGTACAGGATACAAAGGATATCAAGAAGACCCTAGAAGAGCATAAAGAAGACATTGCAAGACTAAATAAACAAATAGATGATCTTATGGAAATTAAAGAAACTGTTGGCCAAATTAAAAAGATTCTGGACACTCATAGCACAAGACTAGAGGAAGTTGAACAACAAATCAGTGACCTGGAAGATGACAGAATGGAAAATGAAAGCATAAAAGAAAGAATGGGGAAAAAAATGGAAAAAAATTGAAACGGACCTCAGGGATATGATAGATAATATAAAATGTCCGAATATAAGACTCATTGGTGTTCCAGAAGGGGAAGAAAAGGGTAAAGGTCTAGGAAGACTATTCAAAGAAATTGTTGGGGAAAACTTCCCAAATATTCTAAACACCATAAATACACAAATCATAAATGCCCGGTGAACTCCAAGTAGAATAAATCCAAATAAACCCACTCCGAGACATATTCTGATCACACTGTCAAAAACAGAAGAGAAGGAGCAAGTTCTGAAAGCAGCAAGAGAAAAGCAATTCACCACATGCAAAGGAAGCAGCATAAGACTAAGTAGTGACTACTCAGCAGCCACCATGGAGGCTAGAAGGCAGTGGCACGATATATTTAAAATTCTGAGAGAGAAAAATTTCCAACCAAGAATACTTTATCCAGCACATCTCTCCTTCAAATTTGAGGGAGAGCTTAAATTTTTCACAGACAAACAAATGCTGAGAGAATTTGCTAACAAGAGACCTGCCCTACTGGAGATACTAAAGGGAGCCCTACAGACAGAGAAACAAAGAAAGGGCAGAGAGACTTGGAGAAAGGTTCAGTACTAAAGAGATTCGGTATGGATACATTAAAGGATATTAATAGAGGAAAAAATATATACAACAAACATAAGATGACTGATTCAAGAAATGCCTTCACGGTTATAGCATTGAATGTAAATGGATTAAACTCCCCAATTAAAAGGTATAGATTTGCAGAATGGATAAAAAAAAATGAACCATCATATGCTGCATACAGGAGACTCATCTTTGACACAGGGACACAAAGAAATTGAAAGTGAAAGGTTGGAAAAAAATATTTCATGCCAGCTACAGCCAAAAGAAAGCAGGTGTAGCAATACTAATCTCAGATAAAATAGACTTTAAATGCAGAGATATTTTGAGAGACAAAGCAGGTCACTACATACTAATAAAAGGGGCAATTCAACAAGAAGAAATAACAATCATAAATGTTTATGCACCCAATCAAGGTGCCACAAAACACATGAGAGAAACACTGGCAAAACTAAAGGAAGCAATTGATGTTTCCACAATAATTGTGGGAGACTTCAACACATCACTCTGTCCTATAGATAGATCAACCAGACAGAAGACCAATAAGGAAATTGAAAACCTAAACAATCTGATAAATGAATTTGATTTAACAGACATATATAGAACATTACATCCCAAATCACCAGGATACACATACTTCTCTAGTGCTCACGGGACTTTCTCCAGAATAGATCATATGCTGGGACATAAAACAAGCCTCAATAAATTTAAAAAGATTGAAATTATTCAAAGCACATTCTCTGACCACAATGGAATACAATTAGAAGTCAATAACCATCAGAGACTTAGAAAATTCACAAATACCTGGAGGTTAAACAACACACTCCTAAACAATCAGTGGGTTAAAGAAGAAATAGCAAGAGAAATTGCTAAATATATAGAGACGAATGAAAATGAGAACACAACATACCAAAACCAATGGGATGCAGCAAAATTGATACTGAGGGGGAAATTTATAGCACTAAATGCATACATTAAAAAGGAAGAAAGAGCCAAAATCAAAGAACTAATGGATCAACTGAAGAAGCTAGAAAATGAACAGCAAACCAATCCTAAACCAATTCGAAGAAAAGAAATAACAAGGATTAAAGCAGAAATAAATAACATAGAGAACAAAAAAAAACAATAGAGAAGATAAATATCACCAACAGTTGGTTCTTTGAGATCAACAAGATTGACAAGCACCTAGCTATACTGACAAAATCAAAAAGAGAAGACCCATATAAACAAAATAATGAATGAAAAAGGTGACATAACTGCAGATCCTGAAGAAATTAAAAAAATTATAAGAGGATACTATGAACAACTGTATGGCAACAAACTGGATAATGTAGAGGAAATGGACAATTTCCTGGAAACATATGAACAACCTAGACTGACCAGAGAAGAAATAGAAGACCTCAATCAACCCATCACAAGCAAAGAGATCCAATCAGTCATCAAAAATCTTTCCACAAATAAATGCCCAGGGCCAGATGGCTTCACAGGGGAATTCTACCAAACTTTCCAGAAAGAACTGACACCAATCTTACTCAAACTCTTTCAAAACATTGAAGAAAATGGAACACTGCCTAACTCATTTTATGAAACTAACATCAATCTAATACCAAAACCAGGCAAAGATGCTACAAAAAAGGAAAACTACCTGCCAATCTCCCTAATGAATATAGATGCAAAAATCCTCAACAAAATACTTGCAAATCGAATCCAAAGACACATTAAAAAAATCATACACCATGACCAAGTGGGGTTCATTTCAGGCATTCAAGTATGGTTCAACATAAGAAAATCAATCAATGTATTACAGCACATTAAAAATTCGAAAGGGAAAAATCAAATGATCATCTCAATAGATGCTGAAAAAGCATTTGACAAAATCCAACATCCGTTTTTGATAAAAACACTTCAAAAGGTAGGAATTGAAGGAAACTTCCTCAATATGATAAAGAGCATATGTGAAAAACCCACAGCCAGCATAGTACTCAATGGTGAGAGACTGAAAGCCTTCCCTCTAAGATCAGGAACAAGACAAGGATGCCCGCTGTCACCACTGTTATTCAACATTGTGCTGGAAGTGCTAGCCAGGACAATCCGGCAAGACAAAGAAATAAAAGGCATCCAAATTAGAAAAGAAGAAGTAAAACTGTCATTGTTTGCAGATGATATGATCTTATATATGGAAAACCCTGAGAAATCGACGATACAGCTACTAGAGCTAATAAACAAATTTAGCAAAGTAGCGGGATACAAGATTAATGCACACAGGTCAGTAATGTTTCTATATGCTAGAAATGAACAAACTGAAGAGACACTCAAGAAAAAGGTACCATTTTCAATAGCAACTAAAAAAATCAAGTACCTAGGAATAAACTTAACCAAAGATGTAAAAGACCTATGCAAAGAAAACTACATAACTCTACTAAAAGAAATAGAAGGGGCCCTTAAAAGATGGAAAAGTATTCCATGTTCATGGATAGGAAGGCTAAATGTCATTAAGATGGCAATTCTACCCAAACTCATCTACAAATTCAATGCAATCCCAGTCAAAATTCCAACAACCTACTTTGCAGACTTGGAAAAGCTTGTTGTCAAATTTATTTGGAAAGGGAAGATGCCTCGAATTGCTAAAGACACTCCAAAAAAGAAAAACAAAGTGGGAGGACATACACTCCCTGACTTTGAAGCTTATTATAAAGCCACAGTTGTCAAAACAGCATGGTACTGGCACAAAGATAGACATATAGATCAGTGGAATCGAATTGAGAATTCAGAGGTAGACCCTCAGATCTATGGCCGACTGATCTTTGATAAGGCCCCCAAAGTCACTGAACTGAGTCATAATGGTCCTTTCAACAAATGGGTCTGGGAGAGTTGGATATCCATATCCAAAAGAATGAAAGAGGACCCCTACCTCACACCCTACACAAAAATTAACTCAAAATGGACGAAAGATCTCAATGTAAAAGAAAGCACCATAAAACTTCTAGAAGATAATGTAGGAAAACATCTTCAAGTCCTTGTATTAGGTGGCCACTTCCTAGACTTTACACCCAAAGCACAAGCAACAAAAGAAAAAATAGATAAATGGAAACTCCTCAAGCTTAGAAGTTTCTGTACCTCAAAGGAATTTCTCAAAAAGGTAAAGAGGCAGCCAACTCGATGGGAAAAAATTTTTGGTAAACCATGTGTCTGACAAAAGACTGATATCTTGCATATATAAAGAAATCCTACAACTCAATGACAGTAGTACAGACAGCCGAATTATAAAATGGGCAAAAGATATGAAAAGACAGTTCTCTGAAGAGGAAATACAAATGGCCAAGAAACACATGAAAAAATGTTCAGCTTCCCTAGCTATTCTCTAGATGCAAATTAAGACCATAATGAGATACCATCTCACACCAATTAGAATGGCTGCCATTAAACAAACAGGAAACTACAAATGCTGGAGGGGATGTGAAGAAATTGGGACTCTTATTCATTGTTGGTGAGACTGTATAATGGTTCAGACACTCTGGAGGTCAGTCTGGCAGTTCCTTAGAACACTTGATATAGAGTTACCCTTCGATCCAGTGATTGCACTTCTCGGTATATACCTGGAAGATCGAAGAGCAGTGACACGAACAGATATCTGCACGCCAATGTTCATAGCAGCATTATTCACAATTGCCAAGAGATGGAAACAACCCAAATGTCCTTCAACAGATGAGTGGATAAATAAAATGTGGTATATACACACGATGGAATACTACACGGCAGTAAGAAGGAACAATGTTGTGAAACATATGACAACATGGATGAACCTTGAAGACATAATGCTGAGCGAAATAAGCCAGGCACAAAAAGAGAAATATTATATGCTACCACTAATGTGAACTTTGAAAAATGTAAAACAAATGGTTTATAATGTAGAATTTAGGGGTCTCTGGCTAACCCACAGCCTGCATCTGCTTCCATGATGTTGGAGAATTATCACAGTTTGTCCTGCATTTGCTAAGGAGATGCTGAATTGTCCATAGCTGGAACCACCAAAATCGAATTGCCTCTGCTCAGGCTGCTATAGTCTAGAATCAGCCCAATTCCACTGTCACTATTAACCACTTCCAGCAATAGATAGTAACTGCCACACTATTGGAGGCAGTTATAAAGCTTCATAAAACCTCTCTTTCTTTCTCCTAAGATATCCCACCAGTACCTCCTACTAGTAGAACTTAACAGGAAGCATCAGGGAAAGGAACCTGGAACATGTAGTTTCAAACACTCAAATTTGTCCAGAACAACATGTATGGTGCTGAGTTAAATAAGTGACATATAGATGTAGAAATTATATATAAGACAAGACTTATTTGTAAGAGCAAGAAATTGAAATTGAATATTGAATAAGAACACATATTTTCAACATTAAGAGGATGATTAAACAAATTATGGGATCACCACAGCAGATTATTAAGTAACCAGAAAAACCATTTATTAAAAGAAATTGCATTGACAATGGGAAATATAATTACAGTGAAAAAGAGTTCCAGGATGTAGTTACAGAATCTAGCTACCATCTATATAATTTTGAATGTAATACCTTAAGTTATTAATTATACCTACCTTTAAATAGAAGGAAAGTGAATAAGTAGTGTTTTACTCTTTATCTTTTTCTTAGTTTCCAATATTTTCTGTAATGAGCATGTATTATATTCAGAGACACAAACATTATTTCAGAAGTTGCATTTAGCCAAGCCCCTTTTAGACACTACGCTAAGTGCTCCACAATGGTAGTTTCTTTCACTTTCCTCTGTGGAATCCAAATGAGTCATTCCAACTTTTACATTTATAGTTTTTGCTTTTAATGCCCCTTGAAAATGAATGTTACTTTACAATAAACATCTAAGAGCGTGTTGTAAAGAGCAGCCCAAGAAGATGATATTACTATGGGAAATTTATCTTACCGTTAAGAAAACAATACTTATTTGAAAGGATAGCAAATCAGGAAAGGGGAAGAAAAGGTCAAAGGCAATTTGGGACAATCTGACTACCCAACTGAAATTCCAAAAGTGAGACAACTATTTTTAAGAATTGAGGAGTAGTGGTAAGAATTGACTAACCATCTATTGGGGAAAAAAGAAAAAAAAGCAATGAGAAGTTTGAGAGTGGAAAATTTAATTAGGAGAATATAGAAAAATGGATAAACTTTAGTGTACCCAACAGATGCCATTGTACCTTCCCTAAAGGAATGTACATAATTTTAGAATAGAAATATTTAGTTATTAAATGCCAAATTTTGCAAAGCACATTTTAAAAAAAAAATTATTGAGCTTGTTCACATACCATACAATCATCCAAAGATCCAAAGTGCACAATCAATTGCCCCAGGTACCATCAGACAGCTGTGCATCCATCATCACAATTAATTTTTTTTTCAATTTTTAGAACATTTTAATTACTCCAGAAAAGGTATAAAGACAAAAAAGAAAACTTGAATCTTCCCATACCCCTAACCACTCCCCTCTTATTGACTCTTAGTATTGGTATAGTACATTTGTTACTGTTGATGAAAGAATGTTAAAATACTACTAACTGTAGTACATAGTTTGTGATAGGTATATTTTTTCCTTATATATCCCTCTATTATTAACTTCTAGTTATAGTATCATACATTGGTTCTACTTCATGAAAGAGATTTCTAATATTTGTACAGTTAATCACGGACATTGTCCACCACAAGATTCACTGTTTTATGCATTCCCATATTTTAACTTCCAACTTTCCTTCTGGTGACATACATGGCTCTAAGCTTCCCCTTTCTACCACATTCACACACCATTCAGCACTGTTAGTTATTCTCACAGTAATGTGCTACCATTACCTCTGTCCATTTCCAAATACTTAAGTTCAACCCAGTTAAATATTCTACTCATTATAAGCAACCCTCCCCATTCTTTAACCTCGTTCTATTTGCTGGTAACTTATATTTCATGTCTATGAGTTTAAATATTATACTTAGTTCATATCAGTAAGACCATGCAATATTTGTCCTTATGTTATTGACTTATTTCACTCAATGTAGTGCCTTCAAGTTTCTTCATCAACTCATTTTTTTAAGACAGTTTTGTTCACCCACCATACATTCTGTCCTAAGTAAACAACTGATGGTGCATTCACCACCATCACCACTATCTATATAAGGACATCTCCATTTCTTCCACAAAGGAGGAAGAGTCAAAGAAGGCAGAGAGACAAACGAAAAAGAAAGAAAAGAAAAAAAAGACAGCTAAAAAGCAACAAAAGGAAGGATAGACTTAAACTAAAGTACACTAAAAGAATCAGACATCACCAATGCCAAGAGTCCCATACCCCTCCCTTGTATCCCCCTTACAGGCATTTAGCTTTGGTATTTTGCCTTTGTTACATTAAAGGAGGCATAATACCATTTTTCTGTTGACTATAGCTTCTAGTTTGCATTGATAGTAATTTTTTTGCCAATACCACCCCATTTTTAACATCTTGCAAGGTTGACACTCATTTGTTCTCCCTCATGTAAAAACATATTTGTACATTTTGTCGCAATTGTTGAGCACTCTAGGTTTCACTGAGTTATACAGTCCCAGTCTTTATCTTTCCTCTTTCCTTCTGGTGTCCCGCATGCTCCTAACCTTCTCTTTCAACTATACTCACAGTCATCTTTGTTCAGTGTCCTTACATTGTTGTGCTGCCATCACCCAAAAATGTGTTCCAAGTCTCTCACTCCTGTCTTTTCCTTTCTGTCTGTAGTGATCTCTTTAGTATTTCCTGTAGAGCAGCTATTTTGCTCACAAACTCTGTCATTCTGTCATTGTCTGCTTGTCAGAGAGTATTTTAAACTCTCCCTTATATGTGAAGGACAGTTTTGCCAGATATAGGATTCTTGGTTGGATGTTTTTTCTCTTTCAGTATCTTAAATATATCACAGCACTTCCTTCTTGCCTCCATGATTTCTACTGAGAAATTCACACATAGTTTTATTAAGCTTCCTTTGTATGTGATGGTTTGCTTTTCTCTTGCTGCTTTCAGGATTCTCTCTTTGTCTTTGATGTTTGATAATCTGATTGTTAAGTGTCTTGGTGTAGGTCTATTCAGATCTATTCTGTTTGGGGTATGCTGAGCTTCTTGGATGTGTAATTTTACATCTTTGATAAGAAATGGGAAATTTTCATTGATTATTTCTTCTATTATTACTTCTGTCCCTTTTCCCTTCTCTTCTTCTGGGTCTGTGTTCTGAAGGGAAGGCCATCCCTAGAGCTGGGCCCCACTTCCTTCCTCTTAGGGAAGATACAACCCCTAGGGAATTATCATCTGCATTTGAATCAGTGCTTCTGTCATCTCCAGCCCTGTCTGGGTCAGAGCACTGCAAACTGAAAATGGCTGAGGCTTTCTCCACTGAACCACTCAGGTTGAGAAAGAAAGGGAAAGCAAGCCCCTTTTCAGAGTCAGTCCATGGACCCCAGTTTTGCCTGTCTGTCAGAGAGAGCCCCTGGTCTTTCTGGCTCTTTAAGGTCAGTCATCTCTAAAAGCTTCTGCTGCTTGTTAGGGGTTTTGTCTATATTTGTAACTTGTATTCAACAGTTCATATTTGTTAATTAAAACCCCAGTTGAAGCTGTGCTGAGCTATATTCTCTGGCTCTGGAATGCTGGTTTCTCCTACAGTGAGGGCTTGCAGCTCAGCCTTCCACAGAGGGAGGGGGCCTCTGGTGCAGTTCTGCAGTTTTTACTTACAGATTTTATGCTGTGATCTCAGGTATTCCTCCCAATCCAGGTTGGTGTTTGATGTGTGGACAGTTTCAGTTATGCTCCAGCAGTTGTTCCAGATTATTTTCTATTTGATTATGGTTGTTTATTAGCTATTCCAGGGGACTAACTTAATTCCTCTCCTCTCTATGACACAATATTGCCCCTCCTCTCTGCAAAGCACATGTTTTGAGAAGTTCAAGAAGAACAATGTTTGGGATTGGAGAAGTTGGAATAAATTCTGTGGAAGGAAGCAGCAACTACATGATAAGGAGAATTTAGACAGTTAATTATTGTAGTAATTAGAAACAATGTAGTGTATTACATATAATGCAACATATAGTAATAATTGTTAACAACTAGTGAATGCCTATTATGCCTTGTTCTGCTCTAAGCACTTCAGTTCTCATACAGTCTTATGAGGTACATACTATTATTGCTTCCATTTAATTAGTGGGGAAACTGAGGCAAAATTGAATGAAGTAACTTGCCTGAGGTCTCACAGCTAATAAGAAGTGAATCCAGGATTGGAACTCAGGAACTTAGATGACAGAGATTTATTTGCTGGATTAGTGGATGTGCAGGAGATTAGGAGACATTGTGTAATGTAGAGCACAGCATGAGTTATGTGTTACCTCAGTCATATTTACCAAACAAATCATTGTGTCACTTGTCAACTTAGAAGAGGTAAATTATACTCTGAATGACTGACTGATCGACTTCCATCAACTATACTTTCCTTTACTTTCTGAAGAGTGTTCACCATTTCTTACAGACATTGAAAAAGAAACAAGTTTCCTCTGTATTCTGCTGCTTAGATTCCAATGAGCTAAAAATCTGTGATCTTCTATTTAAATATTCTTCCAATATGGCCTCATCTTACTTGGATTGGGGTAGGGGCAGAAGGCAGAAAACTATATTTTAATTTCAGTAACACAAAGTGTCATGATTCTAAGAGTCAGAATACACACACACACACACACTTTTGTAATTAAAATAATTCTGTTATTTCCCTATTGAGAATATATCAGTTTTAATTTAGTTTTTATGGTGTGCTTGAAATTTCCTTCCTTTGGAAGGCAAAGATTTTAGTTAAAATTTTAATAACATTATTTTAACCTAAAAAGATAGTCTACCTATTTTTGTTTTTAAACCCTTTGCTCAAGGTTTGCCTTTTTACAGAGGTCAGTTGGTACCCTCTGCAAATAGATATTCTGGAGACTTACTTCACTATTCTCTGAGATCCCTTACCAGTGTCAGATATACTATGTGCTAAGGTATTTGTTCCCTAAATTTTGCTTATGGACTTTGTAAAAATTCTGCCCATTTGGCACAGAGGTAATTGTATCTAAAATTACCTCTCATTTTCTCAGTAGCGTTACATTATAATTAATGCCATCATCATTAAATATTTTTTCAGTTTCTTCTTGCACCAAATTTTAGGGATTCAAGCAGGTATAAAACAGACTTTCCAACTGAAAAGAATGAAAACATACACAAAATTTCAGGGAAATATTTATTTTGAAATTTGCAGGTTAAGTTACACTTCAAGGCACTTCCTTGGCTTATTGAGCCTTGTCACAGTGAAAGAGGCAGGTCAGGTTTCTAAGATCTATTTAGTTCTTATGTGCTAAGGTTTTTGATAGGTGTTCAATGTATATTATCCTATGTAATCTTTACAGAACCCTTAAAATGTTGCTAGTTTTATTCTTGTTTTACAGGTGAGGTTGTAAGAGGGTCTTACTCAGCTAAAGGGATAGAACAAAAGTCAATCTAGTAAGTAGCAGAGGTGGGATTTGAACTAAAGCAGTTTATCTCCAACCCCTATGCACTGTTCATTGCCTGCTTTAAATATATTGGACACATTGCTGGGATGGAAATCCACTTTATGTAGGGAAGAGAGATTTTTGAGACGGGATGAGAATGCAAAATCTCAACTGCGTCAACAGTTAAGTCAAAGCTCTTTTCATTGGGAGGGACATAGACCAGAAAATCTGAGTATTTAGAGGACAGAGAAATAGTGCTGATAGAAACCTGATTAGATGTTTTACTCTGGGGAGAAATGAATTAAAATACATGGAATTAATGATAAATTAACATATGCTAAGGGACACATGACTGGTAACACCTTAGAATACAAGATAGACGGAATGTTCAGCTGTGGAAGGGCAGGAGAGGGGATTATTCAGAGAACAGCCCAGTGACCCAGGAGAATTAGCACGTGATTTGTTTTCACAAGAACTGACCGGGTAATCAAAAATAGGTCGCTCATACCCAGGGACTGAAGCCAACATGCATGGTTTTTATTTTGATACTAATTTCCTTTTTGGCAAATGAATAGATTTGCAGTTTGCAGAGCAAATACCCTCCCTTTGGGTTTTGACCCTGTGGCGCTTCCTGACCTTGGTTACTTGCTAACTTCCTGAATCCTGCTGCTTCTCTCTTTGGACACTTAACCTTGTTCTGACAATAGTCTCACAGTACTTTGGCTGGGAGTGTTTTCCTTGAAGTATCAGCCCCCTTACATGTATGTAGTTCACCACAAGAATCCATGACCCCCTTAAATTTTGTGAAATTCAGTGCCCCCATACTTCTCACTCAGCTCTACCTTTGACCCTGCTTCTGACTCACTTTCATCTATCCTGGATCTTTTTCACCATCTCTGTGCAGCACACATTAGAATAATGCATGTTACTTTACATCGAAAATCTTAAGAGAGAGAAACTCATTGTATATGGCTGCTGTAAGGCACAGGTTCATTTTAAAAATAAATAAAGTGTGTGTGTGTGTGTGTGTGTGTGTGTGTGTGTGTGTGTAGCATGAGTTGTTTTTAATTTTTTTGTGCTGTTACTAAAGTAAAGTTCTGAGGGCTGTGGTTAAACATTCCAAGTTCTCCCTTCCATCTTTATTGATTCTCAAGATTTTGCAAAGAAAACTCCTTTGGGGCTAGAACAACAGCATTTGCATCACACTGTTTTCAAGACTTCAAGTTTTAAAAGCAAACTGTTTAAAAAAATAAGTTCCTGATTTGAGTTAGATACAGGGACAAAAATAGCATATACTTGAAGCTAACATGGTCTACAAATGATAGCAATATCTTCCTTTGGAGAGTAATTTTGTTGGTATATATTTTTTAAATACTTAAAAAGACTCAACTTCAAGCAGTAATAAACACAAGCAAAAGTGATTTAACCCTTAAAATAAATATTCAGAAAATCCTCTCTGTACATACAAGTGAAAGAATATCTAACACTTTCACACCAAAAAAAAAAAAAAAGGAAACAGAAAAAGAAATTGTTCATGTAAGCAGCTGAAATCTGCTGCTTCAGCCCACATGTCCCCAATAAAGAAGGGAGGCACAGACACAGGTGACTACTGTGGTCACTATCTTACAGCCTTTTTGTACTGGGACACTATCACCACCAATTTTATCCCTGTTGTTACATTTATTAAAATGTTTTGTTTCTTTTTTTCTTTCTTCCCTTTTCCTTTTCCTTTTCCTTTTTTTTTCCAGCATGCCAAATCCTTTGACATATGTGATGGTCTTCAACAAATCTCTCTTTAAGTTTTTCTTTACTCGAGTATTCAGGAAGTAAAAGGACATTAAAGCAAGTATGAGATGTAGGTAACCTTTCTGTGTCTATTTGTAGGTCACCTATATATTTCTTAGTTCACATCTTCTCAAAACCAATTAAATAAATAGGTAGAGTTTCCCAAGCTGGCTCAAACTTAGATACTGACATACATATGTTTAATCAATAATATAGTAAAAACATATGACATACATATGTTTAATCAATAATATAGTAAAAAAATATAGTGAAATGTTAGAACTTGACACAGGAAATTAAATTTAAAAAGTAGATTCAATACTATCAAACGCTTTACTTTGTACTTATAAATAGTGATGCTTTAGAGAAAAGGTATCAAGAGGTGCATACAAAGTTAGTAGATTCGGGGAGATTTGGAATTTAAAGGATTTTACAGACAGGTGTCACTGGTTCTTCATTTTCTAGAATTTCATTTAAAAGTTTGTAGTATCTCTTCTCCTGGATTAGTGAACCACACTGACTACCTTAAGAAAATCAGAAGAATTTTGGAGGCATTTAATATCACAAATGGAGTGAGAGAAGAAAGGAAGGAGGCGGGTTGCAAGGGAAGTATGCTAACCAAGAAGGACAGAGAATGTTCTTGAGAAGATTAACTAATGGTTAGAATGCAGATGAAAAGGCAAGAACATTTTTCAATAAATTTGAGAAGTTTGTAAACATTGTTGAAAGTAGTATTAACTGCAGTGGTGTCAACACTGATGAAGGAAAAGATGGAGCCCATGTTATTGACAATAAACTTAGAAAAGCAAAGTTGGGAGAAAAGAGATATTAGGTCAGATAATTTTTTGAACTGTATTATGTGGCTATCATAATTGGTCAAATATTTTACTGAGTTTGGGGGGAATAAGAAATACAGAATTGTAACTGGAAGTGTTTGGTAATAATTAAGGCTTACAATCTGGGCATTTATGATGAGGAAAAATCTATACCCAAAGTCTGAACTCTGTGGTGACCATCTTCTCCGTGGGGCCCATCTACGTGGCTGCATGTGGCTTGGACGTACAATCAGATTCTCTGTTAGATATGGCTTTTCTTTAAGCGTAGGTTAAAGACATGGCAATTTTTTAATGTTTTATTACCAGTAGAATTTTACTGATGAATTACTTGCCTTATTTATGCCCTCAAGTTTAGAAAATCCATGAATGTACTGACTATTAAGGCGTCTGAAGGCAAATAAGCTGATTTGCAATAAGGAACATCTGGAAAGAAAAGGCTTATTGGAGTACCTGTTTGTTTGCATATGTATTCCGCACAAATGAGCTCATTTGTAAAAAACTAAGTTAGACAAACCAATAAATCTATGTAAAGAGAGAGGATAACATATTCTAAAATGTTAATGAAATATTATTTAGATAAAATGTAAATGATAATCCCACATTTGTAAAAGTACACACTGTTAATTTCAACAAAATAGGTGCTAGAAAAATAGTAATACATTTAAAAGTGAGAAACATATACTGACAAATCTTTGCCAGAAAATTAATTTTGCATTGCAATTAATAGGGGTTCCTGGAGATATATTATAAAAATAAGATAATTGTGATTATGATATGGCTATATCATTAAGTTCTAATTATTTTACATAATTCCTAGTCTTGTGTTTGTATTCTTATTTTCTCCTGGCCATATATTTTGCATTTATGTTTTCTAATAATTTCATTATGAATTTTTATGGACATCATTAAATCATTTAGAAAACAATTTAAAAGTCCATCAATGTAACAAAAAAAGATATATCTTTACTAAGTTTTTATGTGGCAAGTTATCAAAGAAAGAATGAAATTGATCTAAAGGTACTAAGGTGGAATGATTTCCAAGACATATTGTGAAATGGAAAAGATAAAGAAGAGCAAGAGTAAAGTATGCATAATATATAAGGGGAAAATACCAAAAAAAGTTGTCATATAACCAATGCTGGGTTTCTTCTTTGTTGCTCCCATACCTAGACACTATGGGGAAAAAAATGGGGAGAAAACAAAATACTCAGACCTCAAACTGTAGATGGAAGGGAAAGTAGACCAGATCTCCAAGGCTGTGGAAGAGCTCAAGGAGGATACAATTAAAATCTACAAAGCACATAGATTATCTTCACAGATCATTCCACTTAAAACTTGAGAAAAAATGTAAAGGAATGAGTGGCAATTATGCAATATACCATAGAAGGTGAAGGAGGGAAGACATACAGCATGCAAACAAAACAGATGAAGAATCTAATTTGGGAAAAAGTCTAAGAAACAAAAGAAAATTACCCAAGGGATAGCCTCTATTAGAGACAAATTTAACAAGTAAGTTAATTCAAAATCTAGGAGCTCAAAAATAAAATAGTAGACAATGGAATGAATGAATAATATTTTTTAAGTGCAGAGGAAAACAAAACTGAAAACCTAAAGAGCAACAATAAAAGTTTAATTAGTAAATTTAAAATGTCAAGAAACTGACCAGATACAGCTAAAAAATATACATTAAATTAATGATGTAGACAACAAGTTTGTTTTAATTAAGAAGAATGCTAAAGAAAAGGACACAAATATTATAGAAAATGTAATAGATATATGGAACAAGAATAATCTATCATAAAGAGTCCCAGGAGTAGAAAACCAAACAAATATAAAAGAGAAGCCTACAAAGATATTATAGGAGAAAACTTTCCTGAATGGTATCTGTTGGTCAAAGGCAAAAATAGTGTTCTAATTATAATAGATACAGAACAATTAACAAAGCAATATACTATTTAAGTCACCAAACTTATAGAGTAGAAAGTGAACTCTGGAAAGAAATTAATTTACATAGAAAGAAGAAAAAAAATCAGGGTGGTCTCAGATTTCTCCACAACAAGATTCAGTGCCAGATAACAATGAAACAGTATCTGCATAGTTCTAAAACAAAATATAACACTGGAATATATACTCACACAAAATGTCATGCAAGTATAAAAACTGCAGACTGGCTCTCTTAAGTATAAAATCACATGGGGAATAAAATACTCTAGAGTCCTTACTGAAAAAAGAGAAAGCAAAATTAAAGAACTCAGGAACTAAATATAGTAGCTAATTAGAAAACAGATCAAAGTAAAAAAACTCAAGATTGAGAAACCGTAGTAAGAGGACCAGTGGTGTAGAGTCAATTATTTAAATATGGAAAAAAGACAAAATACCTGTGATTATAGATCATGATTAGAGAAAGATGGATGAATGGCTCCAAATCAGCCTCATAATACTTGGTTATTACAGATTCTTGTGCAAACATGATACCCTTTTTTTCTTTCTAGAATGAACGAGAGGCAAGCCTGGGTTCTGGTCTCATAGTGATAACTGTGCTTCTGCCCCTAGACAAGGCCATTTTCCAAAAATTTTGTCAAATCAAGGGATAATACAAAGATGGATAGAGAAATAATCTTTGAAGTATCTTTAATGGTAGGATATAATTACTATTTAAAGCAAACTTATTGACTTTAAATAACGCCTATTTTTAACTATTTGAAATTAAGCCACTTTTGTCACAATCTATTGGCAGCAGTATTATTAGATGATTTCTTTATGAATTACTCACTGACTTCCATTATAAGAAAGTTAAGAATATAATGTTCTTGGAAAAATCATAGTCAAAAATATATTCAATTTAGGCATTGCCTTGGTTGAGAAGAGGATAAAAAAAAAAGTTATATTTTTCTACTTTTAGATAACTCAAAGCAGAAATGTATCAAGAGAGGCCAATAGTAAACACATACAATTGAGAGCTATTTTAAGAAACTAAATAATTAAATGTAAATATGAAGCAACAATGCACCCCTCTTTGAACAAGTAAATAGATTTGTACGGGACAAATTGACAATTTTTTTGGCTCATCATTTTGATTTTCCTGGTGAAGTGATTTTCTTAAAAACAAATAGACTGATTAACAATCACTTTCCTTAGAGAGAAGAGTGAACAAACAATTCCTAAAATTGAAGGCTTTGGAATTTTCAGCCCAAGATATGCACACTTTAAGGATTAGGGGCCTCTTAAATGCTATACTCATCACTGACTGTCCTCTCTTACCACTCTGTGCGGGCCGAGATGGTGTTCAGTGACTCAGCAGTGATGCTGAAATGTCCCTTATCAACACTTTCACTCTGGGGCACAGGATGTATTTGTAGTGCAATGTTTTGACGCCAACATTTTAGAAATGCGTTATACTCTTCCTCCTTGTTATTGAATAAGACTAAACTTAAAAAGAATAATCCTGTTTGTTTTATTCTTTGGGCCTTAGCTCTATGTACTAGTTTCCTGGGATGTTTAGCCAATGTTAGGACTTTTAGGTACCAACAAACCCTTCTCTGATTCTCTGGAGATTTATTGCTTCCTCCCCAATTCAGTCCAACCAGAATACTGCAAAGTCCTCTCCTGCTGTAGTTTCTCAGTCTTGAAGTCTTTCATCACATATTTACTGATGGCTTTCTATATGTCAGGCATTGTTCAAGGTGTTAATCATAAAGCCATGAACAAAACAGATCTAACTTCCCTGTCTGTAGGAAGTTTTCATTCTGGTAGAGTAGATAGAAAATGGCAATGTTAGCAAATTTTTCCCATCGCAGTAACATTGCTTTTGGCCTAGACAGGGGTTTCTCAACCTCAGCACAATTCGCATTTGGGGCTGGATAATTCTTTGCTATGATGGTTGTTCTGTGTATTACAGAATGTTTAGCAGCATCTCTGACCTCTCTTCAGATGCCAGTAGCACCCCAATGTTGTGACAACCAAAAATGTTCCCAGACATTGCCAAATGTCCCCTGCGGTCATACTCATCTGTGGTTGAGGATCACTGGCCCAAGCAACCCATTTGGGATCCCATTCAAAATTTGTCCCATTCTTAATGCTACTCCCATGCTGTTTCAGCATCTATTATCTGATACACTTTGCTGTATTCTAGATAAATAGAGCCATGTTTCAATATACAATTTTGGAGGCCAAGAACACCTCACGCCTGGGAGTGGATGCTGACTTCACAGAAATAATGTAAGATGTTTCTGGCAAAGTGATCGTCTTATATAAGCATTATATATCTTTTACTTAGATTTTGAGTTCAGTTGCTGCATATTATTAATCTGTTGCTTTCTCTAACTGAGTCCTGGCATGGTTGCTAAAATTTTTGCTGTATGCTCCATAAGTTTCTTGCTCAATGTATGACTTTCTATAGTCCTATTTCCTAATATATATATACATAGAGAGAGATATAGTAACTTAACCAATATGAATTCCAAATTGTTTTCTGTGTACAGACTAATTGTTCTTTGCATTGTCAGAACACCCCCTTCCTCTTCTGGCTTAAAAAGGATCAAATAACTGAAAAAAATTGACTGTAAAGTTGTTTAGAAACTAAACTCTGCTTCTCTCTTTATAGCTTATTGTAGCACTGGGTTGGGTAGAGTGGGAGGTATTGAGCCTCCCTGTGATGGAAAACTGATCAGATGTTTCTCTAATTTTGTGACAAAATTGGAGACCTGGCTCTTTACGCATATCTAAACTAAATTATTCTGTCTTTAATTCCAGCCCTTTACACCTTCCTTTTGTTTTCTTGGCAGAATAGTGATTGGTAGTGCTTAAGTTTCCATTATGAATAGGAAAAAAGAAGTGTAAATGTTTTTTCTATTACAGAAATAGCCAAGGATATATTTGTATTCTGTGAGAAACAATGAGTTCCTTTGCAGTCCTGCTCAGTTTAAACATAATACTAAATGGTATTTATGTGTACATTGCTCCTGGTTGTCTCTCCCCTGGCATCATACAGTCAATTGTGCATGCTTTTCAATGTGGGGCAAGTTGTGGCACAGGTTCCAGTGGCTCACATGCAGGGGCTGAGCTCATTCCAGGTTTCCTTGGACTCCTTTCCTTCAGAAGGTAATTGCTGAATGAGAGCTCTGTTCTTGGTGAGCCAGACTGGATGGAACCATATTTTGGGGAGCCACCACAGTGATGGTAGAAGCAAAGTGACCCAAGTGTCCCACACTCACACATACACACACACACACAGAGATACACACATTAACTCCCAGGTGCTGTACAGGTCGATTTAAGAGCTGTAGGACTTTGCTTATAAAGTTGTATCTTAACTATCCTGTTGAATCAGGCACTTGATTCATATACTTCCTTGACATACATGATTAGAGATTCTCATACATATTAGGAAAATCCCCCTTGTGAGAGTTACTATTTTGCAAAGCTCATAAATTACCCAAGGATTTTCTTTCCTTTTTTTTTTTTTTTTTTTCAAAAATAAAGAGATTTTCAAGGAACAGGGTAATAAGAGCATGCAATTCGGTGTGGTCTGGCTGAGATGTACTTTAAGCTGAACTGTATGCTCCAGAACATGCTAGTTTTGATAAACTTTCAAGGAAAAGATGTAAAACTCCCAGCTATACTCTGATCACTGGTCCCTGACTAATGATCATGAAATATTCTTCCTGCTTCTCCTCTCATCTGTAACATGTAACTTCTAACAGCCCTTTCTTTCAGCTGTAGCAAACACAGGCATGTAGCCTAGAGGAAAATGCCTACTAGGCAACAAAAAAGATTTTAATGGCTGTCTATTCCACAATATGTATTATTTTCAAACATTAAAATTGCAGCCATGAATCCTCTTTAAATTCCTTAAGGGTTTTCTGCACTTTGCCAGCCCCTTTATCCTGAAATACATGAAGATAACACGAGAATGACAAATCTAAACTGCGTTGTTTTTTCCCTTTCTCTAATTTCATTCATTTTTAATGGGGATGATGGGATCTTAGGGATTTAGAGCCACATTTGACAGCTTTTTCATGTTTATTTGGACTGAGAGTTATGCTACAATTTGGATTTGAGGCACTCTTTCCAAGAATAAGTCATGTGTAATTCATGTATTTTTTAGTGGCTAAGATGTGAATATGCGAGTTTTATTGTTTCTTTCATGTGATTTACATTCTTCAATATGCATACTTTTTTTTTTTTAACCAAAGACTCATCTTTCTTATGATTTTAGTCAAAAATAGTTGATTGTATTTCTCTTTGGTTGAGCAACATTGCTGAAGGAGCCACCAAGCTTTAAGACTACTGTCTAAGAAATAAAAATTATTCAAATATGTAGGTAACCTATCTTGAATACTTATTATATTAGCTCCATCTTTAGCATTTATCTCAGAATTAGTCCCCACTATTCTGTGCAACCTGGATGCACAATAAATGCCTAGTGTCTCACTAAGGAAAACAATCAATTTCATGAGCTCTTCCTGTAGAGAGGAGCTTCCTCCCCATCAAGGAAAACTGCTCTGCATTATTACAGGCCCTTGGGCTGTTTCTTTTCTTGCAAAATGAGTTCTGCTACAGGTATTTTGCTTGTAAAACACAAACAACTCTAAGTGGTATGCAGTTTCCTTCAGTGTCATTTTTTTTTTTTTTAAATAAACCAACCTCACCTTATACCTTCACTCCTCTTCCACCTGTCTTGTTGCCTAACCAGTTTCTCTTCTTATTGTGTGATGATATTTGGGATGGGAATGGGCACTGTGAGACCAAAAAAAGAAAATGTCCAGAATGATTGAGTCACTACCTTTCTTCTTTCTTTCATTGCAAAGAGCAGGGAGCATGATATTCCCTCTGACGTTGCAGCCAGCTTGAAAGCTTGTTGTAACAACATTGGCATTAACATTTTTCTGTCTAGAGAATTCAGAAGGTATTTCTTCTTTTCATCCTATTTGTGAATACTTTCTATGTAATAGGCACAATGCTACGTGTTGAGGAGTAGAAAAGATAATTTGCTGATATTTAAAATTCATTTCCTCCTCCTTCTGACATGTCCAAGTCCTGCAGATTTTGAAAACTCTATTCCTCTACTGACAAATCCAAGTGAAATTGATCTCTGTTTTATCTGAAGTCTTACAGGGCCTCATATACCTTTTGGTTAAACCACTCATTCAACATTTAGTCTACTAAGCTAAGATCTCCCAGAGGGTGGGGGTAATGCGTTACAGTATCTTGTCATTTATGATATTCTTGTCCTATCCAAAAATGCATGAAAAATTCTAGTCCCAGATCTGCTAACAATTAGCTATGAAACCTTAAATTCAGAAAGATGTGAGTTTCTCCATAAATAAATAAACAGACAAGAAAATAAATAAATGAATGGAACAGTATCCTTCTGTTATATAGCAGAGATGTTATCAAATTATGTCTGCTCTGGGTCATAAGAATTGGCCAGATATCATCCATAATGATATCAAACAAAGAAACTACTACGTTACAGAAAAGGATAAGTGGATAGAATTTTCTCATTTTAAAGTTTTTCTTCTTTATATTTGAACTTAAAATGAAGGCATCTGCTACTACTTTTCCTCTACGGAGTTATGGTAGATTACCATGTGAATGAACAATTAGCAAATTAGTACTAACAAAGTTGGAAATAGCCAACAATGCATAATCTAACTGTTTGAACCTTTTGGTAATCAAGAGTATTTGTGAGTTTATTGTATTATGAAGACTTTGTGTCATGTAGAATTGATTTTTTCACTCCCAATTCTGCCACTTCCTATGTGAAAGTGCTAAGTTACTTAGATTTGCTGAACCTCTTTATGATGAAGAAATGATTGTACCTCCTTCATTTTGTATTGGGACTGGCACATAGTAATTTATTTATGCATAGAAATATACCAGGATATATAGGACAAGCTAGATTACTTGGATCAACTCACTGGCTGAGAACAATTTAAATATCTGGAAAAAAACAATAAAACTTTTCTTAAGAGCATAAAAGAAGGTTATGATTCAATAGAGTACAGCAGACCAAAGCTGTCACTAAGAGCAATGAGAAAAGCCAGATAAAATACATTGTAGGTCTGTTTGAAGCCACCAGAACTGCTGAGGTAACCAACATCAAAAGACCAAATTCTTGGAGAAATGGAAGCCATTGAAGTGAGAGCCCAACTTTGTGTTAAGGTTTTACAGTAACATAATTAAAAACTTGGTGCTGGGTGAGTGTCTGAGAAACCAGGCAATGGGAAGCTGCTAGAAGTCAGAGAAACCAGCAGAGCTTTGACAATCTGAGAGTGTTGGACAGAAAAAAATTTGGAGCACAAATCTCCCAAAGCAGGGAGGAGAAAAGGTAGCTGCTGAGAAGTGAGCTAGATGCTCTCTGAATTTTTGCCTTGTAGTGTTTATTGAATTCTTAAGGTGCCTGGGGGAAGAAGCTAAGAAACTAAAAGACTTATTCTGAATATCAGTGCTATCATAATTCTCATAATATTGGGGAGACAAAAATGGGAGTACTGGAATAGCAAAGGAGGAGGGTCATTAGTAAATACACACAGGCTCTCAGTTGAGATTTCTGGGAGTTTAATCCTAGGAGCTGAGCCAATCAGAGTTTTACAGAACTTACCATATCCTTGAGTTCATCCATCCCCTAATTTGATAACATAATCTACTTCCTCTTAGGATGCCTAAGAAAAGATAGGCACAGCTCTATCTAGAAGAAGGTAATGTTATTTAATGGCTTTAAACTTTTCATGTGCAATATCTACCATCAATTAAGACAAAACAAAAACAGGTGTTTAAAAAAAAAGGAAAACTAAAGCAGACAATAGAAACAAGATTATCTAGATGTTGGAATTAAACATCTAGGTATTTGATTAATACAGTAACAAAATAGATAACAACAAGAATAATTTCATCAAAGAACTGTGTCTAGCATAAAAGAAAGAAATGGAGATTCTTGCACTAAAAACAGTATTAATAGAAAGTAGTAAGTCCACAGGTATTCTTAAATACATAATGGACAAAGCAGAATAGGTGGTTAGTTATCTGTTAAGACAGGTGAGAAAAAAAAATAATCGAGGCTGACGGAAGGAAAAAATTATGAGGGAAGTACAAAATGAAGTGGAAGAATCATACGAGTCATAGTGAAGACACCTAAAATACATGTATTTGGTAAGCCAGAATGGAGGAGGGGATAGAAAAGAGGCAGAAGCCATATTTAAAGAGATAATTGTTGAGAATTTCCCCAACTTTTGAATACTATCAAGTTATGCAATTGAGAATATTTTGAGTTTTGAGCATGTTGACTATGAAGAAACCCTTACCTAAGCATATCATAGTAAAACTTGAAAACAAAAAACAAAGGAAAAAAATATTGAAAGTAGGAAGTAACATTGAGACAGAGCTGGCTTTTAAACAGAAACAAAGAAGGGCATTGAGATGGCATCTTTAAAGAGGTGAAAGAAAATAACTATCCTGATAGTTTTCTGTACCAAGTGAAAATATCCTTTACAATGTTATAAGAAGTTAAGAAAAGAACAGCAAAATAAACTCAAGGAAAAAAGGAGGATAAAAGGGAAGAGAAGGCACAAATTATTACAAGCAGAGAAAAAAGAACATCACTACAGATCCTACAGATATTAAAAAGAAAAGCAAGAGTATATGATGGTGTATGATGAACAATTTTGTCAATAAATTTGAAATTCTACATGGAAGGTTAATTTACTATAAAAACACAAAAAACAAATGTGATACAAGAAGAAATTTTTAAAATCTCAAAGCACTATTATATTAAATACACATAATTCTCTACCCAGATAGCTTTATTGGTGAAATTTCCTACAACATTTAGAATAAATATTATGTCAATCTCATGCTAAACTTTCCAGAGCATGGACAATTAGGAAATGCTTACAAATTATTTTAAATGGCTATTGTCTAAGTGTCTCTGTTAACAAACATTGTAAGGATATAAGAAAGAATACAGTCCAATTCCTTTCATGGACATTATTGTGTAGAGATGAAAATTCTAAATAAAATGTCAGCAAATCAAATTTAGCAATATTTAAAAAGGATAATACATCATGACCAAGTAAAGTTTATCCAAAAAGTATGATTTAGCATAACACGTAAAAATCATTCAATATTAGTCACCACAGTAGCAGAATAAAAGAAAAAACATATACTAATCTCAATAGATTCATAAAAGGCCTTTGGTAAAATTGAAACTTCAACACCCATTCATGATAAAATTCTTGGCAAAGTAAGAATCTAGAGAAATTCTTTAATTTAATAATGTGTATCTTTAAAAAAATCTGACATTAAACATCATACTTGGTGGTCAGATATTGAATACTTTAGGCAAAAGTTGGGAAAACATAAAGATGCCTACAATAATCACTTTTCTTCTCTTTCACCTCCAGCTGGTCTCCTTGATAGGCGGGCTAAACCCTGAAGATCACTGGTCAAAACAGAGCCAATTTGCAAAGGCTGTGAAAGGTGTTTTTTGCATTGGTTTGTTTGTTTCTGTTAGCTCCTGCCTAAGAATGAGAAAATTCATAAATAAGTGGATATGAAACAACTCAGTTTTAAACAACCAATGGGTCAAGGAAGAAATCACAAGGGAAATTAGGAAATGTCTTGAAGATAAGTGAAAAAAAAATACAACATACCAAAACTTATGGAATGCGGCAAAGGCAGTGCTGAGCGGGAAATGTACAGTTCTACATGCCTACATTAAAAGAAGTAGCAATATCTCAAATCTGAGACCTGACCTCACACCTGGAGGATTTCTAATAAAAAGAGAAAAGTTGTAGAAGGAAGCAAATAACAAAGATTAATTAGAGCAGAGATAAACACAATAGAGAATTTTAAAAAAATACAAAGAATCAATGAAATCAAAAGTTTGTTCTTTGAAAAGTTCAATAAAATCAACAATCTTAGCCAGACTGACAAAGACAAAACTAGAGAGGATACAAATTAAATCAGAAATAAAAGAAGGGCATTACTACTTACCTCACAGAAATAAACAGGATTATAAGAACATATTATAAACAACTATACACCAACAAATTAGATATGGATTGTACAACAATCTATATGGATTAGAAAAATTCCAATAGAGATGCACAAATTATTTACACTGACTCAAGAAAAATCAGAAAATTTCACAGACCAAAAACAAATAGAGATTGAAATAAAACCCAAAAAACTACCAACAATGAAAAACCCAGGACCAGATAGCGTCACTGTTAAATTTTACCATACATTCCAAGAAAAATTAACAACAAGCCGGCTTAAACTCTTTCAAGTAACTGAACAGGAATGAATACTTCCTAACTCATTCTGTAAGGCCAATATCACCCTAAAAACAAAGACAAATAAAGATAGAACAAGAAAAGAAAAATCCAGAGAAATATGCCTCATGAATATAAATGTAAAAGTATACAACAAAACACTAGCAAACTGAATCCAGCAGAACATTAAAAGAATTTATACCACGATCCAGTGAGATTTATCCCAGCTTTGCAATGGTGGTACAACACAAGAAAATCAATGAATGGAATAAACCACATTAATAGAATGAAGGATAAAAAACACATGATCATTTCAACTGTTGCAGAAAAGGCATTTGGCCTTATGTTATGCAATGTTTTCTTAGACGTTACACCAAAAACATAAGCAACAAAAGAAAAAATAGATAAATGAGTCTTCATCAAAATTAAAAGCTTTTGTCCATGAAAGTAATTCATCATGAAAATAAAAAGACAACCTTCAGAATGGGAACAGTATTTGAAAATCAAGTATCTGATAAGGGTTTCATATTTTTAAAATATATAAAGAAATCATACAACTAAAAAAAAATAAGACAGCTCAATTTTTAAAAATAGCAAAATGCTTGAATGACTTTTCTCCAAAGAATATTTACATATGGCCAATGAGCACATGGAAAGATGCCCAACAGCTCTAGCCATTAGTGAAAGCCACAATCAGAAACCATTTCACACCCACAAGAATGGCCACTATTAAATAAATGGAAAATAACGAGTATTAGAGAGGATGTGGAAAATAGAAACACTCATTCATTGTTGGTGGGAATGTAAAATAGTGCAGCCACAGTGGAAAACAGTTTGGTAGTTCCTCAGAAATTTAAGTATAGATTACCATAGACCTGGCAATCCTCTAGGTGTATACGCCAAACAATAGAAAGCAGGAATGCAAACAGATATTTTCACTCCAGTATTCATTGCAACATTAATCACAATTGACAAAAGATGTCCATCAAAATATAAATGGATAAAGAAATGTGCTATATACATAAATGGAAAATTATTAGTTGTAAAAATGAAAGTTCTGACACATGCAACAACATGGATGAACATTGAATACATCATGTTGAGTGAAATAAGCCAGACTTAAAATGACAAATATTGTGTGGATCTCACTGAAACAAAATAATTAAAATAAGCAAATCCATAGACTTAGAAACTAGAATACAGATCATCAGGTGCTGGGGTGGGGAGTTAATGCTTAATTTAAAATGTACAAGAGTTTCTAATTGAGGCGATAGCAATGTTTTGGAAATGTATGGTGGCAATGGTAACACAACATTGTGGATATAATTAACACCAATGATTTATCTATTTGAATGTAGGTAAAAGCAAAATGTTAGGTTGCATATATTTTACTAGATTAGAAATTTTAAACCAACAGGCAAACGTAAGAGTATGCAACAAAGACAGTGAACCCTAATGTAAACTATGGACTATAGTGAATAGTCCAATTATAATAATATTGTTTCTCTAATTGTAACAAAAATACTACATTAATGTAAATAATTGAGAAAATTGTGTGTTAGGGAAGACATGGGAACTCTCTATTTTCTGCATGATTTTTCTGTAAATCTACAACTTCCTTAAAAAAAAATCAATACAATGAGAAACAAAAATCTAAAGTAAGGCAGATACCAAGAGAAGAGGGAAGAAGAACTATGAATCTACTTTTCTGTGAGGAGTTTTACTGAACCAGGTAAACTTGAACCATGGTTTTCAAACCATGGTTTGAGGCACATGAGAGAGAGGTCAAAGCCCAAAGCCTGTCCCTATGGAGAGTTGAATGGGAGACTGTCCAAAATAAAATACAGACCACAAATCATTAGACCCATGGTGTGAGGAACAGTCAGGGACAGGTTTCTTCCTCCTCCAAACCATGGAAATCTGAGGAAGTTGCACTGGCACTGAGAGGAGCAAGGGGGAATAACAGGAGCAGAACTATCTAGGACAATTTTTAATCATAAGCCTGTCCTGCAATGCTTACAATGGGGAAGATAATTTCTCAAGGTAATTTAGCAGCTCATAGCCATGATTACTTAAGCATAGCAGGAAATAAGACTTCATGAATGAATAGTAACCAAATCATCAAAAGAAAGAAAGAGACCTGCAAATCATTACTAGAGAGAGAGAAAAAAAAAGTTCACTTTATAATAATAGTTTAGCCAGAAATATATAGCAATTTAATTTTTTTCTGTATGTAATTGTGATGGTTAGGTTCATGTGTCAACTTGGCCAGGTGATAGTACCCAGCTGTCTGGTCAAGAAAACACTGGCCTAACAATTGCTGTGAGGACATTTGGGGCTGGTTAATAAATCAACAGGCTGGTTTATTAAATCGTCAGTCAATTGACTGCAGCTGTGACTGATGACTCACAAAAGGGCGTGTCTTCCACAATGGGAGAATGCAATTGGCTGGATTTCATCCAATTAATCAGTTGAAGACTTATAAGCAAGACAGATAGAGGACCTTCACTTCTTCTTCGGCTGCCCAGTGAAGCATTTCCTGAGGAGTTCATCGAAGTTGCTGGTTCGTTTCCTGAGGAGTTCATCGGACATCTTCCTTGGAGTTGACAGTTTGCTGACTGCTCTACAGAATTTGGACTCGTGCATACCCACAGTTGCGTGAGTCACTTTTACAATTTGATAGTCAGAGACACCTCTCATTGATTCTGTTTCCCTATAGAACCCTAACTAATACAGTAATATAACATACATCAGGCAAAATTGGATGGAATTACAAAAAGAAATAGACAAAGTAACATATAAACTGCTTTTATAGCATATATCACTTGGTAATGCACAGAAGAGATAATGGTATACAGGTTTTGTGCAATATCATTATCAAACCTGACTTTATATGCATGTGTAGAATATATTTTTTCCAAAGCACTCAGAATGTTTCTAAACATTGACTATACACTAAGTACAAAGAAAGTCTCAAGGAATTTCAAAGGATGGCAAGAATAGAAATTACTTTTTCTGACTGGAGTGCAATTAGCTAGATATCTAAACTTACAAAAAAGTTATATGCTCAGAAAAATGAATAAATATACTTCTAAAACCTGTGAGCCAAAGATGAATTCATAGTGGACATTAGATTAATTTGGACTAAATGATAACAAAAATATCACATATCAAAATTTGTGGAATGCCATTAAAATAGCACTAAGAGAAAAAAAATGTTGTCTTAAATGATTGTATTAAAATTAGAAAAAGAAGAAATGTTAAAAATTAAGCAGTACAGCATCCTCTAAAGAAAAACAAAGATACACACACACACACACACACACACACACACACACACAAATAAACCCAAGGAAAATAAAAAGGAATAAAAAAGAGCAAAAATTAATGAAGCAGAAATCAAATATTCAATTTAAGAAGAGATCATTCCTTTGAAGAGAAGAATGAAAATGATTGATCTTTAATGATAGTAATCAAAAAATAAAAAAAATCCCAAATTATCAGTTAGGAATAAAACAACTGAAAATCAGAACAGCTGTTATAGATTTAAAAGACAGAGTAAGAGGATTTTAAGAATAATTTTATGCAAGTAAATTAGGAACTGCAGATGAAACAAATTCTTCAGAAAATATAGAATGAAAACTGATTAAAAATAGAAAAGTGGATAATATTAAAGAAATAGAATCAATAATCAGAACCTTTCCCACAAATTATACTTCAGTCCCAGATGGCTTCACTAGTGACAGTTACCAGTAATTTAAGAAACTTAATTCTGGTTTACCTGAACTATTGTAGGAAACCAAGGAAACAGAGGGATGAAAAGATTATTCTAATCAAATTGCTATCAACTTTAGAAACATTTTACATGAAAAAGGAAGATTACAGGTTAATCCCATTCAAGCATATTGATGCAAAACAAAATATTTGCAAATCAAAATACCGCAGTATATAAAAAGGATTATAAAAAGTGACCAAGTTGTGTTCATTTTAGAGGGGGAAGAATGATTTTCATGTCAAAAAAAATGATGCCAGTGTAATACATCAGATTAACTAATTGAAGGAGAAAAGTCATATGAAGATTTCAATATCTGCACAAAAACTTGAAAAATTAAACATTCCTATTACAATTCTTAGCAAACTAGGGAGAAAAGATAACTTTATCACTTAAAAATACAACATTTCATAAGATGAAATTTGTTAGATTAATGTTCCATGTTATTTTTCAAAGAATACCATGTCTCAGAGGCATTTTGCTACCCAAACAAATTTTTAATTAGCAATCTCTTACCACCTCATCTTAACAGAGAGCATTCCTTTTACAAGAAACCATAAGTAATTCTTATTTCTTCTGTTAGGTTCTTGCTTCTGCCTCCCAATGGTAAATGGCATAAAGAGGGGAAACTGTTTTATTCACTTTTTTGAAGTATTTATCAACATTCTTTTTCCTTTTTTGTATGGTTTCTTTTCTGCATTGAGTAAATAATCACTATGCTTTTAGGGGAAAAAATTAAATGGCCTTCATTTCATAACAAGCATAAATTCCATTTACTCTCATCTGTTTTAACCCCTATTTATAATTATTTGAAGCCAGAACTTAACTCTGTTTTATACCTAAACACAAACAGTTGTTTGCTTGGCTTTAATGTAGACTGAATTTTCCAGGAATGAAACTACCATGTAAATAGAGATGATCATGTTCTTTGTGGCCTTTGGCTGACCCATCAATACAGCGCACCTACCTCAGTCTGTATTTTTGGTTGTCTTCTTCACGATGGTGCTTTGTATTATATATACTAGTGTAGCATTGGCCACTATTAAGATACCTAATTTTATCATAAACCACTTTCTTTTTATTTCTCATATATGGTTAACCTAGGGTTTTCTGCCAATAGATTTTTAATAATACACATGGAGAGATTATATTATCTCTGCGTTTAGCTTAGCATAGTAAAGGGAAATTTGCAAAACATCTGCTATAAACAGTGGTATGGTTCTGTTAGGATTGAGAACTGCCATAGAATTACAACTGGCCACTCCCTTTTCTTCTCTACCAAACCAAGCTCCGGTGCTTCAGTGACTCTTCATTTCTGAATTACCAAGGACAGAGTTGGTCCTTGACTGGCAAAGCTCATCAGTCATGGTGCCCTTTCCTGTTGATTCCAGAATCCTTCTTAGCACAGCACTCCAAGCCCTTCAGACTTATCCAGATTGATATTTAAATGAAATTTATTTGCCACCCTGGAATAGAGGTGTGCCTGTAGGATATATTCATTACTACCACCCGCTCACAAACCTCCTGCTTTCTGAGGAAATAAGATTTTCTAAAATAGTTCAAAGACCTAAGCTTAAGAAGTCATCGTTTTTCATTTTTGTTTTTTCAAATATGAAATAATCTTATTGCTTATCGATGACATTTCTGGTGAATTACCACAGGTCTCCCTTTTTCTGAATAACAAACCACTAATACTCCCATTTTCTGCATAAACAGAAAACAGTTGTCTCCGCTTTCGGTTCTGTGGTCAGCTGTTCAGCAAGATGGTTCTGGTCCGGGCAATCTTGCCATCGTGGGGCTCAGTGGGGGCTTGACAACCTAGGACAGCCTCGCTCACATATCTAGCAGTTTGCAGGGTCATTGATCAGTGGGTTTCAGTTGGGGCTACTTGCCTCTGTTATATGTGATCTATTGTCATCCATTAGGCCAGCCTTCTTTCTATGATGATTTCAGGGTTCCAAGGAGAAGCAAGAGAGGGCAAGAACCAGTGTCAAGCAATTTTCAAGCTTCTGCCTGCTTTACATTTGCCAGTGTTGGCTAAAGCAAGGCACACAGTCAAGCCCAGATTCAAGGGCTGGGGCAATACACTCTACTTTTTGATGAGAGAATTGCAAAATATTGGCCATGTTTTTATTCAATGTGTCACATTTCCCTGGATTTCTAAGGAATACAGAATTATCTAGTTGTCATAATTTCTAATTGTTTTGATATAACATAAGTTTTGCTTGCATTCAATCTGTGACCCTATTGGGGAGCTCTAAATTTAGGATATTTTCCTTTTTGTAAACTAATCACATGCACATGCATACACATACACATGCAGACACACACACGCACTAGCTTTTCAAAGGAGTAGTCATTTTCCCTAGAGGGTTTCCTTAGTCATTTATTTTGGCCCCTGTATTTGTTGACAGTCGCTGAGTCAGACCATACTTCCTAGGCTAGAGTCGAATGCTGCAATATAAAATCGGTTTAAAACTTGATTCTGTACATCAGTTTTTATCACTGCACTTTTTACTTAGAGTGGTTTATGGATCCTAGTAAAAAGTAAAGCTGCAACCACTGCATCTGACATCCTTTGCTGTATACCTTTGGTTACTTAGCCTTGCCAGGCATAGACCATAGATTGCTACACAGAACTAAAGAGAATCAGCATGTTTTCCAAATCACTTACACAAAGAGATTTAAACAAAGTTTCTTTTTCAAAGCAGGTACACTTATGAAGATTACTAAGTGCTAATTTAATAAAACTATTCCTAGGGAATACTGTCTAAAATGAGTAAATACCTAGGCCAAATTTGGTTACCATCATACTTTTCATATGCAATTTATCTAACTTTTCTTCACATTTAACCTGTCCATGCCTGATTTAATCCTTTGACTTAACTTGAAGTTGCTTCAGAACAACACAATTTGTCCTAACTTTGAAGTCAAATACTATCGAGGATGAACACCTCAGTCTTAGATGGCCAAAAGTCTTTCCTCAGGTAAGCCTTTCTCCACATAGATATACATCGCTCTTTTACATACCTGGAATTCCAGAACAAAATTAAAGGGATTGGCTTTATTTGGTGCTTCTATTCTTTTGAAGAACAAGTAAATTTTGCCATTCCATCTGGCTCCTGTTTCACTATAGATGAAACACAAAAACAAATTCATAATTATATAGGATTTACAGCAACAAAATAAGTCATTTAAATCAGTTTCACTATATATATATATGTATATGAATATCTGAAAGAATATTTTTCATTCTGCCTTGGGTAGAGGTGACTAGGTACTACTTAAAATCTAAATATAAACCCTGAAATTAAGCTGAAGTTGTACATTTCCAAGAGCTTGTTTTACAAGTCAAATCATTTTACCTTTTCCTATAAGTTGCTATAGTTAAAGGAGCCTCATGTTTTTTCCTAGATTGCAGCTGTTTAAACTAATACTGAAATTAAAATTAAAAAAAGTATTTATAACATATTTAAAAGTTTCATCATAAATATAAACAAATGTAACCATTTTTAAACCATAAATTTATTTAATTCTATGTATATAAAAGAGTGTAATGTATAGAAAATCGTAAAATTTTAATTTCTGCACTTATTTCACTGACTCAAATATATGTACTGAAAAATGATAAATATTGTCTCTATTTTCAGAACATCCCAAGGGAAGAGATGTTTATTTGGTGCAGGATTTATATTTTCTAAACAATTTGACTTGTACAGTCAGTTTGTTCAAATACCATAAATACATGGAACTTTGAATAGGAAATGAGATCTGGTAGGTTTGTACAGGTTAGAGTGAAATAGTGACATCCCAAACTAATTGGGGTAAAGAATAAAAAATATATATAGTGCCCCCCCACCCCCCCACCCCCCCAGAGGTGCTGGGGGAAAATGTGGAAGTGTTGGACGTTGGACTTCCTCACCTGGATTGTTGCTGATGTTCTTGCAAACATCGAGGACTGACGGTTTGGTATGCTGAGCCCTCTATCTTGTGGCTTGCCCTCATGAAGCTTGTTACTGCAAAGGAGAGGTTAAACCTGCTTATAATTGTGCCTAAGAGTCTCCCCCTGAGTGCCTCTTTGTTGCTCAGATGTGGCCCTCTCTCTCTCTCTAACTAAGCCACCTAGGCAGGTAACTCACTGCCCTCCCCCCTACGTGGGACCCAACTCCAAGGGGTGTAAATCTCCCTGGCAACTCAAGATATTACTCCCGGGGATGAATCTGGACCCAGCATTGTGGGACTGAGAACATCTTGACCAAAAGAGGGAAGCGAAATGAAGCAAGATAAAGTTGCAGTGCCTGAGAGATTTCAGATGGGGTTGAGAGGTCACTCTGGTGGACACTCTTATGCACTATGTAGATCACATTTTTTAGGTTTTAGTGCATTGGAATAGCTAGAAGTAAATACCTGAAACTATCAAACTGCAACCCAGTAGCCTTGACTCTTGAAGACGATTGTATAGCAGTGTAGCTTACAAGGGGTGACAGTGTGATTGTGAAAGCCTTGGATCACACTCCCTTTATGCAGGGTGTGGATAGATGAGTAGAAAAATGGGGACAGAAACTAAATGAAAAATAGGGTGGGATGGGGGGGATGATTCAGGTGTTCTTTTTTACTTTTACTTTTTATTCTAATTTTTATTCTTTCTGGTTTAAGGAAAATGTTCAAAAATAGATTCTGGTGATGAATGCACAACTATATGATGGTACTGTGAACAGTTGGTTGCACACCATGGATGATTGTATGGTATGTGAATATGTCTGAACAAAACTGAATTAAAGAGATATATATGTATATATATAAATAGTCTTTGGTGTGACAAGGTATTATAAGGGCATCCCAACATTTAGCTTTGATTCACTTAATCTTAACAGGCAATTTGTTAGATTATAGTAGTAGGTAGTCTGATTTCCATTACATAAAAGGAAAGGCAACTGTTATATTTGTGATCTCTATCCCATTAGGAAAAAATTCCTCAGATGAATTCTTTATTTTACAGATGAAGGAAAGTATGCTATGCAATTTTTAATTAATGTTTCTGAACAAATTAGAATGTATTTTAGGATTGACATATTAATTCAAGACAGATTTTACTCATTTTCATGTGTAGAAATTTTTATTTGCATTTAAATCTTTCACAAATTTAAAAAAAACAGCAGCTGAGGTTTCTGAAGAAGTGTGGATTCCTGGTTGGTAGTTAGGGTTAAAAACAGGGCCACAGGGACTCCAATTAGCATTTTTGGGTGGATGAGTTCCAGTTCTGAAAGTGGTTTGAGGGAGGAATCCCAAATTCCCCTGGATGCTGCATCCTGAGCCTAACGGAATTGAAAGAGGACAATGAATCAAAGATACATGTGCATTGGCAAGAGTCCTGAATTTTATGCAAAGGTTCACTGGTGTCCACTTGAGCTAAAGGCGGGGGGGGGGGGGGGTAGTCATACTAATGAATTTCTAGTGATGAAAACAAGAAATTTACCTGCAAGATGAGAGCAAATACATTTACCATTTGGATTATTTGTGTCAACAATTTTCTGCTCTTAAAATGAATCTGCAAGAAATTTTTTTTTCAAATGGTGTACTTGAAATTTTCATGTGAAATGAACTCAATTTTTACCTTGATTACTCTCTTAAAATGTATATGTATATTACTACTGTCAGTCTTGAGAAATTGGTTCATGTACTTCATTTTATAATAACATAATACCCTAAAGAGGCAGCTCCTGGAAATGAAGAACTGTGTAGTTTAGCTTGGTACTGGTCAGGATAACTTCGCACTATTGAAACAAGTGGAAGCCAGAAGAATAAAATTGTAAGAGGTTTTGCTGTCGATAAAGAGAAATGGGACAAATGTCTGTTAGTTACCCTCAGGCTATTATATCATTCGGTTAATTTCTCTCCCTCATTTTTTCATCTTCCTTTGTACACTGTGAGCACAGTACTTGCTTTCCAGAACATATTATGGAAGAAGGAAATGTAAGCTAATGTTTCCATTCAGGATATACTATACCCCCAGGTTTCAGGGGCTTCAGTTCAGTCTGTTGAAGGGCAGGGTTACTAACAGGGTAGCTGTCCTCTGTGAGGTGGCTTGGTGTTGCAATTCCATTTTAAAAAAATTTGCTTTTACTGTTTGCCTCAGCAGAGAAGAGACAGAAAAGAAGAGCTGGGCATTGGGAATTAAATGCCTTTGCATAGGTCACTTCTCCACACATTTCATTGCCCAAAGCGAGTCACGTGGCCATGCCTAAAATCGAAGAGGTAGAGAAAGTACATTTCCCCCATGGGCCCATTGTGGGTTCCTGATATAGGTCTTCAGCAATAATATCTGCCAATTTGTTAGTTACAAATAAATTGCAAATAGTGCTGCAGATAGAATTTTAAAAACATTATGAAAGCCAAAAGAGGTATTGTTTTAGAGGATATTCTAAGGGTGTTTCCTTGAAGAATAATGAATAGGCATTTGCCAAGTGGCAATGACTATCCCAGGTAGAGAGAATGAGAGCTGAAATGGCACAAATATGAAAGGGAGGGGAGAAGCCAGATTTTATGCTAAGGCAGTTGACTAGGGAAGTTGTTAATTCTACGCTAAGGTGCTTGGAATGTGTGTTTGTGTGTGTGTGTACGAAAAGGGAAGCTGTCAAAGATTTAGAGAGGAATAAATTGATCATATTTACCTTAGAAAGATCACTCTTGTTGGAGCAGGGAAGATGGATTGTGGAGGACTGAGCCTATAGAGTACTGTAGTCTAGGTTGATGACATGATTCCCCAAAGTATTGACACTGAAGGATTTGAGCAGTGCTGGGAGGTAGAAACCAGCATGGCCATTGATGAACTGCCATCTGCTGGGAACTATGCTGTGAATGAAAGCTTGAAGAGACAAGGTCTCCACCTCTGAGTGTCTTATAACACAGCAAGAAATGAGACAGATAAAGGAACAGCTACCATAAAAGTAGTGTTCTGATGCACAGCACCAAGCTCACTGCAACCTGAGAATCTAGGGTCTCCCCAACTTCTACCTTTTTAATAGACATGTTCCAGGTTTTTTTTTTTTTTCCTTGGCTTTTTCTCTCTTGTTTCTGTATATTGACAGTGAATTATTTTATTCATGTCTAGCAAAGAATACATTTTTACCTGCTGTGAACTGCATCCAGTTCACCCTTTCTCACAATCCTGAACGTTATTGTCACCTAGAATCTTCACACTTCTGAAATATTGAATTTAACAACCTCACTCTCTGATCATATCTTCAAGTAGAGAAATTTAAATCTGGACACTTGGTGATGGGGGATAGGATGGGGTGCAAAGAAAATAGCAGAAACATTACTCAAGTCTATAGCCTTTTATTCCACAAGACCAGCTTATAACTGGTACTCATTCTTCCTAAGTTGCTTAGGTGGTGATCTCTGATTATTTTCTCTGTTACCCATTGCAAACAGTTTCATGTTACTAAGTCATATTTTTTGTGCAATAGTTTATGAAGAGAGTCTGCAGTCTTCCTGCTGTTTCCTTCTCTGCCATTTCCAACTTCCGCTAACTTGGTAGGAATGTTAGGAACTACAGCAATTAGCGCTAATGAATATATGATCCCTCCTATGTTAAGCAAATAGAGCTTTATTATCAAGTACTAGTTGAAATAAAAGGTGTTATTTGTGGTATAGAAATCATTCCTGCAGAGATCTTTATGGTAATGCTATGCATGTAATGGGATTTGACCTATTTATGCCCAGTTTTTTTATGCCATTTTCTTATGGCCACATCAGATTTTATATAACTGCATTAAATTTATGCCCACAGAGGACAAGAATTCCTTCTAAGGTACTCCATATAGCACTTAGCAGAGCCTCATCCATTACCTCATGCTTTGATGTTTTTTGTTTTGCTGATAAAATTGATCTTATCTGCAAATATGGAACAATTTGGCTAAGTTTTCATTAAAAAGGATTTGGTTTTGAAAACAATTTTATTTACTTTATTAAATACAAATACACATTAATAAACACTAATATTCCTGATATATTGATATAAAGATACGCTGAAATTCCATCTCAAGCTTCCAATAGACACCCAGAAGTTAGCTAAATTTATTTGCATGAAATTTTTTGAAAAAAATATTTTGAAATAATTATGCAATTTTTCCTCTATGATACTTTTTGAGAAAAATAAACAGTATACATTTTCACAGAATCAATCTCACTTTGTATAGAAATAAAGAGTTGTGCTATTGGGACAGTAAAGAATCACAAAATATAATTCAAGAGAGGCCTTGGAAACCATTTGTATTATAAAGATGAAAAACCTAAGACATTAAGAGGTCAAATGACTTTCTCTAGATACTTCAACTAGGGGAAGCATGCTTTAGTGCAAGATTACTAGCTTGGGAATTAGAAAACTCTAGTTTCATTTCTAGCTATGCCAAATATTTATTGTACCTCAGTTTTCTTATCTCTTGGACAAAGGAGACTGCATTATCTTTAAGTTCCTTTCCATTTTTTTTTTTAAATATGTAATTTTTTTTTTCATTTTTATTGAGATTGTTCAGATACCATACAATTATCCAAAGATCCAAAGTGTACAATCACTTGCCCCTGGGTACCCTCATAGAGCTGTGCATCCATCACACTTAATTTTTGTTCAATTTTAGAAACTTTTCATTACTCCAGACAAGAAATAAAGTGAAAGATGAAGAAAAAAAAAAAAAAGAAAGAAAAGAAAAGGAAACTCTAATCCTCCCCTATCCCTAAGCAACCCCCCCTCAATTGTTGACTCGTAGTATTGATATAGTACATTTGTTACTGTTTATGAAAAAATGTTGAAATACTACTAACTGTAGTATATAGTTTGTAATAGGTATATTCCCTATATGCCCCTCTATTATTAACTTCTAATTGTATTGTCATAAATTTGTTCTGGTTCATGAAGTGATTTCTAGTATTTGTACAGTTGATCATGGACATTGCCCACCATAGGATTCAGTTTTATACATTCCCATCTTTTGACCTCCAACTTTCCTTCTGGTAACATATATGACTCTGAGCTTCCCCTTTCCACCTCATTCACACACCATTGGGCGCTGTTAGTTATTCTCACATCTTGCTACCAACACCCCTGTTCATTTCCAAACATTTAAGTTCATCCTAATTGAACATTCTGCTCATACTAAGCAACCACTCCCCATTCTTAAGCCTCATCCTATATCTTGGTACCTTATATTTCATGTCTATGAGTTTACATATTATAATTAGTTCCTATCAGTGAGACCCTGCAATAATTGTCCTAATGTGTCTGGCTTATTTCACTCAGTATATTGCCCTCGAGGTTTTGTCATCAACCCATTTTTTTTTTAATATGGTTTTGTTCACTCACTATACATTCCATCCCAAGTAAAAAATCGATGGTTTTCTGCATGGTCATACATTTATGTGTTCACCACCTTCACCATTATCTATATAAGGGCATCTACATTTCTTCCACAAGGCAGGAGGAAGAGTCAAAGAAGGTAGAGAGGCAAAAGAAAGAGGAAAAAAAAAAGACAGCTAGGAAGCAGCAAAAGGAAAAATAACCTTAAATCAAAGTAGAATAAAGAATCAGACAATACCACCAATGTCAAGTGTCTAACGTGCCTCCCTTATCCCTCCTCTTATCTGCATTCACCTTGGTATATCACCTTTGTTACATTAAAGGAAGCATAATACAATGATTCTATTAGTTACAGTCTCTAGTTTATGCTGATTGCATCCCTCCCCCAGTGCCTCCCCATTTTTAACACCTTGCAAGGTTGACATTTGCTTGTTCTCCCTCGTAAAAGAACATATTTGTACATTTTATCACAATTGTTGAATACTCTAGATTTCACCAAGTTACACAGTCCCCAGTCTTTATCTTTCCTCCTTTCTTGTGGTGTCTCACATGCTCCCCACCTTCCTCTCTCAACCGTATTCATAGTTACCTTTGTTCAGTGTACTTACATTGTTGTGCTACCATCTCCCAAAATTGTGTTCCAAACCACGCACTCCTGTCTTCTATCACCGTGTAGTGCTCCCTTTAGTATTTCCTGTAGGACAGGTGTCTTGTTCACAAAGTCTCTCATTGTCTGTTTCTCAGAAAATATTTTGAGGTCTCCCTCATATTCGAAGGACAGCTTTGCTGGATATAAGATTCTTGGTTGGCGGTTTTTCTCTTTCAGTATCTTAAATATATCACACCACTTCCTTCTTGCCTCCATGGTTTCTGCTGAGAGATCCGCACATAGTCTTATTAAGCTTCCTTTGTATGTAATGGATTGCTTTTCTCTTGCTGCTTTCAGGATTCTCTCTTTGTCTTTGACATTTGCTAATCTGATTATTAAGTGTCTTGGCGTAGGTCTATTCATATCTCTTCTGTTTGGAGTATGCTGCGCTTCTTGGATCTGTAATTTTATGTCTTTCATAAGAGATGGGAAATTTTCGTTAATTATTTCCTCTATTATTGCTTCTGCCCCAATCTGATTATTAAGTGTCTTGGCATAGGCCTATTCATATCTCTTCTGTTTGGAGTACGCTGCGCTTCTTGGATCTGTAATTTTATGTCTTTCATAAGAGATGGGAAATTTTCATTAATTATTTCCTCTATTATTGCTTCTGCCCCCTTTCCCTTCTCTTCTCCTTCTGGGACACCAATGATACGTACATTATTGTACTTTGTTTCATCCTTGAGTTTAAGGAGACGTTGCTCATATTTTTTCATTCTTTTCTCCATCTGCTCCTTTGCGTGTAGGCTTTCAGGTGTTTTGTTCTCCAGTTCCTGAGTGTTTTCTTCTGCCTCTTGAGATCTGCTGTTGTATGTTTCCATTGAGTCTTTCATCTCTTGTGTTGTGCCTTTCATTTCCATAGATTCTACTAGTTGTTTTTTTGAACTTTTGATTTCTGCCGTATACATGCCCAGTGCTTCCTTTACAGCCTCTATCTCTTTTGCAATATCTTCTCTAAACTTTTTGATTTGATTTAGCATTAGTTGTTTAAATTCCTGTATCTCAGTTGAAGGGTACGTTTGTTCCTTTGACTGGGCCATAACTTTGTTTTTCTTAGTGTAGGTTGTAATTTTCTGTTGTCTAGGCATGGTTTCCTTGGTTATCCAAATCAGGTTTTCCCAGACCACAACAGGCTCAGGTCCCAGAGGGAAGAAATATTCAGTATCTGGTTTCCCTGCGGGTGTGTCTTAGAAAATTGCTCCACCCTTTGATGCCTCGGGTCACTGTGCTTTTCTGCCCAGCAGGTGATGCCTGTTAGCCTATAATTCTTGACTGGTGTGAGGAGGTGTGGCCGTGTTCCCCCAGGCTCTGGGGTCTGGTTCTGAATGGAAAGGGCCCCACCCCTTTCCTCCTAGAGAAGACAGAGCTCCCAGGTGGAGGTCATTAGCATTTCAATGGTCTCTCTGCTTGTGGTGTCTCCACCCTTCCCAGAGTCACAGCCCTGGAAACTGAAAATGACTGGGGCTTTCTCCACTGAGCCAAAAAAGAAACAGATAGTCCCCTTCAGACCCAGTCCAAGGTGACCCTCCGGCTCTCCCAGGTCAGTCGTCACCCAAAGCCTCTGTCTGTTTTTTGGGGATGCATACCTGTAGTGAGCAGGTCACACTCGCTACTTAAAACCCCAGTTGGAGCTCAGCTGAGCTATATTCACTTGCTGGGAGAGAGCTTCTCTCTGGCACCACGAGGCTTTGCAGCTCGGGCTATGGGGGAGGGGGTCCCACGACTTGGTTCCGCAGGTTTTACTTACACATTTTATGCTGTGTTCTCGGGCATTCCTCCCAATTCAGGTTGGTGTATGATGAGTGGATGGTCTCGTTTGTACCCCTGCAGTTATTCTGGATTATTTACTAGTTGTTTCTGTTTTTTTGTAGTTGTTCCAGGGGGACTACTTAGCTTCCACTCTTCTCTATGCCGCCATCTTGCCCCTCCCAGTTCCTTTCCATTTTAAAGGTCCAAAATTTGAAGTAAGAGACACAACTAGAATTAAAGAGTAGTCCATGCCTACATTCCTGAGAACTTAGAGCATCAATGACAAAAAGAGGAGGTACATTATTTGAATTTTGGAGACAGCAACAAGGCAAGCCAAGAGAACCAGCACTGGGAGGCAGTTACAAAAGATGAGTGTGGTTCTTAGTACAATGCATGTGAGAGAGAGGTCAAGTCAAGACAAGGTCATCACACAGCCCAGAGCAAAAGGTCCTGGGTCTGGTGAGTGAGAAGTTCAGCAGCCAGTGAAACCAGAGATCTCCCACGGAGCAGGATCTATGGAGAAAACCTTGCGGGGTCTTGGCAACGAGACTCTGTGTCTCATGATGTCTGTATAACTCAAATGGTGATTTGGCAGCTAAATAAGTGGTTGATACAGAGCCTAGGGCTTTGATTCCAAGGTCTGAAGTAATCAGAATGGGTAATGAGAGGGAATACTGAAACTACAGAGGGCATGCCTTGCTAAAGAACAGGAGGATATGGGTTGGGAAACAGGACAAATTCTGACTTATTTGGTGTCTCACCTGTATCCCCCCAAACACATGTTACTTATGATGTCCTTTACCTTGAATCTCATTAGAAAAGCTCTGAATCACTGATGGAGGAGCACAGAAACAACTAAATTGCTCTGAATGGAAAGGGGATTTCAAGAAATAGGATGGATGAAACTGATGGAGTTCTACAGGGTGTGAAAATCCTGATGACTCATAGTTAAAAGGGGATCTGAAAAAGAGAAGAGGAGCTGGTGCCCCCAGAAGAGGTGTTTAAAGAGAATATTTTCAAATACAAATCTTCTATATATTTGATAAAATATTAATTTCTTATTAATGCATTTTGGACACTGGGCAAAGGGCAAGGGCAAATGCTGCTTTTGTATGTCCAGTTCCATCTGGTGTCTACAAATATTCCCTTCTTCTAGGAAAGTGGTTCTCAAATGGGGTATGTACATAGTAGATTCTCTGGGGAAACTTATTGTCAAATTATTAATTTCTCCCACAAACAACACATATATCCACATATACATAATGTGCACAAATACAACCCATTTACTGACATAGACACAATGGAATGATTCTGGTTGTCCCACAATATTGAAAACCACTACTCTAAGAGCTGCTTGTGTATTTGTGTTCTCTATAGTAATAAAAATGCTTAATATGCTCATGTTAGATTTTTTCTTAACTCATTGTATAAGTAACTTTATCTTTTGAGCTATGACTTCTTGTGCCTCATTCCAGATAACGGACTAGTTCAATTCTGGTTATAGCTGAAAGGATGCAGGTAATTAAACCACTCAGCTATGGAAAAGAGGGCAAGTTCCATCCATGCCCTCTCTGAATGGGCTTAGCTCTGTGTGCACCTGAGAATTCTCTGGCTCTTGCCCATAGTTATGTTTCCAGCTGGGAGAGGTACAGCTTCCCTTAGCAAGAGGCAAATGAGGCAAATATTTTCCACTTTTCAAAAGGTATTATCTGTTCTGCCAAAGATAAGGCAGTATGTAAACCTGATCCATTGGCAGCCCATCAGGAGAAATTCATCTGGAAAATTCCCCTGAGGAGGCACAACACAGCTGAAAACAACAGCTGAAATCAACACCTGAAAAGGGAAAAAAATGTTTTGAGTAGTTTGAGCACCGAAGCACTGCTATTAACTAGAAATATCCTCTTCAGTTGGCCCCCTTCACTCTCTTCCTGCTTCTTCATATCTGAAGATGGGTGCTAGTCTAAGAATTTTTTCTTAAGATTCTATTTATATTTAGCACTCATCTTTAGGTACAATTTCATCCTTTGCTTTCTTCCACCCATACATCTCTATTCCATGTCGCCCCAAAACAGTCTTTCTCATTCTGGCAATTTACACTATTTCCCAAGTAAGACCATTGCAATCCATCCTTACAGTGTATCCCTACCGCCACTCCCAATAAATTTCTTTCTTTCCTCTGTTGACATCACTTCCCAGAAAATTCTATCAAATAGAGGGCATCCTTTTATTCTAGTCATATGTTGGTGAAAAATGGAGAGCATTCTCTGCACGTCCAATGCTGCTTTTAGATTTTGGTGTGAATAATAGTACTTTATAGACCCTTCTTCTGTGGAATCTGTCCTCATGTATACCACTTGGTTAGGTCATCCTCTGCTAATCCTGGTTTTTACTTTACTCTCATCCAGTTGAAAGCTTACGATGTACAAGGTGTTGCAGGTGACATAGTACAAGTACTTATAATAATATAAAACGGATTATAGGAAAGTACTATGGGCTGTCAGAGGGGAAAACATTGCTTCCTGTTGGAATAATAAGGAAAAATTTCTGGAAATATAAGATAGTAAAAGATGAAAGTTAGGCTAGTAAAATAGGGGGGAAGAGGGACCAAAAAGAGCAAAAGAATGAAGGTTTAAAGTCTTGGTGTATGTTCCAGTACAAACAGTCATCAGCAAATGCTGAATTTTGAGAGGTCCATGTGGAGGTGATAATGAAATTATGCAGATTGATGAGATTGCTCAGGGAAAAGGCCAATGGCAGAGGACAACCTACAATGGGGTGCCCTCATTCAAAAGGTGACAGAAGAGAGAGAACCCAGAAATGTTGAAATCAGGGAGGTCAGAGGACAATTGAAGATCAAAGCTGCATGGAAGAAAGGAAGTTTATCAAGAAATCGGTTTTCAGGATCAAACACTGAAAAGCGATCAAGAGGTACTATGGTCAGAAAAGAAGCTGTTGGTTTGATCTGTAGGAGCTATTAATGAATTTCAAATAAGGGATCTCAATAGAATTGAGTTGACATAAGTATGAGTTAGTAGCAACTTGGTAATGAATAAATAGAAATTGTAGATATAGACTAAATTTTTAAAAGTTACTGAAAAAAAGGAGATTGGGGCAAATTTGAGGAGCTAACACATTCAAAGAAAGGGTATTTTAAAAGTTAGAATGTACAAAAAGAATAAATTTTGTTATAAATTTTGTAATCTTTTCCCCAGGTCCCTTCTTTCTAAGATGAAAGGACTCTTGCTTGCCCTTTAGATTCCAAACTTCCTCATATAGGAACTGCATAATTTTGGAAATAGAGAAATTGTAACAAATAAGAAAGACTAAGGTAATACATCAAATAAATGTCTAATCCAGAGTGAGAGGTGAAAGAAATAAAAGCTTGCTCAAGCAGATTGAGAGTTGTTTTAGAAAACAGGGATTGTATATTAGTTATTGGGAGACAGCTGCAGTTTGAGAGGCATTGAGAGTAAAATCAATGGATCCTTTTAAAAGGTTTGCTGTGTCTTGTAATGATACTCCCTCTTTGCCATTTCACCAAAAGGCTTCAGTAAAGATTTAAATAATTTTTAATTATTTTTGACCCTAAATTACTTATTCTATAATGCCACATTCTTCTGATAGTGGGGAAAGAGTTGTTTCTTCTATGTTGTGTCTATAGATAGTGTTTTCAGGTATATATGCATTCAAGTGTGTAGAATTTAGTAGAATAGATAGAAAATGCAAGAAGAACTGATGAAGTAGGCAGGGAGAATGCAATAAAAAACATAAGATGATAAGCTCTGTTAGGAAGGAGGGGAGCTCCATCCTTTGAGATGACAGGGAAACTAGAAAGAAGTTCTTAGTTATAGAACAAGGAAGCTGAAGAAATTCATGTAGAAAATGTTTTGAGAAAAATGGTTGAAATGTCATCTACAGAGAATAAGGAATTTGTAGGCTTCAGTAATGGGGAAAGACTTGGAATAGGTGTGTTGAGTAATGTTGGCAGGTATCAAATTTGTTTGGAATTATTGCCAAGCAGCAAGTGAGCCCTTTTGGGGAAAGAATAAGACTCATTTTTAGGGAATCACATTAGGAAGTTCTCCCACACCTATCGTCATACAGAAATAGAAGAAGGAGAATTTTATAATATAAAAAAGCAGTGAGCTATAAGCAAGGATATACCAATGTATTCTGTGGTCTAGCATTAATTACTGTAAGTGTTTAGTTCTATATTTTCTCATCTTCAGTATAAACTCACACATTCTATCCTCTATTAGGTTGTGAAACTGGGTACAGTGATAGGACAAATGCAGTAAGGAAACAAGCTTTGTGAGGGTGGGAAAAGGGAAGAAGGAACTGATGTCTCCTTGCAGGATTTCAGGCCCACGGCTAGATCTCCTGATACACTAAGAACAAAAAAAGAAGAGGGAAGGACAAAAAATGGTTCTGATGTGAAGCAGACTAAGGTAAGCACAGAGTCTCGTGGGCAGGGAGAATGAACTCAAAAACATGAGACAATATGTCCAATGCATTGCTATAGACTGACAAAATCTAAACACAAAGTACTCAAGCTATGGAAATTCCTGGAAACAGTATTTCCTAATCACTGAATACTCCAAATGTATATTATTTACCAGAGATGTTGGATACCATATATCTTGAACGTTCTAGAGCTAGATTATTAAGAGATTTCATAGGCCTCTGCCCCATGCACCATCAGTGAAAGGCCCTTCACCTGACCACACCTTCAAACTCATCTTTGCGTCGTCTTCAGAATCTAGTACAATATATTGGGAACTCAAGAACTTCATTGAATCATGGTTAAATGGAATCGAACTCTGCCATTTTTCTTTGTATTTTATACCCTTCAAGCTTCAAATAGAGATTTACAATTTTACTGAAGTTTTTCTCTGCCTCCTCCACTTTACATTTCGGTTTTAAATGATCCTTTATCAGATAATCATGTATTGTCTACTAAACACATCCATCTCAGACATTTAAGAGTCTTCTAACCTTGCTCGGAAGACTCTTACTCTGATATCATCAGGCTATGAGCCACGACTCCAATATTATGTTATTATAAAAAAATTGACTCAGATACGTGTAGCAAATGTCAGTGTCTTTGGAAACTGTGGAAGAGCAGTGATCATGATGATGATGATAACTCACAGATTTTGAGCCCATCCTATATGCATCAAGTGTAATTGCATTTTACCCATTTGAACACAATTCAGCCTCACAACACAGGCTCAGGCACAACAGCAAGTTTCAGCAAATGACTGCTTTATTTATCTGCACAGCATGAATGGTCCAAAAGAGCATGGGAAGAGATCCCATCGGGTCTGGTCTGTCCGGGAGGCCAAACTGCCCAGGTCAGTGTCCGTGGATTGCAGCTCCACAAGCCCAACTTGGTGGGAGAGGAGAGACGAATCTGTGCTGCTGCCCGAGGGTGGGTTTTTATATACACCAAGGAGGGAGGAAGTACTGCTACTGAGCAAAAAGCATGTATCACACAACCTTTGTGCAGAGTGCTCGCCTTGGCAAGCAGCTAGGGTTGTCTGTTCTAAGTTTTGGGTTCAAGGTACGGTCAGGCTGTTCCATTAGATCTAATGTCTCCCCTGGGCTGTGGAATGGAAGCAGACTGAAACACCTGCACACAGCAGAAAAGGATGGGGGGAGGCAAGAGCTGGGATGTGGCCCCAAGTGTGTCCCTGACTTCCCCAGCAACAACCCTATGAAAAAAGTAATCACAGTGTCCCAGTTTACAAATGTTCAACAGAAATTGTTGCTATGTATATAGTCTCTATTAACAAAGTTTGTTCCCTTTGCTTACTGACTTAACTGCCTGTCAAGTGATGGTGAACGACAATCATGCCCCCTCTTTTATAATTTAGCAAAAAAAAAAAAATGTGAGGATAGTACAGAATTCCCATACACTTCACACCCAGTTTCCCCCATTGTTAATACACTGTACAACTGTCACAAATAATGAAGCAATATTGATACATTATTCTTAGCTAAAGGCCATACTTTATTCAGATTTTCTTTCATCTACCTAAAGTCCTTTTTCTGTTCAAGGATCCCAACCAAGATACCACATTACATTTATTCATCAATGTCTTCTTAGGCTCCTCTAGACTAAGACAATTTCTCATATTTCTTTGTTTCTGATGACTGTTTTAATTTCCTAGGCTGGTTAAAACAGATACCCTGAAATGGATTGTCTTAAACAGTGGGAATTTATTAGCTTACGGTTTTGAAGCCAAGAAAAATATCCAAATCAAGGCATCATCAAGGCACTGCTTGCTTCCAAGGACTGGTTGTTGGTGATCCTTGGCTCTTCTGCCACATGGAAAGGCACGTGGCTGCATCTGCTGGTCTCTCCCTACTTTTCCGGGTTTCACTGATTTCAGCTTCTTGCTTCCATCTCTCTCTCTCTCTCTTTCTCTTTGAATGATGTGGGTCACACCTTAAATGAAGTACTCTCATCAAAAGTCCTACTTAGAATGGGTTTATATCCACATAAATGGATTAGATTTAAGAATATGTTTTTCTGGGGTACATACAGCTTCAGACCACCACAATGACCTGGACAGTTTTGAATGTCCTTCAGTAAGGATTTGTCTGAGGTTTTTCTTCTGATTAGCCTGAGGTTTTGGAATTTAGGGAAGATGAACACAGATGTATAGTACCATACAATCACACCCTATCAAGGATACACACCATCAATGTCACTTATCACTCCTGATGTTGACCTTGATTACCTGGCTGAGGTAGTGTCTGTCAGGTTTCTCCTCTGTAAAGTTACTCTTTCCTCCCCATTTTCCTACTGGACTCTTCGGAATTAAGTCATGATGTACCCGCCACACTTAAGTGATGGACGTTCTGCTTTATCACCTTGAGCAGGGAGTATCTACATAAATTGTGGAATTCTTCTTAAAAGAGTTATCTGTTTTCCCTCATTTATTTCTTTGATTTATTTATATTAGTATGGACTCATAAATATTTACTGTATAGTTTGGGTTATATTTCAACACTACATTATTTATTTTGTCACTCAAAGTTTTCCAGCTTTGCCCATTGTGAGCTCTTTCAGTTGGCTCCTGTGTACATTTGAAATAGTCCTGTCATTATATTTTTCACATCCTCCTTTTGAAGAGAGTGGGCACTTAATACATTCTCTCAATTCTGAAATCCTTATTCAGAGAACAATTTTAGATTTTCCATGTTTTTCTATGTTAGTGAACAGCAATTGCACAAAGTAGAACATATGCTGAATATTTACCTTAATTGATGCCTACCAAAAGCATTCAAATGTTGCTTTTTGTTAGTTTTTCATTTAGACCTCACAGTGTGTGTGTTTTATAAGCATATAAATACTTAATACTTGAACCTGCAAATCTTTGCCTGCTGTATTAAAAAAGGTGTGAATCTTAACAGAAAATGAACTTTAATTACATTACTTTACATATTAAAGAAATTTGGCATTGTCTAGTATTTGGTTAACTCTCACCACAATAATCTTTATAATGAATCATTTGAAAACTAATTTCAAACCATACATAATTTAAGCATAAACTATTTTATTGTAATACACCTGCCATTTGTTACTGCAGAATTTCATTGCAGATGATATATGAAGACACTACACATTGCCATCTCCTCATTATATTTTGCCATCAAAATCAAGTTTAATAATTTTATATTCCTTTTCATGTATCAGTTCTAGGTATTTAGGCTAATGATATACATCAATCAAATCTCAGAGGAGAGTATGTTTTTTATGAATTTTAGATTAAACTAATTTAACGGTGGGACAAAATATTCTGCTAAATAATCACTGTTGAAATACAGGATCATCTGACCACACTCTTTTTTTTAAATATATATTATATTATTTTATTTTATTTTAAAATTCAGTTTTATTGAAATATATTCACATACCATACTCATCCATGGTATACAATCAACTGTTCACAGTACAATCATATAGTTATGCATTCATCACCACAATCTATTTCTGAACATTTTCCTTACATCAGAATCAGAATAAGCATAAAAAATAAAAGTAAAAAAAGAACACCCAAACCATTCCCCCATCCCACCCTATTTGTCATTTAGTATTTGTCCCCATTTTTCTACTCATCCATCCATACACTAGATAAAAGGGAGTGTGATCCACAAGGTTTTCACAATCACGCTGTCACCCCTTGTAATCTACATTATTATACAATCATCTTCAGGAGTCCAGACTACTGGGTTGGAGTTTGGTAATTTCAGGTGTTTACTTCTAGCTATTCCAATTGTATTAGTTAGGGTTCTCCTTGGAAACAGAATCAATGAGAGATGTCTCTGATTATCAAATTGTAAAAGTGACTCACGCAACTGCAGGAGCGCACGAGTCCAAATTCTGCAGAGCCATCAACAAGCTGTCAACTCCAAGGAAGATGTCCGACGAACTCCTCGGGAAATGAACCGACAACTTTGACGAACTCCTCAGGAAACAAACCGGCAACTTCAACGAGCTCCCCAGGAAATGCTTCACTGAGCCGCCGAAGAAGAAGTGAAGGTTCTCTAACCATCTGGCTTGTAAGCCTCCAACTGATGACCCGGACCAAATCCATCCAATTGCATTCTCTCACTGTGGAAGCACGCCCCTTGATGAGTCATCAGTCAGCTGCAGTCAATTGACTGATGATCCAACAAACCAGCCCGTTGATTTATTAACCAGCCTCAAATATCCTCACAGCAATCGTCAGACCAGTGCCCACTTGACCAGACAGCTAGGCCACCTAGCCAAGTTGACACATGAACCCAACCATCACACCAATACATTAAAACCTAAGAGGTGTTATCTATATAGTGCATGAGAATGTTCACCAGAGTGACCTCTTGACTCCATTTGAAATCTCTCAGCCACTAAAAGTATTTCATCTCATTTTGCAGCCCCCTTTTGGTCAAGAAGATATTCTCATTCCCATGATGCCAGGTCCATGTTCATCCCTGGGAGTCATATCCTGCATTGCCAGGAAGATACACCCCTGGGAGTCGGGTCCCACATAGAGGGGAGGGCAGTGAGTTCACCTGCCGAGGTGGCTCAGTTAGAGAGAGAGGGTCGCATCTGAGCAACAAAGAGGTACTCAGGGGGAGACTCTTAGGCACCATTACATACAACTTTAGACTCTCCTTTGAGGTAATGAGCTTCATAAGGGCAAGTCCCATGCTCGAGGGCTCAGCACATCAAACCGCCAGTCCCAATGTTTGTGATAACATCAACACCAGTCCAGGTGAGGAAATCCAACACTTCTGTACTTTCCCCCAGCTCCTGGGGGGGGGGGGTTGAAAATATATTTTTTATTCTCTGCCCCAAATTACTTTGGGATGGGTCACTATTTCACTCTAACCTATACTAACCTACCGTATCTCACTTCCTATTCAAAGTTCCATGTAATTGTGGTGTTTGAACAAACAACTGTAGAGTTATACTGTTTAGAAAATATAGATCCTGCACCAAATAGACATCTCTTCCCTTGGTCTCACATGGAATTTGAAGTTTTAAAACACAGTCAGTTTCAACCTTTACCTTTTGGCCTGGTTTGCCCTAGTCTTAACCAGATCTGCTTCATTTATATCACTAATTGAAGTCTGGGATCTTTTTCAGCTTTTTTTTTAACAGTTGCTGTATGCACTAATACTGACATTCATATCTGCCGAACTCTAGCTCTGAGTTTCAGGTGTCTCAGAGATACACATTGTTCCAGAGACCAATCAGGTTATACACCAAGGGATCAGCATCTCAAAGTTTAGAGACAGGCATTGCAATTCAAGAATAGAGTTGACTGCTGTAAGAGCTTACGTTCTAGGAATCATTACAATAATCATGTCCATGTTAGGCTATGTTCTAAGATTCAATTCTGAGTTTAAACATTGTAGTTAGTCCATATTGGTGAGGCATTATAGTGTTTGCCTTTATTTCTGATGTACTTCACTCAAATACTGTGTACAGGATCCATTCACCTCGTTGTGTGTCTCACAGCTTCACTCCTTCTCGTAGTTGCTCAATATTCCATTGTATGCATATGCCACAGTTCACCATTCTGTTCCTCAGTCCATGTACCCTTAGGTCACCTCCACCCATTGCAAATCATGATTGCTGCCTCCATGAACACCAGTTTGCAAATGTCCATTCATGTCTCTGCTCTCAGATCTTCAAATGACATACCCATAATGAGGTTGTAGGACCTTATGGTCCCCACATACTTAACTTTTTGTGGAACCACCACACTGACCTTCAGAAAGGCTATACCATTCTACCTGCTCATAAACAGTAGATATGTACATCCTTCTCACCATGTTTTCTCCAACACTTTTACTCCTACATATATATTTTCCTACAATTTTATAGAGTTATGTTCACATACCATACATTTATCCACAGTGTACAATCAGTTGTTCATGGTATCATCATAAAGTTGTACATTTATCACCACAATCAGCACTTGAACATATTGATAACTACAAGAAAAAAATTTTTTTTAGCAATAATAAAAAAGATGATAAAAAGAAAAATAACATGTCATACAATACAATATACTAGTAAGGACAGAAAATAACACCACTACCAAGAATCCCATATTCCTCCCCTATATCCCCCTCTCATATGCACTTAGCATTGGCATATTGCCTTTGTTACATTTAATGGAGGTATATTACAATATTACTGTTGACCATAGACTCTAGTTTGCTTTGATTATGTTTTTTCCCAAATACCATCCCTTTTTCAACACTCTACGTGGTTGACATTCATTTGCTCTCCCACATGCAAAAACATTTTTATATTTGTATATTTAGTAACAGTCATTGGCCACTCCAGTTTTTGCCAAATTACACAGTCCCAGTCTTTATCATCTATCTTTACCTCTGGTGTCATACATTCTCCTATCCCACCTCTTTCAGCTTTACTCACAGACATCTTTGTTCGGTGTACTTACAATACTGTGCTACCATCACACAGTATTATGCTATCTATTTCTGGATCTATATGATCAATCCTGCTAAACATTCTGTAGTCCTTCAGCATCAAATGCCTGACCTCTACCCTCTTTCTATCTCCTGGTCACCTGTGTTGTCAGCTTTTAACTCCCAAAGTTTGTTCATTAATGTCTGTTCATATTAGTGAGACCATACAGAATCTGACCTTTTCTTTCTGGCTAACTTCACTCAACATAATGTCCTCAAGGTTCATCCACATTATTATATGATCTATGTCTTTGTTCTGTCTTACAGCTGCATAATATTCCATCATGTGTATATACCACAGTTTGTTTATCCACTCATCTGTTGATGGACATTTGGGCTGTTTCCATCTCTTGGCAATCGTGAATAATGCTGCATTAAACATCGGTTTACAAATGTCTGTTTGTATCTTAAGTTTCAATTCCTCTGAGTATATACCTAGCAATGGAATAGCTGGGTCATATAGCAAATCTATATTTAGCTTCCTGAGGAACCTTGACACTGTCTTCCAGAGTGGTTGCACTATTCTACCTTCCCACCAACAATGAATAAGTGTGCCTCTTTCTCCACATCCTCTCCAGCACTTGTCATTTTCTGTTTTTTTGGATAATGGCCATTCTGGTAGGTGTGAGATGATATCTCATTGTGGTTTTGATTTGCATTTCCTTAATAGCCAGTGAAGTTGAGCATTTTTTCATATGTTTTTGAGCCATTTGTATTTCCTCTTCAGAAAAATGTCTGTCCATGTCTTTTGCCCATTTTTTAATTGGATTGTTTGTCTTTCTATTATTGAGTTGTAGGATTCCTCTATATATTCAGGATATTAAACCCTTATCTGATATGTGGTTTCCAAATATCATCTCCCATTGTGTAGGTTGCCTTTTTACTTTTCTGACAAAGTCCTTTGATGTACAAAAGTGTTTGATTTTGAGGAGATCCCATTTGTCTATTTGTTCTTTGGTTCCTCTCGCCTTGGGTGTGAGGTCTAAGAAACTACCTCCTATCACAAGATCTCTAAGATATTGCCCTACATTTTCTTCTAAGAGTTTTATGGTCTTGGTGCTAACGTTTAGGTTTTTGATCCATTTTGAGTTAATTTTTGTATAAGGTGTGAGATAGGCATCCTCTTTCATTCTTTTGGAAATGGATATTCAGTTCTCCAAACACCATTTATTGAAGAGGCCGCTCTTTCCCGGTTGCTTTGGCGTGACTGCCTTATCAAAGATCAGTTGTCTGTAGATGCGAGGGTCTACTTCTGAATGCTCAATTCAATTCCATTGGTTGGTATATCTGTCCTTATGCCAGTACCATGCTGTTTTGAGCACTGTAGCTTTGTAATATGCTTCAAAGTTGGGTAATGTGAGACCTCCCGCTTCATTCCTCTTTCTCAAGATATTTTTGGCTATTCGGGGCATCTTGCCCTTCCAAATAAATTTGGTTATTGGTTTTTCTATTTCTGTAAAGCAAGTTGTTGGGATTTGAATTGGTATTGCATTGAATCTGTAAATCAGTTTAGGTAAAATTGCCATCTTAACTATATTTAGTCTTCCAATCCATGAACATGGTATGTTCTTTCATTTTTTTTAGGTCTTGTTCAATTTCTTTTGGCAGTTTCTTATAGTTTTCTGTGTAAAGGTCTTTTGTGTCCTTGGTTAAGTTTATTCCTAAATACTTGATTCTTTTGGTTGCTATTGTAAATGGGTTTTTTTTCTTGATTTCCTCCTCTTGTTGCACATTACTTGTGTATAGGAACACTGCAGATTTTTGCATGTTGATCTTGTAGCCTGCCACTTTGCTGTATTCATTGACTAGTTCTAGTAGCTTTGCTGTAGATTTTTCTGGATTTCCTATAGATAGAATCATGTCATCTGCAAATAGTGAAAGTTTTACTTCTTCCTTTTCAATTTGGGTGACTTTTATTTCTTTTTCTTGCCTAATTGCTCTAGCTAGAACTTCCAGCACAATGTTGAATAACAATGGTGATAGTGGGCATTCCTGCCTTGTTCCTGATCTTAGAGGAAAAGCTTTCAGTCTCTCCCCATTGAGTATGATGTTAGCTGTGGGTTTTTCATATATCACCTATATCATATTGAAAAAGTTCCCTTCTATTCCTATCCTTTGAAGTGTTTTCATCAAGAAAGGATGTTGAATTTTGTCAAATGCCTTTTCTGCATCAATTGAGATGATCATGTGGTTCTTCTACTTTGATTTATTGATGTGGTGTATTACATTAACTGATTTTATTGTGTTCAACCAGCCTTGCATACCTGGAATAAATCCCACCTGGTCATGATGTATAATTCTTTTAATGTGTTGCTGGATTCAATTTGTGAGTATTTTTTTTTGAGGATTTTTGCATCTATATTCATTAAAGAAATTGGCCTATAATTTTCTATTTTTGTAGTATCTTTGTCTGATTTTGGTATTAGGGTGGTGTTGGCTTCATAGAATGAGTTAGGTAGCTTTCCTTCTTCTTCAATTTTTTTGAAGAGTTTGAGCAGGATTGGTACTAATTCTTTATTGAGTGCTTGGTAGAATTCACAAGTGAAACCATCTGGTCCTGGGCTTTTCCTTTTTGGCAGCTTTTTGATGACTGACTCAATCTCTATACTTGTGATTGGTTTGTTGAGGTCATCTATTTCTTCTTGAGTCAATGTTGGTTGTTTATGCTCTTCTAGAAAGTTGTCCATTTTGTCTAAGTTGTAGTTTATTAGCATATAGTTGCTCATAGTATCTTCTCATTATCTCCTTAATTTCTGCAGGGTCAGTAGTTATATTTCCTTTTCCCATTTCTGATTGCATTTATTTGCATCCACTCTCTCTCTTTTTTTTTTTTGTTAGCCTAGCCAGTGGTCCATCAATTTTATTGATTTTCTCAAAGAACCAACTTCTGGTTTTGTTGATTCTCTCTATTGTCTTCCTGTTCTAAACTGCATTTATTTCTGCTCTAATCTTTGTTATTTCTTCCTTCTGTTTGCTTTGGGGTTAGTTTTTTGTTCTTTCTCTAATTCCTCCAGGTGAACAGTTAACTCTTCAATTTTTGCTCTCTCTTCTCTTTTAATATAGGCATTTAGGGCAATAAATTTCCCTCTCAGCACCGCCTTTGCTGCATCCCATAAGTTTTGATAAGTTGTGTTTTCATTGTCATTTGCCTTGGTATTTACTAATTTCTCCTGTAATTTCTTCCTTTACCCACTGGTTTTCTAAGAGGGTGTTGTTTAGCCTCCCTATGTTTGTGAATTTTATGACCTTCTGCCTTTTATTTATTTCCAACTTCATTCCATTATGGTCTGAGAAAGTGTTTTTTATAATATCAATATTTTTAAATTTGTTGAGACTTGCTTTGTGACCCAACATGTGGTCTATCCTAGAGAATAAAAAGTGTATCCTACTGTTGTTGGATGTAGTGTTCTATAAATGTCTGTCAAGTCTAGTTAATTTATCATACAATTCAACATCTCTGTTTCTTTGGTGATCCTCTGTCTAGATGTTCTATCCATTGATGATAGCAGTGTATTGAAGTCTCCAACTATTATTCTAGAGGTGCCTACTTCTCCATTCAGTGATCTCAGTGTTTGCCTCATGAATTTTGGGGCATTCTGGCTTGGTGCATAAATATTTGTGATTGTTATGTTTTATTGATGAATTGACTCTTTTATTAATATGTAGTGTCCTTCTTTGTCTCTTTTAATGTTTTAGTTTTGAAGACTAATTTGTCTGATATTAGTATAGCTACTCCCGCTTTTTTCTGGTCGTTGTTTGCATGAAATATCTTTTTCCAACCTTTCACTTTCAGTCTATCTTTGTCCTTGTGTCTAAAATGAGTTTCTTGTAGACAGCATATAGATGGGTCTTGTTTTTTGATCCATTCTGCCAGTCTGTGTCTTTTTACTGGGGAGTTAACTACATTTACATTTAGTGTTATTACTGTAAGGGCCGTACTTTCTACTACCATTTTGTCTTTTGGAATTTATATGTCATATCTTATTTTTTCCTCTCTCTCCTTTTACCTTTCCTGATAATCTGCATTTCTGTACTCCTCTCCAACTCTCTTTCTCCTGTCTTTTCCTATACAGCCTGTAGCACTCCCTTTAGTATTTCTTGTAGTGCTGGTCTCTTGTTCTCAAACTCTTTCAGTGTCTGTTTGTCTGAAAATGTTTTAATCTCTCCCTCATTTTTGAAGGAAAGTTTTGCCGGATACAGAATTCTTGGTTGGCAGTTTTTCTCTTTCAGTATCTTAAATATATCATGCCACTGTCTTCTTGCCTCCATGGTTTCTGTAGAGAAATCTGTACATAATCTTATTGACCTTCCCTTGTATGTTATGGATTGCTTTTCCCTTGCTGCTTTCAGAATCCTCTCTTTGTCTTTGACATTGGACAATCTGATCAGTAAGTATCTTGGAGTATGTCTATTGGGATCTGTTCTATTTGGGGTACACTGTACTTCTTGAATCTCTAATTTTCTCTCTTTTATAAGAGTTGGGAAATTTTCAATGAATATTTTTTCTGTTACTCTTTCTGCCCCTTTTCCCTTCACTTCTTCTGGGGTACCCATAACATGTATATTTGTGTGTTTCATGTTGTCACTGAGCTCCCTAAGACCCTGCTCGTATTTTTCCATTTTTTCACCATCTGTCCTTTTGTGTGTATGAATTCAAATGTCTTGTCTTCCAGTTCACTGATCCTTTCTTCTGCCTGTTCAAATCTACTGTTGTGTCCCTCCATTTTGTTTTTCATCTCCTCCATTGTGGCCTTCCTTCCCATGAGTTCTGCCATTTGTTTTTTCAAGTTTATGAATTCTTCTTTATGGTCATTCAGTGTCTTCTTTATATCCTTCATCTCTTTCACTATATCTTCCTTCAGTTCATTGAATTTATTCAGCATTAGTTGCCTCAATTCCTGTATCTTGGTTGAGCTATTAATTTGTTCCTTTGGATGGTCCATATTTTCGTGTTTCCTGGTATGGCTTGTTGTCTTAAGTTGTCTAGGCATCTGATTTTCTTGATTAGTTTATTCTGGAGCTTGTATTCTATCTTTTACCTAGGGATTTTCTTGTTGGTTGGCTTTGTTCTCTGGCCTCTGTTACTCAGTTCAACTTATTCTAGACCTCTTTAGGTTCTATTTAGTTGATCAGTATTTTTCACCTCTTGTTTTTTCTGTTTCTTGCTCTGCCTCTATGTAGCCTTTTTATGAGAGGGTCTCCTCAGATATTGTTGACCCCAGTCAGGTTTTCCCAGTCTAGAGAGGCTGAGGTCTCACTGGGAGGGTATGGAGTTTTCCTGAGAAGGAGACCCTCCTATGAGGCCTTTGGAATCAGTGCTTTTCCTCTCCTGTCCAGCAGGTGGCACTTGCCAGCCCACAGCTCCCCCACCAGTGTAGGGAGGTATGGAGACTTTAGTTCTTCTGGTGACTCTGATCCTGTCAGGGGCGTGGCTGACTGAAGCCGGAATCTGAATTGCAGCCTCTGGGGTCTGAGTTCCCAGAAGGAGGACTGCCAGTTGAGCTGGACCTCCCTCCACTCTCCCAATCCTCAGAACTCCAGTTGTCTCTCAGGGGCACTATTCCCTTCTCCCCTCTCCTCTCTGGGGCATCTCCAGCTAGATTCCTTGGTCAGCCTGGGTTGCCAATTAAAGACGGGGGTGCAGACCTTCTTCAGAAATGAATTCTGAACTGAAAGATGCTGTGGGTACCCTGTCTACCCCCAAGCCCAGCCTAGTCCCTCAACCTGGGCTTTTTGATAGAAAATAACCAGATTTGTTACTTTTAGATTAAAAAAATAGAAAAGAAAAACAAGAAAAAGAAAAAAGAAAAAAAAAGAGTCCCTTTTAAAAGTCTTTCCCCAGCCTGGAAGTTTTGTTAGTGTCAGAATAGAGCATTTAAAGATGTACTTTGGTCTATTGTCTACAATTACTCTCCAACAGCTTCAATTCCACCCCTGCTGGAGGCTATTGAAATGCAAAAAGATAAGGAATCAATGAGAAGCCAGAAGGGACAAACTGTAGGGGGAAAAAAATGGCTTTTTTGGAGCCTGGGAATGGGTGCCCGCTTTTATGTGCCCTCCTTCTTGGAGCCCAACCCTTCTTTAGCACCCCCAGCTCCAAAAATTAGTTAATTAAATTGTTAATTAATTCTGCCGTTGAGGCTGGGTTGAGCCTCCCTTCTTGCCCTCAGCAGATTGCTGTTTTTTGTTTTTTTTTCCCCCCTTTCAGGGAGCCATCAGCAAGACAGTCTGTGAGATCTGGGTGGGGAGGGGCGCCAGACCCCTGGTCCAGGGAACTTACAATGTTCGCTGCAATCTCAGCTTTTCCTCCAATTCCAAACTTTCGTCCGATGTGTGACTGGTTACTGGAGACCCCGAAAACACTGTTTCATATAGTTCTTGGGTAATTGCCAGCTGCTCTAGGGGAGAGACGAAATTCTGCACCTCACCACTCCGCCATCTTGCCCTACCCCCCACTGACCACACTCTTTTGATATTTTGATCTTGAGTAGATTAGTGTATGTGAAAATTTGGAGTAGAACAGTATCAACATGAGTGTCTTTTCATTGTGAAGTATTTTCTGGATTAATATCCATTCAATTGACTTAATTCTTTGATTAATATTTCTGTGGTGCATAGAATATTTAAAATATTTAAAATATTTTCAGGGTCAAATAGTAGGTGAGGTCAGAGCTTCCCCACTCTTGTCATTCTACAGCTGTTCAAGGAATTGTATATACCAGGCGCAGTTATTTGTGCTTGGGACACAGCAGTGAACAAACCAGGTAATGTGCCTACATTAGGAAGTTTGCATGTTCATCTATACTTGCACTGTCCTAGAGAAATATAATGCAGGCCATAAGTTTGAGCCACATATATAATTTTATATTTCTAAGTAGTCACATTGAAAGAAGTAAAATTGGAACAGGTGAAATTAATTTTAATAATACATTTTATTTAACCAATATATCCAAAATATTGTTTCAGCATGAAATCAGAGAGTTATTAATAAGATTTTTTTATATTCTTTTTTTTTTCATACTAAGTGATTGAGATCTGATTTGTATTTTACATGTATGGCACTTCTCAGTTCAGGCTAGCTACAGATAAGCTGTTTGCTAGTCACATAAGGCTGGAGGCTACCATATTTTCAACACAGCTCTATACCAGACACATGGATAATTTTAGGGTAACTTAATTTAAGCTTGAAAGATCTGAGGCACATGTGTTTATATTTGGTATTCTGAAACAGAAGGTTTTGTAAAAATTTTCAATCAAAAAATTTTAAGAGAATAGGAGAAAAATTATAAATTATATTTATAAACTTATACATTTTTTATTTTATAAATTTTTATAATATTTGGACATCAGCACCACTTCTAATTCTGAAGGAACTAGAAAGTTACTGAATTCACTTAGTATTGCTCCCAGAGACTCTGCAGAAATGAATCTTGTTTTGCAGGTTCAAAAAGATGAATTTTACTGGTAATTGATGAAGTTGGTTGACAACCCCACCCCCACCCCCCCAAGGCTATTTATCCAAATTGTCCTCACCTGCCAGAGAAGTCACTATTTATATTGCAAAGTGTTATTTATCATTCTTCGCTGCCTTCTGAAGCACTCATACGCTCTTGCCTCCCTCTTTGTTCCTTGGACTGTTCCCTTCATCTACTTCCAAGTACAGTGGCTTTTCAAATCTGAATGTTTTGAACAATAACAAGTTCTTTTTTTGCAACTTCTTCTGTTTGTTATTGGGTGGAAGAGCTTTTGGAAGGTCTGGATGTGAACAATTTCAGGGCAAATGAGAGAGGTGGGGCTCTCCATTTAAGAAAAAATCTTGGCTACGGTGTCTTGACCATTATTATTTTCAAATTTTAAGTTACCTTTATTGAAATACGTTTAATTATAGCAGTGATACTTTTGGTCCACCCTCAATCCCCGCCCCCCATAGTGTTAAACATCACTAGTCCAAACAAATACTCCTCAAAATGCTCAGTAAATTTAAATGTCTTCAAATTGATGACACGTATGAATAAGATCTGATTTTAATGTTCAATAGCTATTACTTGCAAATTAGTAATCAGTATTTAGGATTAAATTTGTTCAAAAGTAAAATGGCAATATTGTATTTCATGGGTATAACAAAAAACTAATGATTTGCTGGGTGAAAAACATGCTCAGTGCTTCTCCCACCCCACCCTGATCCAGTCAGTGTGTGCAAAATGTCCTCTCTTCACCTTACTAAACTATCTGATCACTCTGTCAGTAGGTGGAGCCTTTGAGTGGCCCTATCTTTTTTTAAGTAAAATCTGAGAATATAGTACTCCCAGCTTCATTTTTTGCTTTTTTTTTTCCTTCTTCTATGATTAGGAAACTGGCCCAATATTTTTCTTCCTCTATCTACATTAAGATAAAATAGTTGTACTTTTATCTCTTGGCCTTGAATTTAATATGTCTTAAGATGAGAATATTCATCTGTAGAAGTCATTCCCTTTCTTTTATAAGAAAGTCTAATTTGCCTGAAAGTTAAGACAAAATAATTATTCTTAGTTTGGTATGACTCTACATAATATATAACTAACTGTTCCTTGCTTATTATTAATTTCACTTCTTGATTCATCATAAGTGTTTGATTTAATAGGCAAGTATATATTCAAAATGCAAATTTAGCTCAGAGTAGGGAGAGAGAAAACTTAAGGAAATCATATAGTGCATTCCTAATAGCAAAATGTGTAAAACAAAAATGGCACAAGAAAATAATATGTTATTCTCACACTGCTCTCATGCAATAGGCTTGAATTTTATGAAAATCAATATTTGAACATGCTTCCTAATTCTAGCTTTCGAAGTAGATTCCTGTATTCTCTAAGCCTGATCTGTTGAAGAGCAGTGAAGGGAGTCTGAGATGCCCACTGGCATTGATAGTATTAATAAGATAAATGCAAAATTGGTGGGTTGAATGGTTTTTTGGGAGGACAAATGAGTAAATATCTTTAGGCCTGATAAAGTTTAAAAGTTGGAGTCCTACACAGTGGTTTTAATGCAAAAAGTAACTTTAAAATAACATTTTAAAATAAGGTATATATTCTGAAACTTTCACCTTGTTTTTCTACTGAAATATAATAAAACTAAAATATAATAAAAGTAATTATATATAAGGTTATTTTCTCTGTATCTTAATATTCTAAGCTACATTAGATTACATTTCTATACATCCACCAATCCACCCACCCATCCATTTGTACATTTATTCATCAAAGATTTTTGAACAGTTCATAGTGGCTATAATATCTACCTAATACCTAAGATGCTATAATAGCAACCTAGAATTCCTCAGTGGATACAATTCAGTGTAAGAAAAACTGTTCAGTAATGTTTTCACTTACAGTTGAGATCCTAATGTCATGCTACAAAATAAATCAACCAGAAGGAAGTACTTGGTGATCTCTGGTCTAATTTCTGATGTGATTACCTGGCTCACTGTAGAATAGTTCTAGATCTCCTTTATATCCATCTACTTTTTTCATCTCTAATGTAGAAATATTCCCTCTACTATGAAATGAAATTTATTTAGTTTCTTAAGATCTTGATTTTAGGAACCATGGTTTTTTTTAAGGAGAAAGGACAAAAAAGAAATTCCTCCATTATGTTCTTCTGAAACACTCCCAATGAGCAATATCAATATGGCCATATACCTGAATACAACCTTTCCTTTATTAAGAATATATAGTGCACAATTTTCAGAGGAATAAAAATTATAAAAATTAATTGACTGAATATCAATATAGCAACCGCTGCTTAAGGCACAAGATACTACATACAAAGTTACAGCCCCTGTGAATCCTTTCTTGATATTGTTTCTGTCTCTCCAAAACCAGAGGTAATCACTATGCTTAAGTTTGCATGTATCCTTTGTATATATTTTTTTGTACATTTACTAGCAAGCCATGTATTTCTAAACTATGTGTATGTGTGTATAAAGATACATGTATGTATAAAGATACATATATCTTTACTTGGAACTTTAAATAAATATATACTATTCTACAACTTGAATTTTTTGCTTAAAAATAACTATGGCATTCATTCTTGTTTACTTGAATGGCTCTAACTCATTTATTTCCTCTGCTCTGTGGTATTTCACTGTTTGATAATACAGTAAATATATATCTATTCTTCTATTGAACATTTATATTGTTAGCAATTTTGTTTTGCTGTAACAATGCTTTTATGGATATCCTTATATGTGTCTTTTTGTAAATATATTTGAGAGTTTCTCTGAGATTCATGCCATCAGTGGAATGTGGAAATCTCCATGTTTACTATATATTGTTCATTGGTCTCCAGATTGGTCATGCTGGTGTATGCTTCCACTAGCAACAGGAAAGAATTTCCTTCCCTGCCTCCTTGACAACACTGAGTAATGCTAGACTCTTTTTCTTGTTTGATCTAAGAGACAGGCCCTGTGTGAGCATGACCTGTTTTGACATCAAGCAGTGTCTCCTTGTGATCTCAATTTGACCACTCCTCGAGGATCAACGACACTGTATGTCTCTCCCTCTACTCCTGGTGGTTTGTAGCCCTTTGTCTAACCACTCACCAGGAATTTCTTATCCTAAAAAAGGAGACATAGCAGTCCACAATAATACTCTCAGTTGTTAATTCTAAAGGCAATCTTGCAATAGCTGGGCATCTGCTCTATTCTCTAAATGAGAAATCACTCACTGTCCAAGGACAATTGGCAACTTCCTCCATCAGCCTTCTGATGCTGAGTTATAAGAACCAAAGAATAAGAAGCAATATCCCATTTTGCTCATGAGATGTTTATGTAGACATTTATATATATTATACATAATCAGTATCTCTTAGCTCCACCTCTACCCTTCATTGCCCTGCTTGTCACACTTGGGTAGACCCTGTAAACATTTCTCCTTAGCCCCTTGGCACGATGTTAAACTTTGTCAGTAGAGGGCGCTGGAGGCACATTGCAGGAGGAAAGGGCTCCTCTTCCTTACCATGGTATACCTTTCCTTCTTGTATTGCAGCACTTGGCTAGCATATGGGACACATGGAGGTGGACATTTAGTGGTGTTCCCTTTCAACGAATTTCAGTGTTTCCTCCATAGACAACTTCCTGGGGAGTTTCATGGCCACTCCAGCCAACTTTCCAGCTGCGGTTCTTCTTGCAGATGGCTTCATGATGAATACTGTGGGTGTCCCAGCTAGCTTTCCAGTAAGTTCAGCTGCACTCTCTTGCAGGAAGCTTCCAAGCAAGTTTTGTCAGAGCTCCAGTGGGTAGTTTCTGCTTGCCAGCCTTGGCTGGTGTCACCTCAGTGAGCTGCTCTCTTGTCCAGTAGGCTACAGCCATACCCTCTCCAGTAAGGTCTGAATCTTAGACTTGGGGTGGGGAGTTTCTCTCCAAAATTTGTTCCTTATTTGGGTACTCTGCCTCATCCCTAGGGGTAGTGATTGCTCCCTATATCTTCTGTTCCTGTATCTTTAGATTTATCTTCATTCCCTTATTGGCTAATCTGTTGTTACAAGGTAATAAATCTTTATGTTAAACATTCTTTGTTCAAAATTACTGTGTGGTTTCTGTCTCCTGAGCTTCTGTCTCCTGAATACTGTTATGGCATTTGGGCAAATTTCCACCCCATAAAGTCTCCCACAGTTTAATTATCTAAAGCAGAATATATAATTAATAGCTAGGGATCCACACATATGCAAGATGTTTTAAGTTGATTATTATTTTTCTTTTATTATAGAACAACTCTGTCAATATCCCCCAGGACCAAAGAAGATCAAATTCAATTAGCATTGATTTAAAGAGTCCTATTCTCTTGCATGGCATTAAGCACTTTCATTTATAGTATCTAATACTCCAGATAATATAAATACATTAGTTAATATATTTCTGCGAATATTGTGATCCAGAGTGTTCCTGTAACTTTCTTAAAGTTTTGCATGCAGCAAAGAGGGAGCTGGAAATCAATCTGAGTTTTTAAGGTGCTAATCTTATACCCCTCACTGTGTTATGCTTGCATGTGTTCCCCACACTTCTCACCCCATTTCCATTTTTTGAGACTGGGCACCAAAATAGGACAGTAACCAATTTTCCCAATAATTTGTTATCTTATTTTCTGGTTCATGTTTCCTTTATATCAGTTTTCTTTTTCCTGTTTGTGCTTTTTTCTTAAATGAGTAATGGATATTATGTAACAAACCTATAGGTTCTGGATTAAGTGACATTTAAAAATAAAACTTTGAAGGATTTATTTTGATTCCCCATTTGCATGTTGTGGTTTTATTATATTGTAATCTTGTGTATGCATTTCACCCAAATGTTGTCCCTGACCCTGGTAATTACTACTGTTGCCTCTCCACATTCATGGACATAAAATGTGTGATGAGAATTCATTATATTTAGCCTTCGGAAATCAATGGACTTTCATTGCTGGCTGTGCATATTTGCATAATTTTTCTCTACATTGTAGTTTAAGTGATGCTAAGTATGCAGTTAGCATTGCATGCAAGATGTTTTAATAGATAAATTATGGTGATATGAGACAAGGATTCTTGGCAACAGGTAGCATGGAAGCCAAGAGGGACAGCTTAATATTCATTTGAAAAGGTGTTAAAGTATACATACATGTACACCTTACATGCCCTGCATGTGAAATGATAGTCATTTAGAAATACAAATGCTAAAAATTGATGGCAAATTGATTAAACAATAAAATATTTATGATCAAAAAGTAGGATTCTGTTTGATTTAAGGTTTGGTTTAGAGTTAGGGTTTTGGGTATGACTTATTTTAACCCAATGTTTTGTGATTGATAATATAAAATGGTAGAGGTTCTGTTATTGAGAAACAGCAGAGTTAAGGTTTAAAAGCAGTTATCTCAGAGCTCAAGCTGCCTGTGTTCATATTCAGCCATTACCACTTTCTAACTGAGTGAACTTGAGTAAGTTACATATGCTTTCTGTACTCAGGTTCCTCATCAATAAATTGGATATAATATTATTTGATGCATTTCAGGGTAATATTTTTTGAGGGTTGCATGAAAACTGCTTAGAACAGTATATATAGTATACAATATGTGTATTATTATCATTATTAGCGAATGTATAAAAATCTGTGCTTCCAGCTATCTTCTCATAAACAATTTCCTTCTTATTTTACTTGAATCTGGATGGAAGACCTGAAGAACCATGACACTATCAAGTTGACTAGAGAATGAAACAATATATGTAATTTGCCACCGAGTGAAAAGAATTTAGAAATATTCCATGTAAAGCAAAAAGAGAGTTTATTCTCTATACTGGCAGATATTCAACATCAGGAAACACATTGCAGATGGAACACGAGGGAAGGGAAATAATGACAAAATAGCAACTTGAGCTAGGTTTACAGAAGAATGGAAACAACAGAAGCCAGGAAGTCCTCTAGATCCAGCTATAGAATTTGTATCTGTTCTTTTTCCTGGCTTTTCCTAATATACCCAAAGAAACACCTCAATCAATTTAAGATCATTTTGTAGACAACGACTGTCAGTGCTGCTGTGGTCCGTGATTCTGCGTCCCCTGGAATGCTGTCAACCTCAGGGATTCTTGTTGTTTGGGCACATTGTTCATAATGACAGTTACTGTAACTGTGAACCTGGTGTCAGAATATCTTATTGTTTCCATCAAGACACTTTTTGATATAATAGACTTTTTATATTATTTTGTATTTGTATTATTTACCACCTATTAGCTATAAGAAGAAGCGTGTGTATTACAATAAGGAGGGTCGAATGCCACACATCTGAAGAGAGGGTTTTTTTCCTCAAAAGCCCCACAAAGCCAGCTGGGCAAACTGCCACAATACTTAGCCACTGGGTAAACCATATTCCCTCACCTCAATTCTGGAAATAAGAAAATCAAAACAAACAAAACATTATTTACTTCACTTTTCAAAAACACAAATAACTATTTCTGTTAAAAGAATTTAATTAGAGAAGTTCTAGGTTTATAGAAAAATCATGTAAAAAAAATCGTGTCCCCATATACCCTCTCCCATTGTTAACAGTTTGCAGCAGTGTGGTACTTCTGTTACATTTGATGAAATAATATTCAAATTGTGCTATTAACTATAGTCCATAGTTTACATTAGGGTGTATTTTTTTTTACCATATGCCACCCTATTATTAACACCTTGCACTGGAGTGGAACATTTGTTATAATTCATGAAAGGACATTTTTTATCACTGTGCTATTAACTACAGTCCATCATTTACAATAGGGTTCACTGTGTTGTACAGTCTTATGTTTTATATTTTAATTTTTATTTTACCAATATATACAACCTAAAATTTCCCCTATTCACCACATTCACAAACATAATTCAGTGCTGTTAATTACAGTAACAATATTGTGCTACCATCAACATCATCCATTTCCAAAACTTTACAATCAACCTAAATAGAAATATGTACAGTTTGGCATTAACTCCTCATTCCCTACCCCTATCCCAGCCCCTGGAAACCAAAATTCTACATTCTGACTCTGAGTTCACTTATTCTAATTATTTCATATCAGTGAGAGCACACATTTTTGTCCTTTTGTGTCTGGCTTATTTCACTCAGCATAATGTCTTCAAGGTTCATCCATGTTGTCACATGTATCAGACATTTGCTCTTTTTAACAGTTAACTAATATTCCACTGTATGTATATACCACATTTTGTTTATACATTCATTGGTTGATGGACACTTGGGTGCTTCCATCTTCTGGCCACTATAGGAATAGTGCCGCTATGAACACTGGTGTGCAAATATCTGTTTGAGTCCCTACTTTCAATTCTTTTGGGTATATTACCTAGTAGAGGGATTGCTAGATCCTATGTTAATTCTATATTTAGCTTTCTGAGGCACTGCCAGCCTATCTTCCACAGTGGCTGCCCCATTTTACATTTCTATCAGCAATGAATGAGTGTTCCTATTTCTCCACATCCTCTCCAACACTTGTAATTTTCTGTTGTTGTTTTTTTTTTTAATAGTAGCCATTCTAGTGGATTTGAAATGGTATCTCATGGTGGTTTTGATTTGCATTTCCCTAATAGCTAATCACGTCAAACATCTTTTCATGTACTTTTTAGTCATTCATATATCCTCTTTGGAGAAATATCTACTTAGGTCTTTTACACATTTTTAAAATTGGGTTGTGTATCTTTTCATTGTTGAGTTGTAGGACTTCTTTATATATTCTGGATTTTAAATTCTCATCAGATATGTAATTTCCAATATTTTCTCTTATTGAGTAGATTGTCTTTTCACTTTCCTGATAAAGTCCTTTGATGGTCTAAAGTTTTATTTGATGAGGTCCCATTTATCAATTTTTTTCTTTTGTTGCTTGTGCTCTGGGTATAAAGGCTAAGAAACCATTGTCTAACAGAAGAACTGGAGATGCTTTCCTACATTTTTTTTCTAGGACTTTTATATTCCTAGTTATATATAGTTTTTATATTCTTCTAGTTAGATCTTTGCTCCATTCTGAGTCAATTTTTGTATATGGTGTGAGATAGGGTTCTTCTTTGTTATTTTGCATGTGGATATCCAGTTTTCCCAGCATCATTTGTTGAAGAGACTCTTCTTTTCTAATTGAGTGGACTTGGCAGCCTTGTCAAAAATCTATTGGTCATAAATGTGAGGGTCTATTTCTGAACTCTCAATTAGATTCCTTTGGTTTATATATCTATCCTTGTGCCAGTACCATGTTGTTTTGACCATTGTAGTTTGGTAATATACTTTAAAGTCAGGAATGTGAGTCCTCCAATTGTGTTCTTTTTTCAAGATTTTTTGGCTGTTAATAGCCCCTTACCCTTCCAAATAAATTTGATAATTTGCCTTTCCTTTTCTCCAATGTAGGCTGTTAAAATTTTTATTGGGATTGTGCTAAATCTGTAAATCATTTTGAGTAGAATTGACATCTTAACAATATTTTGTCCTTCAATCCATGAGCATGGAGTGTCCTTCTATTTATTTAGATCTTTGATTTCTTTTAGCAAAGTTTTGTGGCTTTCTGTGTATAAGTTCTTTACATCCTGTAACATTTATTCTTAGATATTTGTTTCTTTTAGTAGCTATTATAAATGGATTTTTTTTCTTGATTTCTTTCTTAGATTGCTCGTTACTATTGTATAGAAATGCTACTGATTTTTTTGGGTTGATCTTGTACCCCACCACTTCGCTGAATTTGTTTAAAGCTCTATATTTTTGTTGTAGATTTTTTGGGGCTTTATATGTATAGGATCATGTCATCTGCAAACAGTGAAAGTTTTAGTTCTTCCTCTCCAATTTGGATGCCTTTTATTTATTTTCTTGCCTAACTGCTCTGGCCAGAACTTTCAGCACAGTGTTGAATAACAGTGGTGACAGTAGACATCCTTGTCCTGTTCCAGATCTTAGAGGGTCAGCTTTCAATCTTTCAGCATTAAAGATTATTGGCTGTGGGTTTTTCATATATGCCCTTGATCATGTTGGGAAAGTTTCCTTCTATTTCTAATTTTGTTTTTTATCAAAAGATGCTGGATTTTTTCAAATGCTTTTGTACATCATTTGAGATGATCATGTAGTTTTTGCCCTTCATTTTGTTAATATGGTATTTTACATTAATTGATTTTCTTATGTTGAACAACCCTTGCATACCTAGGATAAAGCCCTGTTCTGGTTTGCTAATGCTGCTCTTATGTAAAATACCAAAAATGGATTGGCTTTTATAAAGGGGGTTTATTTGGTTGCAAAGGTACAGTCTTAAGGCCATAAAAGTGTCCAAGCTATGGCATCAACAAGTATACCTTCACTGAAGGAAGGCCAATGGCATCCAGAAAATGTCTGTTAGCCGGGAAGGCACGTGGATGGCATCTGCTGAACCCAGGTTGTGTACAGCTCCTCTGTCAGTTCCTGTGCATTCTTCAAAGTGTCCCTTTCAATGGCCATCTTCAAAATGTGTCTCTCAGTTGCAGCTCTTCTCCAAAATGTCACTCTCAGTTGCTTTCAGGTCCCTCTGTTTGTGAGTTCTTTTTATGGGACGCCAGTGAACTAATCAAGACCCACCCTGAATGGACAGGGCCACATTTCCCCATGGAAACATTCAATCAACAGGCCACACCCTAATCAAAGGAGCCACTCACAGTTGGGTGGGTCACAGCTCCATGGAAACAACTTAATCCAATGTTCCAACCTAATCAACACTAATGCATCTGCCTCCACAAGATTGCATCCAAGAAAATGGTGTTTTGGGGGACATAATACATCCAAACTGGCACAACCCCCTTGATTATGGTGTATAATTATTTTAATGTGCCGTTGGATTCAATTTGCAAGGATTTTTGCATCTATATTCATAAGAAAAATTGATCTGTAATTTTCTTTTCTTGTAGTGTCTTTATCTGGCTTTGGTATTAGAGTAATGCTGGCCTCATAGAATGAAGTAGTGCTCCCTCCTCTTTAATTTTTTTGGAAGAATTTGAGCAGGATTGGTATTAATTCTTCTTGGAATGTTTGATAGAATTCATCTGTGAAGCCATCTGGTCCTGGGGTTTTCATTCTTGGGAGGTTTTTGATGACTGATTCAATCTCTTTGCTTGTAATTGGTCTGTTGAAATTGGTTTCTTCTGGAGTCAGTGCAGGTTGTTCATGTATTTCTGGGAATTTTTCTATTTAATTTAGGTCGTCTAATTTGTTGATGTACAGTTGTTCATAGTATCTTCTTATCATCCTTTTTATATCTGTGGGTTCAGTAGTATTGCCCCCTTCTCATTTTTAATTTTATTTTTTTGGTCTTCTCTCTTTTTTTCTTTTTCACTTTAGCTATGGGTTTGTCAATATTAATGATCTTTCCAAAGAACAAACTTTCGGTTTTGTTAATGCTCTTTGTTGTTGTTGTTGTTGTTATTCTCAATTTATTTCTGCTCTAAAAATCTTTATTTCTTTCCTTTCTTGCTTTGGTTTTATTTTGCTGTTCTTTTTCTAGTATCTCCAAATATGCAGTTAAGGCTTTGATTTTTGGTCTTTCTTCTTTTTTTTAATGTAAGCATTTATGGCTATAAACTTCCCTCCCAGCTTTGCTTTTGCTTCATCCCATAAGTTTTGATATGTTGTATTTTTCATTAATCTCAAGATATTTGCTGATTTCCCTTGTAGTTTCTTCTTTGAATCACTAATTGTTTAAGAGTATGTTGTTTAACTTCCATATATTTGTGGATTTTCCATATCTCTGCCTGTTACTGATTTACAGCTTCATTTCATTGTGGTCAGAGAAGATGCTTTGTATAATTTCAGTTTTTAAATTTATTGAGAATTGATTTATGATCCAGCATGTGGTTTATATTGGAGAATGATCCATGTGCACTTGAGAAGAAAGTATATTCTGCTGTTTTGGAGAGCAATGTTCTGGATAGGTCTGTTAGGTCTAGTTCATTTACCATATTATTCAACTTCTCTGTTTCCTTACTGATCTTTTGTCTCGATGGTCTATCTATTGATGACAATGCTATATTGAAGTCTCCAACTATTATTGTAGAAGTGTCTATTTATCCCTTCATTTTTGCCAGTGTTTGCCTTATATATTTTAGGTGCATAAACATTTATGATTGTTATTTCTTCTTGGTGGATTGCCCCTTTTATTAATATATAGTGTCTTTATTTGTCTCTTATAACAGCTTTTGTCTTAGTCTATTTTGTCTGATAATTAGTATATCTACCCTAACCCTTTTTTGATACTATTTGCATGGAATATCTTTTTCCATCCTTTCACTTTCAACCTATTTTCATCTTTGGGTTAGATGAGTCTCTTGTAAACAACAAACAGTTTGATCATGCTTTTTATCCATTCTTTCAGTCTGCATCTTTTGATTGGGGAGTTTGATCCACTAACATTCAGTATTATTACTGTAAAGGCAATACTTCAGCCATTTTGTCCTTTGGTTTTTATGTCATATCTTTTTTTGGTTTCTCTTTTCCAGCCTCCTTTTTGATATAGTTGATCTTTAGTGATGTATCTAACTAACCCCTTTCTAATTTCTGTTTCTATGTATTTTTAAAAATACTTTCTTTGTGGTTGCCCTGGTATTTGTATTATAAACCTACATCTATAACCTACTAATATGAAAGATATCAACCTAGCTCCAATACTCCTCTGTTTCCAATCTTTGCCCCCATATTCCTCTATTTCCATGCTTTAGGTTTTTTTTTTTTTTTTTTTTTTTCCCCCCATATTACCTTTTTATGTTTTGTGTATCCATTATCCGGATATCAGGAAATATATATTTTTTTCTTGTTCAGTTATACTCTGACTCTTATGGGGATTAAAGAGTAGAAGATACATTAATATTGGATTTTGCATTTACCCTTTTAGACTTACTGATGATGTTTATTTCTTCATACTACTCCAAGCCACTGTCTCCTGTCTTTTCTTTTTCACCTGCAGAGCTCCCTTTAGTAATTCTTGTAGGGCAGAACTTCTGTTGACAAAGTCTCAGTTTCTTTTTATCTGTGAATATTTTAAACTCTCCTTCATTTTTGAAGGATAGTTTTGCTGGATATGGAAATTTTGGCTGGCAGTTTTTCTCTTTCAGTACCTTAACTATATCATACTGCTGCCTTCTCACCTCTATGGTTTCTGATGAGAAATGGACACTTAATTTTATTGAGGATCCTTTGTATGTGACAAATCACTTTTCTCTCATTGCTTTCAGAATTCTTTCTTTATCTTTGACATTTCATATTCTGATTAGTATGTGTCTCAGAATAAGTCTACTAGGATTTATTCTGTTTGGAGTACATTGTACTTATTAAGTATGTATATTTATGCCTTTCATAAGAGTTGGGAAAATTTCAGCCATTATTTCCTCAATACACTCTCTGCACCTTTTCCCTTCTATTATCAGTCTAGGGCACCCATGATACCTGTGTTTGTACACTCACTTCATGCTGTCAGTCAAATCCTTCAGACAGTGCTCAATTTTTTTCTATTCTTTTCTCTATCTGATCTTTTGACTGTATGATTCTGATTGTCCTGTCTTGTACTCTGATTCTTTCTTCTGTCTGTTTATATGTGCTGTTGTTTGCCTCTGGAGTATTTTTTTTTTCAGATTTTATTGAGATATATTCACATTCTATATATTCCTTCCAAAGTATACAGTTTCTCACAGTATCATCACATAATTATGTACTCATCACATCAATTTTAGACCATTTTTATTGCTCCAAAAGAAAAATATCAGATAGACAAGAAAAAAGAAACTGCAAACCACTACACATCCCTTATCCCCCCTTTTATTAACTCCTAGTATTGCTGTGGTACACCTGTTACTGTTGATGAAAGAATTTTAAGAAATACTTGTAACTGTATTCCATAGGTTACAATAGGTAATCTTCCCCAAATACCATTCTATTAGTAACTCTTTGTACAAGTGCCTTACATGTGTACTAGTTCATGCAAGGACTTATTTATATTTGTAGTGTTAATTGGTGACATAAATAATTCTAAACAACTAAATTCACCTACAGTGCAGCACTATTACTTATATTGAGCTACCCTCACCACTATTCATTTCCAAACATTTAAGTTCAACCTTGTTACAAATTCTGTACATATTAGGTAACCACTCCTTTTCTCTACCCTCTGTCTCTCTCCAGGTACCCTATAATATACATTTTAGGACTCTGAGTTTACATATTCTAGTTAGTTTATATTAGTGAAATCATAAAATATCTGCCCTTTTGTGTCTGACTGATTTCACTCAGCATTTTGTCCTCAAAGTTCATCCATGTTGTTACATGCTTCAGGACCTCATTCCTTCTTACTGCTGCATAATATTCCATTGTATGTATATACCACATTTTTTTTTTTACTCTACTCATCTATTGATACACACTTGGATGTTTCCATCTTTTGGCAACTGTGAATAATGCCACTGTGAACTTGGTGTGCAAATGTCTGTGTCCCAGCTTTTAGATCTTCTGAGTATATGAGCCAAATTGCTGGGTCATAGGGCAACTCAATATTTAGTTTTCTAAGGAAATGCTAGACCATCTTCCACAGCAGTTATCATTTTACATTCCCACAAGCAGTGAAAAAGTGTTCCTATTTCTTCACATCCTCTCCAACACTTGTAGTTTCCTATTGTTCAATAGCGGCCATTCTTATATGTGTGAGATGATCTCTCATTGTGGTTTTGATTTGCATTTCCTTAATAGCTTAATGGAGATGAACATCTTTTCATGTGCTTTTTAGCCATTTGTACTTCCTCTTTGGGGAAATGTCTATTCATATCTTCTACCCATTTTATAATCGGGTTGTTTGTCCTTTTATTGTTTCTCTAGTGTATTTTGAATCTCCATTATTCTGCCTTTCATCTCCATAATTTCTGTTATGTTTCTTTTCATACTTTCAAATTCTTCATGATCACACATTGTCTTCTTAATATCCATTAGCTCTGTATCCATATTTTCCTTCATCTCCTTGAATTGATTTAGGAGATTTGTTTGAACTTCTGTGAGTAGTTGTTCCAAATTCTGTGTCTCATCTGTATTATTAATTTGTTGCCTTGATTAAGCTATATCTTTGTGTTTCTTAGCATGGCTTGTAATGTTTTGCTGATGTCTGGGCATCTGATTATCTTGACGAGTGTATTAGTTAGGGTTCTCCTTGGAAACAGAATCAATGAGAGATGTCTCTGATTATCAGATTGTAAAAGTGACTCACGCAACTGCGGGCACGCACGAGTCCAAATTCTGCAGAGCTGTCAACAAACTGTCAACTGCAAGGAAGATGTCCGACGAACTCCTCGGGAAACGAACCGACAACTTTGATGAACTCCTCAGGAAATGAACTGGCAACTTCGACGAGCTCCCCAGGAAATGCTTCACTGAGCAGCCAAAGAAGAAATGAAGGTTCTCTAACCATCTGGCTTATAAGCCTCTAACTGATCACCCGGACCAAATCCAGCCAGTTGCATTCTCTCACTGTGGAAGCACGCCCCTTGATGAGTCATCAGTCAGCCGCAGTCAATTGACTGATGATCCGACAAACCAGCCCATTGGTTTATTAACCAGCCTCAAATATCCTCACAGCAATCGTCAGGCCAGTGCTCGCTTGACCAGACAGCTAGGCCACCTAGCCAAGTTGACACATGAACCCAACCATCACAACGAGTTAACTATGAAGAACAGTTTCTCCCACTTGTCTAGGGTTTTATTGTTGTTTGGCTTTGTGTTAAGCTCTTCTTTGACCTGTGATCCAACTTATTCTGGACCTCTATAGTAGTCTGTGTCTTCCAGATTTTCTTTGCTCTTCTTCATCTGATTCTTGCCCTTGATATGCAGTACAATTTTTAAGATTTCACTTTTTGTGTAATTGTTTCCCTTCCAGGAGAAAACCCCCTTTCCTCTGTTCCTTCCCCAAGAATCTTGATCAGTTTGTTTTTGTGCAGAATTTTCACCCCAGCTCCTATGAGCTTAAATTCTCTCCCTTTCTCAGTGACTTTTCCTTAGACTTTTCACTTCTGGGACCCATTCTGTTTTACAGTGGTTCAGTCCCCTCTCTCCCACTTTTTTTTCTGTGAGGCTTTTTTGCCTCTGATTTCTTCCCCCATAAGATATCCTGCCCTGGGGAAACAAATGGGGTCATTTCAGAAGGGTGGTCAATCCAGAAAAGTCTGTTTTGCATTTAGGTGTTCTGGCAACAGAATCTGGATTGAGTGTGTGCACCTCTTGTCCACAATTCTGCTGTAATCTTTTTTCTTCCCTGGGGGTCCTTTTTTATGTGGCACTCCTCATCTGTTTGTCTTTTGCCCTGGGTCTCTGCAGACTTGCATCCCTCTGCATGGATACACATGGGGTTCTAAGTTGCTTCTGTGAGTGGCTCTATGATCTGCATTTGGCAGGAGGGACCCAGGCTGTGCTGCCTCTGAGCAACTCCCAAGCTGTGCAGAGTGAGGGGCAGGGGTCTGGACTGGTGGGTCTGGGAAAAAAATCTCCTATCTGATCTTGGAGATTGCTTTTCGTTTTCTTTGATTGAGCATTTGTGGAGTCCTTCTCTAGTCTCTATCATCCTCTCAAGTTCCAAGCAAGTGAATTTTTCTTTTTATTAGAGGGGAGCTTTTTCTAGTGGATGTGTACCATTGCCATATTGTTGATGTCACTCTGTCTATTTCTTTTTAATTTGTTTTTTTAAATGGAACTAATGTACCCAAAGAACCTGGAAAGAGATGGATTAAATTAGGTAATCAGCATTGCCCTTCTAAAATTATGTAAGTAGGGTTATTCAACATTATTTAAACATGCTAATAATCAAAAAAAATTTAAATATCCAAACACAGTGGTTTGATCATATATAGGCTGTTGGATTCATATGTACATAGCCCTTAAAAGTTATAGTTGAATAGAATATTTGTGACATAAAAAAATATTTCTAACATCAAGTTATATTTTAAAAAACAGAAAGTGAAACTATATGCAATATTTCTTCTCCCTTCCCCTCTCCTTTCTCTCTCCCACACATACCCACAAACATACACACACGCAGATTTTACTGGCATGAAAGACTGACACAATCACCAAGAGAGTGACAGTGCATAGAGCTTATCCTTTCATTGTAGGATAATAAATGATTATAATTACTTATTAATGAGAAAATTGTTATTCATTTTAAAGAATAAAATCAGTCCTCTGAGTTACAAAAGGTACTTTTCTAGATTAAAAAAGAAAAAAGCCAGACAAGGTTTGTATCCTAAAGGAACATCCAATCTAGCAAGAAGCTTTAGTGGTTAATTCAAAGAGCAATGAGTTTTAATGATGTACAATTACAGTGTGCCATAAACCACAACAAGAATTTAAGTTGGGAGAATCCTCACTGGGGAGGAGATATTGAGCTCAGAGAATGAATTAGATAGGATTAGCTTTGTATGGAGAGAAGGTCTTATGAAAGTTGTGTGAGTATTTTGGACAGGAGAACAGCATGAGTTTAGGCCTTGGGTGTGAGAAAGCATGATGTCTGAAATTAATTGAAAGACTAGCAACTTGTATAACATGGAACTAGGCATATTTGCAAGCATCAGATCCTGTGGGGATTATAAGCTTATTAAGCATTTTGGACTTTATCTTGAGGGCCGAAGGAGACCATTAAAAGGTTTAAGAAGCTGAGGTGTGATATAATCAAGTTTGCATTTTTAAATGATAAAAATGACGGCTGAGTGAAGAATAAAATGAAGCAAGAGTCAAAGATAGGACACATTTAGGATATTATTTCAGTAGCTGAGGCAAGAAATAACAGTGACTTGAATTAAGGAACTAGTAACCAGGGATGAAGGGAAAGGAAAAGGAAAAGAAATTTAGGAATTAAAATTGAAAGGCTCATGATGCACCTGGAGTGTGGTGTGGGGAAGAGAAAGGAGTCAATATTGACCTCCAGGATTCTGGCTTGAACAAAAGAAAAATACGTCCAAATATTTTATCATGCTGTTTTCCAAAAAAGTCCCAATATGAAAGGAATAAAAATGTTATTAAGCCACTATCATAAGAAGACAGTCAAGTCTCATGTAAAATCCCAGAACCATAGCACAAGTGAATTTTAATTTGTGATCTAGGGCTGCTTACAATATTCAGGGGACCTGGGTCAATGATGCTGACTCTAAATACTGTTTGAACGCTTTAACAGTCACCCGTCATCCAGTGAGCTTTAATATGGTACATCTTAAGGCCCTTATGGGGTTAGTTGAGACCTTTGCTCTGACTACATCACTTTTCAACTTCTCTCTCTGCCCAATCCTGCTTCCTTCATTTTCCCTACAGGTGTTAATTCTGAAATTACTCCCTGTGCCAGTTTGTATATATTATGCCCCCCCCTCCCCAGAAAAAGCCATGTTCTTTGATGCAGTCTTGTGGGAGCAGACATATTAGTGTTGATTAGGCTGGAATCCTTTGATTGAGTGTTTCCATGGAGATGTGACTCATGGGTGAGACCTTTGATTGGATAATTTCCATGGAGGTGTTACCCCACCCATTCAGGTACGTCTTAATTGAATCACTGGAGTCCTATATAAAGAGCTCACAAACAGAGGGACCTCAGAGCATTTCGGAGGAGTTGTAGCCAAGAGGAACATTTTGAAGATGGCCATTGAAAGTAAACTTTTGCTACTCCAGAGTTTGCCTGGGAGAAACTAAGAGAATACCCCCAAATGCCTAGAGAGAAATGTCCTGGGAGAAAGCCATTTTGAAGCACAACCTGGGAGCAAAGGAAGAAGACGCCAGCCACGTGCCTTCCCAGCTAACAGAGGTGTTCCAGATGCCATTGGCTATTCTTCTTGAAGGTACTCTGTTGTTGACACCTTAGCTTGGGCACTTTTATGGCCTTAAGGCTATAACTCTGTAACCAAATAAACCCCCTTTATAAAAGCCAATCCATTTCTGGTATTTTGCTTAAGGGCAGCATTAGCAAACCGAAACACTCCCCAATCAACTTCCTCCAGGAAAATCTTCATCTCGAATTCTGCTTCTTGGGGAAAGCAACCTGTGGTATTACTTCACTTCAGCAAGTCCTCAGTCCTTGGCCTTTCAGTCTGAGATCCGGGCAATATTTCTCAAGCTTATATGCAACTTTGCTGTCTATGTTCTGATATCCAAAAAGTCTGGTCTTGAGAAATTTAGTTAAGTATGTTGTTCTTTCCTTAGAATTTAATAGTGGTCCTGTGAAATTGGCATTAAGGTTCAACACACTTTAACCCATTCATTCCTTTATAATTATGGCATTTAAATGTTGACTCTTATAATTGGTCTTTGGGCTTACTTTATAATACCACAATCTTATTGCTTAAATCAAGTAATGGTTTAAAAACACTTTACGATATTTAGACATGCTTTCAGTTAGGGTTGAAATATATTCCAAGTTAACCTCTGTAGACTGTTCTAACTGTGAATTAACAACTAGTTCCATAAATTAAGTCTCTCCAGAATTTAAAGTCTCAAAACAAGGGCAACTGAAGGGTGGTACGTTAATGGAAGTGGGGTGGAACATAGCTGACAGTGTCTTTTTCTTTATTATTTAATTTTATTTTGAAATAAATTCAAACTTACAGGAACAGTTGCAAAAACAGTACAAACCCCATACACAGAACTCCAGCACACCCCGACCCCCTCCCCCAATACCCCGAACCAACACCTTTAACATCCTGTCACACCACCATTTCTTTCTTTCCCTCCCTCTCTCCCTCCCTCCCTCCCTCCCTCCCTTCCTATCTATCATCCATCATCTATTGCTCTGTCCTCTGAACATATGAGAGCAAGCTGCACATATCTTTGAACAAACAATATAATTCACGTATCCCTTTCCCATGGGCAAGAACATTCTTTTATGGAATCCTATTAAGCACAGCTAAGAAGTTCAAGAAATTCAACATTGATACAAAGCTTACATTCTATATTTCTGTTTTTTTTTTTTTCTTATGTCCCATCTATGTCCCTTTGAGCCTCCTCTCCTCCATCCTCAGATCCCATCCAGGATCATCCTTGGCATTTAATTGTCATCTATTTAGACTGTCTTTTCTTTTCAATTGTGGAAATATGTATACAGCCTAAATCTTCCCATTCCACACCCCCCCCAGGCATTCCATTAGTGGGATTAATCACATTTAGAATGTTGCAATGCTATCACCTTCCCACCATCCATTTCCAGAAGTTTCCTTTCACCCCAAACAGAAACCCTGCACTCATTTCTTAACTCCCCATTGCCCTGTCTCCCACTTCTCATAACCCCTACTCTACTTTTCATCTCTATGGTCATATTCTCTGATACTTTCTTTGTGTTTACCATGGGGCTTAAATTTAACATCTTAAATCTATAACAATCTTGTTTTTCTTTGATACCAACTTAACTTCAATATGACACATAAACTATATTCCTATACTCCCTCATTCCCCCACTTTTATGTAGTTCTTGTCAAAAATTACATATTTTACACTGAGTCCAAAACCACTGATTTTTCTTTACAGTTTATGTATTTTAGATCCTGTAGGAAGTAAATAGTTGAGTTACAAATCAAAAATGCAGTAGTATTGGTATTTATATTTACCATGTGATCTTTACTGGAAATCTTTATTTCTTCATTTAGTTTCAGTCAATTGTTTAGTGTCCCTTCCTTTCAGCCTGCTCAACTCCCTTTAGCATTTCTTATAGGACTGATTACTGGTGATGAAGTTCCTCAGCTTTCGATTATCCAGGAATGTTTTCTATCTCCCCCTCATTTTTATCCTCCAGGTGTTTGTGAATTCTCCAAGTCTCTGATGGTTATTGTCTTCTATTTGTATTCCATGGTGGTAAGAGAATGTGCTTTGAACAAATTCATTTTTTTTAATTTATTGAGGCTTATTTTTATGTCCCAGCATACGGTCCAATCTGGAGAAAGATCCGTGATTACTAGAGAAGAATGTGTGTCCCAGTGACCTGGGATGTAATATTCTATATATGTCTGTTAAAATTCTCTATATCTCTCTCTCCTTTCTTTGTTTCTCTGTCAGTAGGGCTCGCTTTAGTATCTGAAGTAGGGCAGGTCTTTTATTAGCAAAATCTCTCAACATTTGTTTGTCTGTGAAAAATTTAAGCTCTACCTCAAATTTGAAGGAGAGTTTTGCTGTATAAAGTATTCTTGGTTGGAAATTTTCTCTCTCAGAATTTTAAATATGTCATGCCACTGCCTTCTCTCCTCCATGGTGGCCACTGAGTAGTCACTACGTAGTCTTATGCTGTTTCCTTTTTATGTGGTGAATTGCTTTTCTCTTGCTGCTTTCAGAACTTGCTCTTTCTCTTCAGTATTTGACAGTCTGATTAGACTATGTCTTGGAGTGGGTTTATTTGGATTTATTCTATTTGGAGTTCGCTGGGAATTTATGCCTTGTGTATTTATATAGTGTAGAAGGTTTGGGAAGTTTTCCCCAACAATTTCTTTGAATACTCTTTCTAGACCTTTACCCTTCTCTTCCCCTTCTGGGACACCAATGAGTCTTAAATTTGGATGTTTTATTTTATCTGTCATATCCCTGAGATCCATTTCGATCTTTTCGATTTTTTTCCCCATTCTTTCTTTTGTTCTTTCATTTTCTGTTCTGTGCTCCTTGAGGAGGCTGAGTTGTTGTTCAGCTTCCTCTAATTTTGTATTATGAGTATCCAGAGTCTTTTTAATTTGGCCTACAGTTTCTTTTATTTCCATAAGATCTTCTATTTTTTATTTACTCTTGCAATTTCTTCTTTATGCTCTTCTAGGGTCTTCTTTATGTCCTTTATATCCTATGCCATGTTCTTCTTCATGTCCTTTATATCCTGTGCCATGCTCTTGTTGCCTGTCTGTAGTTCTTTGATTAATTGTGCCAAGTACTGTGTGTCTTCTGATCTTTTGATTTGGGTGATTGGGTTTGGGTTCTCCATATTGTCTGGTTTTATCATATGCTTTAAGATTTTCTGTTGTTTTTGGCCTCTTGGCATTTGCTTTACTTGATCTGTAATTTGTCAGAACTGCAGCTTGGTGGCGTACACTTTCTCTAACTAACCAGCAGATGGCATCTATGAGTCAGCTATTCCCCTCAAGTCAGTTTTCCCCAACCTTGTCCCTGTGGTGTGCAGGGATCCAATTCCCGTGGGGTTCAGCTAGTGCACTAAATTTGGGTGTGTTGGTGCTGTCTGCCCTAAATGTGGGGCATGTGTCTGAGCGGTTAGGGAGGGGCAGCAGCTTTAATAATCAAACCTCCCAGGTGTTCCTGGAGATTCAAGTCTGTTGCTAGAGTCTAAGCCCTCATTTCAGTCTTGCCACAGACCGTCTCTGCCACTGACCCACAAGTCCTTGGTATTGGCGAACCAAGGTTCCCTGGGATTTCCGAGTGGGTCCCCTTTCCCTGCTGCGCAACTCCAGGACCTCTGCTGAGGGAAGGCTGCACCACGTCACAAGTGTGCGCCGGCCTCCAGGGAAGCCCTGGGCCGCTGGGCCGTGCAGGGGCGCTCCCAGCCCGCTTCAAAGATGGTTGAGTGGGACGCATTAACTTCCCCCTTTTCGCACAGCTCCACCCTCCCAGCTCTGGGACAGTCAGCCATGGGTGTATTAAAGGCCACTGTCCATGGCCGATATTGTGGCGTGTGTACAGTGCTGCCGGAAAGACTCCCCATCACACTGGGTTTCCCAGCGCAGCTCTTGGCTGTGGGCCTGGCCCTGGGCAGGAGTGTTCCCCACCCGCCGGGGAGATGGCTGCAAATCATGAGGTTTCTTCTCCTTTTGGCTCCCCTTTGCTCCCCTGGCCCCGAGACAACCAGTAGTGGGTGTGGGAAGGGGTAGCCTCCACGCTAGACACCGAGGCGTTAGCCCAACCTGCTCCTGCCGTGCTTCACTGCGCAGCTCTCTCCGTTGTATCTGCAGCCACTCCTGGGCTTTTTTTTTTTTTAAAAAGAACTAGTCCATCTCCAAATGCCAGCCCACTGTTTCCCCACACTGCAGTGCGGCCGAGGGACTTTCAGCCAACTCACTCACTCGTTTCAGAATGCAGACTCCCAGTTTCACAAAATGCACAGTCCCTATGAATTCAGCAGACCTTGTCTGGCTGGTGCATCGCTGGAAGTGGTGTTCTGGGTCACTTTCTGGTTTTTATCTAGTATTTTTCATGAAGGTGTCTTTTTGCCCTGTCTCACCTAGCCGCCATCTTAGGTTCTCCCTGACAGTGTCTTTTTAAAATTCTGATTACAAACCTATATGGCATCTGCTTTAGGTTTGAGTCCTAAGAACCAACCAAGGACCTCTAGCTTTGTAGATATGTTTGATATCAGCACAACTGCTAGAAACTGGCAAGAGGAAAACTATCTCCAATAAGAAAAAATAGCCATATCTCAGTGCTGTGAGTGGATAAAGACATGTTTTGACAGAAATGACCTAATATTATAAAAATTATAGTGTATTTTGCATCTTTGAACTCAAATTGCAAATGCTTTGTGATGGAAGCAAATAAATGGGAGGTGTTAAAATTGGATAGGTTAGATTATGAAAAAGAAGGCTTTGTTTTAAGAAATTTTCAGGGTGAAACACTGAACCAAACATAGTAGAGATATGGCTTTGGCTGTTATGTTAAGATCCCTCTCTAGGATTATGGTGAGCAAAACATAGATTTTGTTTTATTTGTTTAGTAGAATATCTATACTGTTGATGTGAACAGATGTACACTAGATGATTACTGTTTTATGAAGTGAATTAAATCTCTACAAGCAGGATTCCAGGGATGTCTTTAGGTCACAAGGCATTATTAGATTCATTTACGAATGTTTTGGTGGGGGAATGGGGGACACTCTATCAGACAGAACACCACTTGAAAAACTGAATAAGGGGAGTTAAACATGCAATTTAGAATTGCTACACAAAGAAATAAAATTACTTTCAGTGGGTGTCTGGAAATTGCTGTTTTCACCCGGAAATATTTTAATCATTGCTCCACATACATAGCAGGCTACATTCTTTCTAGCAACTCCCTCAAAATGGAACAGAAGAACAAAAATAAAACAAAACAAAACCAAGCAACACACATAACCTCAAAATAAATATTTTTATGAAAAGCAGACAAAAACATTAAACACATTGAAACCAAACAAAATAGGAGAAAAAATTCCAGAATACCATCTAAGCAAGTACACCTTTCAAATGTTCAGGATATGAGCTAGCTTTTGACATTCAATAGAAGCAAAATGTTGTGTATCACTCATTGAGAAAAACTTGTTTCCTTTCCAAGACAGTTGAAATTTAGGAACAGTCCTGCCTGTCCAAGATTCATTTTTACACTGAATCCTAAAGCTGACTAAAACTCCTAGTGTATCTGAATTCATTTTCAGATGTAAAACAGAAATCTGAAACATTTCACAATTTCATGCTTTATGCTAATGACTTTTTTAAGTTAGATAGTTTTAAATTCCCACTTCATTGTTATCAATTATCTACAATTATTATCAATTGTTACAATTATCTACATTGTTATCAATATCTACAATTATTTTAGTTGTTCTTCATCATTTTTTATTTTCCTTTCAGAGTATTAATTATTATAAGTGCTTGGGATAAATCCCTTTAAAGTATGTCACCAGTGTAAGAATTAAAGATACTGAGTCACAAACCTATGAAATATTTTCCCTAAGGGATCACAGCAAATCTCCTGCAGACCAGAAATGACTGTTTACAGCCTTTATCACATCACCTGCTGATTTTATCCTATTCTAGCTGCACGAAGAAATCTTGATGGTATTACCTTATAAATTTGTAATTTTGAGAAAGTTTGTTTCTCAATTATCCTTTCAAACATTGTGTCCCTTATTCTCGGTACCTGGTGTTCTTCACCAATTCAGGTCCTTTCGGCAGCCTACATCAGCGAACAGGGACTGTAGGAAAAGAGGACAAAGGATAGATAACTCCTGCATTCTGGGCACTCTGGGGAGGAGAGCTGCCTCAGTACAAAATGTGTTACTTCAGGATGCCAAGAGGACAGAGTGATTTTCAGGTCACAGTGGGATTATCATCTCCACCCTATAAACTGTGATTGAAATTTCATTTTCTTCTTGGTAAATTCAAGAAAGGGCAGCTAATATCCATGTCCATCAGTGTGTTAGGGGCAATACACACACACACACACACACACACACACACACATTCATTTAGTCAACATTTGTCAAGTATCTGTTGTCACGAATGGTCCCTACCTTTGAAAAGCTCACACTCCATTAGAGATACAAACCATAAAAATGTTACAAAGCAAATGCGGTATTTGTACATATTTACAAGCTCAGAAAAGAGGCATATTACCAGGTCTCTTGCTTTAAGAAAAAGAAGGAATAATACCAGGTGAAAAAACTGAAAAAGAACTACCTCCCCAAATGTTAAACCAGATGCTTCCATAAAAATGTTTCAAAAGATTTAGTAATAAATAATTCTGGCAATAGCTGAATTATTTCACGGCATAGAGAAAGTAAGAAAACTAGTACATTTAGTGAGTACAAGGAAAACAGTTATTAAATAGTAGAGAAAAAAGAATTAAAATCCACAAAGTGATAACACAGATGTAAAAATACATAATTTGATACCACTGGATTCCAATAACAGATAAAAATATTAATATATAATTCAAGATAGATTTCATTCTAGAAATGCATGATGATTGAAAGTAAGAAATGCATCAATAAACCCTAACATATTATTAATAATATAAATCCTTATTAATAACAATTTTAGCAGTTATTTTTTTAACCTAAGAGATAGTTACTGCTATTACCCTCATTTTACAGAGGAGGAAACGGAGTTTAAGTGAATTGTTTTGAAATTATAATTAATGTTTGAGATGTGATAAGGTTAATGTGGTTATGTTTAAAGAAATGAGGCCTTAAAATGAGACGAAATAGTTTCAGTGGCTGAGAGATTCCAAATGGAGTCGAGAGGTCACTCTGGTGGACATTCTTATGCACTATATAGATAACACCTCTTAGGCTTTTATGTATTGGGATAGCTAGAAGTAAATACCTGAAACTACCAAACTCCAACCCAGCAGTCTGGACTCCTGAAGACAATTATAGAATAATGTAGATTACAAAGGGTGACAGTGTGATTGTGAAGACCTTGTGGATCACACCCCCTTTATCTAGTGTATGGATGAGTGGAGGAATGGGGATAAAAACTAAAGGACAAATGGGGTGGGATGGGATGATTTGGGTGTTCTTTTTTCACTTTTATTTTTTATTCTTGTTCTGGTTCTTTCTGATGTAAGGAAAATGTTCAGAGATAGACTGTGGTGATGAACGCATAACTATGTTGTCATGCTGTGGACGGTGGATTGTATATCATGGATGATTGTATGGTGTGTGAATGTGTTTCAATAAAACTGAATTTAATAAAAAAAATTATAATGGAAAAAAAAAAAAGAAATGAGGCCTTATCTTTTAGTGATACTTAGTACATCTTTTCTTATCTTCATTGAGATGTTCTTAAGGATTACCAGAGAACAATAAATATGCGATCATATCCACAAACAAGAAAAACAATAAGGAATTATTTGTGTTGACTCATTCTGAACACTATTATAAACCTGCAATAATTTAAACCCCAAGACACTGAACCCAACAAAGTGTTCTTTGAAACAGCAGAACCAGAAAACAGACAGACAAGAAATCACGATAATTTACTCTATAATTAAAGTGGCATTTCAAATCAGCATTGAAAGAATGGATTATTCAGTAAATGATTTCAGGAATATTGATGACTATTGGAGTAAAAATTAAGTTAGATTCCCACTCATTTCTCCAAAGTAAACTTCAGATAAATTAAATATAAATGTTAATAGAAAACCATACATGTACTAAAAGAATTATTGATACATATTTTCGGACTCTAGGGATTTTAATTTCCTAGGCTGCTCCAAAAAATACCATGAAATGGCTTGTCTTAAACAAATGGAATTTATTCACTTACAGTTTGAGGCCAGGAATATGTCCAGATCAAAGCATTATCAAGGCGATGTTTTCTTCCCAAGGACAGGCTGCCGGTGATCCTTGGCTCCTCTGTCTTATGGCAAGGCACATGGCCGCGTCTCTGGTCTCTCCCTTCTCTTCTGGGTTCTGTTTCAGCTTCTTGTCTCTTGTGGCTTTCTCTCTCTCTGTCTGAATTTCATTCTCTTACAAAGGACTCCAGTAATAGGATTAAGACCCGTCATGATTGAAGTGGGTCACACCTTAACTGAAGGTTCAAGTCCTACTTGAAATGGATTTATATCCACAGGAATGTACTAAATTTAGGAACATGTCTTTCTGGGGTACATATAGCTTCAAGCCACCACAATTGGGTTCAAGCATATCTTTGTAAATATAGAAAGAAAGTCAGAAAACATAAACTTATAGTCAAGAGCATTGGCAACAAAAACATAAAAAACTTTGTGAGACAAACAAAAGAAAAATCTCAATACAAAAAAAAAAAATCAAGAGGCAACTTGAAAAACCATTTCTGCACAAACATGAGAGATAAGCTGTTCATTTCCTACAGAACTTTTTAGATAAATGAAACTGTGAAAGTAGAAGTGCTTTGAAAATTACAAATAAAGGAGTTCTACTCTTGGAGGGATGTCTAGATACTGGGGGAACTTTCTGCTACAGAACAACTTGACCCTGAAAAAAAAATATTTTAATGAAACTCAAAGCCTGATATCATTAGAAGCAAAAGAAATACATGCTTAAAGTTATGGTTGTGAAACTTTAGAACAGACTGACAGAGAGTTCTTAAAAGCAGTCAGAGAGAAAAGGGCAGATCACCAACACGGGAAAAATAATCAAAATTATACTAATAGAAGACTTCTGATAGCAACAGCAGAAACCAGAAGACAGAAGAAAATATTTTCAAAGTGGTTAGGACTTTAAGATATATAGGAACTCTGTATTTTCTGCATGGTTTTTCTGTAAACCTCTAACTTCTCTAATTAAAAAACAAAAACTGAAGTGCTTACTTATTAGACAAAATAATTGTCAGATAACACATTTTCAGATAAAAATGTAAGATCATATAAGCAAGTCCAAATATATTCCTATGAAGAATAAACATGAATGAATTGAACTTTCTGTTGATTATCAGATTACAGTCTGATGCAAAGAAAAATTCAGTTATATATCATATACAAGAAACACATATAAGACCTAAGGACATGGAAAGTTTAGAAACATACAAGGATAGAAAAAGTTATACTAAGCAAATGCCAAATAAAGCAAGATAAACATATCACTAACAGACAATATGGACTTTTATACAAAATACATTATGTGCAATAGATAAGGTCATACACAATAATAGTAATATTAATGATAGCAATAACAGAAAATTCCAATATAAATCTATGTGCTAGACATTATTCTAAAAATGTCATACTTCAAATCATTTTATCTTCACTACAATCCTATGAGGAATCTATTATCATTATACCCATTTCACAGTGAATAAATTAGGGCATTGAAAAATTGACTAGCTTGTAGTCATTACAAGGATTCAAACTCAAAAGTTGAACACCATTTTCTAATTTCTAATCCCTAATCTGTAAGTTAATTAAATTTCATTGGAAAGATGTAGCAACTACAAAAGTGTGAATGCACCTATTAAAAAAGCCGCAATATAAATGAAACCCGAATTGATAGAACTAAAGGAAAAATTGTAACTCCATTATCATAGTGTAAAATTTTAATGTTCTTCTCCCAATTATTAATAGATCAAGCAAAGTATTCATAAATATATGTGATTTGAGCAATATAATCAATATGCTTGAATAAATGGACTTATATAGGTCTCAGTCTACATTTTTCATTATCAGGAAAAGACAGTCTTTTGAAGCACATATGTAACATTTTTAAATATAAGCATTTATTAGGCCATAAAGTAAGTTTCAATAAGTTTTAAAGAACTGGTAGGACCACATCTTCTGTCTACAATGCAATTAAATTAGAAATTAATGACTAAAGTATTCATTTAAAAATCCCTATCAATTTGGAATGTAACAAATATAGTAAGTCAAAGAAGAAGTCATAATGGAGATTTTTAAATGCTTGGGAAAGAAATAATGATAATATTACATGTTGAACTTTGTGGACTATAGACAAATTGTTCTTTAAGGCAAATTTTTGGCTTTTAATTCTTATTTAGAAAAGAAGGAAGGTTAAGAAAAGCAATTATCTAAACATCCAATGAGCGAACAAATACATGAAAAGTAGTTAACCTCATTAGCAATAAGGTAAATGCAAATTGACATTTTAAGCCCACTGACATGATTTTATTCCCAGTGACAAGGAAAAAATAAGAAATCAGACAAACACAAGTATTGTGCTAGAAGTATAAATATAATGAGAAGAAATTTTGCATTATTTTGTGCGGTTGATTATTTGCATATCCAATGACACAACAATTTTGCTCCTATATATATATATGCATTAGATGCTTTCTTTTTCTCAAACATCAGGAGAGCTATGAAAATGTTCATGGTGATACTGTTATAATAGAAAAAGAGAAAGAAAGGGAGGGAGGGAGGAAGGGAGAGAGAAAGGGAGGGAGTGAGAGGAGGGAGGAAAGAAGGAAAATTGAATGGAAGGAGGGAGAGAGGAAGAAGAGAAGGCTTAAGTATCCAGAAACGTGGATTCATAGAATGATTTATTCACCCAATTGAATAATTTGCAAGTGAAAATGAATGAAATAAAACACATGCTACAACATGCATGAATATGGTAAAATCAATCCAAGAGAGTACTTACAGAATCACACTTATTTACAAAGGTACAAGAAGAAGGGACATTTACAATTGAATATTTGTGAATAAATAAATAAGTAGTAAAAATGAAGAAAAATAACTATAACTTTCAGGAGGGTTGTTACATTTGTGGGTGAGGCAAGGGACAAAACAAGGAGGAGCACATAGATGGGATGGTATTGGTAACAGTTAACATCTAAAATTGGATGGTGGTTTCATTGGTGTTCATTTCATTATTGTGCTTTAGTATATTCATATATACTACATTTCTTTTATCCATGTATCAAGTTCTATTACATTAAAAATATATACATACATACACGTGTAAAACGAACAAACGAGTTGAGGTGGATGACGGTTGCTTTTTCTTTGGAAACTTTCCCTTTCTCTTTCACAAGGCTCCCTTTTCTTCCACCTCTGCATTCTAGAACAACTTTCTTTTATTTCCTAAGACTTTCTTTGACTCACTGAGCCACTGAGTACAGAACAAATTATGAAGTTATTCAAATCTGTACTCAGCGTGGTGCCTGGCTCCTCATTGCTGGATGTACATCAGATTAAAAACGATCCATGAGTTCCTGTTCCAGACTGGAAAATTTGCAATGACAATTCCGTGAGAATTTCTCAAGCTGAAAACCCACCCATTTAGTTCCAAATTGCATAAGTCATCTGGAAAGAAAGTTTTGTTCCAGCTTTCAAGAAACAGCACAGTCTGACATATCTGCAGGGAAATTGGATTTTTCATAATATGTTCTTGAGAGAAAGCAGTAAAAAGAGCTTCATAAAAGAAGAAGCAAAATGCACATGTGCTTTCTGAAAATGTTGTAAAAGCTGACGATGATATTTCTCCTTTGGGCATCGGATCAATCTCATGCATAAACACTGAAATAGAAAAAGACTTAGTAAAGAAATAGATCATTGAATGTCTAAAAGCATTTGTGTTATGGGACCAGTGGAAAAATATAGAATATTTTCTGCCTTTAAAAAACTACAGAGGCATTTTAGATGGTAAATATGCATTGCTCCTAATCAAAATTCTTTGGGAAATGCAAATTCAGATATATACGTGTCAAAAAATAATTAATTTTAAACTTCTCCATCCTTATTGTCATAAGAATAAGAAATGGCAGTTAACTTCAGATAGTGTCCTGAAGGGAACATTTTTGCCCAGTAACTCTTGTAGGTACTTTAGTCAATCTTCATTGGAGCTCAAGGTTTGCCAAGTTAAAGGATTTGTATCCTTTCAGCATTTGTATATTATTCTAGGAATGACACCTCATTTGCAGATGAGAGTGTATAGATGTGCCTATGTTACTGATTTGGCAAATGGATAAAAATTAGGACCTGCATTTCCTAAATTCTTTTCTCTAGCTATATGCCATTTCTGCCATCAAGATCACTGAAATTTTTAACTTCTTTGTTGCACCCTAAAACATGTGCCCTCCCTTACATTCTTGAAAAAAGAACAAGAGCAAAAATAGAAACACAAGCTAAAGGATACTTCCACCATCTTTCAGTTTTAGGGAATACCCTTTTTAGTATAGCTAGTGCATTAGGGTTCTCTAGGGAAACAGAACCAACAGGAAATATCTTTAAGTAGTAGGAGATTTTATAAAAGTGTCTCACGCAACTGTGGGGATACAGAAATCCAAATTCCATAGGGCAGGCTGCAAGCTGGCAACTTCAATGAAGGTCTTTGATGAATTCCCCAGGAGAAGCTGGTTGGCTGATGTAGAGAAGAAAGGTCTCTCTTCTGACTGCTGAAGTCATTACCTCCCCCTTCAAAGCCTTCAACTGATTAGATTAAATGTCTCTCATTGCAGTGGACACTCCCCTTAGCCAACTGCAGATATACTCTGCCAGCAATCAATTTGCTGATGATTTAAGTCCACAAAATCTCCTTGCAGCAACAGATAGGCCAGTGCTTGCTTGACCAGACAACTGGGCAACCTGGCCAAGTTGGCCCATAAACCTAACTATCACAGCTAGTTTACTAGATTTTACTAGATTTTTCAATTGAATGATATTTGATTTATCTTTGTTGGTTTACCGCAGATCTTATAATGATAAAAAAAATTGGAAGTTTATCCTAATTATTTCTCTTTGGAAAGAGTTTAGCATTTTGTTACAAGCACAGACTTGGAGTCAAACAGCCATCATTTTAATAGAAGTATTCCTAATAGAATAATATTGTTGATAACAACCATATCCCTGGTCGAATACATCTCTCCATCCATTTCATGCATATACCCGCACAGCTGAAGGTGGTTGTTGATAAACACAAAACCTTGCTGACTGTGCTCATTTTGAATTCATGACTTCAAACCTCAAGGGGTCCTAAAATGCTGCCTGACAACCCATTACATTTCCCCGATCCATTCATTCTGGCACTCTCTAAGGTGAGTCTTTTTTTATCTTCTAAGTTTCTCAAAATTCCAACCCTTATTAGGGTTTTCAGATTTAACAAACAGGACATACAGGATGCCTTGGTAAATTTGAAGTATTTCTTACTGTCTTTGTTTATGTACATTGAGATAGAAGAAAAATATGCATGGGGAATATTTATATTAAAATATGCATTGTTTATCTGAAATAAATTATAAGTATATAAATTGCATGACCCTTTTTTAATAATTTTATTCCCTGATGATTTGACTCCCCTGAACAGTTTCTTGTTTCACAGAATTTTCTTATAAAATTCCTTGCAGCTATAGTTTGTGTCCTCTTTACATTGTAGGATAGTTTCTACTGTAGTCACATCCAACATATTGTGTTCTTTTGTTCTTTGACATTCATTAATGTGAAAACACACAAAATATTAGCATTTTGAACCAGAATATTAACATGTACTGGCATAAAGGTAACAAGTCTGAGAATAATTCTTCAAATTTGATTTGTTGAAGCACATAATGCCATCTTTCATGACCTAACTCAATTTTCCATTCTTCTGCATTATGTTGCGCCCCTTGATCAACAACTTTTTAAAATGTCATCTGCTGAATAGAAAGAGCATTGTCAACAATTTTTATTCCTTTGTTCAATACCACATATTATGATACTACTTGTTCCCATGTAAAATTTGTGTAAAAGACATGACTTCTTTAAGTTATGAAATATATTTCAAAGAAGATAGTCATGGCAAGAGCCATAATAATTATTCATTTCAAGCTAGAATTTCTTTTCCTGTTCAAAAGTAATTTTTCTTTTTTTTTAAGAACAGCCTTCACTTAAAAGGATAAGCTTTTCATCAGTTCTTTCTTTTATACATTCAACAAGTTCCTTAAAGCAGTGTAATACTTCAGTAGTACTGTTTGCTCTTCTTTCAATTTGCATAATCCTATTGCTAAAGAGATATTTAAAGCTATGAACAAGAAATAAGCAGAATTCATTCAGTGGATTATTTAAACAGTCAACAAGAATTTTGGGAACCTCTTCTTTAGAATTGTGATTTTAGTGCTCCAACTAAATTGGGGGTTCTCTCAACTGCATTTTTAAACAAGAGCCAATTGGCTTTTGTATATGAAAGAACTGAAGAATAACAAAGTCAACAAAAACACAAAATCCTTTAATCACAGTTCTACAGTAAAGTGCTGAAATTAGAGAACAGTTTCATACAATCACTTCAGTGTCAACAAAAAGGACAATATCAGAAGCTGTTTGATCAGCATCATGCGAGGGTGGAAAGGACAGTTAGCACCTCTCATGAAATCATTCATGCTCTGTTTCAACTTTGTGTAAACATTGTTTGCACCTTTACACAAATGTCTACCAATATTTGTATTTTTATTACTTCTACCGAAAGCAGTACAATTTTTCTCATTAACTCTTAACTCAAGAAGATAGTCTCTGAAAAATAGAATTGCTATTTTTATGAAGTCTCATCTGAAGGGATTTTACTTGTAATAACCTTATAAGGGAAGCCTTTTACATGAAAAAAGATTGCACAAAGTAAACAATTTTTTCTGCAATGTGATTACTTGCATCCAAGGCTATTCTGTAAAATGTTGAATCTTCAGATCTTTGATAATCTCTGTAATAGTAAATGGAGCTATATATATAATTATTATTGCAATAGTCTTTATCCTGGCACTTGAAAATCTGCTTGCAATTTTAGAATCAGAAAACATTTCTGGTAGCAGTACTTTCAGTCATTTGAGCTGAAAGACTGATGAGAATATACAGTGTGGAAGGGCATTACAACTTCTGCTGTCATTAAATCTTCTTCATCTGAATTTCTCTCAATCAAAAATTTTGTTATTTTGTCACTGTTTTGGCGCTGGTTAAGGAAATGATCCATCATTTCTGCCTATTTGTTGGTTTATATCTGACGTGCCACCATTTTTGATATTGAACGAGCTCTGCAAACGAGAGCTTAACTTGTAAGGCATTGTCTTCCTGAACAAAGCCAAAGGTGATCTTATATAAGGTTTGCATACTGCACACCTAGCTCCAAAAGGACTTTTTCCTTATTTAATAAACGTTCACTGTTCAGAAAGTTCTTCACAAAATTTTTATTTGTATTTTGGCATTTGGGGGTTCAAATATACTGAAATAAAAATAGATAATAGAAGCCACTGCAAGAATTGAAAAGATTGAACTTGATAATCTCATGTCACAAGCCTGAACTCATAACTAATCATAAATAGGGGTTGAGCTATTGAAAGGCTGAGAATTTGCAAATTCACAATAAACTGAACTGGTATCTGATACTAAGAGGTGAACTTTCTGTTTGCCTGCAAATGAGAGCTTAACTTGTAAGGCACTGTCTTCCTGAACAAAGCCAAAAATTATCTTATATAAGGTTTTGGAATGCATGGCTTTCAGAGATTGCCAGACCTTCAGAAATGGGAATGAAGGAGGATTATGGGATTTGGAGTTGTGTTAGCATGCTCACTGAAGTAAGGCTATTTGACTGCTTTTCAGAAGTGTGGGCCCTGGACCCAGGCACTTGCTGATTGGCTATTTTTATTAAGCATGAGGTTGTAACTGATTGGCTGTTGGGACTGGAATTTCATCTCTGATTGTCTGACTTTCAGAAGCCCTAGTTAACTGGAGTAAGGCTGTTATTGATAGGGTGATTTTCAGAACATGTGTGCTAATCCAAATTTATCTCAAATGGTGGTTTACTTGTTCAGGATTTGGAGCTCTGGACAAAGAACAGACTTTTTCTTTCATGAGCTTTCAGGTCCCTCTTTGGCCTTCCTTCTGCCAAACCTGCAGGAGTGGCCAGGAGGGATTGTCCATATCTTCATTTGTGGAGGTTTGATTTTCAACTAGTTTCACTGTTTAAGTGATTTAAGCTGCAATTAGAGTGCCAGAAAAATAGCTTTAACTGCCTAAGTTTTGTAATTTACTGAGAAAAACTGAGTATAGTACATGTAGAGTGTCCTGAAAAAGTGAATGCAGGACATGGGGTGTAATCTTTAAATACAAGGAACGTTCTGTCCATAAAGGAGGCCCGGCCAACCTAACCCCTGTCCTTCAGCTTTGCTCTTAGTTATTAGCTTCACTTTCTATATTATTGACAAAGTAAAAGCAGTAAAAATAGAACTTCACAAACTCTATCTTCCAGTTACTTAAATATGTTCCCATCTACTCTGAATCTTCCCAGTTAATAACAGTAAATTATCAGTGTTTTTAATAATTCCAATTCAACTTATCTACAAGATCTCATCACTTATTACTTAAGAGCATACAATCCAATCAATTCCCTTATTTTTCTCCTATGTCATCATTTTTTCCCTCTCTCCTGGATCTTGCCTATTAGCAACAAAAACATACAGTTATTTCTCCTATTAAAAAAAAAAAATCTTGACCTACATCTCCTTACATTTGCTGCCTCGATTCACCTGCCCACATTAAAACAGCAAAGCTATTCCAATAAACTGTCTTTAACCTCTAGTTTCTCTCTTTTCTATTTCTCCTAAACCCACATCCACCAGGTCTTTGCCTCCAGCGACACTCCCTTGTCAAGGAAACCAGTGCCCTCTTCCTTGCTGCATATAACGGTCATATCACTGTTAGCATCCTGAATATGTGCATTTGTCACAGCTTTTTACAATGGCCTTCTTGAAACACTTTTGGCTCTGGGAAAACACACTCAGGGATTGTTTGTTTTGTTTTATTTTTCCTCCCACACCTGCTTAGTCCCACACCTGCTTAGTCCTTAGAGGCTTCTCTTTCCTGCTACATGGCTTCTTATCCAATTTATAGCTTTAAATGCCAATGCTACCTATTGCTGATTGTTCCCAAATTTATATTTAAATGCAAAACTTCTAACCAGAACTTCAGACCTGTACCTCCAGCTGCCTAAGACATGCCCATCTGTCTAATATGCTTTTCAGTCTCTAAGTGTCCTGCGTCAAGATCCTTTCCCCAAACACCACCAGTACCGCCCCCTCCAGACCTACTCTTTGCAATGGTTCCTCTCTTTCTCAGTGACAACTCCATTGCCCCAGTTTTTTAGGCTAAAGTATCTACATTCAATCTGTCATAACATCAGATTTTTCTACATTTAAAGTATATTCAGAATCTTAACTACTTTTTATCACTTCCATGCTAACATCCTGATCGAAGCCAATGCCAGATTATCGCTGCTGCCTATTCGTTGGTCTCACTGCTCTGTCTTTCCCTTTCTTCAGTCTTTTCTTAAAACCACAGCCAGATCTGCCTCTTCTTGATTCTCTGGCTTTATCTTCTACTACTCCCACTTGGCTCACTCAGCAAAAGCCACATTGTCCTCCTTGCTGTCCCTCAAACCCTAGGCACACTCCTGTCTCAGGACATTCTGCCTGGAATTCCCTCTGCCTGGAATGCTCTTCCCAGATACCCCCTTGGCTCCCTCTCTCACCTATTGAAGGTCTCTATCTCTATTCAAAGGTTAACCTTCCCGCCTCACCATACTGTTGAAATTGCAACGCCCAATGCTCCATCTTCTCCTTTCCAGCTTTATTTTTCTCCATAGCACTTACTATCTAACATTTCATATATTGTATTGTTTACTGTCTGCCTTCCGTGACTGGAATGCGAGCTCAAGGAAGGCAGAGGTTCTTTTCTGTTTTATTTCTTGTATTCTTGATGCATAGAATGTATTCGGGTATTTAAAGAATGTTTATCGCTGTTTTTATTTTATTATTGTTGTTATTGCTATGAACTGCTGTAATTTCAAAACACTTTGGGTGTTAATCAAACTGCTCTCAAAATGTACTTTATGTCCTGCTAGCATATCTATACTCCTTCACTTGCTTCACCTGACTGTGAATATTCAGTTTAACATAAGGAGTACTCTCTGAATATCTCTTATCTGTTTAATATTGGATTATTTCTTTGAGAGGAGAATAAAGGATATCAATGCTTATGTATTGCTCTCAAGGAGCTGAACTATTTTTCAGGAAGCTGGCCCTTTGGCACTTCATCTAACCAAATGCCAAAAACGAATTGAACAGAAAATAAGAGTGGTCAGTGCTAGTGAAAGAGAAATTCAAGGAGATGGCATATGACTTCTGGCAATGTAGACAATTCCACATGGAAACTGAAAATTCAATGTGTCAATTCATGACCCAGAAAATACCCACAATCCTTTTCACCCTCTTAACCATGATTGTTAGTGTCAAGTTTCCCTCTATTTATACTCTGGGTATAGGTTATTCCTACACATGAATCTATCTACTTTACAGAGGGGTTTGTGAGAAGTGATTTCATTATCTTGAAATAAAGTTGACCCACATTAAAATCTGCTTTGGTGTTAGACTATAGATGCAGATTAATAAGGTTGTTTGAGTATTTTCTCATTTCTTTTGGCTCTGGCTCTGTATACAATGAGTATTTCTCTCCACTTACAAGGCCAGATTTCATAGCTTGTGTTGCTGTCTGCCTTAGGCTGCACACTAACTCGGCTTCGGTCTCTATGAGTGTATCTAGGGCTGTTCGTCCTGCGAAGTTGCCCCATCTAAATGTTCCAATGCACTCAGTTTGTCCTGTTTCCTAGCAACTGCTCTATGTAAATTGTTTTCTGGTAGCATCCCTCTTGCATAAGGTTTTCTTGCAAACTTCCCCTTGTTAAATGCATTTATCAGTGTCTAATAACCTTTACACTGTGTATCATTCAAGCTGGCCTTCCCCCGAGAGCTGAGGACTGGGTATCAGCAGGTATCTTCAGTGAAGTGATATTAAATCTGGGGCCTGAACATAAATTTTAGAGAGCTCTGCTCACATACTTTGTTAATATTGTTTTATTTTGTAGTATAAAAAGACCTCCTTGGTGAGAAACCACTTTCCTCCCTAAAGGCTCCTTATTAAAAGCTGCTTAGATAATTTCTGCTTTCTTAAGTGTAGTGGTGACTCATCGAATTATGTGAACATGCTGTAGTGTGAACAAATCATTTATTTGTTTATTGTCCCAATTACTAGTTCTCTCTCTGTTTTATATGACTCTTACAGGTAAATAACTTTAAATACTTTAATTAGGAATCAGTAATGCACATACTATGTATTGATAGTGGTTCACTTTTATAGATGGAAGATAGATAAATAGCAACTTACTTTGCCTATGGTCAGTTTATACATGCCCAATTCAGTACATATAAATAACATCATGAGCTATCATTTGTGTTATATCCCAGATATATATACATAGACATAGACACACACATTTAAAAAGCAATTTTGTACCAAGTTAGGCATGTGATTTTAGAGAAATACTTCCCCATTTTGTTCTAAACAATTTGAGAAAACAACTAAAAGAAGTGGTGTTCTGAGGCGAAATACCATGTTTATCACTGATAGATGTAAGTTGGAGGACATAGCTTAGTGCTGCTAACTGATCTCTGCCTTAGGCAGAGCCTTCTCAGGTAGAGATCTACCCCATAAGACTTATGTGTGTAGTACATCTTGGGGAGACAGCTTCCCAACTGAAGGAAGAGCAGTGCTGGATCCAGAGTGTCCACCTGGGCCTTCCAGAATACTGTCCTTCCTGCTGGCAGAGTGAATAATGAAGTCGAGAGATGCTGGGGCTTCTCTTGGGGAAAACCCTTCTTTGTGGAAAACAGAATGATAAAATGTCATTGCACTTTAACTGTAAGTGTAATTATTCCTATTTTATGGATGAAAATCAGTAGATTGGATATAAAAGTAAAAATGACAGCCTAGACTGTAAAGGCAAGAACTAGAAGGCCCCTGATAGCACTGGTTCTCAGTTGGAAAGGGACATCAAAACCACTTGAAGAACTTTATCAAAACACTTTTGCTAAAGACCTACCCTTAGGGATTCTTCTCTTGTAAAGTGAGGTATCAAAGGCATTTCATGAAAAGATTTTGCAGTAATACAGACATATTGTAGAAGGGGCACATCCCAAATATGGGTTCGTTGCTCATTGCGGCTGATAGAAGTCACACCGAACTAGACTGAAGAGGAAAACAGGGTTTATTTACACTGGCAGAAGACAGGGGAAGCTTTCCCAAATCTACCTCCCCACGTGTTTCTTCAACTAGTTGTTATGCAGGTTCAGAGACAAAGAGAGATAATCATTTAATCAACATGCAACAAGAGTGATAGAGGAAAGGCTTATCTATATCAAGGAGGTTTGGGGCAATCTCTCCCAGTGATTCTTTAATTGGCTAAACCCATTAGAAACAAAGAGAGTTAATTATTTTAGTTAACATAGGGTTTGGGGAACTTCAGTAATTTAGTTATTTCCTGTTTGTTCAGGAACTAGGTGACGCCTGAAAAGGTGCCTTCAGGTGTCCAGGGAGATAGATGAAAAGGCCTTATTCATATCTGGGTGCAGACTTTACATTTACATACTGCTTAAGACTTTGCATTTACATATTGCTCCTTTGTGAAAATAAGAGTTTCTATTATAGCCTGCTTCCAGCTTTGAAGGTTACATTTTAAGGCTACTCCAGAATTTCCTGCTTGCTTACAGTTTTAAGATTATATTTAAAAAGTCACTGTTACAATATGTACCCAGTATCCACAATAACACTTCTGTAACTAGAACTAAGATACTTAATGTAGTAAATAATTAAGGGACACTCTTTAGACAGGCAAACAGAGGTGACTAACAAAAATACTAATTATTTAGTGTAAACTGTTTTGATTATCTTAATTACTTTAGAAAATAAGCCACTTTCAGATATGAAGAATGGTTTGACTTCTCTTCCTTTATTATTTTTATTACATTAATTACTATCCTGACATTGCCTGGCCTTCCCCTCCTCTTCTTTTCTTCCAGGGTTCCTCAGTAATGGTAAATTCAGTGTCCAGGAGTTTCCACAGACATCGTAATTGAAGGAGTTCTTGCTTTCTTTCAGCAAATCATTTGAATTGCCTCTCCTTTACAAAGATTTTACTGACAACTCAAGACCATAGATCTCCCATTCTTCTAATCTTTTAAAATACGTATGGCCTGTATGCAATATATAAGTAAATATATACATACATACATATATATATATATACACACACACACATACATACATGCCTACCTATAAATGGCAGTTACTCCCTTCTGCATTGTCTTACATAATAGGCATTTGGAAAATTGGAATCATGTCTAACATATTCCTGTACTTTTTCTTGCCAACGCACATCTCCCATATTTAGCAGCTAATTTTGCACATAGAAGATACTAAAATGTTTTTTGAATGAATGAATTAATGAGTGAGTGAATGAAAATGCTTCTGTGATGTTTGTAGATGTCTGGCCAAGATCAAGTTTGATGCTTAATTTATTAAAAATTTTACAGTTTCCTAAATAAATTTGGAAAGCCTATCTACATGCACAGGGAAGGTGATCTTGCCTATGTGACAAGCGCTTAACCACTGTCATCTGCTACTTCAGTACCATTCCCTGACCCCTACCCTCCTCCAGCCTCTACTTTCCCTAATCATCCTCTTCTGCCTTTTGGGGAAACTTGGTTCCCTTTCATACACTGATGCATTTCCTAATTGGGAAAAATAAAATAAAAAAGAAAGCTTCATTGCCCTCTCCTCCCTCCTCCCATTCAGCCACCATCTCCCCATGTTTAGTTTGCCCTAATGTGATGACTGGAAAGTTTTCTGCTATATATTAAAATGCAAATACAGAGCAACTAGAATTTTCTTACTGTGTGAAAAAATAAATACAGAGCCTTTTGAGATTTATCAATACCTTGGCATATAAATAGGATTCATTAATTTAAGAAGTTCCAACATTCCCCTATAAAAGATTCAAACTACCAAAATTTCCGACTGGGAAATTTAATCTAGAAGTATCTCAGTCTGCCTGATCTGCTGCAATTCACTTAATCCACTTGATTTCAGTCTCATTTGTACAGATCAAGCCAATTAACCGTAATCTATGCTGTGAATTTCCGTCTGATTAATCTGATTTAATTGGCTGTCAGCAGCCAAGAATGATATGTCCAACTCTCTAGCTCAGAAACTTTACCAACATTTACATCCTAAATTCAGCTGCCAGGGTTTAGCTAAAGCTTCAGCACAGATTTGAAGATGAGCCAGGTTTTGGCAGCCCAAAAATTATCCTAGGTCTTCCATCCTTGTGAATAGTGAATCCTTGTGAATGCAGCCTTTTTCATAGGATGTATTATTGACCTTTGACTCCCAATGTGTGAAATCCACCCTCTTCAATCATATTTAATTTGTGGTCTCAGAGTGAATAAATCCAATCTCATTTAATAAATTCTCCTTTCCAACTTAAAAAAAAGATCAATCATTAAAACATTTTATTATTATTATTATTAGGTTAAAGTAATTAGTCTTTCTTGTGGCATTTAAAATATTTATTATTATGTGATATAATTTCCTGATCCATTTTCCAAAGTTTGAGTCTAGCAAGTCTATCCATCCGTTTGAGGGGGAGAAAAAAAAAAAAAAAAGAAAAACAAGACTAAACTCAATCCCTAAGGACGGAGGTGATTTTCTTTTCTTGATAAATGGAAATAATTCTCAGTGTAACACAGATAAAATTGTTGGTTACATGAATCCAGGGTAATTAACCAAGCTAAACTTTGTAAACTGTAATTGAAGTAGCAAAAATGCTGAAGGGCTCCTAAAGTGCATTTTACATGGACATGCTAAATGATCATTGTGAAAAAAATGGCAATTTCCTGTGAGTGTTAATCACTCTGTCTCAGTGATTCATTCTTCTAGATAATTGAATATAATGATACAATAGATCTGAGACTGTACTACATTTAAGGAAAGAAAAAAGTATTTGAAATCAGGTGCATTGATAAGATATTTTCTGTATTATAAACTAATAGCTAATACTGGTCTCTGAAAGCAGTGAAAGCAATAAAACCATCCTAAAAAAGACATGAGGATGTTGTTCCACATGGTGAATAAAACCAAGTAATAGGATGACTTCACAATGGGCCTTATGGTCTGCTTCTCAGGACCCACAAATTTCTCCTGTAGTTCACTTAGGTTGAGTTCCAGAAGCAGGTGCTGGGATGAGGCTTCCTGGGCACTTTGGTTATTAAGGAAGTGGTTGGTGTGGGTGGGGTGGGAGAGGCAGGTAAGGGTGGGAAGGGTAGGTCAGGGAAGGGCAGAAGCCACATGAGAGTGAGCTACCAGACACAAGCCCCACAGAAAGTAGCTCAGCCTCATCCGGTGGGGAAGTCTGAGCGGTAAAGGTACACCTCAGAGTTGTCCTAACCCAGCCAGCGTTCATCCTTCTACAATGGACAAGAGCAGTGGTGGTGGTGGTGGGGGGAGGGGGGTGGGAAAGGGTAAAACTTCCAGGTCCTTTAAGAGTTCAGTTCTGTGTGGACCAAGTGCTCCAGTAGCTGAAGGATTGTCCTCAATAAAGATCATGGGTGCTGCGTGTTGAAAGTACCTAAGTGGGGCTGGATTGCTATTTGGTGCAGAAATGGTAGAAGTGGGACTTTGCTTCCCTAGTACCTCTACGACTTGAATGACGTCCATGCTTCTTACCGCCTTTACCAGGCTGTTAAGATTCTTGAGATCAGTATTCAGATCTATTTTGTTGTCGCATCACCTTTGTCAGACCCCAGAGAAAAGAGTCTAACATATAGAAGGAATGTCTGATCCAGGGGCCCTGCTCCTTATCTCATAGATACCAGGTACACCATAAACTAAGGGTTGAAGGCTGTTTTAGAAATCCCAGTCACAGTGGTGCCTAGACCCCAGGGGGCAGACAAGGCAAGGTCAGATAGGTCCATAAGATGAATGACCACAAACAAGCCAGAAGGCCTGCTTCCTCCACATAGATAATACAGTGCACATCAAAGAAGAGTAGTGTGTTAGAACCCTAGTAACCAGTCAGCTCAGAAGTTGATAAGCCCTCATCCACTCAAAGCACAGGACACCCTTCCCTCCCCATGTGGGTTTTTCCTTTAAAAAATGCTGCTCTCAGATAGAGAGCTGGAGCCATTTTCTTCCTTTTTCTTTTCTGATGGCTCCTACCTGCTTTCTTCTTCTAATAAACCTTCAAACCTCAACTTAAACCATTACTTGCTGCGTTGTGTGGATTCCTGAACGACTCTGCCCTAACAACCTTAAGTAACTTGCAAACAGTGTGATCTCGTTAAATACATACCGCACTGCAAAATAACTAATGAGTACATTGACTCTATGACACTGCTCACTCCCTTTCCTGAATCTCACTTGCATTTTGAATAAAATGTTATTTTATTTTCACTTGAATTTTTTTTCCTTTATTAGGGTTCAGTTAAATTTTAATTTATCTGTTACTATACTGCTCTGGTATAATTTTCAAACATTAACGTAAATTTAATTTCAACTGATCTATGAAAGACAAAGACTTACGGATTCCAACATAGAATAAAGTTACTGTGAAGAATTGTTACTAAAGCTATTCAACTTCCAGCAGAATATTCATGGAGAAATAGAAGAAGCACAAGTACTCCAGTAATTAAGCAGAAGGGCACCCTAGTAATTAACAACTATAACACTACTCTTGAATTTCACTCTTAGGCACAACACCAAGTTTTTCAGAAAGGACTGGTTGATACTGGAAATAGCAGAACTACCTGGAGTAAAATGTAAAATGTGCCTCCTGCTGACTGTTCACTTGTCTTACAACCAAGTGGGTACCTAGAGAGTGTTTTCATCTTTACCACACCTAGATGGCAAATTTTAGGGGGTAAAGATTCTTCTCTTATTTCTTTAAATTTTTCCCAGTAACTAATAAAATGCTCTGTTCAAGGTCTGGGTGCCATGTATTTTGTCTGTCTAAAAGAATAATACTGTGATCATAATGCTAAGTCACTGAGAAATGTAGTTTCTGTGATGACTGAGCCCTGTGCTGCTTTGTCTCATATACTTCTGTCAGTATGAAAAAAATGCATAGAGAAAGTTCAGGGTAAAACAAAGAGATCCATTTTTACTAAGCACCTGATCATTTCTTTGTTGCCCATGCTTCCAAGAACCTTCCCCAGAAAAAGGTTAATGTGTAAAATACACAGTGCTGGCAATTTCTACTTGTCTGTGTAAAAGTTTGGAAGTTTCTGTTCAAATATCTGACATTAATTACGCACTGAACACACGCAAAATGTAACATGCGTCATGCAGATTAGCAAAAGAATGCGATCTGTTAGGTCTGAGCCCTGGACCCCTCTCCCATTCCCTCTTTTGTAAGCCCAGGAGCATCACTGCCCCTCCCCTCCCCCCACTTCACGCCACTCCTCCTGTTCCTGCCACATTGTTGCCCCCTCCCTCCCCACCTCTTCTGTTTAAATGTACAAACCAGACATTGCCAAGTTACAACATAAATTATGTGTAATCCCCATTGGCCAAGAGTCACATACCTTATATGTCCAAGACACCGTGCAACCTCCTAATTGGCAAAAGGCCCTATGTAAAAAGGAATCCCACCACCTGGCAGCGCGGTTTCCCCTCCGAGCAATCTGTTTCTGCTGGTTGGGGCTGCCCTGTGGCTTTTCTCAATAAACTTCTTTTGTTGCCTGTCATTTGGCTTCCTAGCCCATCTTTTGCCGCTGACTACCTTACATTATCAATTTGGGGCAGCCACTTACTCCTCTTCATTCTCATCAACTTGACTTATTCCAGAAATAATTACTATCTTGTATTTGGTGTTTTAAATTACATACTTTTTAACTATTGAGTTTACCTAATTTTACGTATATATCCCTAAACAATGCATATTTAGCTTTCATTTGAGTTTTATAAATGTGGTATCACTTTGCAGGTGTTTTCCAGGATTGTATTTTTTTGCATGTATGCATGTATACATATATTTATTTATCAAGAATGTAAGATTCATGCATAGTTTTGCTTATAGATGTATTTATTTCACTTCCATTGCTCTGCATATGCAAATGAATGCCTGTTTAATAATTTATTTCTCCAGTAGATGGGCATTAGGATTGTTTCCTTTTCTTCTTTTTTTTTTTTGCTATGAATGAACATTGTTGAACAGGTTTCCTTCTGCAAATATGCAGGTTCATTCTCTAAGTTGTATATGTGAGATGAAACTGATGATTCTTTGGGCACTTATGTTCAGCTTTACCAGAAAATGACAAATATTTTTCAAGTGTACAAGAAATGCTTAAGTTCTTTTCTCTTCTCGTCCTGGGACACATGAGATTTTCTCAGATTGCTTAAGTTTTGCCTTTTCAGATGGGCATATAAAGAATCTCATTATGATATCCATTTGCTCTCTCAATATTAAATAGGTTGAGAATGTTTTCATATTTTTAGTCTTCATTCAGTTTCCTCTTGTGTTCAATTCCTATACATGTATTTGTACTATTTTAGGTATTAAGGTTTTTGTTTTTGTTAATATCTTCTGGATTCTAATCTTTCATCAGCTATTTGCATTGCAAGTATCTTCTCACAGTTTTTAACACTCCCATAATTGTTTTAATGAAGTCTTTAGTGAAAAGTAATTCTAACTTTCAATGTAGTGAAATTATTATCTTTTCCATGTTATGCACTTTTAGCATTTCATTTAAGAAATATTTCTTTTAAAACTTTTAATATTTGTCTCTCTCCATTACGTATTTTAATCTACCTGAAAGAGCTTTTTATATACAGTTTTAAGCTGAAATATAATATTTCTGTTTTTTGGATAACAATTTTTTCCAAATATATTTAGTTCTTCATTTACCCAATTATCTTCACTGTCATGTTAATCATATATAAAATTTTCATGCATATTGGGGACTTCCTCGGCCCTTTATTCTGTTGCATTGGTTAATATTTTTCCAGGTGAATGCCATGTCTTTTTGACTAAAACTTTAAACTAAGTTCTTTTAACTTGTAGGCAAATCTTCTCATATTCTTTACAGAAGTGACTTGGTCATTTGGAGCTTTATACATTTCATATACATTATGAAATCAGTTTCACCAGTAAAAATTTCACTTATTGGTGATAGTAGAATTCAATTAGGAGAAAAATGTTATTTTTATGATGTTGAATATTGTCATTTACAAGCATGGCGTAATTTTCCATTTTTGATGCTATTTATAATGATATCTTCTATTAAGGAAGATTGTATTTTCTAAAAATGGCCACTTGGTTTTCTTTCAGTGTGACATTGTCACTCTCCTTAGCATGGTATGGTATCTGTGTACCTTGTCTTGAGCAATAGAGTTTGGCAGAAATAATGCTGTGTAAAGCCTGAAGCTATGTAAAGCCAGCCAAGCTGCCCCAACTGATAACACATATACAAGCACTCCACAGCAAACTGCCAGAAGTGTAGATTTATAAGCAAAATAAATGATTGCTTTTGCTTTAGGCCACTAAATTTTGAGTAGTTGTTATGCAGCAATGATACTTGATTTGCTACAAGTTTTAATTAATTGTTGTTAGTGTATAGAAATACAGGTGAATTTCATGTATTAATTTTGGATTTGTTCACTTTTCTAAACTTTCCACTTAGTTCTAGTGTTATTTGTTTATTGATTTGGGTGGAGGTTCTATGTAGGCAGTTATATATTCTGCAAATAATAAGTTTTGTTCTTTCTAATCAAGGAAAATGTTAATTAGGGGAAATGAAAATCTCATCTTCATCTTGTTCCTGATCTTAAAATGGAAACTTCTAAAATTTTACCTTTAAAACTAGTAGTAGCCATTCTGGAGAGATTCTTTTAATTTTAAGAAAATCCCCTCTTTATTAGCTTAATCTTTTCTGCATCTAGAAGTGCATTTTATTAGTTTATTCATTGCGAAGTGTGTGGAGATTTTTCTATTTTTATTGACATAACTTATTTGTATTGTGTTAGAGAACATCATTTGTACAATCCTCATTCGTGTGATTTCCATTCTTGGAAATTTTGGAGACTTGCATTAAAATATAGTGCAAGATAAATTTTCGTAAATGTATTAGGTGATTTTTAGGAAAAAAGATATTTTAATCCTTTGTTATGTCTGTTAAATCAATTTTTTTAATATTGTTTTTCGGATTTCTATCTCTTTACTAATTTTTATCTTATAGTTTATAAATGGAGACAGAGGTGTGTCAAAATGTTTCACTATGATTTTAGCTTTCTGAATTTCTGCCTGTATTTCTACGTGGTTCCCTTATATATTTGGGGGGATTTAATTACATGTATAAAGTTTTAGACTTATTATATCTGCCAATTTAAGAGAAAATTTTATCAATATATAGTAACCTTTATTGTCTCTTATAAGACTTTTTGCTTACATATCTAAAACAAAATAAGTCATTCTTTTTGTTAAAGTATTTGCCTGCTGTATTTTCCCATCCTTTTGTAATTTAGCTTTTCATTATTCTTGTGTTTTAGTTGTGTTCATTGTAAATCATGAACTTATACATGGATTTTTTGTCTCAATATGAGAATCTCTGTCTTTTAACTGGCAAATTTAATCTGTTGATTGTTATACAAATATTGATATATTAGATGGGTTTTTACTAATTTATTTTGTGCTTTCTCTTGTTTTCACCCTTTGTTTGCTTCTTTTTCTTATACTCTTGCCTTTTTCTAACTGCTTATATTCTAATTGTTCATATTCTTATTCAGTGTTTCTCTCTTCTAGTTTTGGAAGTTATGCATGTTATTGCTAGTCTTTTAGTGCCTTCCTTTGGAATATGCATATTAATCTAGCAAATTCTAGAATATAAGAATTTTTAACCCCTGTCTTGGACCTAAGCTCAGAACATTTTAATTCAAATTCCTCTCAAGACAGTTTTTCAATTGTGTTTCCATAATTTAATGCTCTTATTTTTCTTTTTTGCCTTTTATAACTGAGAAAATTAAAGTATACATGCAATGTCAAAAATCAATAACTAGTTAATTGGGGTTCAAATTCATGTTTCTTAATTCCAGAAGCTGGGAATTTAATTATGATTAACAATCTACTACAATTTTATTTCACAGATGAGTATCAATATCTTACCAAAAAAATTCCTTAACATTTTTATATTTAAAAAAATAGTGTTACAAATCTTTTTCCATCTGTAAATGGTCTCTTGAGGTAGATACAGAAATTCCCTGAGGTAAGTAGAGAAAGTAGTAGAAAGATCTTATTCAACTTTGCATATGAAAAGACAGGTTCAAACAGCTTATGTATTTGATCTCAGTGCAAACATAAGATAAAAAGTACAGGAGGACTCAAAACCAAGTCAGAGAATACCAAATACAGTATTTTTGATGCTGAAGAAAATATTCTTTCTGCTGTGAAATAGCATTGTAGCCATCACTTCTCCAAATTATTTTCTAATGTCGAGGATGTATAGTTAAAACCTAATCTCAGTTCCTCCAAGATATTTTGTGAAACAACGTGGGTCTCGCAGGAAAACAAAGCTGGTTTCAGTCCCTTGAGCAAGTTACTTTATCAAATCTCATTTTCTCCACTTTCCTCACTAGATTGTTAAGAAATACTGTCAACAAAGCAGCCAGCTGAAAGCAAAATTGGCCTTGTTAAAAAGTTTGATATTTTTTTTCTTGGCTACCAAGCAAGGGTTGGAGATGGATTTATGAAGACAAACAGATTGTATGTAGGCTTATCTTTCCTGAAATCTTAAATTCAATGTGCTACCTTTAAATATAATGATTAACAAACTTATTAACATTCTTGAGAGAAACTGATTATGTCATGCTGGTATTCATAGTGTGAAATAGAGTTCATAAAATGAAAAGACAGTCTGGGAAAAATCAAACATAGGATTGAAAACAGTTTTCAAATCCTCACAAATTGTTCAGTACCCAAAGAGGCTCTAGATAGGAATTTCTATCCAGACTATAACAGTTTTTTTTAAAATCTTATTTATTTTTTCCTTGCAATTTTATTGAGATATAGTCACATACCATACAATCATCCCAAGTGTACAATTGTTCACAGTATCATCATACAGTTGTGCATTCATGACCACAATCAATTTTTGAACATTTTCATTTCTCCAAAAAATAAAAAATAAATTTAAGAACAAAGATAAAAGTGAAAACACCCCAAAACACCCATCCCCCTGCATCTTCCCCTATTATTCATTTAATTTTTGTCCCCATTTTTCTACTCACTGTCCGTACACTGGATAAAGGGAATGTGAGCCACAAGGTTTTCACAATCACACGGTCACACCATATAAGTTATATAGTCATACAATCATCTTCAAGAATCAAGGCTACTGGGTTGCTCAGACTATAACAGTTTTTAAAATCATATTTTGACTATTCAAATATGAAGCTTTCCAATGAAGAAGAAAAGTGGGTGGCATGTAAGGAATGAATGAACGTATAGAAATTCTACAGTGATTCCAAATCTTACAGGGACACATAGTGATAAAAGAGAGCCTATGATCAAGAATTAATGTGAACATATTAAGAAGGATGCAACTCAGAATGAATTGAAGTGTGCAATAAACTTGGAGACTTTCAAAAATAATTGCTTGCTGTGTTTGGGAAGAGGATTAATTCAAGCCAACAATCATTTACAGAACAATCATACTTGGCTGGTAGTGCTCTAGCCAACAGAGTGGCTAGAACGTATACAAACTCAAATAGGAAACATGCTTTGTGTTCATCAAGAGCATTATTTTAGTGGGGAAGAAAGAAGCAATTGTTATGCACTTTAATAAATACAATAAAACTTTTATGTATTTAGTCAAAGGGAGTACACAGTAGTGTGCAAGTAACTTTTGCTCCAAAAGCCAAAAAGCTTGACTGTTTATGAAGAAAAGGGTGCAAAATTTCCATTTTTGGGGGAAATAGTGTGGTGCTCATAGACAGCAGATGTTTGAGCAATGCAAATCATACCTGTCTGTTTTGTTAGGCTTGCCTCAAAATATAACAAAACAAAAACAATAACAAAAAGAAAGAAGACATTTAGTCTTTAAATGGAAGAAGGCAGATATACCAAATATCATATCATAAAAATAAATAGGATTCCAAATGGTTGTAGCTCTAGCAATGAAGCATTTTGCCACTCTATTCTGTTTCAATCTCTAAGCCTTATCCTCATCCCAGATTTGTAACGCCACCACAAAAGACTGATACACATTTGTGCATATTGATTTTAGGAACATTTGACAAATGTCCTCATTTGTGGATGTTCAAAATAGAATAAAATTTAATTTAAAATAATCACTGTGGGAAATAGTATATATGAGGCTATTTTGATGTTATAAGGAAGGTTTCTTCACTGGGACATATGGTCACTATTTTATATACTAAGTACTAAATGCTAGTAGTATATAGTCAGTAGTATACACTACTATATACTATTCTGTATATTATATGTGATGTTATATTTGTGTAATATTTAACTATTTTAATTTAGTATTTTATTTTGATCTTAAAACCACATAAATGTTTTAATTCTACCAAAGAAAGAACATGAATCAGATATATCTTCCCTCCTTAAACATCTAGAACAACAAGGGAGAAACTAAACCAGTGATCTCATGGAGTTGGGGTGACAGAGTTTGGAATTTGGTTGAGTACTGATGTGTACAGGTGTGAGAAGAATCTACACAAGGCCAGGGAAATAACAGCATAATTTATGTAGCACAATACAGGACTGGGAAAAGTTCAGGCGCCTTTCAGTCAGAGTGGAAAGACTTTACAAATATACTGGGCTTTAGACGGAATTCTCAGAATGTCATTATCTTAATAGTGGGGAGAAATAAATTACCCCTAGATTAAAGGTGGCTATGGATTTGTCCTATCAAAGCAACTCTTGAAATGAACAATCTGATTCAAAGTAACTTAACGGTTTAAAAAATAAAATTGTATAAAATTTTGAGACTCCACAATATGATTCACAGTTTCTGGTATCCAACCCAAAAATATCAGGTAGGCAAAAAAGCAGGAAATGTGCATATGGAAGAGAAAAACATCATTCAATAGAAGCATATTGATAAATTACAGAGATGATGGAAGTGGCAGAGAAGGATGTTATTTTATTTTTAAATTTTAAATAAAACGTATTTTTAGAAGATAGGGGAAAACATTAACATGATGAGCATTGGGAAGGAATCCCAACTGGAATGTCTAAAAATGAAAAAATATAATATTTTAAACATACAGTGGATGCAATTAATATTAGTTTAGACACTATAGAAGAACAGATCACTAAACTTAAGGAAACAGCAGTGGAATTGATCCCAAATGAAACACAGACAGAAGAAAAGAATGAAATACAAAATTAAAAGAACATTAACTTATAGGCTGATATTAATTAGTTTAACAAATATGTAATAGGTTTTCCAGAAGGAAAGGGGAAGTTAATATTTGAAGAAAAGAAAATGTGTTTCCAAATTTGACAAAAGTAGTAAAACCACAGACGTACAAAACTCAACAAGCCTTAAAAAGTATGAACAAAGAAAACTGCACCAAAGCGCATATCACTTCAAATTAGTGAGAACTAGTGCTAAAGAGAACTCTTAAAGGCAGAGAGAGAGAGAAAAAAAAATGTGTTACACATAGAGGAGCAAAAAAGTAAGCATTGTAACATGTTAGTCATCAGAACCAAAGCAAGCCAGAATATAACATCTTCAAAGTTCCAAAATAAGAGAATTATCAAAAATTGTCAAACTAGAATTCAATACCCATCTGATGTCTTTTTAAAATTGGGTTGTTTGTTTTCTCACAGTTGATTCCTCATAGAATATGGAGACATGTCCTTTAACAAATACGTCATTAACAAATATTTCTCTTGGTCTATGGATTGTCTTTTGATTTTCTTGATAGTCTTTCAAAGTGCAGAAGTTTTAAATTCTAATGAAGTACAGTTCATCAATTTTTCCTTTATTAACCATGCTTTGCTGTCTTGTCATGAAAATCCTTTTGCAACCCAAGGTCACAAAAATTTCTCCTATGTTTACTTCTAGAAAATGTATAGTTTTAGGTATGAATTGAGTTTCCTTCTTCTTTCCTTTCTTCCCTCCTTTCTACTTTCTTTTTTTTTTTTATTGGCTTACTGATACTCAATTTTTCTAGCACCATTAATTGAAAGGTTCTCCTTTCTCCATTGAATTGAATTACCTTTGCACCTTTGTAGAAAATTAATTGACCGTATATATATGGATCTAGTTCTGGAATTTGTATTCTGTTAAATTGATCTATGGGTTCATCCTTTCGATAATACCATAATTTTCTCATTACTGTAGCTTTATAGTATGGCTTAAAAGAAGGTAGTGTGAGTATTCCAGTTATGTTCTGATATTTACATTACTATTTGTTGTATTTGTGTCTTCTCTCTTTTGTAATTTTTTTTAATATTTATTCTAGTAACATATATGCAACCTAAAATGTCCCTTTAAATCAATTCAAATATATAATTCAGTGCTGTTAGTTATGTTCACTATGTTGTGCTATCATAACCACCATCCATTAGCAAAGCGTACTGATATTTTTAAGAACTAGCTTTTATTTTCATTAATATTCTCTATCTTTTTGGTTTTTAATTTAATTGGTTTCATCTTTTATCTTTATTGTTTCCTTCTTCTCCTTGCTTTGAGTTTAATTTGCTCTTCTTTTTCTAGTTTTGTGACAGTTGGTTTTACGTGTAAACTCAGACAGGCTACAGTCTATGTTATTCAACCAAGCACTAACATAGGTTTGCCTGTGAGGTATCTTGTAAATGTGGCTGAAGTCCATAGTTGGTTGACTTTAAGTAAAGGAGTTTATCCTAGAGAATCTGGGTGAACCTGATTCAGTCTGTTGATAGGCCATAAGCACAGAGCTGAGGCTTCTCTGAAGAAGAAAGTCCACCTGTGAGCAGGACTTTCAGCCCATGCCCTTGAGTGTCTGCCGTCCCTTTCTGATGGCTTGTCCTGTGGATTTCATGCTTGTCTAACCAGCCCTCACAACCGTGTAAGCTATTTCCTTGCATTTAATCTCCTAAAAAGTATATCTGTTTCTGTTTTTCTGGTTTAATCCTGACTGAAACAAATTTCTTAAACTGGATCCTTAGATCATTCATTTGAAACATTTCTTTCCTTTTAATGTAAGCATTTAATTTTATAAAAATTTCTAAGCATTGGATTAGCTGCATTATGATGCTTTTATATGTTGATTTTTTATTTTCATTCATTTAAAATTATTTTTACTTTCTCTTAGGACTTCCTCTCTGACCTTGCATCATTTAGAGTGCTCTGTTTAATTTCCAAATATATAAATTAATGAAATTACTATAATAATTCCAACATTTAAAAAAAAATAACTAGAATTTATACTAGCTGATATCAAGATTTACTGTAAGGCTACAGAAATCAAAATAGTTTAGTATTAGTATAAGGATAGACATAAAGATCAGTGGAACAGAATAGGTAGTCCAGATACACACACACCACACACACACACACACACACACACACACACACACACACAGATACAGTAAATTGATTTTGGGCTGCAGTGTTAAGGTAATTCAATGGAAAAAGATAGTGCTTCTCACAAATGATTCTGGAAATTTGGAAATCGATATGCAAGAGAAACTTCAACACTTACCTCACACCACATACAACAGTTAACAAAAAATGGAGTAGAAAAGTAATAGCAGAGATCAAAAATTTCTTGTAGAAACCATGGGAGTAAATTCTTATGACTATGTCTTCTGAAAGAATTCTTGGATGGAAAACCACGTCCATAAACAAACAGTGAAAGAAAAAAAATGGATAAATTACACTTCATCAAAATTAAAGAATTTGTTTATCAAAGAGAGTGGTAATAAAATAAAAAGCTACAGAGTGGAAAAAGTATCTTAAAAACTTATATCTGATAAAGAACTTGTATCTGGCATTTAATTATTCTAATTCAATGGGAATACAAGGAACATGTTAAAATATTGGTAAATGAGTTACTTTCTCAAAAAGACACAGAAATTGCTATAAGATTATGAAAAAATGGAAAAATCCTAAAATCATTAGAGAAATTCAAACAAAGACTGCAATGAAATAACAGTTTGTACACAGGGATTGGCAAAAATATCCTGTAAAAAACAGTAAATATTTTAGACTCTGTAGGCCAAATATGGTTTTTGTCACATCTTCTCCTTTTTATAGTTCTTTAAGCATCTAAAAAACATTCTTAGCTCAAGGATTGTGCAGAAAATAGGCTGGGGACCAAATTTGACCCACAGGCTGTAGTTTGCCAGCCTGAGCTCTAGAATATCTAAATATGAGATGTTGGTGAGGTTATGCATCAATTGGAACACTGATTAATTGCTGGTGGATTGCAAAATGACATAGCCTCTTTGAAAAATAGTTTGGCAGATTTTTTAAATTAAGCATATAGTTACCATTTGATTCAGCAATTCTGCTACTATTTGTCTAAGAAAAATGAATCCATAGGTATACTCAAACACATGTACTCAAATGTCATTACTACTTTATTCATAATAGCTAAAAATTGGCATCAGCACAAATGTTCATCAACTGTTGAATCAATACACAAATTATGGTATATCCATACAATGGAATACTATGCATCAATTAAAGTAAACAAGCTACTGACATATAAAACAAAATGGGTGAATTTCAGATGCATATGCTATATGAAAGGAGCCTGAATTAAAGTACTATATACTGTATGATTCAATTTATCAGAAATTTTTTAAAAAGTCAAATCTATACTGAAAGAAAGCAAATCAGTGGTTGCCAGAGGATAAGGGTGGGGGAAATGATTGACTGCTAACAGGCAGAAGGAAAATCTTTGGCATAAAAGAAGTGTTTTATACCTCGACAGTGGTAGTGGTTATATGACTGCACACATTTGTCAAAACAATGAATTTACATGTAACACTGGTAAAATTTTTGTACGAAAATTATGCCTTGATAAAGCATATATCTAGTATGCAACAATTATATTTCTCATAAGGTCACTTTTGTCATTCCAACCTTCAGCTTTATGTCACCAAGATACCAATGAAGCATTAATGATAACTTACCCTAAATATATGAAAATTATATCTTAAAACCATATTAGCAATTTGAGTTCTGAGTTTTAAAACAAACATATAAATATAAGTGAAACTTTACATGTTTATAGTATAGATTTTAGCAAATGTTGACTCAGTCAAAAGGTCAAATGTAAAATAAGACCCTTTCACTGTAACTAAATATAAAAACTCTCTTATAACAAGAGAGAAGCTGTATCGTATAAATAAATAAATGACTCACTTTCTCTGAGATTAAGATGATGGTAATAAAAGCTTCATATGTATTGTTGTAATTACATGAGATTATACCAATGGGATCTTTAAAAAGTAGAGAGCAATGGTAAAACTATAACACTTTATTAATAACTTATTAGCATTTTATTAATTAGTTTATGGGGTTTAGAATGAGTGTGATAGCTGCCTTCAAGCTGTCCATAATTAATTTCTTTCCCTCCTTGCCCATATGCTATTTCTACATCAAAAGGGTGGCATAGGCAGCAGAACCAGTAAATGGGAACAGGCAGTACTTTTCTCTAGAGTATATGCAATAGGAAAAAAAAGACCCAATGGAAACTTGACTTTTACAAAATAAGCAAGATGTGAAAAGAATTGCATGTTTTCTGCAAATATACTTAATTACAGGGTCCAACCGAATGACACAAAATATAGTGTACAAGACATACAAAATATTGTGTATAAGACTAATATAGTGTATAATACTAAGTATAATAGTCTTATATTGTATAAGAGTATAAGTCTTATAAAATACATTTTAAATATAAGTATATTTAAAATATTTAAAAATTCATTTTAAATATAATATATTTTATTATATTTTAACATTAATTTTATATTCTACAATAAAGGAAATTCTTGGTATCTTATTCATGTGTTCCATTAATATTTACTAAAACCTACTGATCCCTGGAAGTACACTGATGAGTCACTTTTTACCATCACATAACTTATAGTGTAACAGACAATGTGTACACAATTCAACATAATGTAATAATTGTTAAATGTAAGCACAAACCCTATGGAAACACAGAGAACATCTGCCTTTGGGTGCTTTGGGGGGTCAGGAGAGATTTCCCAGCTGAGGTTATGACACTAAAGAGAGCTCAAAGACAAGTAGGAGTAGACTAGGCAAAAAGTGGAAATGTAAGATATTTCAAACAGAGGGAAAAGCATGTACAATAACTTGGAAATCAGAGAGTCCATGACATTTAGGAATGCAAGTACATACATATGGTTTGAAAAAATAGTTTCAGAAAATTATGGTAAGGGATTGCAAAGTAGATGGAAGTTAAAAAAGAGTTTTATTTGGTTGTGTCTTGTTTTTAGCCTATTAAGGATTTAAAAGTTGGCATCCTATGCATCATGGGGTGTCCTGGAATTCTATAGTCATACTGCATCATCAGGAATGCTGTATATAGATGAGGCAGTAGGGAACAGAGGGTACACATACTGTATGTATCTCCTCTGCTTACCCACATGCTCCATATTTCCATCAGACTTCACTTATAAGTGAGTTCAACGATAAAATTAAGAATTCCAAGACAGTGCTAACAGTTCACTAAAACAAGCTCAGGGCCCGTCTCAGTTCAGGGTTCCATGAGAAAGCACAGGTCACATGGCCATGAAACCTGTTCCCCCAAGATATGTTTCACAATTAGCATGATGTCTATGGGGCAAAATGGTAGAAAAACTGGAGACTAGTTAGGAGGGTACAATAATTAGCAAACCTGTATACATTGGTATCCCCCCCCCCAAAAAAAACAAATAAAGGATAGCAAATGTTTAAAAAGCTAGAATTAATAGGACTAATATCTTATATTGTTGAAGGTTTGATGCACTTTAATAAATCACCCCTGTCTCCTCTCTGTTCTTAACCAAGAGAGATAATCACAAGAATGCATATGAAGCTCAAAGTAAAATATCTGCTTTACTAAGCAATGTATAAGACTCCATAAGAAGCAAAATAAGAAAATGGGTCACAAGCCAAGGCTGAAAGGATTTTTTTCACCCCCAAATAAAGGCATTCAGGGACATAGAGAAGTGTTGGCATGACTTATTCATTAGAGTTAGAGAAGCTGGAACTGAGAGAAAAATTTTAGCCAGACCTTCCACACGTAGTAAGATGAATGTGTCACACCTGGGTATAGCTAGAACTAAGAAGTCAAGAAGAGGTAAAGAGAGAGCTAGCACTGTGAGGTAGAAACACAAAAGCAGTGCCTGTCAGCATACTAACTCTCCCTTCCAATAGACTAATACAGCCTCCATTTCTTCCCATTTCATCAATTGGGTAAGCAACCTCATTTCCCATGAGGAGGAACCAGTGAGGGTACTGAAAAGTTGATTTGGTAATATAGATACAAATTTTGCCCCAACCTGGAAAGAGAGGGGAAGTTATTTTAAAGAGTCAAGAGGTTGGGGAAATAAGGATTTTCCCTCTTGGAGAATGATCGGATGTGAGAAGTGAGGGAGTGATATGGCCAGAGATGATTCTCCATTTCTTCCTAGAGCAATTGGTTTGAAAATGGATCATTAATGAGACAGGATGCATTTCCAAAAACATGCAGTAATTATGGACTTGGGTCTTTGTTTCGTCACTAGAGAATTTATTCTGCCATCTGGGAGAAACTCTCACAGCCAAGAGAAGTGGTTGGCAGGCTTCCCAATCCTCAGACAAGAGAAGTTACAGCCTACACATTTCCATTTTATATGTATTATCTTTAATAAATAATATTACATTCTGGTTTTTAGAAGCAGTTAACTTAGTATGGTTTCCCTGATCAGCTCTGCACCAAGCTATTTGTAAAAAATCCTGTGCTAATGAGAAAACAAGCTAACATTCTCCAATGAAATGAAACATTGGTAGAAACATTTTAAATGAAAAATAAAAATTAGAAAACCTGCAGAATCCTTGAGGATAGTAAAAAAAACATACTGTTTAATATAGACTTTCTAAATTACTCTTCTAACCCAGCTACTTATTTCTACTTGCTTATTTGTATGGATTAAGATGTGTAATTAGTTACTTATCTGTCTCCCCCAGTTGCTGCTCAGCAACTGAACTGAATGGCCCATGTCTTATTAATTTCTCCATCCCTAGCACAGGGCATAATAATAAGGGCTAATTGGCTGTACTGTCCCTTCTGTGGACAAGACACTACTGGAGGATATGTATGTCATCTTCACTATATTTCAAAGTGAATCTTGACCACATTTCCCCTGTCACAATGGGGTCTAGGAGTCTGTGACTTAGTTACGATAAATATAGATATTATCTAAATTCTGATTTCTGCTTGCCTTCATTCTGACCTCAGTTTACCACTTTGCTGTGCAGACTTTAGATTGGGCCTTTAAAAATGTTTTGTCCTGCTTATAATTGTGCCTAAGAGTCTCTTCTTGAGTACCTTTTTGTTGCTCAGATGTGGCCCTCTCTCTCTACCTAAGCCAACTTGGCAGGTGAACTCACTGCCCTCCCCCCGTCTGACTCCCATGGGTGTAAATCTCTCTGGCAATGCAGGACATGACTCCTGAGGATGAATCTGGACCTGACATCATGGGATTCAGAACATCTTCTTGACCAAAAGGGTAATGAGAAATGAACAAAAATGGCTGAGAGATTCCAAATGGAGTTGAGAGGTCACTCTGCAGGGCATTCTTACACACTATATAGACTTTTTAGGTTTTAATGTATTGGAATAGCTAGAAGTAAATACCTGAAACCATCAAACTCCAACCCAGTAGCCTTGACTCTTGAAGACGATTGTATAACAATGTAGCTTACAAGGGCTGACAGTGTGATTGTGAAAGCCTTGTGGATCACACTCCCTTTATCCAGTGTATGGATGGATGAGTAGAAAAATGGGGACAAAAACTACATGAAAGATAGGGTGGGGGGTGATTTGGGTGTTCTTTTTTACTTTTATTTTTTATTCTTCTTTCTTCTTTTTCTGGTACAAGGAAAATGTTCAAAAATAGATTGGGGTGATGAATGTACAATTATATGATGGTATTGTGAACAGTTGTTTGTACACCATGGATGATTGTATGATATGTGAATATATCTCAATGAAACTGAATTTTAAAAATGTTTTGTTCATTCATTCATTCCACAATTATTTATTAATTGTCTTTTCTGTGATAGACATTGTATTGCACATTGGGAATTCAAAGATGAATACTGGACCTTGGCAGTATTGGGAGGAGGGTGGGACTTAACGCTTTAATAAGGAGAGTAGGCAAGTTACAATAAGTGCAGTAGAATGTTACCCATGTTACAGTGGAGTTCTGAGCGAGAGAACCATCAATTCCACTTGGGAAAAAAGTTAAGGAAAATCTTGTAGAGTAGGTAAACTTGACCCTGATCCTTGGATAAAGTTTAGTATTAGGCAATCCTATGAGGGCTAATGGAGAGAGGGGGTGATGGCTATATCAGAGAAGGTTTTTTGGAACATGGTCCCTGCCTCCAGAGCTTACTACTTTTTAAATTGCATATTTCCTGTCAGTCTTCTAACATTTAATACAGGTCTCATGAAGGCAGAGGCCAGCTCTATCTTGCTGAATCGGTATTGACAGTGTTCTGAATATATATTCAATGAATAACTGAATAATTGAATTAATGAATTATTAATGCATTACTAATGCATACCATATACATTAGTACCTATAGTAGCAATTCATTCCTTCATATTTTTCTGTTTCTTGATATTTCCCCACAAATTATGGTGTTTGCTATATTCCATCCCTCTTTTCCTTCTTCCTACTTCAACTTAGTTTTCCATTTTTCCACCTTGGATTTAGCTAAAAGAATAGCTCATAAATACAATTAGGGAATGATTTTCCTATGAGAAGGTTAGTTCCAATATCACTGCCATTTCTGAAAATGTGCTAGAAAGTTTTATCTGTTTTCTATTATGACTACCCTCACTCTGATCACTGTCATGAAACTTGCAAAGACAAACTGACAATATCAGGTAGTTTCTCCTTTCATCCAATGAAGGATAAGAAGCACTAGTTCATCTTTTCTATTGCTTGGTCTGTTATTGTTCCAGGACAACTGTAGTAGTTTCCTGTGGCTGCTGTAACAAAATTCCAAAACTTTGTGGCTTAAAACATTAATTTGCTTATATTTCTGGAGGCCAGAAGTCTGAAGTAAGTTTCACTGGGATGAAATTAAGATAATGGCAGGGCTATGCTCCCACCAGAGAGTCTTGGTAGGGTCCATTCCTTGCCTCTTCCATTTGTTGATGGATATTGGCATTTCTCTGCTTGTGGCTGAGTCACTTCAATATTCAAGTCCAGTACCTTCAAATCTGCCCATCTTCACGTCCCTTTCCCTTCTGTGTGGGTCTGCAGGAAATCTCCTTCTGTCTCTATCTTACAAGGATGTTTTTGATGACATTTAAAGCCCATCCAGATAATCCCCAATATTCGCTCCATTGCAAGATCTTTGACTTAATCACATCTGTGAAAAATTTTTTCCCTTTAAGTTAACATTCACAAGTTTTGGGAATTAGGACCTGATAGCACTAGGTGGCCATTATTGTGCCTTATATATATATATGCAACTCAGTATATGAAGCGGAGTCAGCCTTGAAAACAGAATCACACGAATTATTTTCATCTTTATCATCTAGAGAGTGGTTCTCAAATCTATATTCACCAGAACCCCCTAGGTGTTAGTTAAAAATCCAAATTCCCAAGCATCAGCCCTGAAATTTCTGATTCAGTTGAGTTGGGTTTTAACCCTAAAATACAGAAATTTAATACACAAATCTGTTTTCTGATTTGGGTGGCCCTCAGGACTATACTTTGAGAAATAATTACCCAGAGACTTGAAATACTTGGCTTTGCACTAAATAAATAGGAATGCCTATAGCAAGAAGCTCCTGTTTCAGGTTTTAAAATGAGACAAACCAGGAGAATGAGGCATTTTCTCAGTGTCTTATAGGAAGTTCTGCAATTCATCAATGAATGGTAATAGGGTAATAGTTATATCTTTTTTTTTTTTATCTTCATTTTATTGAGATATATTCACATACCATGCAGTCATACAAAACAAATTGTACTTTCGATTGTTCACAGTACCATTACATAGTTGTACATTCATCACCTAAATCAATCCCTGACACCTTCATTAGCACACACACAAAAATAACAAGAATAATAATTAGAGTGAAAAAGAGCAATTGAAGTAAAAAAGAACACTGGGTACCTTTGTCTGTTTCCTTCCCCTATTTTTCTACTCATCCATCCATAAACAAGACAAAGTGGAGTGTGGTCCTTATGGCTTTCCCAATCCCATTGTCACCCCTCATAAGCTACATTTTTATACAACTGTCTTCGAGATTCATGGGTTCTGGGTTGTAGTTTGATAGTTTCAGGTATCCACCACCAGCTACCCCAATTCTTTAGAACCTAAAAAGGGTTGTCTAAAGTGTGCGTAAGAGTGCCCACCAGAGTGACCTCTCGGCTCCTTTTGGAATCTCTCTGCTACTGAAGCTTATTTCATTTCCTTTCACATCCCCCTTTTGGTCAAGAAGATGTTCTCTGTCCCACGGTGCCAGGTCTACATTCCTCCCTGGGAATCATATTCCACGTTGCCAGGGAGATTCACTCCCCTGGGTGTCTGATCCCACGTAGGGGGGAGGGCGTGATTTCACCTTTCAAGTTGGCTTCGCCAGAGAGAGAGGGCCACATCTGAGCAACAAAGAGGCATTCAGGAGGAGGCTCTTACGCACAACCATAGGGAGGCCTAGCCTCTCCTTTGCAGCAACCGTCTTCCCAAGGGTAAAACCTATGGTAGAGGGCTCAACCCATCAAACCACCAGACCCCTATGTCTGTGGTCATGTTAGCAACCATCGAGGTGGGGTAGGCCAATACCCCTGCATTCTCCACAGGCTCCTCAAGGGGGCACTACATCTTTTTTTCCTTGTTTTTCTTTTTTTTTTGTAACTTTCCCTTCTTTTTTAAATCAACTGTATGAAAAAAAAGTTAAAAACAAAACAAACATACAATAAAAGAACATTTCAAAGAGACCATAACAAGGGAGTAAGAAAAAGACAACTAACCTAAGATAACTGCTTAACTTCCAACATGTTCCTACTTTACCCCAAGAAAGTTACCTAATATGGCAACATTTCTGTGAACTTGTTCCTACTATATCCATCAGAAATTAACAGACCATAGTCATTCCTGGGCATCCCCAGAACATTAAATAGCTTATCTGTTCTTCTTGGATTATTGTTCCCCCTTCTTTAATTGCTCTCTATTGCTAGTTCCCCTACATTCTACATTATAAACCATTTGTTTTACATTTTTCAAAGTTCACATTAGTGGTAGCATATAATATTTCTCTTTTTGTGCCCGGCTTATTTCGCTCAGCATTATGTCTTCAAGGTTCATCCATGTTGTCATATGTTTCACCAGATCGTTCCTTCTTACTGCCGTGTAGTATTCCATCGTGTGTATATAACACATTTTATTTATCCACTCATCTGTTGAAGGACATTTGGGTTGTTTCCATCTCTTGGCAATTGTGAATAATGCTGCTATGAACATTGGCGTTCAGATATCTGTTCGTGTCACTGCTTTCCGACCTTCCGGGTATATACCAAGAAGTGCAATCGCTGGATCGAAGGGTAACTCTATATCTAGTTTTCTAAGGAAATGCCAGACTGACTTCCAGAGTTGCTGAACCATTATACAGTCCCACCAACAATGAATAAGAGTTCCAATTTCTCCACATCCCCTCCAGCATTTGTAGTTTCCTGTTTGTTTAATGGCAGCCATTCTAATCGGTGTTAGATGGTATCTCATTGTGGTCTTAATTTGCATCTCTCTAATAGCAAGTGAAGCTGAACATTTTTTCATGTGTTTCTTGGCCATTTGTATTTCCTCTTCAGAGAACTGTCTTTTCATATCTTTTGCCCATTTTATAATTGGGCTGTCTGTACTACTGTCATTGAGTTGTAGGATTTCTTTATATATGCAAGATATCAGTCTTTTGTCAGATACATGGTTTCCAAAAATTTTTTCCCATTGAGTTGGCTGCCTCTTTACCTTTTTGACAAATTCCTTTGAGTTGCAGAAACTTCTAAGCTTGAGGAGTTCCCATTTATCTATTTTTTCTTTTGTTGCTTGTGCTTTGGGTGTAAAGTCTAGGAAGTGGCCACCTAATACAAGGTCTTGAAGATGTTTTCCTACATTATCTTCTAGGAGTTTTATGGTACTTTCTTTTATATTGAGATTTTTCATCCATTTTGAGTTAATTTTTGTGTAGGGGGTGAGGTAGGGGTCCTCTTTCATTCTTTTGGATATGGATATCCAACTCTCCCAGCCCCATTTGTTGAAAAGACCATTATGACTCAGTTCAGTGACTTTGGGGGCCTTATCAAAGATGAGTCGGCCATAGATCTGAGGGTCTATCTCTGAATTCTCAATTCGATTCCATTGATCTATATGTCTATCTTTATGTCAGTACCATGCTGTTTTGGCAACTGTGGCTTTATAATAAGCTTCAAAGTCAGGGAGTGTAAGTCCTCCCACTTCGTTTTTCTTTTTTAGAGTGTCTTTAGCGATTCGAGGCATCTTCCCTTTCCAAATAAATTTGATAACTAGCTTTTCCAAGTCTGCAAAGTAGGTTGTTGGAATTTTGATTGGGATTGCATTGAATCTGTAGATGAGTTTGGGTAGAATTGACATCTTAATGACATTTAGCCTTCCTATCCATGAACATGGAATATTTTTCCATCTTTTAAGGTCCCCTTCTATTTCTTTTAGTAGAGTTATGTAGTTTTCTTTGTATAGGTCTTTTACATCTTTGGTTAAGTTTATTCCTAGGTACTTGATTTTTTTAGTTGCTATTGAAAATGGTATCTTTTTCTTGAGTGTCTCTTCAGTTTGTTCATTTCTAGCATATAGAAAGATTACTGACTTATGTGCATTAATCTTGTATCCTGCTACTTTGCTAAATTTGTTTATTAGCTCTAGTAGCTGTATCGTCGATTTCTCAGGGTTTTCTAGATATAAGATCATATCATCTGCAAATGACAGTTTTACTTCTTCTTTTCCAATTTGGATGCCTTTTATTTCTTTGTCTTGCCAGATTGCCCTGGCTAGCACTTCCAGCACAATGTTGAATAACAGTGGTGACAGTGGGCATCCTTGTCTTGTTCCTGATCTTAGAGGGAAGGCTTTCAGTCTCTCACCATTGAGTAATATGCTGGCTGTGGGTTTTTCACATATGCTCTTTATCATATTGAGGAAGTTTCCTTCAATTCCTACCTTTTGAAGTGTTTTTATCAAAAACGGATGTTGGATTTTGTCAAATGCTTTTTCAGCATCTATTGAGATGATCAATTGATTTTTCCCTTTTGACTTGTTAATGTGCTGTAATACATTGATTGATTTTCTTATGTTGAACCATCCTTGCATGTCTGGAATGAACCCCACTTGGTCATGGTGTATGATTTTTTTAATGTGTCTTTGGATTCGATTTGCAAGTATTTTGTTGAGGATTTTTGCATGTATATTCATTAGGGAGATTGGCCGGTAGTTTTCCTTTTTTGTAGCATCTTTGCCTGGTTTTGGTATTAGATTGATGTTAGCTTCATAAAATGAGTTAGGTAGTGTTCAATTTTCTTCAGTGTTTAGAAAGAGTTTGAGTAAGATTGGTGTCAGTTCTTTCTGGAAAGTTTGGTAGAATTCCCCTGTGAAGCCATCTGGCCCTGGGCATTTATTTGTGGGAAGATTTTTGATGGCTGATTGGATCTCTTTGCTTGTGATGGGTTGGTTGAGGTCTTCTATTTCTTCTCTGGTCAGTCTAGGTTGTTCATATGTTTCCAGGAAATTGTCCATTTCTTCTACATTATCCAGTTTGTTGCCATACAGTTGTTCATAATATCCTCTTACAATTTTTTTAATTTCTTCAGGATCTGCAGTTATGTCACCTTTTTCATTCATTATTTTGTTTATATGGGTCTTCTCTCTTTTTGATTTTGTCAGTCTAGCTAGGGGCTTGTCAATCTTGTTGATCTTCTCAAAGAACCAACTTTTGGTGATATTTATCCTCTCTATTGTCTTTTTGTTCTCTGTGTCATTTATTTCTGCTTTAATCCTTGTTATTTATTTTCTTCTACTTGGTTTATGATTGGTTTGCTGTTCATTTTCTAGCTTCTTCAGTTGATCCATTAGTTCTTTGATTTTGGCTCTGTCTTCCTTTTTAATATATGCTTTTAGTGCTATAAATTTCCCCCTTAGCACTGCTTTTGCTGCATCCATAGGTTTTGGTATGTTGTGTTCTCATTTTCATTCGTCTCTATATATTTAGCAATTTCTCTTGCTATTTCTTCTTTAACCCACTGATTGTTTAGGAGCATGTTGTTTAACCTCCAGGTATTTGTGAATTTTCTAAGTCTCTGATAGTTATTGACTTCTAATTGTATTCCATTGTGGTCAGAGAATGTGCTTTGAATAATTTCAATCTTTTTAAATTTATTGAGGCTTGTTTTATGTCCCAGCATATGATCTATTCTGGAGAAAGTTCCATGAGCACTAGAAAAGTATGTGTATCCTGGTGATTTGGGATGTAATGCCCTGTATATGTCTGTTAAATCTAATTCATGTATCAGATTGTTTAGGTTTTCAGTTTCCTTATTGGTCTTCTGTCTGGTTGATCTATCTATAGGAGAGAGTGATGTGTTGAAGTCTCCCACAATTATTGTGGAAACATCAATTGCTTCCTTTAGTTTTGCCAGTGTTTCTCTCATGTATTTTGTGGCACCTTGATTGGATGCATAGACATTTACGATTGTTATTTCTTCTTGTTGAATTGCCCCTTTTATTGGTATGTAGTGGCCGCCTTTGTCTCTCAAAACGTCCCTGCATTTAAAGTCTATTTTATCTGAGATTAATATTGCTACACCTGCTTTCTTTTGGCTGTAGCTTGCATGAAATATTTTTTTCCATCCTTTCACTTTCAGTTTCTTTGTGTCCCTGTGTCTAAGATGAGTCTCTTGTATGCAACATATTAATGGTTCATTTTTTTTGATCCATTCTGCGAATCTGTATCTTTTAATTGGGGAGTTTAATCCATTTACATTCAACGTTATAACCGTGAAGGCATTTCTTGAATCAGCCATCTTATCCTTTGGTCTATGTTTGTCATATTTTTCCCCTCTCTCTATTAATATCCTTTATTGTATCCATACCGAATCTCTTTAGTACTGAACCTTTCTCCAAGTCTCTCTGTCCTTTCTTTGTTTCTCTGTCTGTAGGGCTCTCTTTAGTATCTCCAGTAGGGCAGGTCTCTTGTTAGCAAATTCTCTCAGCATTTGTTTGTCTGTGAAAAATTTAAGCTCTCCCTCAAATTTGAAGGAGAGCTTTGCTGGATAAAGTATTCTTGGCTGGAAATTTTTCTCACTCAGAATTTTAAGTATATCATACCACTGCCTTCTTGCCTCCATGGTGGCTGCTGAGTAGTCACTACTTAGTCTTATGCTGTTTCCTTTGTATGTGGTGAATTGCTTTTCTCTTGCTGCTTTCAGAACTTGCTCCTTCTCTTCTGTGTTTGACAGTGTGATCAGAATATGTCTCGGAGTGGGTTTATTTGGATTTATTCTATTTGGAGTTCGCTGAGCATTTATGATTTGTGTATTTATGTTGTTTAGAAGATTTGGGAAGTTTTCCCCAACAATTTCTTTGAATACTCTTCCTAGACCTTTACCCTTTTCTTCTCCTTCTGGAACACCAATGAGTCTTATATTCGGACGTTTCATATTATCTATCATATCCCTGAGGTCCATTTCGATTTTTTCAATTTTTTTCCCCATTCTTTCTTTTATGCTTTCATTTTCCATTCTGTCATCTTCCAGGTCACTGATTCGTTGTTCAACTTCCTCTAGTCTTATACTATGAGTGTCCAGAATCTTTTTAATTTGGTCAACAGTTTCTTTAATTTCCATAAGATCATCCATTTTTTTTATTTAGTCTTGCAATGTCTTCTTTATGCTCTTCTAGGGTCTTCTTGATATCCTTTGTATCCCGTACTATGGTCTCATTGTTCATCTTTAGCTCTTTGAGTAGCTGCTCTAGGTGCTGTGTCTCTTCTGGTCTTTTGATTTGGGTGCTTGGGCTTGGGTTATCCATATCGTCTGGTTTTTTCATATGCTTTATAATTTTCTGTTGTTTTTGGCCTCTTGGCATTTGCTGAACTTGATAGGGTTCTTTTAGGATTTGTAGACCAATTGAAGTCCTTATCTCTAATTTATCAGATCTACAGCTTCGTGGAGTAAACTTTCTCTAACTAACCAGCAGGTGGCGTCCACGAGCCACCTGTTCTCCACAAGCCAGTTCTCCCCTGCTTAGCCTTTGTGGTGAGTGGGGTAGTGAGTCTTGTGGGTTCCAATTTGTGTACCAAGCTTGCGTGTGTAGTTGGTGTTGCCTGCCCTGTATATGGGGCGTGTTTCTGGGCAGTCAGGGAGGGGGGTGGCTCTAACAATCAAATCTCCCTGGTGATGCTAGAGTTTTAAAGCTGCTGCAATAGTCTAATCCTTCAGTTCAGTCCTGCCACAGTTTGTCTCTGCCACTGACCCACAAGTCCTTGGTATTGGCGTATGGCTCCTGAGACTTGCAAGTGGGCCCCTCTTCCAGGCTGTGCACCCCGGGTCCTCTGTTGAGGGATGGCTGTGCTATGTCACAGGTGAGTGCTGTCCCCCCAGGGCAGTTCTGGGCTGCTGGGCTGTGTAGGGAGGCTCCCAGTCTGCTGAAATGATGGGTGAATGGGGCTTTGTTAATTCACACTGCTCCACCTTCCCAACTGTAGGACAATCAGCTGAGGTTGCAGGGAAGGCTAATGTCCACGCCCAGTTTTGTGGTGTGTGCCTGTTATTTGAAGCACTTCCGTCACACTGGGTTGTCTGGGGCAGCTCTGGGCTATGGGGCTGGCAATGGGCAGGAGTGTTTCCTGTCCACCTGGATGATGGCTGTGAGCGGACACCCCCCTTTTCTTGGGAAGTTGTGGTGTTTAGTGAATTTTCTCAGCCACTGGATTATTGCCTTTTGTCTCAGAGCTCTGTTAGCTCTGCTCTTGTCTTGACCTGCCCAAATTGTAAGTCTCTGAAGCTTTCTGTATTGGGCTTCTTAGAGTAATTGTTTTAGAAAAAGAAAAAAGGATTCAAAAAAAGGGCCCTCCTCAGAGATCTAATGGGCTATTGAAATGCTAAGAGACAAAGCAACCAGGGCCATTAAGGAAAGGTCCACAGGGCAGAGAGATCAGCTTTTCTTCGGGATTCGCATATGATCCTCAGGGCCTGAGCTCTGCCCTTCCCCTTTCTATGTTCACCAGAACTCCAAAAATCCTCCACTTTTATTTTGGAGTTTTTCGTGTTGTTTTTTTTCTATGCCTGTCTCCTCTCTGCTGGGCTGGCTGCTCTCAGATTCTCTGGTGTCTGGTCTCAGTCTATCTATGGTTGGAGTTTGGATCAGCAGAATGAGTTTCTGATAAGGGCTGCCACTGCAGTTCTCCCTTCTCCTTCCCGGAGCTGACGGCCCCTCCTCCCACGGGACTGAGCCTGGCAGGGAGGGGTGCGGGTCCCCTGGCCACAAAAACTTACAGATTTCGCTGATCTCAGCAGTTCGACGTTTTCATGAGTGTTGTATGAAGTATGCCCAAAGTCAGATTGCTCTGTGGTGTCCAGTCCACGCAGTTCCTGGCTTTCTACCTACTTTCCTGGATGAGCAACTAAAACATACAGCTCACCAGTCCGCCATCTTGCCCCGCCTCCTCAATAGTTATATCTTACTCTCTCAATTACATGAGACAACCACACATCAAGGGATTAAAGGGATATTCTGCACTTTCTTTGGAATAGCTGTTCAGGTTGATGCCCCATGTCAAAGTCCGGCAGAGGCAGAAGTCTCTGACAGTATTTCCTATTACCCCTCTTGAATATAAGCCCTAGAATTATAATTATCATTCAGAGTTTAAACATACACTGTCCTGCATTCCTTCCCTACTTCCTTCTTTCCTTCTTCCCCTTCTCTCCCCATTTCTCTCCTTCTTTCCTCTTAGGTGTAGTTGGTTGAATAAATGATAGTCTGCAGTTCATTATACTTCATTATTATTGGTCTATACAAGTGCTTTCTTTTCTCTTTCTCTCTGTATATATAATATATATGCACACACACGTGTGTGAATATACATGTGTTATGCACTCTGTGTAGACTTCTATGTATCTCTCTCCCTCTCTTGCTCTCTCTCTCTCTTTATATACATATAAATATAAATTCTTTTTACTGTTATCCCACATCACAATCACATTCCACATAATCAGCCATTCTTATGTGTATTAAATGAGTATTTTTGTACCTATATGTTCTTATAAAATACTAAATATTGTTTTGTATGGCTTCTTATTGTAATTTTTGAGATTTTTGAAGATTTCTTTTAAAAATTGGATGTGAATATAATAGTTAGATTGTCTCAACTTGTAGTAGAGAATGAAATGTTCAGAGTTAATTGGACAATTCGGAAGTAAAAATATAAAGTGATTTCTCTGCAATGTAACAGTGTTATTTTGGTAATTCCAAGTACTTGCAGTGAGGGAATTTGTGAACTCCAGAGGGGCAGTGTTAGGGAAATGTCTCCACTTCTGTCTTCTTGTTGGTTCTCCTCTCCTGTGCCGCATTGTGGTCCATGACTCAGACTGGTATGTGCTGTGTAATTTATGTAACTCCTGTGTCTGTCTGCCAGGAACTGCTCAAATGTTAAATTTTAAGTGTAGCTTCTTCATCTATCATTGCAAGGTCACTCACTGTGCAGAAGTCACAGGCATGTAATGTGAGTGGCAGCAGGGGGCATCGTCTAGGCCCTGACAGCTTCGACTTTGTCATTTAGCCAAATGCTCACATATGTTTAAGGATACGCATACGTCGCATTTCAATATTTTCCCTTAGTAAATCAAAATGCTTGGGAGAATATACAAGTCCAAAAAAATGGACATTTTGAGACGTTCTCCTCTCTCCCCCATCTAGGATGAGATAAAATATAATCTTCTCTAGATCAGTGTTTCTCAAAGTATAGTTTCTGTTCAAAGTTTGTTTTGAATGAAGCTTCCAGAGTATACTCCAAAGCTACAACATAAAGTTATCTTTGGATGTGATCTGGAATATGAAATTTTAATAAGCTCCCTAGTTTATTTTGATGCACAATAAAAATTGAGGAGCAGTGGTTCAGATCAACACATGACATGAACTGGAAAGTACTTTGACTTTTGGATGAAGAGAAATACATTGGGTTATCAGCTGATATTTTAAAAATTAAGTAAGATTGGTAGGTAGAAAAAGCATAGCATGATCTCTGGCAGAAACATAAGCATCAAAAGGAATTACGATAAAAAAACTGAATGTTCTGTGTCTATCAAGTATCCATTGTCACTGTACAAGTCAGACAAATTTTAAGTTAAAATATGTACACAACAAGTCAAGTTTTGAATTCAGTTGGCAAGAGAGGTTTTTATTTTTAGACATTTTCTTTTTAAAAATAATTTTGATATTTATATTAAGAACTAACACATTTATAAGTTTACAAAATTCAACATATATAAAAAGGTGGAAATGATCAATCTTTTATATCTCCCAAAATTCTTGTTCTAAATGTAACAACTATTAGATTCCTTGTGATTCGTTCCAGGGAAATAAGTTGCATATTCTTGCCTATATGTCTCTCTGTGTGTATATGTGTGTGCTTTTTTAAACAGCTTTATTGTGGCATAATTTAAATATCATAACATTCATCCATTGCAAATGAACAATTAATGATTTTTTTTAAAAATGTATGCAGTTGTGCAACCATTGCCACAATCCACGTTCACAATTTGAACATGTCCTTCAGCCCCCAAAGTTCTGTTATTCTCATTTTCAATTAAATGCTCTTCCTACTTGAAACCCTAGGAACCCACTGATCAGCTTTCTGTATCTATAAATTTGCATTCTGTAGACTTTTTTATGTATGGATTCATACAATATGTAGTCATTTGCATCTGGTTTCTTCCACTTAGAATAATGTTTTTCAGATTTATTCAAGTTGTAATAGTGCATTCATTTCAAATGCTGGATAGTTTTCCATTGTAGGCAAACACCACATTTTGTTTATTTAGTCACAAATTGATAATGTGAGTTGTCTACTGTTTTGAGCTATTATGACAATGTTTCTGTGAATATTAGTGTACGTCTTTGTATACATTTATGTAATCATTTCTTTTCATAAATATTTATACTATCAACATTTATACTTAAAATGAACCTTTAAGTACTAACACTGAATAAATTTATTTTGCCATTAATGTATTTTTAGGGGCTAACATGTACCAGGCACAGTTTAAGGTCTTGGGATCTGGCAATGAAGGAAACAGGAAAACCTGCCCTCATGTAGCTTCCTTTCATGGGGATACTGGCATTGAATAAAATATAGAAGCAAATCACAATGTATTTTAAAATTTGATCATTATGAAGAAAAATAAATCCAGAAACGGAGAGAAGTATGTATATAGGAAGATTGTGGTGGCAGTTGCAAATTTAAACAGTGAGCAGCACTAGGGTGAAAAAAAATAAAAACTTGTATAAATATCAATTGCCCAGTATTCTAGGGGAAAGGGGTATTTCATGTAACTTGATTTATCATTTAAAATATGAATTTTACAGTTTTTGACTCCTTATTTAATATACTTCATTCCCAAAATATTCTAATTGACACAATGTAGTTAATATATTAAACGTATAGAGTTAAAAGGCGTGAATAAAGAAAGAAAAATAAAGATTAAAGCCAAGATAAGCAATAAATGTAGAGAAAGCATGTAAACTATAGTGGCATGCCCATGTATGCTATATTATAAATTTTATTGAATATTCCTTTAAAAAATCCAACCATTTGCTCTGGGTATTTTTAGTAATTCTTGGGGTTAAGTCTCATTGTAATTATGAACTCCACAATGTGAAAGTCATATTCAGAGCACTTGTTTTATTTAATAATTGAGAAATTTTCAACCTACTCAATGAATATCTTCATTCCTAGACTCAGTGAACTCCCAGAGAAAGAAATGAGAACTTCCTATATTTGAAATAGGAAGATGACACAATTTTTGTAAATGCTTGTGTTTGCAAAATGTAACTATAATGTTAGCACTATATTTGAAACAACTTCTGGAAATATTTATACCTTTCCTTATCTAAAAATAAAGCTTATTTTTAGAATCATAAAACTTATACATTAATATTGTTGAATATTTATAAAATATAAAGAATGTAAGGAGAATGTCAATACCACCACCCAGATACATAGCTAAGCATTTTCATCAAATTCTTGACCTATGTATATTTTGCAATGTTCATATTTTAGCAAATACTCAGCTTTATAGGCTACCATTGCACTCAACTTTATGACACAAGATTTTCTCAAAGTTTTAACAATCCATCCTAATTACTTTATTAACTAAGTTACATTGTGTCCTGTGATTATCTGATTATCTTTTTATTATTCTCTTATTTGGAAGTAATTAGATTGCTTTATAAAGAATGCTTCTAGGAACATCTTTTGCTAAAATGGTGTTTTGGAAATATGAATTTTATTGTAGGGTAGCTTATCATCAGCATAATCACACAGGCAAAGAGAACCAACATTTCAAAGGTGTGTATTTGCCAAATTGTTTTCCAAAAAAATTTTAATTAATTTAGACTCCTGTCAGTTGATATTGAGCATGCTTATCTCAAAATATTCTGAAGAGCTTTGAAAATTTATTATTTAGTCCTTTGCTTTAACCGTTTGCCAAACCATTGATAGCAATCAAGATTCTGTGATACAGAAGGCTATATGGAAATACTTATGTAAATATAAAGGAAATATATTGGGATTATATATGAAGTTGTAACTGAAATTCAAGTATGTTGGTTGTGACTAGGAAATTGGGGAAGTATAAATCAGCATTAGTGAGTTTTTCTATAGACGTTGCATCAAAATCTACCTCCTGGATGTAGATTCCAGGTTTGAGATTGTGAAATACAAAGAAGGAAAATGATAGAGAGTGAAAAAGTTCAAAGCAGAAGATGGAAGGATGAAATTATACAAATTCTCAAAACCAAAAATTCAGCCTAAATATTGGTTTTAAAGACTGTGACCCTGTGAGAGGGCAGAACCATCAGAACCATTGGAATAAACTATTCTTGAAGCATCTGAAGAGTATTTTTTAACAGAAACTTCATTCTTTAAGTTCAACAGGATCTTTTGACACCAAAACAGCCAATACTCAAATGGAAAAGGCCCCTCCCCACCCCTCCAAAACCCCACAAGTCACAATTAAGTTGATTACTGTATGTAGTTAAAAATAATGTGAAACCGAATTAAACTTCTTTTAAATAAAAATCTGATAATCATGTACACTTGTACAAAAATATACAATTCTAAATTGGCAGAAAGAAGAAACACTTAGTTTCTGCTATACTAAGAAAAACTAACTTGTATAAAAGCACAAGCCTATATTGCCAGAGATTTGGAATTCATAGTTGAATAGAAACTCCAAGAGCCAAAATAAAGAATATTTCAATGTAAGAATTGATTTCTGTAAATTGGTATGTATATGAACTTTTTAGAACTTGGAACATATTTTAAATATAAGTAATGATATTAAACACAGCTAATAAAACAAGATCGTCCACAAAAATATTTAATTCACAAAATAAAAATAAGTATGTCATTCTAGATCTTTTAACAGTGTCTTGTTAATATAGCCATGTTAATTTCTTAATTTTTTTTTTTTCTCTTACCCCCTCATAAGAGATGGTGCAGACAATCCTTGGCCAAAGGAAGAGATTTTTCCCTTAAGATCTGCTCTTCTCAAAAGATTTGCAGATCTACTGCAAATGATTTCAGGAAGTCTGTTGTTTCTAAAAATTATGGTCCCTTTTGTCACCTTGGTCCTAACTATTCACTTGCCTTACAGAGAGATGGGGACAGAAAAAGTAATTTACCTAGTCCTAAGGCATTTCCGTTCATTTGCAAATATGTTCTATGGCTCTAAATAACTATGATAGATGTGCTTGGCCTGAAACATGTCCTTTACCAGGTAAATATGTTTCTCCAGTGGGTGGAAAGGAAAATCGCTGGATGGAAGCAGAGAGGAATGCTTTAACACAAACCACTTCAAGACCAACAAAGCTGGGAAAGGAACAAAAAGGAATAAAAAGACTTCATTTGTCTTCATCGCTGCTGCTAAGCTGACAGAGGGTAATCAAATAACTTTTAGTTACTTTTTTTCAGATTAAAAACACCATTTTTATTTCTCTGGGTGTGTGTGGGTTAGGAAAGAAAGCCATTGTCAAATTGGAGTGAGATATTTGGAGGAAGAGTTGTCTATGGATTTTTGATGGATATAAGGAGAATTTGAGGAATGATAAAGAGTACCAAAAGTAGTATTTCTGCGAAAGTTTCTTTTATTATCAATATATCACTGAAAAGTTTTAAATTATATTTTATTGTCAAGCATGCTGATTTACTTTCTAATTATTAGCATTTTATTGAAAAAGTTAGGGGCAGAATGACCTTACAAAACAGTTGCATGGTGTGTTTGCCAGTGAATTTTACAAATTCTACATAATTGACACAAATATATTTTCGCATTAGTCTAACAAATCTTACAGTTTCTGTTAGTTGGCTTTTGAATGTTCACAGCCATTAAATACAGAAATTGAATTTAACCTCCAAAGGTCTGTAATTAAGAAACTTTTCTGTGATTCTAAAGGGAGAAACAGAGGTGAAGCAAGAACAACTTTAGAATGAGAGTTGTGAGGAACTTGAAGTCTTGATCATTTAGTCTGTATCCCAGTTTCTGTATTGTACTTTGTTTTCAACGAGCGTGAACCTGGTATTCACTGATCTGACATCAAAGCCCAAGGTGAGAAGCTGTGAGAGAATGAGGGTCATTTGTTAGTCATTTAGAGTATGTGTGTATTTAGGGGAGTTATAGTTTGACATTTTGCTTAGAGGGCATGTCTTCTTTTGTCAAATATAAAATATAAAATTCCTTGGGCTGGTTAAAACAAGAGGCACGAGCTTAAGGACAAACAGTGAACTGGAAAGAAAATAGATTTTCAGATTAGGCTGGAAAATACTTGCCAGCTGTGTGACCTTAGTAGTTATTTAAAACTCCTGTGACTCCATAAATTTAATGCCTCTCTCCCACCTTCTTCCCCTCCATTCTGATACCTCACCTTGTGTCTGTCAGCTGCACCTCAGCTCTTTAGAACATTTTGCTTCCTAATGATTTAATTCTCCACGATTCCTAGAAAATCTACCTACAACTCCTCAAGTTCTATTTAGCCAGATCATCACCTCTTTTATCCTGGTCATAAGGTAAGGAAAATTCTATGACTACATATACATGCATTTCTTTACAGTTTGCTTGTTTTTATGGGAGCAAGAGGCATTTGCTCTGGTGGTTCTTGGTGGAAGGTTCCTCCTGCCCTAAGCAAGGGAGTCAAGATAGTTTTCCTTGTTGTTAATTTCTTCTTAGCATCCTTAAATAGATAACTATTTCAAGCCCACAGTGTCATCTGGAGAAGGTTTGTACATAGGATATTGTGTAGGTAGAACACTTCCCAAAAGAAGTATCTTAAATATAGTTCTTGAGAAAGAGTGCCCTAAGTCAATGGAAAAAAAATGTATATTGAGTCCCTATTAAGTGTCAGTCGTGCTGCTCATGAGGGATGCAAACACAGTGTCACTATTCTGTCTTTGTAATCAGACAGACCTGCCAGATAGCGGTTATAATATGGTGTGATGTACTGCCTGCAGTCTGAGAGTGTGCTTATGGCAGGGTTCACAGAAGGGGTGAAGTTCTAAGCTCGTAATTTAGTCAGAGGTTGTTTTTCAAATTGGAATAGGTGAGATAATTGCATGTTAGTCAGAGAAAAGAGCCAAAGGAGAGCGTGGTATTTTCCAAGAATGACAAGTTCTGCATCATCAGAGCCTAGGATGTGTGTGAGAGAAGCGTGGAAGATTCGATTCAACAGATAGGCTGCAGCATCCTGGGGAGTCTAAGGAACTTTTATACAAGAAAATGTATTTGATTAGATTTGCATTTAAAAATAGCACTGCAGAGGCATTGTGGAGGACAAATCGTAAGGAGTCACATCTGAAGTTAGAGGGTCCATTTTCTGGACTATTGCAATATATATTGCATTCATAGAATAGAGATGATGTGTCTTACCCCACAGAGTTAGAAGAAATTGAACAAGACTGTAGATAAAGTATTTAAAATGGTAACTATGGCATCATGCAGTTGCAATAATTAGTATTTAAATGGTAGCCTAGAATGTACTGACTTGTACTTGAATATAGAAAGGAGAATGAGGGAGAAGAAATTGCCAAGATATCTACCAGTTTTATGTGTTTTGTTTTTCATTTGGAGTACTGTAGGGCACAGTTTATTTATAGAAAAGCAGGTTTTAAGGGCGATGATTTCAATTTGGGGCGTGTTTAGTTTGAATTGCCAGTGGGAAAATCAGATGGAGGTACCCAATAGACATATGGACATGTGGGTGTGGAGTGCAAAAGTCTAATCTGGGGGGACTTCTTTGAGTAGTACTTACTCAAAATAAATTCCCAAATGTGGATTTACTCTTTCCATATGGAATCATCAAAACTTCCATTTTTGAGCAGCCTGTAACATTAAGAAGAAACTAATATATTTTAAGTTTCCACAGATAAGTTGCTTTCTCTTCATTTATGTAGAACAATATGAGGAGCCTAAAACTCACTGAATATTAGAACTATAATAATATTATAAATACATTAGAAATACTTGAGTCACTCAAAACAAATTATTATAAAAAGTATTATTTTTTACAGTTATTCCAGTGACTGTATAAGTACATTGCACACATCATTCAAATTGATTAAACCACCTTTGAAGTAGAAGATATCCCTACACTGCAGAGGAAGAATGTGAGACCCAGGTAGTTAAATAACCTACTCAAGATTTTACAGTTAATAAGAGGCGTAGCAATTCATTCATCTGACTGCAAAGCTTCACTCTTAAACATTGTCTGTTACTTTACACCAAATGCAGATTCTTACTTAGCAATACTAACAATTGTGACAAAGTTATACATAGTGGATTAAATTAACCAAGAAAATTAGAATCGTGTGGATTAAGACAGGTATGTGAGGAGTAATAATAGCTATTGCCCTGCAACCTTATAAGTCTCAGAGCCTTGAGTTTGTCTTCCACAAACACTCAAGCACACAGCAATAATTAATCCTGGTTGTTGCAGAGCAAGTGAGATAAGAAACCCCATAGGAGATCTATAGGTAGCAAGGGAGAACCCATAAAAATAACCACATCTGATTAACTTTTACCAATAAATAAGCATGAGATAGGATGGACTGTCCCACTCCAGGTATAAGGCCTGTGTTTGGTGTTATTAGTGTCAGAAAAAGTTCTAGACAGACCCTATAAGAATTTTGGAAGTGGGTTTGCATGATGTAGGTGAAGTGTGTTAAAGATGAGTCACTGCTATAAAAAGTGAATGTCCAACCACTCCTTGTTGATATCTGGATGTACAAAACAGCACACCAAATAAAGCTGAGGCTTCTGTCTTGCTGAAAAGATGGGAAGTTAAAAAAAAGATGCGCCCAAAAGGATGTTATTTGTTTTCTAGAGATTTTTTTTAAGCATATTAGAGGCAATCAGTCAGTAATTTCTCAGCTTCTTCATTTCAGAAGAAGGTAATGAATTTTAATTAGTGAAGGAAGACAGCTTTCTACTAAGGAGCAGAAAATAAAAGAAAACAGGAACATCAGTGTAGAGAGAGGGTAATGTGAAAGCACATCACACCCCTTATTAGAGCTGAATTGATGGGCAAAGCTCTTTAGCCCTCTGCTCTTCTGTATCATTAAAAAATAAAAAAAAAAAGAAAGGAAAAGAAAAACTCTGGAAAAATGTGCCACGGATTGTGAGAAAAATGAAGGAACATGCTAAGGTTGATAGACGTATTGTTCAGATCAGTCTTTAAGACACTGATCGTTATTCTGCATCAATAGTAATTGATGTGGATGCATTTTTACTTACGTTTCCTCTGCCTTCTGAACATTCCGACAGTGACAGTCCTCTTTCGCTTCTAATGAATGCATTGGCTGGGTCTATATGAGAGAGGGTTTTTTTTTTTTATTTAAGGACTCAGCACTCTGGCATTCTTTTCAGGGCAGCCTGACAAAACCCTCGGGTCTGTGTCACTGCTGTTAAACCTGCCACAATCCCCTGACTAAAGTGAAGCTCCTCCCCTGATAAGAAAAGTTCAACTCCAAGTACCTCAAGGAGCCAAAGGCAGCAGATGAGTCCCTACCCCTCAGCCCCACCCCTTTCTACCTCACAAACCTCAGTGTACAAGGTCTGGAGTGAAAAGGATGGTAAGTTTTTCTCATCTAGAGTGGAGCCTTTCTGTTCCATCATTCCCCTACTAAGTTTTGGTATCAGTGAGGCAGAAGTGATAACAAAGCTTATTTTAGTTTTATGTCTGTCTGATAATCTATGACTTCCGGAATCTCTAAGACCCTGTTTTGTTTGAAGAATAGAACCTCCTCTTAGGAACTTAGTCTTTAATAATACTAAATCAGTAGAGTAGTGGTTTTCAAATTAAAGCTCCAAGTCCACTGGTGAGTCAAGAGAACCTTCCTAATGGGTCACAAGTTTCTCCAGAAACACACACTTTTTTCTTGAGTTATTATACGTAAATAATGCACAAGTCCATACAGGTCTATTTGGGGTTAAGACCATACCTACTTTGTATACTAAAAATTGGCATGCATAAACTAATATTTTCTCATTAGTAGTCTTTCATGAGGTAGTACTCTACTATTTTTATTTAAAAATACAATTGCAAATTCATGTTTTCATACATATGTAGTTGTATTTCTACAGATTTACCAGTGAATTATTGGTGTTTCTCTGAGTTAGCTGTGATTCTCATAAGCTATGAGTTTTGCTTTAGAATGAAAAAGTATAATTAGTTTGTCATGGTTTCTGTTGGCATTTTGATAAAGACAATTCTTGATTGGGAATAACTGTCCACTGCAGTGCAAAGCTTTTGGAATCCCTGGCCTCCCTGCTGGACTGTTGGGTTACTTATCCCACGCAAGTTCCTGATAAATTAAGTGCTGAAGGCCACTGATAGAGATGTATTCTTTGTAGAATTGATGACTAAAGGGAGGACTAAAATAATACATTTTTATAGTCTCCACATTTGCTAATGGAACTTCATGTAATAATGACTCGAGAGTTTAATGACTTTCTAACTAGAAACCACATTTTCTTATTGAGAATCATTTTTCTTTAAGAAAGTTTTCAAGCTGTTGATTCTCATCTCCAATACTGCTGAATGAATTAAACCAAGCAATGGGATGAAAGTAATGACCCCAAACTCAAAGGTAAATTTATAAAGTGAAAATCACCATCACTTACAGGAACAGCATGGATGATACGATCTTTAGGCCAGGAGAGTTGTCTGGACCATCCTGCTCATTGTTTGATTTGCACATTCTGGGGGTGAGGGAGCAAGGTCCTTAGGCACAAGGAGCTAAGTGGCTGACCCTCTGTGAAATTTAGGGGGTTGCTAATCTTCATGTTGCTGATAAGACTGGCTGGGGTAGTAATTCTTTAGGCTTTCACTACAATAAGATTATTTGTTCTATGCTGAGGAGAGTGCAATTTCCAGGAGGAGGAGAGCCCATTTCAAGATATTCACAGAATATGTTCCCTACTTCAAAATCCACGGACAATGGCAGAGCAATTACAAGTAGTTGATTATTCTACTACTTATTCTACACTGCCTGAGGATAATTATTTTTGTAATGACAGGTTTGGCTCCTTGGAGGGATCTGATCATGGTATAAAGGACAGCATACTACATCAGGCATAAGAACATCTAGGTTTCTGTTATAAGTCTGATATGTACAATCTGCATGACCTTGAACAAGTCAGTTAAACTCTATTTCCTACTATATAAAGGGGAGATAAGAATGCCTGGCTAATTGTGACTTAAGTTAGATAATTTATAGGACAGATATTCAAAACTATGCTATGAAACTCTGTTTTGACTATGGCAACAATAGGGTTTAAGAGAGCTCAACTAATGCTGGATCATCCCAGAATGAGGATAACTGAACCCTGGATTACTTGGAGATAATTTGTAATCTCTTATATGGTCTGGAGGATTCTGAAAAGAAATAAGACCTCAGTGGCTTCTGAAAATGTGTTTGAATTTTTCATAGGGCCTCAGAATCTGACCGATTTGTGGATGGGTTTGCAACAGTCCAGTTGTGACAATTTTAACCCCACTGCCAAAAGGCTTTTATCCAAATGGGGTTATCCTCAAGATCACTTACCCAACAAACAACCGAACACCCACTAATTACTATATACTGTGCTAACTTAGCTTCTAGTAAAGGAGGAAAGACAATAAACAGAGTAACTAATTTAAATAACTATTTTAGAAAATATTAAGTACTACAGAAACAAAAGTGGGAAAGGCAATCAGAAGCACTAGGGTGGGGTGGAGAGCTGGAATTTTAAATAGGATAATCAGAGAAGGCTTCACTGTGAAGGTAACATTTGCACAAAGACTTGAAGGAGGTAAATCAAACATCAATTGTGTGCATCTGGGTACTCACAGCTTCCACAGACAAAGGTGGGCACTGCCTCTCACACAAAGGAGTCATTGATGGAACAGCATTTGTTGCCAGAGAACAGGAAAACCTATAGAATCCTCTATCAGAATGAGCTTCTGCAAGGATTTATCATGGAGGACTAGCAACCAGAGCACTTTGACCTTTTTCTGATGATAGAATTGAGGGAAAATTATTTTGGTATTGTCTTTCCATTATACATTTAAGTCATCACAATAAACACAGGATCTAAGTTAAGAGTATGTGATTTGATTGTTAGGCAAACGCAGTTTCAAGATAAGTCTCCTAAATTGAATAAAACAACAGAATGGAAGATGGAGACCAAAGTATCTTTATGCCTGATTAAATGTAATTTTGACCATGTAGTAAAATAAGAGAGCCATATAAACTAAAATTGAGAATTGTACAGATCACATTGCTCAAAGGCAGCTGGAGATCAGGGCAGGCTTTCCCACACAAAGAGACATCTCAGAGCGCGTGCTTCCTAGAAAAAAGCAGATCTCAGCTGAGCATGCTTTGCTGTTTTTTCTTTCCCCAAATTAACAATTCAGATAAGTAACTCTACCTCCCCAGAACTAGAACACATGGAGAGATAGAAAAATGCCAAACTTGATTAACAATTGATCTCCCTCAACAGGAAAGGAAACATTTTAGGACTGGGGACAAATCAAGTGAAAATACCACTCTGTAAAAGGCTGCCGCACACTCAAAGTTTGTCACTTCCGATCATGTCATGGGCATTTCATCTAAGGCAATAAGATGCCAACTACAGTGATAAAAATTTGCAAATTCAATTAAATGTGACTGCTTTGTCTCATAATTGTCAAATACTGTATAAGTGAAAAGATTTTCAGTTTGGGCTTGGGTATTAGACATTCCTTAAACATTATAACTAATGTGAAGAGCACTTTGTAGCTACTGATAAGGTAAGAGGAAACATGCTCAAAGAAATGTATCTAATTTTTAAAAAGAAAAGTTACATGAGAAGAGAGTAAAACAAAACAAAACAAATAAAGAAGACTGTGAGGTCCCTGAGGACATTACAATTAAAAATAAGACAATTTTTGTGGAGGAATACTTTGGGATATAAAATGAGTCTGGGTTTAACATTAGAATAAAACAGGAAGAATTGGAATGATTTCATTATTCTAGAACACTCAGAAAATGCACAATTTTGACACAGGAAACTTAAACTTTATATCATTTTATTTATTGATTAAGCTCTATTGAATCAACAGATTCAAAATATAGATTGACTAGAGTTTATTGAAAGAATGTATGTGCTTCTGTGTGTTCAGAGGCTAAGTTTAAATGGTGAATACCTTAAAACCAGAATCGAGAATGTTTAAAGGAGGATAATAATATATACATTTTTTTAGGGTTCACAAGTAAAGTGTTTATCATATCATAGATATTTGGGAATCTGATGAAATTGTAGGACAAAATAGCTGTTGTATATTTTTGGGGAAAAAGAACAATGGGAAATCAAGGAGTTAAATATGTGCAAAATAAGGAGCAGTACAGACGTCCAAGCAGCTAGAAAATGAAGAGAGTTACTTGATGAATTAAATTTAAGACTAAGATTGGATAAGGGAATATAATGATCAAAAGGTTAAAAGTGTCAGAGTGAACTTGAAAACCAATTAAACCTCCCTGGAGATGCATTAGACAAGGATGTTTGATGATTCAGCTTCATAAATTAGTAACAGCAGCTAACAAGAAATTTTGATAAGAGTGATTTGCCATAAAAGAGTAGAAAGCAATGAAGGTATTGTGTGGGGTGTATTACAAAGATTTAAAAACTGGGCCTGAGTTTGCTAAGAGAGTTCACTCATACAAGTGTAATCATCTCCTTTTCCCTGAGGAGTTTAACTCGATTTAGGTATGCATCTACTCTTGAAAGTTAACATTCAGGAATTTCACAGAAAATTGGAAAAACCAATCATCTTGGTTCTCTAAGCCCATCTTTTTCTCTTCCTTGTTTTCCTCCTCCTCCTTCTTATCCACTTTTTTCTTTTATTTTTCAGAAAGTTAGCATTTTCCATCTTTGTGAAAGTTGTACTTTGAGAAGAAAAATGCTATCAGTAAGCCTGTATAACTTTAGTGTTGTTAGAGGAAAAAAGAAAAGAAAGATGAGTATAAGAGTGTGCTTATATTCAATATTTCTTTCTCTTGAAATTTTTAGGTTAAAAGTCAACTATGTAGCCAAGGGAAGGAGGAAACTGGTTCAGCTCTCATCCCCTCTTGATTCTCCTTACAGAAGCCAAACTTTTGATTCTGATTTTGGGGGAGGGGGTTGGGTAGTTATCTTTTTCTTGATTTGTAGGAGTTCTTTATGTATTCTAGATAGACAGACAGATAGTTAAGATAGATACGCTGGATATCCAAAGTCTTTAGTTGGATATTCATATTGCAGATATCTCCTCCAACTTTATAGTTTACACATCTTGTTTCTTTCAACATTATGTTCTGATAAATAGAAATTAATTTGAATGAAGTCCAGTTGATCAATCTTTTTTGTTTTACTGATTGTCAGTGCTTTGTGTGTCCTATTTAAGAACATTTTGCCTACCAAAAGGACTTGAAGAGTCTCATTTTTTTCTTTTAAATTTTGTATTCTTTTAACTTTCAATTTTATATCTATAATCCATATGAATTTTTTTTTGTCTATGTTCCTTAAGAGTGGTCCAGGTTCTTTTCTTTTTCCACACAGATAGCCAGTTGTTCTGTTATCATTTATTGAAAAAGATTATTCTCTCTCTGTTGTGTTCTAATATCACCTTTGTCATAAATGTGGTGACTATGCAGGTCTATTTCTGGTCTTTACTGTAGGTTTTCCGGGTGTACCTGCCTATCTTATACCACTACCACACTGTATTTATTACTTTAAAAAACCTTTAAAAAAGGCTGGACTTCTATTATTGTAAGTCTTCTGAGATTGTTCTTTCTATTCAAGAGTGCTTTGATGCTTCTTGGCCCTTTGCATGTCCATATAAATTTTGCAATCATCCTGTTAATTTATATTTATATATTGTCTATTTATATTTATATTAATTTATATTTATATATTATACATTTATATTCTATTTATACATTTATAAATGATGAATAATTGTCAGTTTTACCATATTTAATCTCTAATCCCTGTATATGTATATTCCTCAATTTATTTAGGTCTTCTTTAATTTCTTTCAGTAATACTTTGTAGTTTTATGCATAGAGGACTTGGCAATACTTTCATTAATATTATTTCTAGGCATTTGATATTTTTGGTGATACTATTAATGAATTTGATTTTCAATTTCATTTCCTAATTATTTCTTGCTAGAGTATAGAATTGCAATCAATTTTCATTACTCTTGTATAATTGCAGCATTTGCTCAATTCTAACAATTTATATGGATTTTAAAAAATTTTTACCTATATTTTAACCTTTATAACTATTGTGAATAATGACTTTTTTCCTTTAGACATTTATATATTTTATTTTTCTTTTTAATTTCAGAGGCAAGATTAGTACAATCAATATTCATAGCTGGAAGATATGCAACTTGGTTGTATACTTTTTATGTATCATAGAATTAGATTTTCTAAAAGTTTATGAACAAATTTTGCTCTTATTTTCATTAGAAATTTTTGATGAATTCACTGGTAAAGTTATCTTGGTCTGAAATCATCACTGTAATAAGATTAAAACTACAGATTCAGTTTCTTTAATAAATACAGGAATTTTCAAATTTTCTATTTCTTCATGTGTCAGTTTTAGTAAGTTTTAATTTTCAAATAATTTGACTATTTCATCTAAATTTTAAAACATTGGCATAAAGTTGGTTATTATATCTTCCTAATATCTTTTAACATCTGTAAAATCCGCAGTAATGTCCCCACCCCTACCTTCATTTGTATCAGTAATTAGTGTTTTCTTTTGTTATTTTGTCAGTTTAGGTAGGGGTCCTTTTAAATTAGAAGATTTTAAAAACTGCTTTACATTCAGCAGACACAACCTTGTGAAAGAGTACACAGGTTGGCAAGCAAATCATGTACTATATTTCATTTTCTAACCAGCCCATTCAGTATTTTCTATAGTGGACAAATTTTGCAGACATATACTATGAACCTGTCCTATTAAATTATACTCTATCTATCCATGAAATATATAATATAATAGAAACTTAATAAAGTATTTTATAGTTCCAGAGACCCAGCCCTCTCCTGACCTGCATTATGGAAAGTCCTTCACACATGCAGGTTATGGTGTGTTCTCTTCTCTTCAGTATCAGTCTTATAATGAGCTTTTACTGATTTGCTTACTGTTACTCCTTGATATATCCTTTAAAATAATGTATAGACTCTGAAGATTACATTGGAGTTATAATTATCAGGAAATTGTAGATTTTCTAGTGTTTACCAGTAGGGGTTATCTCATGTTGACCAACTTAAATTACCTGATGAGCCCTGAAACTAGGTGACTTTTGAACACACATATGCACACATACACAATATAGATATATATTTAGAAACAAAGGTGTGTTATATTATAAAGGAAAATTGGTAGAAAAGTAGTACATTTTACAAACCTATTTATAAAAGCCACCAGGCAGCACATTTAATTTAAGTAATAGTTAATTCTATCTTAGACAGCAAAGAAGTTCTGTCTTCTTTGTCATTGGTATTTAGATGGATTTATGGCATCTAGGTACAAACTGTTCACTCAGAAAATAATATATGTGGGCAGATACTGTAATGTTATAATATGAAAACCTCAGAGTGACTTCTTGTACATAATAAAAACCTGACATTTGATTATTTGGGGTTCGATTTGATTATGGTACTGGTGATCTAAATGTCAAGGTATATGTAAGAAGTCCCTGAAAAGATGCATAATACATGCATACTCACATAGCTTACACATTATTGGGCCTAACGTGAGTAAATAATCTTGCTCTTGATCTCACTATAGGGTTGGGGGTAAATGTAGAAGAACTATTTTTAATGATTTTACGTAGGAAGAATACCAGTTATGGGTATGTGTGTATATGGGTGTGTGTGTGTGTGACTTTTTTTTTTTTTGGCTCAGTGTGCAATCTGAGAGTTCACTCATTCTATCTACAGAGATTCTAAATGGCACTCTTATCAATCTTCACAACACTCAAAGCTGTGGCAGAAAAATCCAATGGCTGGGGAATAATGGAATATAAACGACATTTCAGAAAGTGTGTTCTAAAAGTGATTACAGGAGGAAATGGAGAAGAAATGCCTGTAATTGAAACAGCAATCCACATACTTTGTAATAACAAACTTGGGCAGTGTCAAGGGAAATAACAAAAATATAAAAGACAAAGTGGGGAACACAAATCTCATTTAAGAATGAATCAGTATGATTTGGAAAATAATTGGTTCTATGATAACTATCATTAAGGACTCCAATATTTCATGTCTGGGTGAGTAGAAGGATAATGAAGTCATTAGTACAGATGGGAACTGGTGAGAAGTCTGATCTCTGTGGAAGTTGGGGATTGCTCGTTTAACAAATGTTTGTTATGAACTTGTGTTCTTGGAACTGTGTTAATTCATAGAAAGACCCAAATAAAACAACCTTAAGATCATTGCTAACTAAAGGAACAAATATATTATTATAGACTAATTATAATAAAATGTGGTTATTCTTATATTAGAGATTTGTAAAAAGAATTGCACAAGCACAAATTGAATTTGAGGTCAGGGTTGAATATTCAAAGTTATGGTAAGAAGTTAGATGTCCGTGTACAACAACAGACATTTATTGAGCATCTCTCATGACCATATTTCAAGACTGTCCTTCAGGTTAAAGTACAGAACTGCAGATAACACTTTAAGAGTAATTATTTCAAAGGAATAATTGTAGGTATGAACATCCATGGACTATTTGAAATAGTAAAAGGTGAGAAACAGAAATGCAGCTTTTCGACCTGGGGTGTATTTACCTTGGAGTAAGAAAAAGAAGTGTTCTTACAGAAATGGACAAAAAGTCAAGCTAATGCTGAATCTTAAAACTAAAGGAGGTTAGAGAAAGTCTAGAAGCCTTGAAAACAGTGAACTTCTAATTTAAAAAGTTGAGCTTTAGTACTAAATTATTCAGATAAATAAGAACAGGTAAAATGGAAAGATCACCAAATATGTAATAATACATTTTATTTACATAATTTACCCCCCCCCCCCCCGCCTTTCACAGAAACAGGTTTTAATGACACTGTTCCTGTTTGCTAATGCTGCCGTTATGTAAAATACCACAAATGGATTGGCTTTTATAAAGGGAGTTTATTTGGTTACAAATTTACAGTCCTAAGGCCATCAGTGTTCAAACTAAGGCATCAACAAGAGGATACCTTCACTAGAGTACGGCCGATGGCGTCCAGAACACCTCTGTTAGCTGGGGAGGCGCGTGGCTTGCGTTCGCAAGTCCTTTGCTCCTGGGTTGCATTGCTTTCAGCTTCTGATTCCAGTGGCTTTCTCTCTAAGCATCTGGGAATCCTCTCTTAGCTTCTCTGGGGGCAAACTCTGGGCTTCATCTCTTAGCTTAGCATCTCCAAACTTCCTTCTGTCTGCATCTCCCAGTGTCTCCAAGCATCAGCGTCAGCATCTGTGTCTGCTCTTAGCAATCTTAAATACTCCAGTGAACTAATCAAGCCCCACCCTGAATGGAAATATTTAATCAGAGATTACACCCTAATCAACAGCCTAATTAGTTTGCCCTCACAAGACTGCATTAAAGAACATGGCTTTTTGGAGGACACAGAAGCAAATATTTACAGATGTGTTGGCAGAATTAGGAAACAAAAAGAGGGATGGTGAGAGACACAGATTTTAGCAGCAGTGAGCAGTAGATCCTTCCCTACTCCCAGCACCTGGCTGAAGGGACAAGGGGTGGCGATAAAGTCACAGTGTCCCTTGAGAATATGTGCCATCTGGTGAGAGTTGTAGGCATGGAGAGTGTTCCACCTGCTGCTCTCAGGTAGCCCTCCCTTAGAGTTACAGCTCCATCTTTGAGTTCCTGTAATTGTTTCTTCACCCTCAGGCTCAGGAGTGCTAACTTCTCCCTGCTGTTGCTAGCCCTGCGGTGACCACCATTTTTAATTGGTTCTTCTTTCCCCACCCACAAATTTGGAAATAAATACTTTGTTAAATTCTTCATAGTTATTTCATTTGTGTGCTATCCTTGTATTTTAGAGACAGTAGCTGATACACTGAAGTCAAATGAGGAAGACATTATTAGCTCTTTTTATTTATACATGGAAAAAGAGATTCAGAAAAGTGCAATGATGTTCTGAAGGTTATAGTTGCCAAATGACATCACCCTTCTTCCCATACACATAATGAAGGCAACAGAAAAACACAATAGAGAAAAAATTTAGTAGTAATGAAAGGATGAAATACAGGATGAATATAGGAGAGATTATTTCTTTTTTTGACAGGATGTGGCTTTTCTCTTCTTTTCAGATGAGAGGGTATACTGGAATAACTGCTATAGAAATAGATGTATTGAAATCCATGTGAATATTGGAGGTTGTGCCAATCTGTTTATCAGTAAGAAAGGGTAAAAGATCAATTTCTGAGAAGAAAAGTAGAAAGATTTTCTCTACTGAGGGTGAGGAGGGGAACCACTTCATGGCCAGAAAGGATACCTTAACCACAGCCAGGCTTCTTTGGTAAGGTGTGACATGTATCACTGTGAATACTAAACAGACACCTCTGAGCGGAACTATGTAAAACCATCACCATTGTTTGTGAAGTAATTCAACTCACATATAGTACTAATCAAAGTTAGCTACTCTCATGTTTATATATGAAGGATAATATTCCATAATTACCTCGAGTTTTTTTCTATGTACTTTCTCAGACAAAAAAAAAATTCTGATATCTTTACCTGTTTCATTATCAGCAATTATAACCAGATTACCAATATGTGACTTTAGTTTCAAATCTTGTTGTGGGATTGTTTGTTCCATGGACATGTGGTTATCTATAAAAGAGATCCAGAAATTGTTCAATTTGTGTGAACCGGCTTCCTGACTGCTCTTCCTTTGATTACGTTTGATACATTTGTCTAAATCCTTAGTTACCGGGCCTGCCAATCAAAACTTCTCAATCAACAACTTACATATGTCAAATTTGCTTCCTGACTATACTATATATTCTCCCTCCTGCCACTGTAATTCCTAGGTTAATAATTGGGTAAAGTGCCTGCCTCCACTCAGCCGTGCTGCCTGGTTTTGCCTTGGATTTAGCCTTTCTTGTCTGTGTGCTTCACTCAAAAACTTGCCTTATCAAAAGTAGCTGGACTTGCCAGCTTCCTGCTTCTGCTCAGTGTGAAGAAGTCAAGGCAGCAGTCCATGCCTGAGTCAAGGAGAAAATTCCCTAGCAGATACCTAACCACCTTCCAAACCAGAACGCCCTCTACTGATTAAATGAATTAAACCATACAAAGAGGGAAAACAAACAAACAAACAAACAAACAAAATAAAACCAATAACTTTTGTTCCAGTGTTAAATTTCACGCATCTTAGTCAGTACAGGTGTTACTTGCAAATTCTTTCACATTCTAGATTCTGCCTAGATGTATAGTACTTGGTCCCTCTTTCTTACTGTGACTTGTTATATTAATTAGCTCTTACTATGTAATTGAACCATAATACTTCAGCAGAATACAGTGATATTTTATTTACAATTATGAATGTATTTGTATATGTATTTATTGACAATTATACTGGTCAACCAGGAGGCTCTGTTAATGTGGGCGAGGCTTGGAGTATTTTTCAGGGGCTCATTCATGCCTCATGCTCAGAGGCATGATGGTTGGGGGATGCCTTATCTCGGATTGACCACAAGTCTGGAGTTTGGGTGGCTTTTGTCTGAGAACAAGAGGGTGACAGGACAATATATTTCTTGTCACTCAACTGGCTAGCCTGTTGGTCTCATTGTTGCTTGTCAGGCTTTCCAGAGAGTGAGGAGGGTCCTACAAGATCTCTTAGGGTGTAAACTCAGAATTATCATATTATCACTTCTCCCACATTTTATGGTCCAACACTAATTCCAAGGCCATTTCAGATAGAATGGGTGGAGAAAGAAACTCTGCCTCTTATTGGAAGGATCTATTACCACTAGGTGTGTGGACAAGGGAAGGCAAAAATCAGGACCATATTTACTATCAGTCTACATTGACCTTCCTGAAACTACTTCTGTCTGATGGACTTACCCTCTGCCTCATGGACTACTGATTCCCCTTTCCATCTGAAGACCCCAACTCAGTCCACCCATTCCCATCAGCTACTCTAGGTTCTTCTGAAATGAAAACCACTTGTCTCTTCCTGCTTACCTATCCTCCAAGACTCAAAATCTTAATGGAAAATGGGATACTTTATTGCTCCAAATTTTCAGGTGAATCTGGTTCTACCAGGGGAATAATCCTCCATTTAGAGTATGAAATATGTGATTCTTTTTATGTTCTGGATACTAATTCACATGATAAGAAGGCAGCCCTGTTTCATCAAAAACACTGATTATTCAATTAATGCCTCTGATGAACACAACAAAAATTAGAACCCACCTGGCTGCATGAACTTCAGCAAACCACTGAGAGAGCAAACATGACTGAGCATGATAATTACTGTAATCCTGTTAGTACAGCTGGATGATTTAATAACCCCACCCTCTCATAAAGAAATTATCAACCATGCTTAAGCCCTATAATATCTGTCTTTGTGAATGCCAGAGGAGTGATTGTGTCAAAGTTTCCAGGGTCTATTTTATTTGTGGTGGTAGGGTTCTGGTGGTGGTGTGATGGTGTTAAATCACTCTACAAATAGCATTTGTTGGATCAGAGGAAGCTGAATCCCAGGTTAGAAGAACAGGCTTATATCAGGAGCCAGAGAAAGATCATGCATGGGTCTGTTCAGTAGGTAGGTGTTTGCAGAAGCACATATAGAAAAGAAAAGCATTATGTTATGGCCAGGAGGGCAGGCTAAAAGCCAACAGCTGAAATATCAAAGTATACAATAAAGGACATAATGTTGATCTGGGAAGAGATCATAAACCAGCTATGTGAAAGACATGGGGAAGAAAATGTGCAGGAATACATAAAGAAATGTTCATTCATCAAGCACTTGTTATGGATAGAAACTCTATGAGGTGCCATTGGGCACAAAGATGAATGATTTTTCAAGGAGGAAACAATGTAATTGAAGAAGACAGGCAAATTGCTAAAAGCTGTTATACAATGTGATAAATTCCTGCCAAAAAAGAAAACATATTTGTTAGAGGTGCACCTATGAGAAAGGAAATATTTTTGATGATGGAATACTTATATCTGAGCTAAAGAAAAAAGTATGGATTAGGCTTACAGTAATATTATTCTAATTAGGGAGAATATATTTGGTAAAGAAATGGAAGTATATGAGAATATATAGTGTATTTTAGGAGCAGCGAGTGCTCAAAAAATAGACTAAAAGATGTGGAATGTCAGGGAATAAATCTAGAAAAGTAAGTTTGTATAAGATTTTAAAGGGTTTTAAATACTTTGCTAAGGAATACAAAATACATAGAACAGATCCATGGTTTCCGAATCTAACAGAGCTTCTTGGTTGAAAAAGATGCAGTTCCTTCAGATGAAAAGGTTATGGAAAAGGTCAGGTACTTGGAATCAAAAGCAGTGGGATCATCTCAATAAAGAAAGGAGAGCTGAAATAGGTGAAAAAACAGCCTTGAATTTCCACTTCTAGTGTTGCTGGGTTAGTGCCTATCAAACCAACTTTCCTACAGTTAAAGAATATAAACTCTGGACAAAATAAGTTTTAAAAACATCTGAAGGTATTGAAGAAAATAAAAATGGAAAGATATTGGATGGGAGTCAGCACTTTGATAAAGGAAAATTTACAGTATAAATATCTCATTTTATATGGCTATTAAACAAAGATGAGGAGCCATCTGAACAATTTGAGCTGGGTAAAAATGCGGGTGACTGAGCTTGTACCTCGACTTACCAGGCCTGGGCCAGGGGACCTGATATCACCCCCTGGGGAGGGTAGTAGGTACGGGCGTGAGTGCCCTCTGCAGCCCCCCCGAGCCTGGGGAGCGAGGTCAAGGCAGCTCCCTTTTTCTCACCCAAAATGCCACTGGCAGGGGAGGCTTGCCGGAGGAAACCGCCTTTCTCCCAACTGCCCTTTCCCCACTTCCTTATCTTACCCACTCACTCCCTGGTGCCAAGGCCACTCCTGCCACCGCCAGCGCGCATGCACCGTGGCCAGAACAACCCCCGCCCCGCTGCAACAGCTCCTGCGTTCTCTCAGAACCAATCCTAGCCCCTATCCCTTCAGTATTGCCATTTAAGGCTGCTTCACCTCCTTTCCAGCCCTGCCCTTCTTACCAGCCTATATAACCTGTAATCACCCCTGAATAAATCTCTTTGGCGCATACTCCTACTGGATGAAGAGTGTCTTGTCCTTATCGCCGCCCTCCTCACCTTGCACGCCTCCCGCCGAGGACCCGGCCAAGTCCTCCGCCTCGCCCTCGCCTCCGGGAAAGAGCCCCCGCCGCCGGTACCCTTTAAGCAGCCCCGAGAGCTGAGGGCTCAGCTACCGGCCGCCCCTCCCCCTAGAAGCAGTAACCGCGACCGCAACTGGTGCCCCGTGTGAGGAAAGTGTCTCCACACAACAGTTCGGCAGGTCGCCCGCTCGCCCGGACGCCTCTCCAGCTTCCCGTTTCCTCGCCTGCAAGGTAAGGGCCGCCTCTCCTTCGCCGCTTCCGGAGCCGTGGGAGGTTCACTGCTCCGAGGCCGCTCCTCCCTTCCCCCACGCTCTCTTTATCCAGTAGGAACTCCTCCCTTCCCCCACGCTCTCTTCGTCCTCTTGTATGCGCACTTCTATGACCCCCGTTCCTCCTAACGCTCTCCCTCTTCCCCTCCATTACTTTGCTGTAGTTCTTTGTATCTTTGTTTCCTCATTTGGTGCCGTGTGCCTCTTTGCAACCGCCCCCCCCGACTACTCCCGTTGCCAAAGGGCACTGCTTTCCGCTCTCGCCGTCTCCTTCGGCCTTGCGGCCACAGTTTATCTCATTCTCTCGGCTCGGTGAACAACCCCCCCTCCTCCCCCCTCAGCTATGGGTAATCGTATATCTACGTGCCAGGCACCTCAAGTTCGTACTCTGGCGGGTCTCCTAGACACGCATAGCTGTAAAGTGTCTGTCCGGCAGCTGTAGGTGTACTGGGACCTCCTGCTGCCCTTTAACCCATGGCTCACCACTTGCCATCTTTGGGACCCTGTTACTTATGATCGTCTTATTGATCAAGTCACTAACGCCATGGAACATGAGAGCAAGCGCTTCCCTCCCGGCTTGCTCCCCACCTTGATAACCATCCGCTCCTGCCTTCAAGGCTCCCTCCCCCCTGATCGAGGCCCCGTTAAATCCAAGGAGGCCCTATCAACCCAGCCAACAGATTCAGACAGCGATATTAATTCAAATCATGACTCGGACACGGAGTCCTTAGTCGAGCAGATTAACAACGCGCTCGAGGTGACTCCCAAAAAGCAAAATAACACTGCGCCACGCCAAGATGGCGAACTTCCTCCTCCTCCTTCTTCTTCCATCGAGGGGAGGAAATGCTCCGGCGATGACATCAGCCCTAAGCTGGGCCGGAAACCGCGTATGCTTTACCCCGCCCTTCCACAGGGCGGAGTTAGTCCACCATCTTATGCCTTGAACCCCGCCCTTTCACAGGGCGGGGCTGATCCACCATCTTGCGTCTTAGCCACGCCCACCGCGCCGCCATCTTGCGACGCTTGGGGCCTCCCACTCCCACCTCCCCCTCCGGCGAGCTCCCCCTCGGAGCCGCTACCGGCAGCTGCCGCCGCTCCTTCCACCCTGCCGACTAACAACCCCTGGCTACCTTCTACACCTCAAGGCAACCCTTGGGGCAACGCTCCCCTTACCCTCACTCCCGCGCCAAGCCCTCTGCAAGCGCGTCCTCCTTTCTCTCGTGCTTTTCCCTGCTTTCCTCTTAACCTTGCCCCCACCCCACAGAAACCGTATGACTGGTATCCCATTGACTCAGATACTATCAAGCAGCTTCGCAGGGCCGTCAAGGAGGACGGGTTAGGTAGCCCATACGCTTCCCAAATACTGCAGGATCTCGGCATGGACTATTGCATCCCCCAAGACTGGGCCTCGCTTGCCCGTTCCATTCTTAACCCCGGTCAGTTTGTTGACTGGCGTGCTCACTTCCAGGCAGAAGCAGCTCAGCAAAGTGAGCAAGACGCAGCCCTTGGAGTCTATCATCCCCCTGAAGCCTATTTGGGCACTGGAGCATTTCTAAATGCGTCTGCTTATATTAATGTCCCTGCCACCTTCTGGACTGTCCTCAGAGGCATCGCCTTACGCGCGTTTGCCAACTGCTCTGCCCGTCGACCTGACAAATTTACCAAGCTCCTCCAGAAGCCAAACGAACCTTTTGCCACCTTCGTTTCCAGGGTTGAAGAGGCCTGTGCTAGAAAAGTTACCGACCCCCAAGCCCAGTTAGCGCTCACCCGCGAACTCATTCTAGAAGGAGCTAACCCCCCCTGTAAACAAGCCATTCTCCCCTTGCGGGAAAAAAGGATAGATGACTGGGTTCTCGCCTGCAGCGCCTTTGATCCGGCTGCCACGTCCCTAGCCCAGGCTGTCTCTGGCGCCGTCACTGCCGCCTTAGCCGCCACCACCGGCTGCTTTAAATGCGGGCAAAGCGGTCATTTTGCCAGGGAATGCCCCAATACGGAGGTCAAACGCCCGCCTCCCATGCAACGCAATGGGCGCCCCCCCTCCCACTCCATGCCCGCGCTGCCAACGTGGTTATCACTGGGCGCGCGATTGCAAAAGCAGCCACAGAGACCTTAACGAGAAAGATTTAAAAAAATTCTGCTATCCCTGGTGCCCTGGCGGTAGTCAACACCAAAGCACTGAGCAGGCTTTAAACTCCAAGCGGGGCAAGCCTCAGCCCCGCCCCTAAGAGGCAATGTGCCGGCCGGTTCCAATAAAACTAATCAATGCTCCAACAATAAAACGCTTCTCTGGACAGTCCCCCTCACTCCAGAAAAACCTACTCGTAAGTTAAAAATAGAGGGGCAATGGTACACAGGCACACTCGATTCAGGGGCAGAAATCTCTTGCATGCCCGCTCAGTATGCCACCATGTGCATGGTTCTTGATGGTCCCTCGGTAGTGGGAGCCACTGGTACCTCTACTTCTCTTCAGGCCATAAGGCCCATTAAGTGGGAAGATGGAGAAGGCCACTCAGGTACCTTCCGCCCGTTATTTCTACACACCATAGACCAAATTTTATGGGGCCGTGACATCCTCGCCGCCTCTGGGGCAGTGCTTACCACGCAGCCCCCCCAATAATGTGCGCCACTGCTCGTTTAACACCTCCAGCGCCCGTTCCTCTGCAGTGGGATACTGAGGAACCTATATGGGTGGAGCAGTGGCCCCTTCCCACGCATAAATTGGTAATACTCCAAGCCCTTGTACAAGAACAATTGGATGCTGGCCACATAGAACCTTCTACTAGTCCCAATAATTCGCCAGTATTTGTTATTCATAAAAAAACCACAGAGAAATTTAGGCTCCTCAATGATCTGCGGGAAATCAATAAGCATATTCTTCCCATGGGTTCCCCGCAGCCTGGCCTTCCCCATCCGGTAGCCATCCCGGCCCACTATCATGTAGCCACCATTGACATCAAAGACTGTTTCTTTTCCATCCCGCTACATGAGCGAGACCGTCCGCGCTTTGCCTTTACAGTTCCCGTCCCCAATCACGCGGGCGCGGCTAGCAGGTACCAATGGAAAGTCCTCCCTCAAGGGATGCGTAACAGTCCGGCCATCTGCCAAATGTATGTTAATCACACAGTGGCCCCCCTGCGAAAGCGGGCCATGCTCATCCATTACATGGATGACATCTTAGTGGCCTCTGAAGACGCCGAGACACTTCCTCTAATCCTCAAAGACCTTACCACTAATTTAGCTGACCTCGGCCTAACGATTCAACTCGATAAAGTTCAAATTGTGCCACCATTAGCCTTCTTAGGGTTTAGTATTGATAAAACCATTGCTCCGTCCGCTCCACAGCTGGACATACCGGACCGGGTCACTATCACTGAGCTTCAACAGCTCTGCGGGCAAATCAATTGGCTCCGCTCTGCGTTGCCGATCACCACAGCGCAGCTACAACCACTCTTTATGCTGCTGAGTGTCCCTGAAGCCCCGCCGCTAGCAATCTCCCGGCGCATTAAGCTCACCCAGGAGGCAAAGGAGGCCATTGCTGCCATTAACAAGGCACTTGCTGCCTGCTGTCTCAACAGATTCAGCACTAAGGAGGGCAATCTTATAGCACTCATCCTCCCTACGCCCGGCACACCTATGGGCTGCCTGTGGCAGGAAGGCCCTCTACTTTGGGCGCATCCCGCTAAAAGTCGACTTAGGAAGATTTGCCCCGCAGTGCGGCTCTGGATCAGCCTAGCTTCAGATCTAGTTACCTTGGCTGTTCATGTATTCGGAGAGCCGCCAGAAAAAATTGTTTGGCCCCTAGACACAGGCCAAACCTGCCTGCTTATACGTGACAACCCGGACATGCAAATCCTTTTAGAAGGATTTGCTGGGGAATTCAGCTGTCACTATCCTAGCCATCGGCTGTTACAGGGACTCGCCAAGCTTCCCTTCCGCAGCCCCTTCCATCCTTTCCCCTCCTCTGCACCCATCCCGGGTGCCAATACCGTCTTTACTGACGCCTCCAAAACCCGTTTCGCCTTCCTCTCTTATTCGCAGGACCATCCGGAACCCCGCCTATTCAGTTATGTCAACCTTCATTCGGTCCAAGTGGGGAAAATTCTGGCAGTGTCATACGCACTAAACGCCCACTGCAGCCACCCAGTAAACATTTTCACTGACAGTCTCTACACGTATCAGGTCTGCCGAGTCCTTGCATTTTCCACCTTTTTCCCTGGAAACTCGGCCATCGATAAAGCACTTTCTAACCTCAGAAGCATCTTAGAGCATAGACAAGATCCTTGGTTCGTTAGCCACATTCGTAGTCACTCAGGCCTTCCGGGGCCCTTGGCTAATGGCAACAGCATAGTAGACCAAGCGGTCTCAGCTCAGACTACTCAAGCTATGCTAACTAACACAGCGGCCCCTCCGGGGGACGCTGTTAACCAGGCCAAGTTATTGCATTCCAGGTTTCACTTTTCGGCTACGTCGTTACATCATTTATGTGACCTCCCCCTAGATACCTGTAAACATCTTGTCCGCAATTGTGCAACTTGTGCACCCTTTGCGCCACTTGGCCCCTTACAACCTCAAGGAGTCAACCCACGAGGCTTAAAACCCAATTCTAGATGGCAAATGGATGTAACTCATGTTCCGTCCTTTGGGCGCCTCAAGTATGTACATGTAATGATTGACACCTTTTCAGCGATGTGTTATGCAGTCCCCCTCGTCGGGGAAACGGCCAAACATTGTATCAAAGCCCTGAGACAAGGAATTCTCTTCATGGGAGTCCCTTGGGACCTAAAAACAGACAATGGGCCTGCCTATCGCAGTGCCTCTTTTGCGGCTTTTCTTCAGTTATATAACATCACCCATCATTTTGGCATCCCCTATAATCCACAGGGGCAAGCCATTGTAGAAGCAATCCATCGCCGCTTAAAAATACAAATTGAAAAAGAAAGGGCAATGCTCCCCCAGGCAACTCCAGGGGACCTTGTTATAGCAGCCCTTATTCACCTTAATCTACTCACATTCAATAAGGAAGGGCTTTCGCCCCTACATAAACATTGGGGGCCCTCGTATAGGCCCACCCAGGCCCCGATGGTTTACTGGAAGGACCCGGAGAATAATACCTGGAAAGGTCCCTCCCCACTTCTCGCCCAGGGGCGCGGGTTTGCTTGTGTTTTCCCAGATGATGCAGCACAACCAATATGGATCCCAGGAAGGGCAATCCGGCCCGCCACCAGCAACCACGCGTTCAACGAGACGGGAACGCCGTCGTCTCCGCAGCCTGGTGCACCAGATGACTACAGTACACCTGGGCCTAAACCCCAGTCCGAGCAGAGCGCAGCAGCGGCGAGAAATTAGAAAAATTATACGCCTCTATAAACAGGCAAAACACCATGTCATACACCCTCTCAACCCTCACCCAAGCATAACCTCCCTTCTAATGGTTATGTTAGTTCTTGCCTCTTCTACCCAGGGCGATCCCCACCAGCCTTGGAAGTGGACCCTTGCGCGTTGGAAAGACTCCACAATAATTTTTTCCAACACCACAGCGGGATCTCCCTCCTTCGTCTTTTATGCCATTGATCTGTTTGTCCCTCCCAATCCAAAACTTCCTAGTTATCCAGGCAGCCTAAATATTCAGGATTATTATATGTGTCCAGCTTCAAATCCTGGAAAATCATACTGCAAATCCCCAACAAACTATTACTGCCCGTACTGGGGGTGTGAAACAATAGCCACTGGCTGGAAACCTTCTGTCCCTGACAAATTTCTAAACCTCGCTGTAATCCCGTATTCTTGCCAAAATTCAGGCTATCGCTATTTCAACAGGTACCCTTGTCCTAAAAGACTAATGCTCACCATACAAAACCCTGCCGATACGTCTTGGCTCTTGGGTAAAACTTGGGGCTTCCGAATTTGGCTATCGGGGTTCGATCGAGGAACCCTTATATTCATAAGAAAGGAGGCTATAAACCAACCAAAGAAAAATACTGTTATAAAAAGGCCCTTTAACATTGGTCCCAACAAAGTCACTAACCCTCTTTTTCCACAGCCCTCCAGCCGCACCTTAGCTCCGGCTAAACGCACTTCAACTACATGTCAAACACCACCACCCCAGCTTCCTCTGCCCCCTTCTCGTTATTCCTCTCCCCTCCTCAGCCTCATCCAAGCCGCCTTTACCTCAGTAAACTCCTCCAACCCCAATTTTACCTCATCCTGCTGGCTCTGCCTCTCCACCTCTTCCTCACTATACGAGCCCGTTGCCTCCAACCTCTCCTTTTCAGAAAGCACAGAAAACAGCCCCTTGGAATGCAATTGGAATACCTCTGCCGTCCCCCTGACCTTTCATTCAGTCTCCTATACGGGAAAGTGCGTCCGCCCTCGCTCCAGTAACTCTCCCGACCTCACTGCCTGTGCCAGCTATTCATCTCCCAGCAGCTCGGCAAAATTTCTCATTCCTCATAACTCCTCCCAATGGCTCTGTTCCTCTACAGGACTTACCCCCTGTCTCAGCACGAAGGTCATCAGTGAACATAAAGAAACTTGCCTCCTAATTGTCCTTATCCCTAGGGTCTTATACCACAGTGAAGAAGACTTCTTCCTCCGTCTGGAAAAAACTGCAGCTCCTGCCCTTCTGCAAAAGCGAGAGCCCATCACCGTCCTCACAATTGCCTCCCTCCTAGGTCTTGCCGGCACTGGCACCGGAATCGCTGCACTAGCCAGTCAAAACTCCGCCCTAACTCACCTCAGGGCGGCTGTTGACGAAGACATTCATCACTTACAAAACGCTATTTACCATCTAAAAAATTCTGTCAATTCCCTCTCTGAGGTAGTGCTCCAAAACCGCCGAGGTCTTAACCTTCTCCTCCTCAAAGAAGGAGGCCTCTGCGCCGCCCTAGGAGAAGAGTGCTGTGTTTATGCCAATTCCACAGGTCTCGTCGAGGACAGCCTGAAAAGGGTCCGAGAAGGACTGGAAAAGCGTAAAAGAGATCGTGAAGCCACCAGTTATTGGTCCAGTTTTTTCACTCCCATCCTCCCATATATCCTTCCTTTTCTTGGCCCCTTATTAATAATTATTCTAGCTCTCATCTTAGGACCCTGCATCATCCGCAAAATTGTCCAGCTTGTAAGAAAACAAACGGATGCCATTTTTTCCTCGTTCGTGCAAATCCAGTATCAGCGACTCGCCACCTCTGACGCCCCCCACTCCAAGATGACAGCCAACCCTCCGCGACCTCAACGCCACCGGTCGACTCGCCAACCGCGAGGCCCTTCTCAATCACCTGAACATCGCTCTCACCTCGAGTTCCAGCTTCTCTGAACCCCTGAACTTTAAACCCCTCACCTTCGCCCAGCCCGCTGCAGTGAAGCCATTGTCAAGCGCCCGGGCACCACACCAACACTGAGCTCCAGCCTCGTTGAGCCACCGTCAACCCCTTTTTCCCTTCCCTAACCTCCCCCTTCCCTCACCCTTAGTGGGCCTCTCCGGTAAAGCCTCTTCCTCTAATTAGAAAAGAAAGGGGAATTGCGGGTGACTGAGCTTGTACCTCGACTTACCAGGCCTGGGCCAGGGGACCTGATATCACCCCCTGGGGAGGGTAGTAGGTACGGGCGTGAGTGCCCTCTGCAGCCCCCCCGAGCCTGGGGAGCGAGGTCAAGGCAGCTCCCTTTTCCTCACCCAAAATGCCACTGGCAGGGGAGGCTTGCCGGAGGAAACCGCCTTTCTCCCAACTGCCCTTTCCCCACTTCCTTATCTTACCCACTCACTCCCTGGTGCCAAGGCCACTCCTGCCACCGCCAGCGCGCATGCACCGTGGCCAGAACAACCCCCGCCCCGCTGCAACAGCTCCTGCGTTCTCTCAGAACCAATCCTAGCCCCTATCCCTTCAGTATTGCCATTTAAGGCTGCTTCACCTCCTTTCCAGCCCTGCCCTTCTTACCAGCCTATATAACCTGTAATCACCCCTGAATAAATCTCTTTGGCGCATACTCCTACTGGATGAAGAGTGTCTTGTCCTTATCGCCGCCCTCCTCACCTTGCACGCCTCCCGCCGAGGACCCGGCCAAGTCCTCCGCCTCGCCCTCGCCTCCGGGAAAGAGCCCCCGCCGCCGGTACCCTTTAAGCAGCCCCGAGAGCTGAGGGCTCAGCTACCGGCCGCCCCTCCCCCTAGAAGCAGTAACCGCGACCGCATAAAAATCCAATAGGAAACCTGCAATCTTAATTGGCTGGAAAACCAGAAGACAGGGTTTATTTTTGGTCTCTGACCCAGCCCTGTTTGACTCATAAATTAAGCTGCTTAAGGCAGGCTCCAAACAATTTGGCTGGGGCTAAAATAATTCAGCTTAAATTTGATCTGCTGCATATCATGGAGAAATGGAACTTTGCAGTTTATGTTCAGCCCAGTTGGCTGTCCATTTAAAAAAAATAAAAATCAGCACTCTTTAGAAGAATGTAACAAAGCCCAGAGTTCCTATAGCATATCATTAACAATGCCCAAGATATAACCTGAAATTACTTGCCAAACCAAAAAAACAAAACAAACAAAAACAAAACACACAAAAGCATAACAAAATAAACAAACAACCCAGGTAAACATGACCCATTATCAAAGAAAAAGAAATCAAAGGAGACCAACTGCAAGCTGGCCCAGATATTAAAATTAACAAGCAAGGCTTTGAGAGCAGTTATTGTAACTACACTGAAAAAATGTAAAGGAAAATGTGCTGCTAGTAAATGAAAAGATAGGGCTCTCAATAATTCACTTGAGAAAAAAAATAGCCAAATAATCTCTATTATGTTTGTTAGTAACACATGGCTGAACAAAAAACACATGGAATCAAATTAGGTGGTAATAAAAGATTGTATCATTCATTTGTCATGAGGCTGTCTGTACAGTTCAGTAGAAGTCAAGGAAAAGAATGGCTAATAGGATTATGATTTAGCTGTAAAAATGTCACAAACTATTTACTTCTACAACAAAGTCTTGGATCATTTGCACTTAGCTAAGTTCAATGACCTGTTCTTAGTCTTCTGTTTGCCTTTTAATAGATTGCATTCCAAATCCTTTTCTTCCTTGCATCTTCCTGTTATTTCCCACTTCTTTTCCTTTATTTAATAATTGAAAATTTACACTATGTGCTGGCTCAAGTATTCAGACATTAAAAATATGAAAATGAATATTTTAGTTTGCCAGAGCTGCTTTGACAAATATCACACAGTGAGTTGACTTAAACAGCAAGAATTTATTGGCTCACAGTTCTAGAGTCAAGAAGTCCTAAATCAAGGCAGCAGCAAGGCCATGCTTTCTCTCACAGTCTTCTGATGGATTGCCACAATTCTTGGGGTTCTTTGACTTGCATCTCTCTCTCTTTCACATGCCAATGTCCTTGGTCTCCTCTTGTGGCCTTTCTGATTTCTGGCTTCTGGTAATACGGGTGGAGGCTCACCCTGATTTAGTTTGGCCACACCTAAATAGGAGCTTAGAAGATCCTCTTCACATGAGTCCAGAGTCCAAACTTTAACTGATAATACGTCTTCAAAGAGTCCTTTTTACAAATGGTTCACACCACAGGAATGTGGATTAAGATTAAGAACCTGTTTTTGTTTGGAATACCTGCTTGGGGTTCAGTCTACCACAGTGAATATCCTGTAGTCCCTAAAAGAGCTCTACCTCTCATTCTAAATCCATGACCTACAACCACAACTTTCAACTTTCTTTGTGAGAAAAGGCCTGAATAGGACTCTTTTACTTTGCTTTCAGGCATGCTCTAGTTCTCTCTGATTCCCTCCATTTTTGCCAGCATCTTCCCAACTTATTATCCTTTAGTTTTTCTCTAGTTTCAAGGTTTCTTTCTCCTTGGACCATATGCAATTCTGCTTCTCTTATTTTACCCTCAAAACTCTCTAGGAATTGATGTGTATTTACTCTTTACCTCTTTAGGTAACTGCTTCAAATAACCACTTTGCTTGCCTTGAACCTCACCTGAACCCAGCTAACCAGGCTGGTGAAGGGACTGGCTAGTGTCTTAGTTAGCAAGGTTGCTATCACAAATATCACAGAATGGGTTGGCTTCACCAACAGGAATTTATTGTCTCATGGTTTTGGAGATTAGAAGTCCAACCTCAAGGTATTGGAAGGACTTGCTTTCTCCTGGAGTCTGTGGTGTTTTGGCAATCCTCCATCTCATGGTGATCTCTCTCTCCTTGTGTCTGCTCCTCTGGTTTCCTGACTTCTGGCTTCTGTTGACTTCTGGCTTCTACTTGAATGAGTCTGTATTTCCTTTACTTGTTAGGACTCTGGTCATATTGATTAAGGCCCACCATAATTGAATCTGGCCTCATATAAATAGGAACTTTGATGATCCTATTCACAAATGAGTCCACTCCTTAACTAATAATAACATCTTCAGAGGTCCTGTTTATAAATGGGTTCACACCCACAGGAATATGGATTAAGACTTGCACATGTCTTTTGTGGGGCACATGATTTAATCCCCAAAGTCACACCCAGCACTCTACAAGGTGGGTAAATGGGGGATCATTTAGTAGCTGTCCTGCACACAAATAACTATCACTCAAGATAGAAAATTACAGAGCCTCAAAGAGATAAAGGATCCTAATTGTTTGAGATGGGAGAAATCGTTGCATGTTAGGAGGACTAAGGATTCCTTTAGAAAGGATGTGATAGTTGAGATACATCATGAAATTTATTTTCATAGACAAATTGGATGATAATTTCACTGTTTGAATGGCAAGCTAGGGAAAATTTAATAGCTTAGTTAGGGTAGAGCTCTATTCCTGTAAGATATTTCAGGTTAAAATTCAAGTCTGTATTCAACTGATAATTGGTATTTTGTGTTCACTCTAATTATGACAAGTGATGAGATCTCATATTTTGTACTTTGCTATTTAATATAAATGTACTATATCCATTTGGTACAGAATATTTTATTTCCTAATATAAAAATCTCATTAAGGAAGGCACATTGGGAATATGGGATTCCCTATATATATTATAACAGACTTTGCTCATATCTAGAAGTTATACCAACAAACAGAGGGTGGAATATGATATAAATGATCCAAGAATCTTTTTTAATATTGGAGTGGAGAGGCAAATTTTTTATAATTCAGAAAGAAGAGTAATTGATAATACTATATTTAAAATAGGATGTTGATTATGGCAAAGGCTATAATAATTCGATCCCTTAAATTTAAAAAAGTAAATGACATTCATGTACCTGCCAAGCAATTTTCTTGAACAAATAATCAGAGATATTTGGATCTGAAAAGAATGTTAGAAGCTATCTATCGAAATACTTTAACAGGTGAGAAAATTGCCTTCCAAAGAGATTGATTTTGCCAAGGATTGCAACTAAATTGCAAAAATGGGATAATAATCTATGCCTCCTGTTTCCTAGGGGCAAAATTCATGTTGTTATTCTTTTTTCAAATAATATAATTCTTAAATAATTTTGTTTGAAGTTCTGAGGTAAAGAATCACTATGGAAATCTCAGGGTATCATGAAAAAAGGTGAAATTCAGGTCCAGATTTCTTGTCTCCAAGGTAGTTTCAATCTTTAAAATCTCACCACTAACAAACAGAATTTTAATGAGAGTTGCTTTTACCAAAAAAGTGTCAGATTAATCATGTTTATAATATAACTGTGCTCTGACCTTTTCAGCAATAAAAACATTTCCTTTAAATGTGAAAAAATACAGAAGTCCACCTACTGATTTCTACTTAAATATAAACCACTTTGAATATTATAACTAGTGGTTTAAGAAATAACAATATTATTAAAAAAGGATTTTACCTGATGGAAGAATCAAAAGAAAGAACAGATCAACAGATAAACAAATTACTTTGATAATGATTTTTTAAATGAAAGAGAACAGCACTAAATAGTACAGCCCAAATCCTATGTGAAATGAAAATTGACATAGTGTTTTGTTAATGTTTGAAGTTAGAGAGATAGATCCTGATTTGAACTTCCTTGGGGAAATAACTTCCTTATCTGTAAAAATGCTCATGATAGAATGAAATTCCTATGATAATTATGATCCAGTATTACAAAAGCAGTATATATGTGATGACCAAGGGCATGTGTGGACCAGAACATTGGTCATTGCTAAACTGCCAGATTTATTAACTGAGAATATAAGGGCATCAATACTGTAAATCAACATCAAAACTTATGGAATTTAAGAAGCAGAAAAATAAAACTGAGATTTTAAAATCAGTAATTCAGAATACTACTAGACCATATGAATGAAAAAAATGAATAACTTAATGAAACTATCTCTATGAAACATCCCTGTGAAACCCCCTCTATGAAACATTAAACTAAAAATTAGGTGTTATGCAAATACACAGACTTGATTTTTTCCAAGAATGAGTATATGTTAAACTATTGTGAAACAGATAAAGACAGAACAGTATGCAAAGTGAATGCTAGTTGGACCTCTAAATTTTTGTAATTTGCTAAGCAAATTCAAGACTGAGCAGCACTAAGAGTGAGCTACAGGGACTCCTAACATTTTATGTTTTCTGTTTGAAGGTGAGAGAGTTGTTTCTCCCTGACCCCTATCTAGAACTTCGTTTTTTTCCAGAGAAAGTTCATTTATTTTGACAGGAATTATAGATAGAGATAATCTAACTTAAGCTGAGACGAAGAAGAGAATATAGCCTACTGAAATTTTGTCATCAAAAGGCACCAAATTTATATCCAAATGAAGAAAATTTCCTCATAATTCATATATTATCAAGGAAATCCTAGGATTTCTTATAAAATTACCAGCCTCTCACCTAGGAATAGGTGTTGAACTATTTTATGATATCTTGTTGTTAATTTAATGAGCCATCAAAGAATGGGAAGTTTTAATTTTTCCTAAAATACTTGGATTATGAAACACTATTTCACTTATGATTCATGCAAAAATTATATAATGATACTGCGCTTTTTTCTCTGGGATCAAACAAAGCTGCAAATATATTATACTGCTTGGTTTTTTTTCATAATTTATTGTTTAATAGACACTGACTGATCATAACCTGTTGCGGATTTCCTCCATCATTATAACAAACAGAACTTTATTATAAAGTCCTATAAAGCTTTCATTGAAAGTAATTATGTACCAATGACCACTCTTTGTTCTTCCCATAAAGAACATTTAATAATCTTCTCAACAAACATATGATGAGGAAGATACTACTAGCATTATTTTCTTCTTTAAAGATGAAGATACTGATGCTTGGAGAGATTATTAAATTGCCCCAAGTCACTCACCCACTGTGTTAGTTTGGCTGTATTATGTCTCCCAGAAAAGGCCATGTTCTTTGATGGAATCTTGTGGGGGCAGAGGTATTAGTGTTGATTAGTTTGGAACCTTTGGATTAGGTTGTTTCCATGGAGATGTGACCCACCCAGCTGTAGGTGACAACTCTGATTAGATAATTTTCATGATGTGCTGCCCCACCCATTCAGCATGGGCCTTGATTAGTTTACCAGAGCCCTATATAAGAGCTCAGACAGAAGGAGCTGGCTGCAACTGAGAAACACATTTTGAAGACAGCCGTTGGAAGCTGACACTGACATTTTGGAGAATGCCATTTTGAAACCAGAACCCCGGAGCAGACACCAGCCATGTGCCTTCTCAGCTAATAGAGGTATTCTGGACACCATTGGCCATCCTCCGGTGGAGATACCCGATTGTTGATGCCTTACCTTGGACACTTTATGGCCTTAAGACTGTAACTTTACAACCAAATAAATCCTCTTTATAAAAGTCAATCCATTTCTGGTGTTTCGTGAAACTGCAACATTAGCAAACCAGAACCCCCACCAACGTTGGTATTGGAACTCAGGTCAGTCTGAGTCCAAAACCTGTGCTTCTAACCAACTAATACCTTTGTTGCTGTTGCTTCTATGGGTACATATATTGTTGGGCATGAAACAAACCTGCACATAGGCTGCCGTCTTTCGTACATATCATGAAATAGGAAATGGCTTTCCCCATGTTCATTCCTAATCCCTCTAATTGTGCTCTGTCTTCTATTGTGTGCCAGCTAATCCCAAATATTTGTTACCCTCAGCTTTTTCTTCAGCACTACACAGTTCTATACTCACCTGCCTATGTGATAGTTTAATATCCATACAGTTGTTCTTTTCTTCCCCAAACTGTGAGTTATCTTTAGCATTTCATTCTTGCTCATCAACCATTTGAGCAAGTTATCAACTCTGATTTTAAAGTAAGATGCACCCACTTGCCGTCATCTTCATGTCTTCATCATAGCCTTCAGTTTCTATCCTTATTTTCTGTTCTTTGCATTGCAGTAGGACTGATTTCTTAATTGAGTAATACATGCATTTGCATAGTTCAAAAACTAGGAGAGTGCAAATGGGCAAAAAGATAAAATTGCCATTTGCTATTTTAAATACTCTCCCTTATCCCCACAATTCTTGATAATAGTTGGCACGTATGTGAAAATTGTTGCGTTTTGATCTTGGATATCTTATAGAACTCTTAAAACTTCCTTTTTCACAGTTTATTATGTTGGCTCTTGAGATAAAAATTAAACATATTTTCTGCAAATTATGAAGTTTGGGTAATTTATTTTGACTTTGTATTTAAGTTTTTATTTCTTATTTTATACTATTGGCTAGATCCTGAAAGACAATGTTGAATAGAAATGATGAGAGAGGGCCCCCTTTTTACCCTCTTAGTGAGAATTCTTCTAAAGTTTTATCACTAGTGATGATGTTTCTGCATACTTCTTCTTAACAAGTTAAGGAGTTGCCTTCTTTCCTTAGCTTTCTGAGAGTTGACTAATGGTAACTAATTCTGGAAAGTCTTTTTTTCTGCATCTGATATGAAATTATGGATTTTGCCAGAAGTGCCTTAGGGAAGCATTTGTAGAAAATCAATGTATTCCAAGAGTAATTAATACAGTGAATTACAGTTTATATTTTTAATTAAACTTTTCTTTATTATCATAAAAAACTTTCATGGCTCAAAAGGTTTATTTTTACACTGCTGGATTTTATTTTATTTTTTTACTTTGAATATTTGTATTTATGTCCATTGGTGAGATTGTCTTATAGTTTTCTTTTGTTTGGCTTTGCTAATATGGCATTGCATGAATTTAATGCTTGATCCTGTAAAGAAGCTGCTGTCTTTTTCCCCATGTTTTTTTTCTGTTCTGGAATTGTTTAAGAGAGGAAATATCCATTTTATAAGGTTTCTTTTAAATTGTCTAATTTATGCATTTTTGAATTACAATAATGTATATAGATTAACTTTTCTGATACTGTATCTTGGTTAGCAATTTCTGCCACTTTTATTGTTTTCAATATTTTAGTTGTTTTTAATAGCTTAAGTTAAAATCTAGAATTTCCTGCCCCCTCCCCCCCAGTATATCTGGCTCTTATAAAATGCATTTTAAGTTCTAAATTGTCTTTTGAAGATATCATTGATATTCTCCATTGATTTTGATACACAGGTTTGACAATTTTTAATTCTAAGTAACTTTTTTTATTTTGGGGAAAATAATGTATTTTGTGTGTGTGTGTGTGTGTGTGTTTGAATGTGTGTTCACAAACAGATCTATACACATGTGTATATATGTATACAACCAAACAACAAACTATATGGCATACATAAATACGTGTGTAACTATAGATTGTTTAACAAATCTTTTAAAATTTATTTATTTTTCATTTTATGCTAATAAGTACATATGATATCTTTTAGGAATTGCTGGGTATTTTCTTTGTGGCCTAATGACATCATCAATGTTTTCTAATTGAACAAAACCAAGTGATCTACAGAGAGGTTAGAATGACTTAGCTATAAAATCCTATCAAGTATATAAAATACAGACCTCATTGTAAAAGCTAGCATTTGTTTTTTGGATTCAGTGTTCTCCATTTATCGATTAGACCAAATTTTGTCTATGTCATTCACATTATTTATTTTCTTCTTGCGTCACTGGTATGTTCTCACATAGGCTTGTTGCTGACACCACTGAAATATTTACTTCTGTTTTTATTCATTATCTACTTATCTGTTACTTCCATCTCTATTTTTTTGTGAACACTCCTGGAAGGCAGGTGTTGTATTTTGGTCAACATTTTATCTCCAGGGTTCAGTTGAATAGTTGGATAATAAAAGTCCTCAGTACTATTTATTAAATCAATGAACATTCAACATTTGGCTAATATTAAGTGTTATCTTAAGAGTTTCATTAATCTAGAATTTATTGTAAATTAAAATTTTATTAAAACAATAAAATTCCATTCCATCTGATGAACTTACTTCATTAATATTAAACCACAATTTAAAAATTTGCCAATAAATGTTTTCTGTTGTTTAACTTGGTAGTAAATGTTAGTTAGCCTGTTGGGTTAATATTGGTAAGTACTTCTTAGCTAATCCTGACAACTGGAACACAACTGCAGCTGACACAACTGCAGCAACTGAGTATAACAAATATATTAAGAAGTTAAGCAGACATTTAAGTTTGAAAAACGTTTTGCCCCAGTATCTGATAGAATACTCCATTTTGAACAACCTTCCCCGGGAAGTCGCTCACATTTATCTAATTGGAGCCTTCAAAAGCCCTTTTAGTTTGTATGGAACTATATACATTTTCTCAGTTCCTCCTTGGAATGAGTCAGATCTTGCTAGGACTGTGCCCAGTTTCCCTTTGTCTCAGTTATAGTTCATCTCTTCTCCCTCAGCGATAGCTACAAAGAAACCCTGGGGGGATTTTACCTCAATAGTCTATTGTTTCCACTGGCACCAGGTTTTCACCAGAGTGGTCCACTAGTGAGCTCTAGAAGCATATATAAAAACTATTTTGCAGCCTGGCTGACTTTTCCTTTCAGAGAGAACCCTAGGGATTTGCTGTGAATCATTCCCATTGAGGTTAATTGGGCAAACATTGAGAAAACTGGTCATAAACTCAAGCATCATCTGCTCTGAGGCTGAAGACTGAAAAGCAAAATTATAGTTTATTTTAATTGGCACTCTCCTGTGAGGGGGGAAAAGAAGTTAATTATTAGATTATTGTAATTATCAGAGGCATGTAAGCATACTCCTGTGTTGAACATTTTATTATTTCTTCCATCTTCATTCAATAATCTATTTTGTTTCATGCCATTTTATTTCATAGAAAATGTTTAGAATAATAATTACAGCTCTGCTTAACTAAATAATATTGTATTAAAATGGAAATAAAATGTCTTTTAATACAAATCTGGCTGTAATTTTTCTCTGTAATTTAAAACTTAGTCCATTCATCCTTTCCACATATTGTGGGCTTCTAATATATGCCAGATGATGATTAGGCATGTTTTTCCTTGATATACTTTCTCTGGTTTATGTTTGCATATTTCTATACTTGAAGAAAACTAGCCCTTTTGTGAATGGTTTATTTCTTCTGGAACACGTAGATAGGATAAATCCAGTAACTGATGAGGGTTGACTATATTTAGTAGGAAATACCACCGAAAGCCCCCCCCTTAAATTCAATTATCTAGATAATTAAAGCAGTGAGCTCTAAGAGGTGATGCCAGAAACAATTAAATTAATGTCTCTTTTTCTCTTTTTTTAATCAGTAAAATTCATTATTTTTATGTTTAATGTATTATTATTGACAATAACATATTTTCAGCTTTGCTTTTAAGGGGTTGAATCATTATTATCACCTTCAAACATTCTTTACCCTATGTTACTGGGCTGGCCACTAGCATGGCTAAAACTTATAAAAAGAATCCTTATATTTGGGATGGGTTGAAAAACTAACTCAGAATATATGTGCAATAAACATGAGTTGCGTCACCAGATTGCAAACTGCCTGGCAGCAGGGACCATAAACTCTAGTATTTTTCTTTATGGACCTCATTCAAATGCTTACTAAAGAACTGAATTGACAGGAAATTCATTTTTCTTAGGAAATGAGTGCACTCTTGTGATCTGAAACCATTAATTTCCTTTAAAGTGGCTTATTTTTATATACAATAGGGGGCATTAATTTTTGAATATGGATTTGCATAGCTGACTTTATTATCAGCTCTTATTAGGCCATGCCTATGGAGAAAACAAGAAGAAATATGAAAGGCAAGATTCTTATGGAAGATAAATACTCCATACTTTGAGACAGAAAACAATGGATTCAGTCCTGAATGTGGCACTTGTGGGTTATGTGGTTTTTCTTAAGTTCCTTTTTTAAGAAATGAGAATAATATCTACTCTCTTAAAAGCTTGTGGGGGATTAAGTAAATTATTGCAGGGCATACAGTACAATCTACAAATGATATCAATATCATGAAAATCAAGGACATATATTTGAAGTTCCACTATTTGTCTAGCTTCATCATGGGAATTAACTGTAAAAAATGATCAAATAGTACACAGTTTTTCCCCATATTGAGATTATAAACTAGTGTATTTGGTTGGATTGGTTAGTGTTCTTTCTTGACCCTCCCCATGCTATTCAGGGATAATCACAAACTTTCTCGTCAGATTATCATGCTTCAAATGAAGTTTGATTATTAAGATGGTGAAAACAGAAGAAAACCAAATGATCTAAAAAGAGGTTGGAATGCATTGGCTGTAAAATCCTATTAAGTATGCAAAATTTGCTGTCAACAAGCTCAGTCATTCACCCTCTTCAGCAGGCACTGTAGGGGCAATATCCTGGAGGTGGATAACTTGGTTCATTGTGATGTCACTGCCTTTTATGGATTACCACACTCTGGTTGCCATTTGTAAGCCCAAGGTTATGACCAAATCAGTTTTTTAAAATCCCATGTTTGAAGGTCTGATCTAGGACAACTTCTGTTACCATTTCTGAACCAGTCAAGAGTCCAATCATGGGACAGAATCCACACCAGTAATTTGAACAGGGAAAGTTGTATTTAAAGCCTTGCTAGGCAATTTTTTTCTGTAAGGGGACAGACAGTAATCATTTTAGGCTTTGCAGGACATATGTCTGTACATGACTACTCAACTCTGCTCTTGCAGAGTAAAAGCAACCTTACAAAACAGGCAGCAATCCAGATGGGTCCATGGACACAGTTTGCTGAACCCATGTAATGTTTTATTAACTAGTGAAAGATGACTAATTACAAAAAGTTGTAAAAGAGAACACCACAGAATATAAGAACAGCAAATATAGGGGTAGATGTTACCTTTAAAGAGAAGGGAGAGTACTCAAGGAAGAACAAATTTGTAAGAATCCCATCCCACCCCCACGCTGACTTTCAGACCTCAATGGAGAGGGTGTGGCTGTAGCCCACTGTATAGCAGGGACTCTAGGGTCAGCACCTGAAATACAGGAAGTGGCTTGCTCGGGTGCTCACTCAGGTGCTACAGTCTGGGAGGCCAGAGTTTAATCCAAATGCAATCATGTCACCGATAATTCAAATATCCTATAGTTGCAATGCTTTATTGAACCACTATGAAGAATTAATGAATTCTGTTTTCATCTATTTGGTGAAATTTGAGAGTCACTAGAAGTTTCATGAGTTCCTAAAAATTTCTAACATTTGTCTACCATGAATTAGTGAATAGCAGGATTAGACAATGGCCACTCCACAAAGATTAATAACAGACATTTGGAAGTGGATTCAGGAAGTACTTCCAATATAATCACAGCAATAGCAATTAATTTTTAAATATAATCACAATAGTAGTAGTATTTAATAATTCAGTGATCAATAAATACAGCCATAGCCAATAAGCCCATGGATGACTAAAATGGAAAATAGGTTAGAGGTGAGGCCAAAGTGTGGATAGGAACAAGAATCAATTTATTTTCTTTCTGTGGTGGCTTATTTGGACAGCAGGATTCATTCTTCTGCACTAGAAGTAGAGATGAGCTATTTCTGATTTGTCTGCATGATGTTTTATCTTAAAATGAGCTGCTTTCTATAGTGGAAGGAAGATGTAAAGACACCCAGTCAAAAGACTGGAATCGGGCCCAGCGTCATGCTTGTTCATGGTGTAGGAATGTAATATCCCTGCGTTGGGGTGGGGAAGGAGACAAGCCTGCTATTGAGCTCCAAAGTCAGGGTAATGCAGAAGCATTAGGGCAACTGCCCAGCAAACAGGAATCAACACAGGAAGGGGGAAAGAATAGTTACACAAATGAGTTCACAAAATAAAGACAATAATGCTCATAAGGAATTGCAAATAATGCCGGTTTCTGCTCACATATATACTCAAAGTAGCATAGAAAACTTTCAACAAATATTTGATGTATGAGAAATGACTCAATGGGAAAGACAAGAAATACACTTAACCAACAGGAAAATTCAAATTCATCGAGCTAAAAATAACAGAAAAATCTTAAAAGAACTTTAAGTTCAATGTTTAAAATTCTTAAAGAGAAAAAGAAGATAACATTTGAAAAACAGTGCATTATGAAACAAAAACAAGAATAGGCAGATATGAAAAAGAGGAATACTTCAAATTTTTTGAAGTGGAAAAATGGTCATTGTTGAAATCTGAGAGAAACAACAGATGTGGAGATGGTCAAAGAGAGAATTGGTGAATGTAAAAAGAGTAATGTGTCCAGAAAAGACCTGAAAGAAATAGAGATAAAAGTCCTTAATGGAGCAGTTGAAGACAGTGGGGAAACTCCTGCTACTGCTATCATGACTACTGTTACTAATCTTTAAGTTAATAGCTAAGATTTATGCTTTACTGTGGGACAGGTTGTATTCTAAGTATTTCATATGAATCAATTAGTTTTCTCAATAATCCTAGAAGGTAGGTAGTACTCTTATTTTAACCAAATGGTTTTAGAGCTGAGGACATTAAGCATGGCCTGAGATGTTCCATCATGTGTTAAAATAGGAGTTCTAGGAGCTGCAAATAAAGAGAATGGGGGAAGGGATTTTTCTCAAAGAGAAAACGGTTAATAGTTTTCCAAATTGGAAGAAAGTCATGTGTTGTAGAGGGCGATTAAGGTAGCATGCATGAAGCCCACCTTCAGCTATGCCGGAGATGTGCAACATGGCCGCCAGGGCTGATACAACAATAGCTTAAGTTACCCTCAGCCTTCTTTACGGAAGTAGTTCGCGCCAAAAGTGCTAGTTCGCGCCAAAAATGCTAACCCTACATCTGCCATCCACCCTAGCAACAGCAATCACCAATCCCAGACCGCTACCTGTCCTTATTAGCCACCCCCTCTCCCTCCAGGGCATATATACCCTGCCTCTTCAATAAAGTTTTGCAGCTTGATCAGAAACCTGTCTTGCTGTCGTTCTTCGCGTCTCTTGTCCCATACCATTCCTCCCTCACAGGATTTGGAGCCTCCATTGATCGTCCCGCGGGCCGGGACAATGTGTCCTCAGATTAAGATTATACATCAAAGGCAGAGCCAGAAAATTAAAGAAATAACACATTTGCAAGTGCACACACACATACACATACACGCACCTGTCTACAAATACTAAGCCATAATAGAACATCAAAAGAACTTCTAGGGAAAGGACAGATTACCTAAAAGGGAAATATTTTTTTTTATTAAAACAGACTGATCAATAGTATAAGCCAGAAATTAATGGAGTAACATTTTCAAAATGACAAAGGAAAATAATTGGGAATTTAGGTAAAATATGGAAATAATTTTTTAAGAAGAAATATTATTCCAGAGGAAAGACTGAGATTTAAGATACAACTGTGAACAAAAGAACCTGGTAAAATATATTGTTAAATCCAAATAAGAATTGTCTCTAAAAACAACTATAAATTTAATAACCGTTTTGTGTGTTTCAAAACAAAGAAAAAAATTTATATAATAACATCTATATTGAAAGGGATTTGATTCATTGTTAAACTATACCATTTATTTTTTCTTTTCAGTGAGGAACATAGAGATATTAATCACTTTAAAACTTTTTTAGGAGTATAATATTTTATGTATGATATATACAGTTAAATTTATAAGAAAAATTACTGTAAAAAATAGAGTCAGGGGGTTTGAACCCACACAAGGTGACAAGACTTTTCAATGAGGCATTGAGCAGTGTCTGAGTAATCCAGCCACAGGCAGCAGACTTAAGTTGCAGATCATTGAGTAACCATGGGCCTGGAGTCCACGATGGGTGTCAGGATGTCAAACATAAGCCAGAACCAAAGGCAATGGGGCATTAAGTAGAGAGTCTCACAAAATCCTGATTAGATAGAAGATTGGGGCTTTGTCATTAGTTACAATGCAAAAGCATAGTCAACCCCAGAACAAATAGTGTATTTTATCCTGTTTTCCAATAGTAATGCATTATCAGTGACATTAGTGGAGAGCAATCCTGTAGGGAAAAGGTGTCTGGAACAATGAGGTCTAAAATATGGTGCTCTTAGTGGCTTAATACAACTGTAAGGCTGCTCTGGGGAGGAACTTACTGGGAGAACCTATATAACCTGGGGACAGATAGTGTTGATCAAGGACAGGATTAGTCAAACTATAGTCCCACTGGCCAAATATAGTCCCACTGGCCAAATCTAGCAGCCTACTATTGCAAAAAAGTTTTATTGGCACACAGCTCCACCTATTGCTTTAAGTATTGTCTATAACTGCTTTTGAACTATGGCAGAGTTGAATAGTTGCAAAGTGACTCTGTGGATCATAATGCCTAAAACATTTACTATTTGGCCCTTTACAGGCAAAGTTTGCCAATCTCTGATCAAGAAGAGCATGACTAAATGAGGGAGAGGAACACAAGTCAAAGGGTGGCAAAGCTTCTTTTATTTTATATCTTTCTCTAAGAGAGGAGGAGGAAATTTCCTGCTAGAGGATTTTTACTTGAGAAAATCTTAAGACTGAGGTATTGAAACTGAGAAAAACAGAGCTCGTATTTCCCCACAAAGAAGCATTAAAAATGGAAAACCTAAAGTTAAAGCTTCTGATTAAATTTTCTGAGCCCTTACACTCTGAAATTGTGGTTTAAAGAGGAAGGCTCCATCAGGAGAGTGGTCCTAGCAAGAGATTATAGGCAGTGCCTGAGTTTTAGAAAGAATCAAGATTCTTTCTCTCACTCCCTTTGTCAACACTTGGAAACAGCTTTACTGTCTATGTTTTGGCATCATCTTAGGATAAAAATCAAAGTCTTTAACATACCTTGAAAATCCGACGCAATTTGGTTCTTGTCTCTGCCTCCAATTCCTCTCTCAACCCTTCCCCTTTTGTCTTTGCATAATAGAATTTCATTCAGTCCCTTCAACTTCCTTTCTTGTCCCTGGACTTTTGCACATTTACAGGGAAAAAAAAGTTACTAGGGCTATATAAAGGTCTATATGAGAACCTAAATTTAAATTGTGTTACCATTTTGACTAGTGAATTAGCTTCTTAAGATAGCTGTAAAAAATTACCACAAACTTGTGGTTTAAAACAACGGGAATTCGTTCTCTCAGAATTCTGTAGGCTAGACCTGAAATCAAGATACTGACAGAACCACTGCTCGTCTCTTTCTGCTTCTGGTGGCTACTGCGATTCCTTGCTTAAGGCCAACTCTTCTTGATTCTCTTAAGATCTTTCATCCTGCTTTTTTGGTTGTTTGTTTTCTGACCCCATGACTGACGTCTGACATAACTTATTATGTCTTGGTATTGTCACAATTCTGCCATTGACTGCTTTACAATCCTAAACTATATTTTAAACTCTTTTGATTTTTGAATTTATGGTCTATGGACTAAAACTAATGAATTCTTACAACACTGACAATTTCCAAATCCTGTTTGGAATGATGCACTTTAAATCATTCAAGGATTCCATCTTTCCAAACAAAGGAGAAAATAGTCATTTTAAATACTGGAATAGAAAAGGAGTGTTGAGGGCAGTGAAAATAACTAAGTGTGATACTAAGGGAAGCTTACCTGAGAAACAATGTGAATGAGTGGGGAATCTCAAGTATTAATAAGCGCCTTAGCTGTACTTTTATGAAGGCAAGATTTTGAAGATCTCCTGAGTTAAAGCCAACATTTGAAAAATTGGATAAAATCCTCTACTGGCTTTAAATATGTGACATATTCTCTAGTGTGAATAATTGACCAGTCTAATTGAAATGGAAAGTCCTTAGAGAGAGAATCGAGCAGAGAAGAAATGGAAAGGAAGGTCAACATAAAATAAACATCTACTCAATCTATTGTGAAAGGACAGCAGAGCCTCTACCTGTTGAAGGGCAGAACCTGATGTCAGCAAAGAATAGACAGGTTGTCTAGAATGGAGACTCTACTGGCAAAATATTTCAGCAACATCTTTGCTCTGACCTGGCTTGAATATTTATGGGAAAGGCAAAAAATCATTAGTAAGCTTGACTTACCTTCCTAGAAATAATGGACAATTTCCAAGGTTTGAAATTCTGTAGGCAGTTCACATAAATAGAATATTGAGGAAATGAAATATTAAATGGTAAAATGATCTGTGTCAATATATAAAATTTAGAACCTTAGCTCTCATATGCATTTTAAATTCTGTTTAAGTATTTCAAGAAGACCACAAACCTGAAAAGGATTTAAGGAGGATGTGGAAAAATGAAAGCAGGCTAGGAAATTGGGCAAGAGGGAGAAATTAAGTGGAAGGTCATGGAGAAATAAGTCAAGATTGAGTCCTATTTCCCCTGAGATAACCAGACTTTTTCAGTCTTCATTCCAGAAAAACACATCTCTGTGCCCAGAGCCCTATGCCCTGGGTCCTCAATAAATATTTGTTAATGAAGCTAAGCTATTTCTTATCTGTCCATCACCCTTCTGGCAAATCTCATTTCTACACACTTCTCTCCATCCAAGAAAATCTTTTTGTTTACAGTTCAGTATTTTAAAATGATTGCTCAAAGCTACTTTATTTATTAAAACACAATTTAATTCAGGAAAGGACATAAAAGAAGGAAGTTCTATGGTAAAACCTCTCTCAATTAGCTTAACCTAACACTCCTTTCTGACTATCAGTGGTGAGAATCTGAATAACAATTAAACCAGATCTCCCAGGAGAGAGATGAAGAAAAAATTCTAAAATGCATTCATAATATGCCATAAAACAACACGTAACTCTCTGAGCCAAATAAAAATACCAAATATTAAGACAATCACACAAAAAAAGGTTATTTTTAACACTAAGAGATGTCTATCCATAGTTTACAAATAGATTATACCTGTCTAGCCAGATTCATATACTGGGAACAGAGTGATAATTGCCAGTTAGAAACAATGTTATATTTCAGACCCTTTAAACATAAGAAAAGTATATTTACACACTCTTCGGTTAATACTTATCTTGAACTAAAGTGCAGTTCAGGTTTCATTCACAATGATTTTCTGTTTCTTTAGGTTGAGATAGTTTCATATTTTGATAATACAAGGACCTCTGTATGTGTTCAGTTTTTCTATAGTTTCTAGATGTTTAGCAATTTTAAGTACTTATTCATAATAATTTTATGTCTTCATTTCTAACTTATTCGTGACTGGAGGTAAGTTTGAAATATAACTAAAGATAGCTTCTTAAGGCTGGCATTATCTTTCTGTATAAAATATAGGAAAAATTAAAACAAATAAATTTAGCAAAGTAAATGAGAGTCTGGGGACTATTCCTTAAAATCCTTAATTAATTTATAAATTACCAAATAGCGCTGGAGATGGGTGATTGAATTTTGTTTTTCTTCACAATTTCAGTAGAAAAATCCAAATAAGTTTGATCTAGGGAATTCTTAATGTCACAAGAGATCATTAGAAAGCACTTAGAGTGACCTAATCATTAACATAAACAAGGTAATTGTTCTGACATTTTCCTACAACTGATCAGATTAGCTGTTTTAAGGTGATAGAAGGTAAAGCAGCTGTTACTGGAATATGACTTGCAAACAATAAGCTTGACCAACCATACAAAATCAATGCAAATAAACACATCTTCAACTTTTCATTCAATAACTGAAAATCTTCTATTAAATGTGTAAGTCCTGCGTTAGGATATGTGTAGATATGTAGATATAAATATAACATCTGGTGTAAAATTAGAGCCTAGTAGCTCACAGCACACCCCTTCCTAACTTCTGTGACACTCAAGAAGACACAAGGAGCAGTAAGAAGAAAACACACCACACATAAAACTAAGACTGATATAATAAAATAAAATAAGAATCAGGAAAGACTCCATTATATTTAAAATATATGGAGTTGAACTGAGGCAAATGTTTACCTCAGGACTTATGCAAAAATAAAAAAGGCCATCTATTCCTACAAAACCTAGAGAATATCAATTGTCTTCGAAAAACTGTAGTTGCTGTTTTTGAGGCAGTCATCAATATTCACTATAAACATTCCCACACCCCAATCATTCTACATCTACATTAAGAAAATATTTCTGCAGGGAGCATTTGTATAGGGGTGTGAGGTGATGGTAGTGATAGGCAACTAATTGTGATAGGGTGGCAAAATTTCTCCTGAGGTAAGTGGGGGCAGAGATATTGAAACATACACACACACACACACACACACACACACACACACACATTGAGAGAGAGAAACTAGGAATCCTGTTGAATCCAAAGAACACAGAACACAGCTAACAGTGTTTAAAAATCAAGGATTGGCTTTCATTATTTAAAAACATCAGTAGATGGCTGCTGATACCAGCTCTCAACACCACCATCAGGAAACCAGGTTCTTGACCCAACACCTTTTTCTTCTTGTACACTGCTTACCCAGACACCACATCTGCATTCAAGGGAAAGAATAAAGGAAAATGACAAAAGGGTCATTGATAAGAAATGTAAAAGGTTAACCTCAACAGAGGTCTCCAGTGCCAGAAATGAATCACATTGTCATCCCTAGATGTAAAGGAAGCTGGAATTTGAGATTTTCTTTTATGTTTATGTATATAATATAATATATATGTATATATATATACATATCTTCATCAGTTTAAGTGCTATTTTTTTAAATGAAATTTTATTGAGTTATATTCACATACCAGATAATCATCCAAAAGGTGCAATCAGTGGTTCATGGTATCATCATATACTTGTGCATTCATGACCACAATCAATTTTTGAACATTTTCATTACTCCAATAAAAGAATAAAAATAAAAAGAACACCCAAAACATCCCATACCCCTTATCCTCCCTATTATTTATTCAATTTTTGTCTTTATTTTCTTACTCATTTGTCCATACACTGGATAAAGGGAGTATCAGTGGCAAGGTTTTCACTATTACACAGTCACACCATAAAAGCTATATAGCTATGCAATCATCTTCAAGAATCAAGGCTACTGGATTAAAGTTCAAAAGTTTCAGGTATTCCCTTCTAGCCATTCCAACACACCAAAAACCAAGAAAGGGATATCTACATAATGCATAGGAATAACCTCCAGAATGACCTCTCGACTCTATTTGAAATCTCTCAGCCACTGAAAATATATTTTGTTTCATTTCTCTTCCCCCTTTGGTTCTAAGAAAACTTTCTCAATTCCATGATGCCAGGGCCAGACTCATCCCCAGAAATCATGTGCCACATTGCCAGGGAGATTTACACCCATGGGAGTCATGTCCCACGTAGGGGGGAGGGCAGTGAATTTACCTGTTGAGTTGGCTTAGAGAGAGGCCACATATGAGCAACAAAATAGGTTTTCTGTGGGTGAGTCTTAGGCATGATTAAAAGTAGGCTTAGCTTCTTTGTAGGAATAGGTTTCATAAGGGCAAGCTCCAAGATCCAGGGCTTGGCCTATTAAATTGGTAGTCCCCAATGCTTCCAAGAATATCAGGAATTCTCTAGGTGGGGAATTTTAATAGTAATAGTTCTACATTTTTCCCTAGTCCCTCAAGGGGGCTTTGCAAATCCTTTTTTTATTCTCTGCCCACGTTACTCTGGGATGTATTGGGGCATCACACTAATCTGTACAAACCAAGATCTCACTCCCTATTCAAGGTTCCGTGTTATTACGGTGTCCAAATAAACTGATCATACAAGTTAAATTGGTAGTGTGTTACAGCAAATATAAATTTTGCACCAAATACATGTCTCTTTCTTTGGTGTCAAATAGAATTTGAGGTTTTAAGACATAGTCAATATCGTCCTTTACCCTTAAGTCTGATTTGCCTTAGTCTTAACCAGATCAGCTTCATTCATATCTCTAATTGAAGTCTTATCTCTTTTGCAGCTTTTTTTAGCAGTTGATGTACACGGTAATGCTGATTTTCATAGCTACAGAACTCTAGCTCTGAGTCTCAGGTGTCACATAGATACTTGAAGTTCCAGGGAATGACCAGGTTATACACAAAGAACTCAGCATCTCAGAATTTAGAAATAGCATGTAACAACTCAGGAATAGATATGACGTCTGTAAGAACTTACAATCTAGCTTACAATGTTTATAATAAACCTTCCCCTGATAACCTATGCTCTGGAATTCAGTTCTCAGTATTTGCACATTGTACTTAGTCCACATTAGTGAGGTGTTATGAGATTTGTCTTTTTGTTTCTGGCTTATTTCACTCACCATACTGTCCTCAGAGTTCATTCCCCTAGTTGCGTGCCTCACAGCTTCATTCCTTCTTGCAACTGCTCAATATTCCATTGTATGTATACACCACAGTTTGCCCTTCTGTTCATCCACTGATGTATCCTTAGGCCACCTCCATCCATTGTAAATCATGAATACTGCCACCATAAACACCAGTGTGCAAATGTCCATTCATCTCCCTACTTTCAGTTCATCCAAGTATATACCTAATAACGGGGTTGCAGGGTCACATGGAAACCCTATACTTAGCGTCCTGTGGAACCACCACACTGCCCTCCAGATGGGCGGCACAATTCTACTTCCCTACCAACAGTGAATAGGTACATAATTCTCTCCACATTTTCTATGGTACTTGTATCTTTCTGTTTATTTTTAAATCAGTTTTATTCACACATCATACAATCCATCCTAAGTAAATAATCAGTGGTTCCTGGTATAATCAAATAGTTATTCATTCACTACCACAGTCTATATGAGTACATTTCCATTTCTTCCACAAAGAAGAGGCAAAAAATGGAGACTAAAAAATAAAATAAAATAAAATAAAAAGGAAAACAACAACACCAAGAATCCCATACCATTCCCTTATATTCCCTTCTTATTGATATTTAGCTTTTGTATATTGCCTTTGTTACATTTCATGGAAGTATATTACAATGTTACTGTTAATTATAGACTCTAATTTGCACTGATTGTATTTTTTCCATCTACCATCCCATTTTCAGCTCCTTCCAATGTTGACATTCATTTGTTATCCTTCATGTAAAAACATTCTTACATTTGTACATTTAATCACCATCATTGTCACCCTAGGTTTTGCTAAATTATACAGTCCCAGTCCTTATCCTCTTTCATTCCTTCTGGTATCATGCCTCTAGCCTTCCTCTTTCAACAGTACTCACACTCTGCTTTGTTTGGTGTACTTAAAATATTGTGCTGCCATCACGTAGTATTATGTTATCCATTTCTGGATCTTTACAATCAATTCTGTTGAACATTATTTATTCCTTCAGTATCAAATGCCCAATCTCTATCCTCATTTTATCTCCTAATAACATGTGTTCTCAACTTTAACTATCAAAGTTCACTCATTAATGTTAGTTCATATTAGTGATTTTTTTTCTCTCTCTCTCTTTACCCTTATGGATTGTCTTTATTGCTACACTATTCTCCAAACCTCTCTCTCTTGTCTTTTCCTATCTGCCTGCAGTGCTACTTTTAGTATTTCTTGTAAAGCAGGTCTCTTGTTCACACACTCTCTCAGTGTCTGTTGGTCTGAAAATGTTTTAAACTCTCCCTCACTTTGAAGGGCAGTTTTGCTGGATATAGAATTCTTGGTTCACAGATTTTCTCTCTCAGTGTCTTAAATATATCATACCACTGCCTTCTTGCCTCCATGGTTTCTGCTGAGAAATCTGTACATAGTCTTATCGACCTTCCCTTGTGTGTGATTGATCACTTTTCTCTTCCTGCTTTCAGAATTTTCTCTGTCTTTGACATTTGACAATCTTATTAGTGAGTGTCTTGGAGTATATTTATTCAGATCTATTCTGTTTGGGATATGCTGCCCTTCTTGGATCTGTATTTTATGTCTTTCATAACAGATGGGAAATTTTCAGTCATTATTTCCTCCTTTTTTCTTTCATCACTTTTCCCTTTTCTTCTTCTTCTGAGATGCCCATAACATGTATATTTGTGTGCTTCATTTTGTCGTTCAGTTCCCTGAAACCCTGCTCATATTTTTCGATTCTTTTCCCTTTCTGTTCTTTGACGTGTAGGATTTCAGGTATCTTGTCCTCTAGTTCACTAATTCTTTCTTCTGCCTCTTCAAATCTGCTGTTGTAAATATCCATTATGTTTTTTATCTCTATTGTGCCTTTGATTCCCATAAGTTCTGGTATTTGGTTTTTCAAACTTTCAAGTTCTTCCTTATTTTCACACAATATTTTCTTTATATCCTTCACCTCTTTTGCCATATCTTCCCTCACCTCTTTGATTTGGGATTTTTGAATTGATTTCGTATGTTTATTTGAACATGCTTAATTAGTTGCTTCAACTCCTGTATTTCATTTGAAGTGTACCTTTTTTCCTTTGACTGAGCCATATCTTCCTTTTTCCTATTGTGACTTGTAATTTTATATTGGTGTCTAAGCATCTGATTTACTTGAATAGTATATTCTAGAGGTTGTCTTCACTCTTTTACCTGGGTTTCCTTGTTGGTTGGCTTTGTTCTCTACCTGTTCTTTGGCATTCAGTTCAACTTATTCTAGACCTTTAGCATAGCTTCTGTTAAAGTGATCAGAATTTTTCAGCTCTTTTTATACTGCTTCTTGCCCTGCCTGTCTGGAACCCCCCCTTTTTTTTTCAGGTGGGTCTACCTAGATATGATTGGCCCCAATCAGATTTTCTCAGACCAGACAGGCCCAGGACTCAGGAGGAGAGTTGTGCCAGTTTGAATGTATTGTGTCCCCAAAAATGCCATGTTCTTTGATACAGTTTTTTAGGGGCAGATGTATTTAGTTTTGATTAGGTTGGAACCTTTGGATTGGGTTGTTTCCATGCAGATGTGACCCACCCAACTGTAGGTGATAACTTTGATTGGATTATTTCCATGGAGGTGTGGCCCTGCCCACTCAGCATGGGTCTTAATTAAATCACTGGAGACTTATAAGAGCTCAGACAGAAGGAGCTTGGTGCTAGAGCCAAGAGAGACACTTTGGAGACAGTCATTGAAAAGCAGACTTTTGCTGACACTTTGCTCCGGAGAAGCTAAGAGAGGACAAAACACCCCAAGAGCAACATTTTGAAGAATGCACAGGAGATGAGAGAGGAGCTGGAGCACAATCCAGGATCAGCAGATGCCAGCCACGTAACTTCCCAGTGAACAGAGGTTTTCTGGACACCATTGGCCTTCCTTTGGTGAAGGTATAATTGTGTTGAAGCTTTAATTTGGACATTTTCATGGCCTTCAGACTGTAAATTTGTAACCAAATAACCTCCCCCCCTTATAAAAGCTAATCTGGTATTTTGCATAATGGCAACATTAGCAAACTGGAACAAGGGTGTAATTAGTATCACATTTCCCTGAGGATGAGACCCAGAAAGTTGTCAGACTTTCCTATGAGGTCTCTGGACTCTGTGATTTTCCTATCTTGCCCAGTAGGTCATGCTTCTCAGCCCACATCTCCCCACAGGCCTAAAGAAGTTCAATGCCTTTAATTCTCACCAGACCCTGTACCTGCCAGTGGAGGGGTAGAAGGCAAGTTTAAGCTGTTCTGTTTTTTTTTTTTTTCCCCCTGCCCCTGGGATCTGATTCTCTGACGGAGGTCCACTACTTGAGCTGGGTCCTGCCCCCACCCCTTTTCTTGGGGAAGATACACCCTTTAGGGAATTATCTCCTTCTTATGACTCCTTACTTTGTCTCTCAAACCTAACTTAACTCCACCTTGCCTGGGTCAGGGCTGACAATTCAAAACACCTGAGGCTTTCTCTAATGAGCTACTTAGAGTAGTTTTTAAAAAGAAAAATAAAGAAAAAAAAGTCCCCTTTTCAAAGCCAGTCCCCAGTCCCTAAGGTTTGCCAGTCAAAAGCCAGAGTTGGTACCTGGCTCTATGTGCCCCTTTTCTTAAGGTACAGTCATTTTCCACTATTCTGGGCTCAGCTAACTCCAAAAACCTCTGTTTTATTTTATTTTATTTTTTTCCCATCAGGCCTGCCTCCTGTCTGCTAGGAGAGACCTCAAGGCTCCTGCTTGTCCCAGGATTTTCTGTGCTCATAACTTGTATTCAGCAGTCCAAATTTGTTAATTAGAACCACAATTGGAGCTTGAGTGAGCTACCTTCCCTTGATCTTAGTAGAGATTGCTTCTTTTTTCCTACAGGGGAGTGTTCAAACTCAGTCTGTCATGCCAGTGAAGGGGGAGGCACCAGGCTCTGCAGTTTGGGGGTTTTACTTACAGTTCTATGCTGGTGTCTCAGCCCTTCCACCCATTCCAGACTGGTGGATGATGCCATGGATATCCCCCAAACAGTTGTTTCAGACAGTTCCTGGCTATTTATTAGCTGGTCTAGAGGACTAACTATATTCCACACCTCACTATGCCAACATCTTGCTTCCTACACTACCATCTTCTTATATTTACATATACTTGTTTCCTTTTCTGTTTGTTTAGAGCCCTTAGAGGGAAAGTGGCAAGGAGAAATTATAACATCCATTCTATAGAGCCACATAGGATATCCCCTGGCTACTCAGCATCCACAGATACACTTCAAACCACTCTGTCTTCTGCCCTTTTGGGAATTTTCTGTATCCAACTAGAATTCTATATCTTTATTTTCCTCTCTATAAGGTCCATACATGACTCCTCATCATACAGTGACCTATATGATGATGGAAAAGAGATGGGTTAACTGCCATCATACTCCCATTTGGGAAAGAAGGAATAGAAACATGCAGCAGATACCAATCCATGGGTCATATAAAATGCAGCTACAAAATAGCATGGGCATCTGAGAGGTTCCTAACTGGTAGTTCATTATCTCCCTCCTTCTCTCTCCCAGCCTGCAAATACTTTTCCCTAATTATCAAAAAGGGAAACATTCCAAACCAAGTGGTCCTATTTGTTACTTCATCAAATCCCTCACCATCTCAGTGGATCTAAACCATTCTAAATACAACCTCAGTAAACCCTTCACCTATCCCAGTGATCAGTCTCGTCTCCCTTACTATCTTCCAGTATTTTTCTTTTAGCCCAGTCCCAGCCTTTATAAAGTTTGTTCTCCCTTGTTTTGACAGAGTTGAGTTCTACTCTTTCTCCTCTGCTATAGCAGCCCCTGGAATAAAGTCATCCTTGTCTCTTTAACCTTGTTGGGAGTAGTTTTTGAGATTCTTTGGCTTGCATCTCTGCCTCATATCTCATGATGATGTCCTCTCCCCTCTCTTTCTGGTTCTATTATCTTCCAGCTTCAGGCTCCTCCCTAAGGCTTTCTCTAACTACCTCTGTTTTTTTTCTGCTTATAAAGGACTCCAGTAACCCAGATTAAGGCCCAACATCAATTCAGTTAGCCACACCTTAAGTAAAAATATCTTCAAGAGATCCTATTTATAATGGGTTCACACCCATGGGAATGGGTGGATTAAGATTAAGAATGTGTCTAAATTAGGGTACATAATTCACTCTACCATAGCTCAGTTACATATTTGGAACTCTATTAGTCTCTTCCAGGTGGCAAGTATTTAGCCCATCATGCTATGGAGTTTGGTGATTTGAAATTTATAAGTACTTGGGTCTGACCAATAGAATGCTATAATTGGTTCTTTTAATGAAAGAGAAGGACACAAGCAAAGTCACAGATTGGCATATTTGAAGTCATTTGTCCATATAGGTTTACATAGAAATGCCATTGACTGTAATTCTTTATGATCTGGTTTGATAAGGCCAAAGTTGCCCAGAGGTTTTTATCACTTGAGTCTGGTGATGGATGGTATATCCAAAAGTCATTATGACTTAGAGCAGTGGCTATTATTGGGAATAATCTCAATGGCATTAGAATGAATATGTTCTGACCTAATAATTATAAATAGGGAAGAAAAAATAAAGGACAATAATGGTTGAATGACAACCAGGAGTCTATAGAAAATAAGAATGATTATAAGGAAGCAAATAAAAAATAAAATAGGAATTAGACAGGGGTCTTGGCCTAACATCTTGGGTGAAAGCTGTCCACTATCCAAGGTCATTGCATTCTTCCAGAGTTCTTTAAGAATAGGTCTAAATTGGAGTACATAATTCAGTCTACTGCAGCTGGGTCAGCTGTCTATGGCTGAATATCAGCTGCTTCTAGTGCATCTATTGAAGTAGTCTTTCAATTGTAGAGCATCTTGAATTGTATTGTTAGTTATGAAACATGCACCCAAGTATTCACTCCCTGAGTTTTGCTGTTTCATTGTTATTAATACTACTTGAAAAAGTCCTTTCTATTGCAGTCCCAGAACCATTTTTCTCTGATCTCTCTTCCAATAGATAAAATGTTCTGGTTAAAATTATGAAGAACCTTTTTATTAAAATGTTGTGGGAAGGAAGCCTTAGCCTCTTGGTGATAGGACAGGATATAGTACATGAGACCTTGGACCTTGTAAAATTTGCCACATCCGTGTGAATCATGGCAAATTATAGTATCAGAAATGAACCCCATCAGCACACACTTCATGAGTTGTAAGCAACAAGGCACAAGGGACCTCTGTGTGTTCTGCACTTGCTGAAAGTCTGGGTTGTGCTGTAATGGGTTAGGGCAGAGTGTATCCAGTGGAAATACATATAAATATGGACTTAAACAGCATGTAATTTTATAGATTGGCTTTTTCCACTTCACAAAATGTTATTAAGATATATCCATGTGATTGCATGGATTTTTGCATTCATTTTTATTGCTAAATAAATTAATCCATTAACAACATTTTGTTTATACATTTGCCTATTGAAGGACAGCTTGTTTACTTTCAATTTTGTGTTATTATGAATAAAATTGTTATATACTTTCACAAAAGATTTTGTGTGTACTTAAATTTTCAAATCAGTCAGGTAAATACCTAGGGGTGTTATTGATGAATCATATGGCAAAACTATGTTCAACTTTGTAAGAACCTGCCAAAGTGTCTTCCAAAGTAATGGTATCATTTTTCATTCTCACCAGCAATGAATGAGAATTCCTATTACTCCACATCCTTGCCAGCAATTGGTTATTGTCACTTGTTTCTTTTTGTTTGTTTGCTTGCCATTATAATAAGTATGTAGTGGTATGTCATTGTTGTTTTAGCTTCCCATTTCCTAATGACAGATTATTTTGAGGATCTTTTCACATGCTTATTTTCCACCTGGATATCTTCTTTCATTAAATGTCTATTCAGACCTTTGCCCGTTTTTAAATTGGGTCATTTGTTTTCTTAATATTGCATTTTAAGGATTCTTTATATATTTTGAATACAAATCCTTTATCCAATAAGTATTTTGTATATATTTTTGCCCAATCTGTGTCATGTCTTTTCATTCTCTTAACAGTGTCTGTTGTGGAATAGAAGTTTTCAGTTTCATTAAAGCCCAATTAACCGTTTTTTCTTTCATGGATCATGCTTATAGTGTTGTATCTAAAATGAATCACCAAACCCAATGATTTTCTCCTAGGTTTTCTTCCAGAAATTTTATAGCCTTGCATTTTACAGTTAAGTCTCTGATTCATTTTTATTATTTTTTGTGAAATGTATTAGGTCTGTGACCAGGTTCCCCACCCCCCCATATGGATATCCCATTGTTCTACTATTGTTGAGAAGACTGTCCTCTCTCCATTGCATGTCCAAAGATCAGTTGACTGTATTTGTGTGGATGTATTTTTGGGTTCTGTATTAGGTTCCATTAATATCTGTGTCTATTCTTTCAACAAAACCACATTGTCTTAAATATTGTTTTATAGTGTGTCTTGAAATCTGGTAGTGTGAGTCCTCCAATTTTGCTTTTCTTCAGTAAGTCTTTAGTCTTTCCATACAAACTTGAGAATCAATTTGTTGATGTTTACAAAAGAGTTTTCTGGGCTTTTGATTGGGATTGTGTTGACTCTCTAGATCAAGCTGGGGAGAGTTGACATCTTAACAATATTGAGTCTTCCTATCCATGATCATGACATACCTTTCTATTTATTGAGACCTTTCTGATTTCTTTCATTAGGGTTTTATTGCTATCCTCATGTATGTAACACACATATTTTGTTAGATTTCTGCCTAAATGTTTTATTTTGGGGAATTTTTATTCATGGGGTACTCATGTAAACACAATTGATTTTAGTTTTGAATCCAGTTGTTAATTGCTGATATATAGGAAATTGATTGACTTATGTATATTAACCTTGTATCCTGAAACATTGTTATCATTGTCCAGGAGTGTTTTTTTTTTTTTTTCCACAATTCTTTGGGATTTTCTATATAGACAATCATGTCACCTGTGAACAAAGACAGTTTTTTTTTTTTTTTCCATCCCAATCTGTAAACATTTTATTGCCTATTCTGGTCTTAATATATTAGAAAGGACTTCTAGTACAGTATTGAATAGAATTGGTGAGAGGGGAAACCTTGCCTAGTTCTTGATCTTAGATGGAAAGCATCCAGTTTTGCATACCAGTGTTAGCTGTATTTTTGTATATAGGTATTCCTTATCAAGTTGAAGAAATTCCTCTCTATCCCTAATTTTCTGAGAGTTTTTATCATGAATGGGTATTGGATTTTATCAGGTTTTTTTTCTACATCAGTTGATATCATCACACAATTTTCTCTTTAGGCTGTTGATGCATGGATCACATTAATTGATTTTCAAATGTTGAACAGCCTCATACACCAGGAATAAATATTACTTTATCATGGTGTACAATTCTTTTTATGCAATGTTGGATTCAACTTACTAATATTTTGTTGAGGATTCTTGCGTCTATATTCATGAGGGATATTGGTCTGTAGTTTTCCTTTCTTTTAATGTCTTTATCTGGTTTTGATATTACTGTTTCACCTAATATAATGAGTTAGGAAGTAATCCCTCTGCATCTATTTTCTGTAAGAGATTGTAGAGAATTGCTACCATTTCTTCATTAAATGTTAGGTAGAATTCACTAGTGAAACTATCTGGGCCTGTTGCTTTTTGTGTGTGGGGGAGGGGGTGGGGGTGGTTATTCATTACTGATCCAATTTCTTTAATAGATATAAGCCTATCTAAATTATCTATTATTCCTTATGTGAGTTTTGGTAGTCTATGTATTTCAAGGAATTTGTCAATTTCATCTAAGTTATCATATTTGTGGTCATAGTGTTTTCATAATATTCCTTTATTACCATTTAATGTTCATGGGATCATTAGTGATGGTCCCACTTTCATTTCTGATATTAGTAAGTTTTGTCTTTTATCATTTTTTCTTCTTTAGCCTGGCTGGCAATTTATTGAAGTTTTCAAAGAATCTGCTCTTGTTTTCACTGCTTTTCTCTATTGTTTTCCTGTTTTCAATTTCATCGATTTCCATTCTAATTTTTATTATTTTCCTTGCCTTAGGGTTATCTGCTATTCCTTCTTCAGTTTCCAAAGGTGAAAGCTTATGTTTTTAATTTTAGATCTTTCTTACTTACATATGCACTCAATGTTATATTTTCCTCTAAGCACTGCTTTCAGTGAATCCCATAAATTTTCAAAAGTTTTATTTTCACTTTTATTTAGTTCAAAATATTTCTAAATTTCTCTTGAGACTTATTCTTTGACCTGTGTATTATTTAGAAGAGTGTTGTTTAATCTCCAAATACGTTAGCATTCTCTGGCTTTCTATCATTCATGTATAGTTTAAATCCACTGTGATCTGAAAACACACATTGCATGATTTCTATTCTTGTAAATGTGTTAAGGATGTTATATGGCCCTGAATGTGGTTTATCTTACTCAATGTTCTATGTGAGCTTGAGAATGATGTGTATTATGCTGTTGTTGAATGCTGTATTCTATAAATGCCAATTAGATCCAGATGATTGATGAAGGATGCTTGAACTATATCTTTTTTTTTTTTTTTTTCTAAAAAATTAACTTTATTTAGGGCATACTTACAGGGAGGCGGAAATCAGCAAAAATCAAATGGCTTTTCTCTTCACCGGGTAGGTTTAGCATTCAGCAGGGAAGTTGATCACACAATCAAGGTAACTGGTTAAGTGGGTTTTGAGGGCTTTCTAAACAAAGACATTCTCATGACATAGGGATGATCAATTATGTTGAGCAGGAAGGAAGTAGAGAATTATAGGTTGTTGTTTTTTTTGTATATTACAGTAAGATTGAAAACATCTAAAGGGACTCAGAAGGAGGTAAGCGATAGACTAACTCTTGACGTATGAGGTCTGGTTTCTATACACAAATAGTCCAGCTGCACATTGTTTTCAGGATACAGAGGTGGTAGATTAAACATTAATTGGCCTAGGTCATGCAAGCTGCTGAGTGCCAAGTCTCACAGGCCCCATATTAGGCCCCCATGCAGCAACTTGCATTGACCATGGAACAGGTATTGTATCCATAATCCACAATAATAATACACTAAGCAACACATCACTAATATTTCAGTACAGAGAGATAACAGGCCTATTAGTATATGATGCCATGGCCAAGTTAGTGAGTTCCACCATTTAAACAAAGGATCATTAGATAACTGATTAATACCCTGTATATGATTTTGTGTGTGATTTAAGGCTTGTGTTACACTTTCTGGAAATTCTTTGATAATTAACTTCATAGTGAGATAGGACCCAAGAGCATATGTTGAAAATGAGGAGGGTGAGCAGATTTGGAGGTTTTAGGGGACAGAAGAAATGAAATAGTCAGCTAAGAGGGTGAAAATATTCCTTGGTTAGGAAAACAGAGTGTTATTTTTGGTAGCATGAAGGACCTGTGATTTGTGGTCATAAATTTACAATGAGTCCGGTATGGATAGGTGTTTTATCTTCAGCTACTTTGAGGAGCACTAGTGGAGGCACAGAGAATGGGGATAATTGGACTAATCTGGTGAAGTGTTTCTGCCAAGGGGGTACAACGATGGGAGAGAGAGCAGGGATGGCAATGATTATCACTGCCCATGGAATTAAGCTGGGGATGAAAAAGTAAGCGGAAGAAAGGGAAGAAGGATGAAAAACATAAGCAGGAAGGCAGGATGTTATGTGGGTGAGTGATGTGCATTGGAGTCCCTAGGGGAAGAAGGCATTTTATAAGAGATCAGTTGGATAGTATCAACTTCTTGAACCCTAATCCTAATAGTCCATTCTTTTATCACAACCTTCCATTCTATGTTCCCATCTCCCTACTTTGGTGACCACCAGATTTCCAGTCTCTCAAATCCTCTTTTATGCCCTTCCATTAGGAGGACCCTAGTTTTCCTTTCCCTCGAGCCCACGCACTCTGGTTGGACATCCTCCCCTCTTGTTATCCCTAATTTTATCAACTTGCAATCAAATTGATTTATTCCTACCAATCAGATATGCTTGACCTGTTTCCTAACATTTCTCTCTATATGTGCAATCCTGTGTGTCTGCTGAGATTTTATTTCTTATGCTCCATTTGTTTAGGCTATCTTTTCTTCTGCCCATGGTGAATCCTAATTCTTATGTTTTAGAAACCACTGCTCCCACCACTTCTCATATTTGAAATTCTTCTTCCTTCTGTTCTCTTCCACAATCTGGATTCCATGTTTAACACCAGAGCATCCTCTACATGTTCATACAACTAGTAATCTACTAATAACCAAATCCTATGATCATTTATTTATTTATTCTCACATTTAAATTCTAAACATTTATCCCATGAAACTCATTACTCTTTTAACTCCAATGATCTCACTTTCTCTGGCCCTCAAATACCCTGTCCTTTTCTTCTTTTTTTTAATATTCAATTATAATGAGATACAGTCACATACCATACAATTATCCAAAGTATACAATCAATTGTTCACATTACCATCATATAGTTGTTAATTCATCACTCCCATCTATTTTTTTGAACATTTTCCTTGTACCCAAAAAATTGAAGATGAGAATAGGAAAAAATAAAAGTAAAAAAGAACGCCCACATTGTCTCCCCCCACCCTATTTTTCCTTCAGTTTTTTGTCCCCATTTTTCCACTCATCCATCCATTCACTGGATAAAGAGGAGTGTGATCCACAAGGCTTTCACAATCCCATTGTCACCCCTTGTAAGCTACATAGTTACAAATACATCTTCAAGACCTTGTGGATCACACCCCCTTTATCTAGTGTATGGATGAGTGGAGGAAAGGGGATAAAAACTAAAGGACAAATGGGGTGGGATAGGGGGATGATTTGGGTGTTCTTTTTTCACTTTTATTTTTTATTCTTGTTCTGGTTCTTTCTGATGTAAGGAAAATGTTCAGAGATAGATTGTGGTGATGAACACATAACTATGTTATCATACTGTGGACAGTGGATTGTATATCATGGATGATTGTATGGTATGTGAATGTATTTCAATAAAACTGAATTTAATAAAAACAAACAAACAAACAAACAAACAAATACATCTTCAAGAGTCAAGGCTACTGGGCTGGAGTGCAACAGTTCCAGGCATTTACTTCTAGCTGTTCCAATACACTAAAACCCAAAAAGGGTTATCTCTTAATGCTTAAGAGTGCCCACCAGAATGATCTCTCAACTCCATTTGGAATCTCTCAGCCACTGAAACTTTCTTTCGTTTCATTTCACATCTTCCTTTTGGTCAATATGTTCTCAATCCCACGATGTTGGGTCCAAATTCATCCACGGGAGTCATATCCTGTGTTGCCAGGGAGACTTAACCCCTGGGTGTCAGATCCCACTTAGCGGGGAGGGCAGTGATTTCACCTGCCAAGTTGGCTTAGCTAGAGAGAGAGGGCCACATCTGAGCAACAAAGAGGCACTCAGGGGAGACTCTTAGGCACAATTATAAGCAGGTTTAGCCTCTCCTTTGTAGTAACAAGCTTCATAAGGGCAAGTCCTGTGATAGAGGGCTCGGCTTATCATCCTGCCAGTCCTCAATGTTTGTGAGACCATCAACAGCCATCCAGGTGAGGAAGCCCAAAACCTCTGTATTTTCCCCCAGCTCCTCAGGGGGACTTTGCATATATGTAATTTTTTCATTGTATTTTTTTTTCAAGTAACTTGAAAATTTTAAAAAAAACAGTAAAAAAAAATTTCAAACAAAAGCAAAATAAAGAAATAAGAAAAAACTAATAACCTATAATAGCTACATTACTTCCAACATGTTCCTACTCTACCCCAAGAGAATATTTAGACTATAACCCAACAAAGAACTAAAAAAAACAAGTAACCTAAAATAACTACAATTCTGCGAACTTGTTCCTACCATTCCCCCAAGAAATTAACAAACTATAGTCATTCCTGAGCATTCCCTGAGCATTAAGTTTATGCATGACAGCTTATCTCTTCTTATTAGATTATCATTCCCCCTTCACTTTTTGCTATCACTAGATCCCCTACATTCTACATTATGAACCATTTATTTTGCAGTTTTCAGTGTTCACATTAGCAGTAATATACAATATTTCTCTTTTTGTGCCTGGCTTATTTCGCTCAGCATTATGTCCTCCAAGTTCATCCATGTTGTCATATGTTTCACAAACTCGTTCCTTCTTACAGCCCCGTAGTATTCCATTGTCTGTATGTACCACATTTTGTTTATCCACTCATCTGTTGAAGGACATTTGGGTTGTTTCCATCTCTTGGCAATTGTGAATAATGCTGCTATGAACACTGGTTTGCAGATATCTGTTCTGCAGATATCTATTTGCAGATCACTGCCCTCAGATCTTCCAGGTATATACCGAGAAGTGCAATTGCTGGGTAACTGTATATCTAGTTTTCTAAGGAACCACCAGACTGTCTTCCAGAGTGGCTATATCATTATACAGTCCTATCAACAATGAATAAGAGTTTGAACTTCTCTACATCCTCTCCAGCATTTGTAGTTTCCTGTTTGTTTAATGGCAGCCAATCTAATTGGTGTGAGATGATATCTCATAGTGGTCTTAATTTGCATCTCCCTAATAGCTAGTGAAGCTGAACATTGTTTCATGTGTTTTTTGGCCATTTGTATTTCCTCTTCAGAGAACTGTCTTTTCATGTATTTTGCCCATTTTGTAATTGGGGTGTCTGTACTATTGTTGAGTTGTAGGATTTCTTTATATATGCAAGATATCAGTCTTTGTCAGATACATGGTTTCCAAATATTTTTTCCCATTGAGTTGGCTGCCTTTTCACCTTTTTGACAAATTCTTTTGAGGTACAGAAGGTTTTAAGTTTGAGGAGCTCCCATTTCTCTATTTTTTCTTTTGTTGCTTGTGCTTTGGGTAAGGTCTAGGAAGTGACTTCCTAATACAAGGTCTTGAAGATGTTTCCCTACATTATTTTCTAGGAGTTTTATGGTATTGTCTCTTATGTTGAGGTCTTTAATCCATTTTGAGTTAATTTTTGTGAGGTAGGGGTCCTCTTTCATTCTTTTGGATATGGATATCCAGCTCTCCCAGCCCCATTTGTTGAAAAAACTGTTATGTCCCAGTTCAGTGGTTTTGGGGGCCTTATCAAAGATCAGTTGACTATAGATCTGGGGGTTTATCTCTGAATTCTCAATTTGATTCCATTGATCAATATGTCTATCTTTGTGCCAGTACCATGCTGTTTTGACTACTGTGGCTTTATAATAAGCTTCAAAATCAGGGAGTGTAAGTCCTCCTTCCTCTTTGTTTTTCTTTTTTAGAATGTTTTTAGCAATTTGAGGCATCTTCTGCTTCCAGATAAATTTGATAACTAGCTTTTCCAATTCTGCAAAGTAGGTTGTTAGAATTTTGATAGGGATTGCATTGAATCTGTAGATGAGTTCGGGTAGAATTGACTTCTTAATGCCATTTAGCCTTTCTATCCATGAACAAGGAATAGTTTTCCATCTTTTTAGGTCCCTTTCTATTTCTTTTGGTAAAGTTATATAGTTTTCTGTGTATAGGTCTTTTACATCTTTGGTTAAGTTTTTTCCTAGGTACTTGATTTGTTCAGTTGCTACTGAAAATGGTATCTTTTTCTTGCATGTTTCTTCAGTTCGGTCATTTCTAGTGTATAGGAACATTACTGACTTACGTGCATTAATCTTGTATCCTGCTACTTTGCTAAATTTGTTTACTAGCTCAAGTAGCTGTGTCATCAGTTTCTCAGGGTTTTCAAATATAAGATCATATCATCTGCAAATGATGGCAGTTTTTCTTCTTCCTTTCCAATTTGGGTGCCTTTTTTTTCTTTGTCTTTCTGGATTGCTCTGGCTAGCACTTCTAGCACTATGTTGAATAACAGTGGTGACAGCGGGTATCCTTGTCTCATTCCTAATCTTAGAGGGAAGGCTTTCTGTCTCTTGCCATTGAGTAGTGTACTGGGTGTGGGTTTTTCATACATGCCCTTTATCATATTGAGGAAGATTTCTTCAATTCCTCCCTTTTGAAGTGTTTTTATCAAAAAAGGATGCTGGATTTTGTCAAATGCTTTTTCAGCATCTGTGGAGATGTTTGATTTTTCCCTTTTGATTTGTTAATGTGTTGTAATACATTGATTGATTTTCTTATGTTGAACCATCCTTGCATGCTTGGAATGAACCCCACTAGCTCATGGTGTATGATTTTTTTTAAATGTGTCTTTGGATTCGATTTGTAAGTATTTTGTTGAGAATTTTTTGCATCTATATTCATTAGGGAGATTGGCCTGTAGTTATCCTTTCTTGTAGCATCTTTACCTGGTTTTGGTATTAGAGTGATGTCAGCTTCATAAAATGTGTGAGGTAGTGTTGAACTATATCTTTACTGATTTACTGCCCTCTGGATCTGTTATTTACTGATAGAAAAGTGTTGAAGATGCCAATTGTGATAGTCCATTTGTCCATTTCTCCTTGCAGTTCTATCAGCTTTGCCTTATATATTTTCATGCTCTTTTGTTAGATGCATGCATGTTAAGGATTGTTATGTCTTCTTGGGGAATTCACCCCTTTATCATAATATAATGCTCCCTCTTAAGCACTGGTAATTTATTTTGAGTAGTGTTAGCATGGTATTTATTTATTTATTTATGCATCTCCTTATTTTTAAATTATCTGTGCTCTAAAATGGGATTCTTAGAGACAATGAATAGTTAAGTCTTATTCTTTAACCACTCTGAAAATCTCTGTCTTTTACTTGGTATACTTAGACAATTCACATTAAAAATGATTATTATGCAGTTGGATTGATATATACTATGTTTGCAACTGTTTTGCATTTATTGAGCTTGTTTTTTGTTTTTAAAAATCTCCCCCTTTTTCTTCCTTCTCTAGTTTTACTTGAACATTTTATATGATTCCACTTTCTCTCTTCTCTTAGCATATAAGTTATACTTCAATTAAAAAAAAAACAACTATTAATGATTATCCAAGAGTTTGCAATATACAAGTACAATGAATATAAGTTCACTTTCAAATAACACTATACTGTATCTTGGGTCCTGCAGGTCACTTTTAAGAGAATATTCTCACTTTTTCTCTCCCATCATTTATAACATTGTTGCCATTCATTTCACTTATCTGCATTTTATAATCACCCAATACATTGTTAATGTTATTATTTGGAACAAGCAGTTATCTGTTAGGAATAAGAAGAAAAATGATTTATTTTCTCTTCATTTATTTTTTCTCCTGTTTTTCATTTCTTTTTGTAAATATGACTTTCTGAACTATATTATTTTCCATCTCTCTGAAGAACTTCTTTTTACATTTCTTGCAAAGAAGGTCTACTTGCAACAAATTCTCTCATCTTTTTTTTCTGAGAGTCTTTATTTTCCCTTCACTTTTGAAGGATAATTTCATTGGATATATAGTTCTAGATGTTTTTTCTTTCATCATTTTAACTATTTCACCCTATTCTCTGTTCACTCTGTTTTTGTGTGTTTTATGACAAGAATTCTGATGTAATTCTTATTCTTGTTCTTCTAGTGGTAAGGTTCCCCCTCACCCCCTGGCATATTTCAAGAATTTCCCTTTGTCTTCCTGCAGTTCAAATATGATATACCTAGGTGTACATTTTTGGTGACATTCTTGGCTGTTCTCTGAGCGTCCTGGATTTTGGTTTGTTTATGTCACTAATATTGGAAAATGCTCAGCCGTTTAAGTATTTCTGCTGCTTCTTTCTCTCTTTCTTCTCCTGTTATTCCCATTACATGTGTTATACTTTTGTAATTGCTTAATTGCCTCCAGTTCTTGAATATTCTGTCATTTTTTCTTTTTACATTTCAGTTTAGGAAGTTTCTTTTGACATATCTCCAAGCCCGTTGATTCTTTCCTCAGCTGTGTCCAGGGTCCTGTTGGGCCCATCAAAGGCATGCTCCGCTCCTGTTGCAGTGGTTTTGATTCCTAGACTTTTCTTTTGATTTTTTGTTGCAGCTCCCTTCTCTCTGTTTATTAAAATAAGTTCTTACAAAGTTGTTCATTTTCTCTCTTATAATCCTTAGCATATTATTCACAATGATTTAAAATTTCTGATCTAGTAATTCCAAAATATGTGTTGTATCCAGGTCTGGTTCTGAGGCTTGCTTTGTGCCTTCAGATTGTGCTTTTTCTTGCCTTTTAGCATGCTTGTAATTCCTTTTTGAAAGGCAGACATGATGTTTCAGATGATGAGAGCTGTGGTAGATAGGCCACTAGTGTAAGACTTTGCGTTTATCTGGCTAACGGGTAGGCTGTGTTTTCTATTGCTTTGCCTGTAGGTGCCAGAGACTTCAATTTCCTCTAGTGTTCTTGTTTGTTTTTTCTTCCCTATTTACTTTGTGTTTCCCTAGAAGCTCCTTCTTAAGTAGAATCTGAGCCCTGCCATTCTTTTAGTTGTAATTCACTGTCAATATATAGGAGCCAAGTTGATGTGGTGGTAAGGTGTGGGGCAGGGGAAGTGTTCCATAGCCCTGTGATTATCCTCAGGTTTGTAGTGGGCCTGTGTGCTTGGGCTATGTCCTCCACAAGTGCTTCTCAGGCCCCCTCCCCCTCACTTGGGTAAACCAGGAAGGTTTGATTGAGTGGAGTTGGGTAATTTCCCTTCCACAGGTTGGATAATGTTTTGGTGAAGTCTTTTCCATTCCTGGTTAGGAGTTTGATATGGAGAAAGCTCTGGGATTAAGTCAAAATGAGTACTTTCCTCCTGGATTTATTTCAAAATGGTTACTTTTTCCTCCCCACAGAGAAACAAGAGAAGATTTTTCTCAAATCCTCATTGTTAGAAATTGGTGGGTACCTAGATGTTGAAACCTTTGAAAGTGTGGGGGCCTTACTTAGACTGGGCCTTCAGGAGATTTCACCCCTCATCCAAACTCAACTTCCAACAATTAATTGAAGTTAATGTTTAGGTGCTCCTACTGATTTCTGGCTCCAATGACTTTCTCTTCAAGTAAGCTGATCTGTATTCTCTGTATTAACTTGTCTATACAGGGTGGAGTCTCTGCTGTGACTTAAGTTCTCTGATGGATCTAAAACATATCACTGATTTTCATTTTGCTCAGATTTTTACTTTTTGTGAGGTGAGAGTGATGACTTGCAAACTATGTTGGAGCAGAACATATTGATCAGTTTTTGAGTGTTAATTCTACTTTACCTTCCTGGGATAAATCTCACTGAGTTATGATATATAGAATTTTAAATATTTTGACAATATTTTATTCAGTAATATTTTAAAAGTTTAAAAAATCTATATTCATGAGAAATTTTAGTTTGTAGTTTTCTTTTCTTTTAATTTTTTTTTCTGTTTTTCATATCAAATTTTGGCCTTATAATATTATTTGGGAAGTGTACCCTCCATTGCTATTTTATAGACATTTTCTTATATAATTAGTATTATTTGTTCCTAAAAGCATTGATGAAGATTAGTAGGGAAGCCATCTGGACATGTAGTTTCTTTGTGTTCGTTTTTCAAAGAACAAGCTTTTGGTTTCATTGATTTTTCTATCTACTCATTACTGTAACATTGATTCTTCTGTTTATTATTTCCTTCTTTGTCTCACTTCTTAAGGTAGAAAATTAGAGCACAGATTTTAGACATTTTTTTTTCCTATTATAAGGATTAGGAACTACAAAATTCCCACTAAGCAATGCTATAGCTGCATCTCACAAATTTTGATGCATTGACTTTTTTTAATGTTCTGGACATTTTTTTTTACCTGAAAATTTTATTGAAATATATTCACATATCATATATTCCATCCAAAGTATATAATCAGTGTCTCATAGTATCATCAACTAGTTGTGCAATCATTGTTACACTCAATTTTAGACTATTTTCATTGTTCCAAAAAGGAAAATATATATATTTATGTGTATATATATGTATATATGTGTGTGTGTGTGTGTGTGTATGTGTGTGTGTGTGTGTATATATATATATATATATATATATATATAACAGAAAACCCCCAAACCCCATATCCTTTATTCCTCCCCTATTATTGATCCCCAGCATCAGCATGGCACAGCTGCCACTGTTGATGAAAGAATATTAAGGTACTACTGTTAACCACAGTCCATAGCCTGCAACAGGTAATTTTTTCCCCACATACCACTCTATTATTAACTCTTTGTACAACTGTGATAATGTTGACTTTTTATGGTCATTCAGTTCAAAATATTTTCCAATTTCTCTTGTGATTTCTTCGTATCTGTTTCAATTTGCTAAAGCTGCCACAAACGCAAAATACAATGGGGGTTTATTAGTTCACAAATTTACAGTTGTAAGGCCATGAAAATGTCTCACTTAAGGCCTCAACAGGACAATACCTTCTCTGAAGAAAGGCTGATGGCATCTGGGGTTCGTCTGTCACATGGGAAGGCACATGGCCGGAGTCTGCTGGGCTTCTCCCGGGGTTAACTTTTGGTTTCTGTTGCTTTCTCCAAATGTCTCTAGGCTTCTGTCTTCACTCCTCTCTCTCAGCTCCTGTGTGTCCTTGCTTGTTTATCCCAGGGTGTTTCTCTATATGTATCTGGGGGTTCTCTCTTAGCTTCTGTGGGGCAAATTCTGGATTTCTTCTCTTAGCTTCTCTTCTGGTTCTGGTTTAATGGCTGTCTCCAAAATGTCTCTGGGCATTTTTTACTCTAAGCATCTCTCTGCTTTCTTCAAAATGTGTGTGCCTTTCATCTCATAGAGGACACCAGTAAAGACAATTAAGACCTGCCTTGAATGGGTGGGGTCACATCTCCATGGAAACAATCTAATAAAAAAGTCCCACTCACAATAGGTCTCCCCGCACAAGAAGGGATTGAAAGAACTTGGCTTTCCTGAGGTACAATACAGATTCAAACCAGCAGGTTATCCATTTGTTATTTAGAAGTAAGTTGCTTAATTCCCATATATTTGGGGACTTTCTGATATCCTTTTTTGTTAATGCTTTTTAAGTTAATTTTGTTTTGGTCAGTGAATATACCTTGTAGGATTGTAATCCTTTTAATTTGCTGTTGCTTGTATAATGGTCCAAAAAATATTCTATTTTGGCCAATGTTGATTGGGCATTTGAAAAGAATGTGTATTCTCCCATTGTAGATGTAGTGATTTATGCATTTTAATTAGGTTAAATTGGACCTAAGTCATCATCAGTGTTGCTGAAGTCTTCCATATTCTAAATGAATTTCTGCCTCCTTTGCTCTATGCTGTCTATTTGATTTAGTGTCTAATAGATTTCTGATATGGGAGTATGGAAAAATTCACTATAAATAGGAATTTGTCTTTTTCTTGTTTCAGTTCTGTCACTTTTGCTTCTTCTATTTTGAAGCTCTGTTATTAGGTACATTCACATGTAGGATAGTTGTGTGTTCTTGATGTACTGACACATATCATTATAAAACATGTCTCTTTATCTCTAATGAAATTCCTTGTGTGGAAGTTTACATTTTTTCTGGTATTAATTTAGCCATCTCAGCTTTCTTTAAATTAATGTTTACATAGTATATCTATTCCTCTTACTTTTAAACAATTTTGGACTTTATATTTAAATTCTTTTAGCATAAAGAGCATTTTATGTTCTTACTTTCTTTTATCCAGCATGAAGATTATTATCTTTTAGAAAGGTGCATTTAACAGAACTATTAATATGGTTGTATTTAAGTCTTCAGAGTTACTGTTTGTTTTCTATTTCTTCCATCTACTTATTTTTCCCTATTTCTTGCTACATGGGGATGGGTATTTTATTATCTTTTTATCTATTCTTCCTTGTATTGTTAACCATGCCTTACTAAAATTATTTGTGATTTGCTCTTGGCTATGTTGACTGTAGACTTCTTTGATTTATTTCCGTCTCCTCTCAAATGTTGTAATACTATTTCATATACAATGAAAGAGCATTTTAAGAATATTCTTGTATTTCTCCTTCCTACTATGTTATGTCAGTGTCCTTTTATTTTATTTCTACATTTGCTGTAATCCACAAATATATGTTAACTGCCTGGTAGCTTCCGTCTCTCCAGTATTTTGTTCTTTAAATTCCAGCCACCTCAGTACCCCCAAAATTGATCTGTATCTTTCTCAGTGAATCCGTGATGCTCTCTTTGTCCTCTCTCCCTATGCCCCTCTCTCCAGGCAGAAATCTAGCACAATTATGGCACTCACAGTGTTTATTTCCCTTTTCTTAGGGAAAACAATAATTTATTGCTTGTCTAATATCTAAAACTAGTTTTTTCATATATTTTGTCAAATTATATCATCTTTACAGTTGGTCAAATGGTCCAGTACCAGATAATCAGTCATGGAAGGTAGTTGATATCCTCTTCAAATGATTTTGAAAATGCATTATAATTGATGATAAATCCATTTCTGTTTAAAACATTGTGCCAGTTTGAAGCTGTTGTGGACCCCAGAAGAATCATGATCTTTTAATCCAATCTTGTGGGGTGGTACCTTTTGATTGAATGTTTCCATGGAGATGTGACCCACCAAATATGTGGGAGGAAACTTTGATTAGATTATTTCTGTGGAGATGTGACCCCAACCATTCATGGAGCATCCTGATCAGTTTACTGGAGTCTTTTAAGAGAGCTCAGGGAGAGAAGGAGTTCAGAGAAGCTGGGAAAGACATTTTGGAGAGAAGATAAAATATGTAATCCAGAGTTTGTCCCCAGGAGAAGTTTATAGCTGACACAGACCCAGATACTTGGAGACATTGGGAGATCCAGAGATAAAGATGTTTGGAAATGCTAAGCTAAGAGATAAAACCCAGAGTCTGCTCTGGAAAAGCTAAGGGAGGACCCCCAGATGCTTGGATAGAAATGCCCTGGGAGAACAAGCAAGGATAAACAGGAGGTGAGAGGGAGAAGCTAAGAGAGACAGAAGCCCAGAGACATTTTGGAGAAAGCCATTTTGAAACCAGGACCCAGGAGCAAAGTACCAGCAGACACCAGCCACTTGCCTTCCTAGGTGACAGAGGTGTTCCGGATGCCATTGGCCTTTCTTCAGTGAAGGTATCCTCTTGTTGTTGCCTTAGTTTGGACACTTTTATGGTCTTAGAACTGTAAATTTGTAACCTAATAAATCCCCTTCTAAAAGCCAATCCATTTCTGGTATTTTGCATACTGACAGCTTTAGCAAACTGGAATGAGTATGTAGAGTAATTTCAGATTCCTAAATTGAATCTTGATCTATTAAAAAAGCATTGAAGTAATAGCCATGAAACTTATACAATAGCCATAAAAACTTATGCTAATTTTTTTTAGTATATAATTTTTTTCCTCATTGGTCTGTAGGAAACCTGCTTCTTGAAAGGTGCAAGCTGGAAAATGGACATCAGAATGCTGTTGCAGAGAAATCTCATATTTCTACAACTTTGCTTTATAGCTTAAACATTGGGAAGAATTTCTTTGTCTATTGTAAGAAATTAGTCAATACATTTTCAATATATTATATAGTATAAGTTTTCTACATATGAGGTGATACTTTTCTATTAACATGATAATGTATATAAGTCTTGTCAAATTGCAAATAATTCTAAAATGTGTTGTTAAATGGAAAAAGTTGAATTCCCATTTTAATTTATTTTTTATTTCCCATTTTTATCATTCATGTGTGTGAATATATATGAATTTGTATATTTTCATAAGAATCTACAGCAATATGTGTGTGTGTGTGTATGTGTGTGTGTGTGTGTGTGTGTTAGCAGGGTTAGAATTTGAGAGAACTTATGCTAATTTTTTTTAGTATATAATTTTTTTCCTCATTGGTCTATAGGAAACACAAATTGTTTAGTTAACAAAATGCCATAAACAAAAAATTAAAATAATAGCACAGCTACAGAAAAATTTGTGCAGCTGTTGGTTATGTAACCTTAGAATTTAAAATATACATAAAATTTTAATACACAAAAAGTGGGTGTATATTGACAGTAACATTATAGTTTTAAAAATAATTTATATTAAACTGTTTTAATAAACTAGAAGAGATACATGACTATGTTAAAAGTTAACTCAAATGTTTAACAAAGGGTATATATTACTTAGCAATAATCGAAAAGATCATTACTATTAATGAAATTTTCTTCAGAAACAAGTTCTTATATTAGGTTGTATTAATAAGGTGTTGGATTCAAATTATATTGCCTTTATTATAATAATGCATCGATACATATGTAAAGTGAGCAAATGCGATTGCTTTTTCCTTTCTTCTGGCAAGAATAAGGAAAACCTATAAGAAACATATTACATTATGTACAACATAAGCTTGAAATCAATTATAATTATGGTCACACAAATATTTCAGTTATGATTATTATAGTAAGGGAATTAGATATTGGTTTATTTTACTATTTCACATAAAATAGAAAGTAATAAGTTTCGGTTTTGCTTTTTTGCCACATTAGTTGTTTTATTTGGATTGCCTATTAAAACAGTTATTTTCACAATTATTTTTAGTGATTTCTAAATATTATGATAAATTTTCAGAAATGGACAGTTATGGCCATCTATATTCAAATTGATGCATAATTTTGGTTCTTTAAAACCAATGATTATTGTGACATATTTTGTTCAATATGTATTTCAAGTTATTTTCATGAATATTTTATGGAATAAAACTTAAACATATAAAGTTAGAATTTCTTAGGAACATCTTAAGACCCAACATTTCATAAATGACTGCAGAAAAAAGTACTTTCTTTAATTATACTTTATGCGTCTTGAATATAAAGTGTATATATATATTTGAAATCATTTTTTCTTAAATAGTTTCTGTAAAAATATTATGAGATTTTAAAATTTATCACCAACTGGCAGCTATCACATTTATTTAACTATCCAATTTCAGTTTTAATTGGTATAGGAGTATTTGTGATGTCATATTATCTTGCATAACTGTGAGCTAGGGAAAGTTAACTTACATTTAGTTTTTTATATTTGAGTAGGATGTTATTTGGAAGTATAAAATAAAAGTACCCCATTTATCATACTGAAGTAGACATAGAACAATGAAAATTTATGTCACTTTGGCATTGATAGCATAGAGAATGTCTAACTAGTTTTAAAATATTAGACTAGATCACTGTGAACAAGCAGACTCTCTGTAGACTTGAGAAAATGAGATATATACTGCTTGATAAGTCTTTGGGAGAAATAGGAGCAGCCTGTAGAACAGACGATTGAGAATATTACACTTTCCGGGGGGTGGGGGGTGGGGGGTTATGAATGCCCAAGCAAGTTGGTCACAGGAAACTCCAATTCAACTGGCTCAAAATAAAAGTATGTATTATCTCAGATAACAGGAGGTGCATATATAAGACAAGTTCCAGTTGTGAGGGAAAGCAGCTTACTGTAATTCTTTTGATTCTGCCTTTTTGCCATATACTGGCTTCATCTTCAAACTTGAAATAAGACAAATTCAAATCCTTTTAACTGGAAAAAACAAAATAAAACAGACCATATTACTGCATCATATCAGGAGACAAATTTTGTCAGTCTATCCCTATTTTCGTGATGCTAAATTTGCCTAAGTGGTCATCACCAAATGTATCCAAAGTAAAAGAATATGTTTTTTTTTTTTTTTTTTCCTTTGTAACAAGTGAGTATTCTGTTGGGAAATGCTTTGAGACCATGGAAACATTTGTGCCCCAACAACATTACAATTTATCAATAATTCTTACTTGTTTCAGTTATTGTATTGGTGATTGGAAATTGATGATTTCCAATTTTTCTATCTTTGAAAGGTAGCATTGTTCTATAAAAAGTGTTTTATACCCTGTCACCTCACTGTTCTCTCTCACTTTTTTTCTCTTTCCTTTCTTCTTTCTTTCCTTTCTTTCTTTCTCTTCCTTTTCTTCTTTCCTTCTTTCTTTCCTTTCCCCCTCCATCCCTTCCTCTCTCTCTTTTTCTTTCTTTTTTCTTCAATATTACATTATGGACCTATGTTTTAGTTTCCTGGCTGCTAAAACAAATATCATGCAATGGGTTGACTTAAAAAAATGGGAATTTATTGGCTTGTGGTTTTGAGGCTAAGAGAAGTTCCAAATCCAGGCATCATCAAGACAATGCTTTCTCTCAGAAGACTGTGGTGTTCTGGGGCTGGCTGACATGTTCTGCGGCTTTTCTGTCACATGGCAAGGCACATGATTGACTCTCTTTTCTCTTTTGAGTCCGCTGACTGCCAGCTTCCATCTGCTCTCTGTGACTCTCTCTCTCTGTGTCTGAATTTCATTCTTCTTGTAGAGGACCCCAGTAATAAGATTAAAATCCATATTGATTGAGTTGGCCCCTACCTTAACTGACATAACCTCATTAAAAGGTCCTATTTACAATGGGTTCACATCCACAGGAATGGATTAAGTGTAAGAACAAATTTTCTGGGCTACAGAGCTCCAAGCCTGATATTGTTGTTTCTTAATATGTTAAAGAATCTTTTACCTTTATTGTTTTATTTGATGTGTAAATTGTCCCAGATATGGCCAATGGGAAAACCTTCAAGTCTCCTTGTATCATTTTGACATAACTTGTTCATTCTGAAACTCTTCTAGATTTACTTTGATCTTTTCCTACCCTAGACCTGGGATTAGTCATTTGCTAGTTTCCCCTCAGTGGGAATTTTCATTTGGAAATCAAGATCTCAGCATTATGTATGCTTACTGATACTGGGGTGCTTTTTTTTTTTTTTTTTTTTTTTTTATGAGAGGAACTCAGGCTTATTTTCAGTTCAAATACAACAGTGCTGGGCTTTTTTTCATTTTTCCTCATTCCATGTTTGTATCCCTTTCTTTGTTCTAGACAGATTAATAAATTTGGTTACAGAAATATTTGCATATAAAAATACGCCTATGTCATTGGTATTTTGTATTTGTAGAGGTTAATCATTTGGGTAACAGTCTAGAAAAAAAAACTTGCTGGAATAAAGGATAAATGCAAACTTAGTTTTATTAGATAATTCCTTTTCATATAGTTTTTTTTTTTTTTTACCCTGAACAGCATGTATGTTTTTCACAGCCTCACCAACACAGTCTTATAGAACTTTTGAATTTTTTCCAATCAAACAGATGAGAAATGGCACTACCATAAAGTTTTAAAATTTATTTCACTTGTGAGTGAAGGGGAACATTTTTCATATGTCAGAAGATTTAATATATATTTTTCTTTTGAACTTACTATTCACATTTTTGTACTTTCTTTTCTGTTTTTGGTCTTGTTAAAGATCCTTTTACATATAAGAAAGATTCATTTTCTATCTGTAATATTAATTGTAAATGTTTCTCTCCATGTGCTATTTATCTTTTGTCTTTGCATATGGTTCATATTGCCATGCAACTTTTTTTTTTAATAGCCAATTTATTAAAGGAATTCATTCAAGCTTTCTTTCAGGATTTGTATAGATTCTTTTTTCTTTACATTTACTTTTACAATCTATTTGTAATTTATTCTGGAGAATAGCATGAGGTATGGATCTAATTATATCCTTTCCCAAAGGGCTGTTCAAAAGGATAAGTATCTGTATCTGTAAATATACAGGCAGAATAAATCTAAGTCCAGCAATAGCTATAAATGCTTGAGCTATATATAAAAAATATGTTAAGCTATATATAAAAAATATGTTAAGCTATATATAAAAACTATAAAAATATTTGTAAGTGGTTAAGTCATTTGGTTATATCATGCTGGTAATTTGACCTAAACTGTGGTCTAGTGATGTGGACTGTTAAGTTTTCTTGTTCACAGATTGTACCTCTAACTTGCTTAAAGTCTTCCTTTATACTTTTGGTTATAAGTGATAGTATATAGATTTTCTCTCTTGATGAGTCCAACCTCCCCACTCCCTGCCCCCCATGGCCAGAACTAGTCTCTCATCCAGGTGAGCATGAGATTGCTGATGTGGCCAAGAGCTCACCTGCCCAGAAGAAGTGTCTGAGGGCCCTTAGTATGATAGAGTTTGTGAAAAAGATGCAAATACAGATTTTAAATAGCAAATACTCTAAAATTCTGCATGCAATAAAATGATTTTAATGATGCAGCCCAATATTCCACTGTTTGCAAACATACAAATAAGTAGAATCAGAAAGAGAAATATTCTTTTTTAGCATGAATGAGAAGAGGAAAAATAAGTCTATATGCCTCTTACTTCCAAAGATTCATATATGAGAAATTTAGGGTTATTATGAATGATTTCTGACTGAATAAAGGAAAATTTCTATTTATTTATCGATTAAATTCTTTTTGTTTTCTCTAGTATTATTAAACTTTCACATTTAATAAGATTTTTAAAAATAACCCGTCTTTGTCATCCAGTACTAATTGTTTTAAAATTGTGTTCTTTGGAAACTGGTAATACTAAATGAATCAGGAAGTGAATAAATATTATTTTAAAATTTCAAAAACTTGATATATTTTGTATATGTTCAAAGTATATTGAAATAAAATTGGCAGCACTTTTCATTTAAGCATTTTATTTTGTTTTATAAAAGAAATGAGATGATGTTCAAAATTGTTTAATCATCTATTATTTCTGAGCAGTTGTATTATTACAAACAAATGCTATTTACTTCTTAAAAGTTTATTTACCTAAATAATGAAATCCATTCATATTCCATTTGAACAGTTTTGATATTTTCAAATTGCTTTATTTCAGGCCATTAACAAATAGTTCTCAGGAGTGGTACAATGGAATAATAATAAAAAGAAGGTTAAAGAAGTCAGTTTTAGTTCTAGCTTAAGCATTATCAAGTAGTATGCCTTTGAACATAAAACTGTCAGTCACTGAATCTAAGTATTACAGTCTACAAAATGAATATATTATCTTAACATATCTACTTTAATAAAGCCACTTTAATGATCAAGTGAAGTAAAAATCTTGAAACTTTTGTTATTCTGTGATAATTGAATTTATTTTCTGTCATTCATATACATATTTAATACTTACAGATTTAATATATTTAATATATTGCCTGTATGCAATATACGAAGAAAGCATGAGCTCATTAGTTGGTGTCCTTGGGGACTGCTTAATACTTTAGACAACCTCACCTCCTTATTTTAGACCCTTGTCAGTGTTATATATATTGGTAGTGTTATTAACTGAAACAATCACTCTATTTTTAATCTCTTTCCTGCCAGGTTAAACCATTGTTTTCTCTGCACTTGCAGACCTGATCTGCTTACACACTGAGATGCGTTCTTGCTCAGTAATGGCACATGCTTATGGAAGGCCCCTGCATGAAGGAGACCTTGCCCAGCAATGAAGTTCCACACCTAGATTGCTTGTGCTTTCATCAGGCTTACATGTATACTTTGGTGTATACTTTTTCCCTAAGTCTAACTACCTGAGTCTTCTACTTCAGGATAGGTTGATAGTTTCCTCCAGGAAAAAGGCAGCGTGGCAGCTGAGTTGAAAGTGACCCTCTGAGTGTATTAGGTTGGGGGTGGAATATGAACTTGGGGTCAGGAGCAACTCTTCCCTGTCCTTCCTTTCCCTTCCCACTCCCCATTGTGAGCACTTGTCTTTTTCAGTCTAGAGCTAGCATCTCAAGTTAGGTTGGTAGAAACAGTGCCTGGGTCTCCCAGTTATTCCAAACACAAGTATTTGGGCATGCACTACATTCTAACATATTAGATTATAAGTAAGATGTTTTAAAACAGTGTTTTATGTTGGTGGCTAGAAGAAAATTTTAATAGCATCATAAAGACATTTATTAATGAGTGTGAACAACAAATTTTGCTTGAGAATCTGTTTGCATGAATTGATATATTAGAGTCTGTGCACTTAGAAATAAATATCACTGTACATGCAGATTTTTCTTTACAGATATTAAAGTACTATAATATAATTATAGCCTCTCAAATGGTCTTTCTGAAGATTTAAGTGCTTCACTAATGCACTATGATTAAACCTCAGTATTTTTTAATGAAACTGTAAAAAAAGCCATATAATTATTTTCTAGTAGGCCATTTCCATTTTTTAATTTACAAATATTATCAGTCTACCATACCATCCAAATAAAAGACAATTACCCCTTCAACTTTTGCATATATTAGAGTCAAAATTGATTATTTTTTATTTTAGAGCTTGTTTCCTCCATGGTTCTAGTGGTTTTGCTAAATAATGAATTCTATTTTTCTATCTACTCTTGATATCCTGAAGATAATTTTGCAAGATGATGACAGAAAACAAAAATTGTATTAGCCTGACTGTGTGTTGCAGTACGTCTACTAGGCCTAGGACCTAGAGTGCTAAAAGTTTTCCTATATCCAAAACAAATTACCTGGAAACAATATTGTTTTACTTCATTTTTTATGCTTCCCATTTTTTTCTTATTTTTTTTTAAATTATGAAATCAAATCTATATTCTTTGGCCTAGGGTCAGTATTTTCTTCTTCTGTGTTCTAAACTTTCTTTCCAAATTAATCCCTGCACTAGGACTTATACTGTGGGTACTTTCATTTGTGCAATATGTTTTAAGATCTCCTTCCTGGAAAATATTAACCCCACCCCTTGTCATTCTGCCATTAATTCCTTTGTGGCTGTTAACAACACCACTTAACAGCCTTTGGAGCCGCAGCTCTGCAGAGCACACTGTGGGATGTGCTCTAGTGAGCCCATCTGGAAAGCATCACACCATAAGCTCTTATTAGCAAACCTAGTTTTGCCATTTAATACTTTAATAAGGATTAACAGGCATAGGATGTAGACCATCAGGGTAAGAGAAGGTTCTAGGGAAATGATAGGAGTGTTCCTACTGATTATAAGATTATAAAATGCTAGGGGAGAAGGCCTGTGTCGTGCTCTGCTCTGTATCCTCACACACTAATATCATCCAGCTGGGCAGGGAACAGTGGCTAAGAGCAGAGACACCAAGAGCAACTCTTTTCATTTAAATCCTAGCTCTGTTAGTTTCTACTGTGTGATCTAGACAAATTATTTAAACTTTCTCTACATCAGTTAGCTCCCCTATGAAAGGGAATAATAGTGCCTAATTCAAGTAGCTCTTATGAGGATTAATGAGTTAATATGTGTAGAATGCTTAGAATCTGTGCATAATGGGTGCTAAATAGGTATAAAGCATCAGTAATTGAGTGATGATTCTTATATTGTTTTCACCCTTACTATAAACTTTTAGCAACTGCAGAAAGCCAGAATAAATTTTCAGTAAGTAGTTAAAAAAAAAAAAGATTGACTAAGAGAGTGGCTTTTCTGACACCTGTCATGAGAGATTGTAACAGTACAGGGCACGGAAGAGGGTCAGTGGACAATGGAGGGAAGACAAAGAAGTCAAAAGAAACCCCTGTTGGAGTGTCCTTAGGTTTAGCTAAATGGGGATTTCTATAATATTTTACTGTGGAGAGATTTTTGCTTCAATCCTGGATGATTTCATAGTGATAGTGATAAAGAAGTAAACAATGTAAAATAAAGTTATTGAAATTTTATAACAAAACTGATTTGATATGTAGCTTATCTCTGTGTTTATAATTAATTGCAGAGATTACATTGTGTGTGTATATACACACACACATGCATACATGGTTTAGTTATATTTTATGGCTTGGTTTCACTTGTTCTAAATTTAACTTGCATTGCATTTTTATGGTCTCTAGTGAAAGCATTTCCTAGCAAGATTGGATTGACAACTGACTAAGCGCCATCATCTGCCTCCTGTTCGAAATCTCTAGGAAAGACTGCTGTATATTACAGCTCTGGGACACCAGATGTGTAATTCATGATCTCCAATGTCTGAGGATGTCTTGAAATGCAGAAGGAGCAACTGACCAAAACTTCCCCAAGTAAGGACTTGTGTGAAAGGTGGAAGCAGCTCCTTGCTTTAAAGTAGCAGATGAAAGAGCAGGGGAAATTACTAAGGTGGACATCAGGGTTGTGATCTCAATAACTGTAAGAGGAAAAGTTGGACAGCTTACAGTACTGCTAATCAACAGACACCAGGGAGGTGGATGCCCAGCGGGTGACAGGAAGGATGGACTCTAAAACTCACACCCAGTTTACTTACAAGTGCATATTTATCCCATCCCCAAGATCCCTGGAGACATGATGCAAGAAATTGAAAGAGTATTTGGGGAAATCCATCTTATACAAAGATGGATATACAAAAAGAATCCCCAACATATGAGAAAATCCAGTATTTGGCCCAAGAAGAGAGGAACCAAAGTCAAAAAACTGAAAAATAAAAGAAAACAAAATTTGAATTTAAAATAAAATAATATGTAATATCCATGATTGGATAAGGTAACTTTATATGTTCATATGTTATATATATAAGTTCATTTTATATAAATATCTTAGAAATATATATATCTAAGGAAAGGATATATATATTTTCCTAAGGATATATATAAATATATCTTAGTAAAGGAAAATGGTCATCCAATCTGCTGTTTACTTTTCTTGGAACATTCTTCACCCTGGATTTCTGCATGTTCTCACACTAGAATGGCTAATATTAAAAAAACAACAACAAAAAACAGAAAATGACAAGTGTGGGAGAGGATGTGGAGAAATAGGAACACATTCATTGCTGGTGAGAATGTAAACTGATGCAGCTGCTGTGGAAGACAGTTTGGTCGTTTTTCAGAAGACTGAGGATAGAACAACCATATGACCTGGAAATCCCACTATTAGGTATATACCCAAAAGAATTGAAGGCAGGGATCTGAACAGGTATTTGCACACCAATATTCATAGCAGCATTATTCACAAGTGCTAAAAAGATGGAAACAACCCACATGCCCATCAACTAATGAATGGATAAATAGAATGTGGAAATGTGGTATATACATACAATAGAATATTATTCAGCCATAAAAAGGAAGTTAGTTCTGATTCATGTGACATGGATGAACTTTCAAGACACTGTGTTGAATGAAATAAGCTAGTCACAAAAGGACAATCATTGTATGATCTCACTGATATGAAATAATTAGAATAAGCAAACCAGAGAGTCATAATCTAGAATATAGGTTTTAAAGGGTTTGATTGGGGGTAGGGAATGGGGAGTTAATGCTTAAATTATATAGATTTCTACTTGGGTTGATTGTAAAGTTTTGGAAATGGATGTGGTGATGGTAGTACATCATTGTGAACATAATTAACAGCACTGAATTTCATATCTGAATGTGGTTAAAAGGGGAAATTTAGATCATATATATGTTACTAGAATAAAAGTTAAAAGAAAAAGCACAGGACTGTACAACACAGTGAAATCTATTGTAAACAATGGACTATAGTTACTAGTACAATTATAAAAAATAAAACAATACACATATAATAGATCAGTGGTGATAAGTGCTATGAAGAAGATAAAGGTGGGTAAGAAAGCATGGATGATAGGTGTGTGTGATAGGGAAGTTGACAGAAAAACTCATTTAGACAGAGTGGTTAGAGAAGCTTGGCTTTTATGGTCACACTTAAGCAAGAACCTGAAAGAATTGACAGACACTCTCAATTCCAGGGACTTTTGCTTGAATTCTGCTGCTAAAGATCCCTAAGGATTCATCCCTTCTTCCTCAAAATAATTGAAGCTCACTGAGGGCAGCCTGTAGAGGGCAGCAAACCAAGTCGCTCTGCCACCCCACCTCTGAACTGGGCTGGATTCAGAGCCCATGAATTCAGTAAGGTCTTTGCACTAAGATTGACCCTGAAAAGAGACTCTTTCAAAGAAGTGGCTGCTCACAGTAGAAAAAATGCATTCACTTTCATTTTATTTCTTGGAGCAGAAGAAATGGCCCAGGAAATATGTAGGCCAGAATCATCTCTAGGGTGGTAACCAAGGGATCACACTAAATTGGAGACTAGAAGGAAATTACTTAATTTATAATTCCAAATGGCTAAATGTCTTTTACTGAACCATTTTGATGTATTTTCTTTTAATGAGCAAGGGCATGAATGAATTTTTATTAACCAAAGAATAAAGGAATCAATTTTTTAACAGTAAAAAATTAAGTAAAAAGAAATACAAATAAAATAAAATCCATAGAACTACATTGCACTAACAGTGAACCCTAAGTTAAACCAGGACTTCAATTAATAGTACAATTATAAAAATGTGCCATTATCTATGGTAACAAATGTTCCACACCAATCCAAGGTGGTGGTGGTGGGGTGGTAAACAAAAGCCCTGAATTTTATGCGGGATTGTTCTGTAAACCCACAACTTCTCTAATTGAAAGATAAATTTTAAAAAGATATAAAAAATCAATTGGCCATATTTTTGTTCTTCTGGTTATTTTCTTCCATTAAAATCTCAACAGATCTTTAAAATTTATTATACTTATGCTGATTACTGTTTACTTTCTTTAAGAAATTGTCTCACTGAATGCTTTAGTTTCTTAGGCTGCTCCAGCAAATACTATAAAATGGGTTGGTTTAAACAATAGGAATCTATTAGCTTAGAGTCCTAATCAAGGCATCATCAAAGCAATGCTTTCTTTCCAAAGACAAGCTGCTCCTGCTCTTTGGCTAGGCACATCGTGGCCTCTGCTAGTCTTTCCCTTTACTTCCTGGTTTTGTTGCTTTCAGCTTCTTGCTTCCATGGCTTTCTCCTTCTCTCCTTAATTCATTCCGTTTATAAAGGACTCCAGTAATAGCATTAAGACACATCCTGAATGAGGTGTGTCCTACCTTAACTGAAGTAGCCTCATCCAAAGTTCCTACTTGCAATGGGTTTATACACATAGGAATAGATTAGATTTAAGAACATGTTTTTCTTGGGTACATACAGCTTCCAATCACCACAGTGAGAAACAAGTACTTTTATTTCTTTGTAGCATTACTTTATAATTTTGTTGAAATAAATATATCTCTCTTATTTTATAAAACAAAAACAAAAACAAAATCTATTGGCCATAGATGTGAGGGTCTGTTTCTGAATTCTCAATTTGATTCCATTGGTTTACAAATCTATTCTTGTGCTAGTATTATGCTCTTTTGACCACTGTAACTTTGTACTAATTTTAGTCAGAAAGTGTGAACCCAACTTCTTTCTTCTTCTTCAAGATGGTTTTGGTTATTCGGGGCCCCTTACTCTTCCAAATAAATTTGATGATTGGCTTTTCCATTTCTGCAAAGTAGGCTGGGGAAAAATGATTGGGATTGCATTGGATCTGTAAAATATTTTGGGTAGAATTGACATCTTAGTAATATTTGGTCTTGCAATCTATGAGCGTGGATGTCCTTCCATTTAAGATCATCTTTGATTTCTTTTGGCAAAGTTTTATAGTTTCTTGTGAATGTGACCTTTACATACTTGATTACATTTATTCCTAGATATTTGATTCTTTTAGTTGCTATTGTAAATGGAATTTTTTTCTAGATCTCTTCTTCTGGTTGTTCATTACTCCTGTATAGAAACACTGCTGATTTTGGGGTGTTGATCTTGTGTCCTGCCACTTTGCTGAATTCATTTATTACCTCTAGGAGCTTTATTGAGTTTTTTCAGGATTTTCCATATACGGGATCATGTCGTCTGCAAATAAGGAAAGTTTTACTTCTTCCTTTCCAATTAAGGTGCCTTTTATTTCTTTTCTTGCCTAATTCCTCTGGCTACAACTTCCAGTACGGTGTTGAATAACGGTGATGACAGTGGGCATCCTTGTCTTGTTACAGATCTTAGAGGAAAAGCTTTCAGTTTTTCCACCATTGAGTATGAAGCTATTCATGGGTTTTTCATGTGCCCTTTATCGTGTTGAAGAAGTTTCCTCCGATTCCTGTCTTTCAAACTGTTTTTATCAAGAAAGGATGCTGGACTTTGTCAAATGCCTCTTCTGAGTCAATCGAGATGATCGTGTGTTTTTTCCCTTTGTTTTGTTAATGTGGTGTATTACATTAATTGATTTTCTTATGTTGAACCACCCTTGCATACCTGGGATAAAACCTACATGATCATGGTAAATAACTTTTTTAATGTGCTGATGAATTCGATTTGTTAGACTTTAGTGAGGATTTTTGCATATATGTTCATAAGAGAAATTTGTCCCTTATTTTCTTTTCTTGTAGTATCTTTATCTGATTTAGTTGTTAGAGTGGTGTTGGCCTCACAGAGTTAGGGAATGTTCCCTCCTCTTCAATTTTTTTGGATGTGTTGGAGCAGGGTTAGTATTAATTCTTCTTGGAATGTTTGGTGGAATTCTGCTGTGAAGCAATTTCATCCTGGGCTTCTCTTTGTTGGGAGGTTTGTAATGCCTGACTCCATCTCTTTACTTGTAATTATTCTGTTGAGACAGTCTGTTTCTGCTAGAGTCAGTGTAGGTGGTTTGTCTGTTTCTAGGAATTTGTCCATTTCATCTGGGTTGTCTAATTTTTTTGCATATCCATAGTATATCTGTGGGGTGAATAGTAATGTCCCCCCTCTCATTTCTGATATTATTTTTTTTGCAACTGCTCTCTTTTTACCTTTGTCAATCTAGTTAAAGGTTTGTCCATTTTATTGATCCATTTTATTGATCTTTTCATAGAACCAACTTTGGGTTTTGTTAATACTCTCTGTTGGATGTGATGAGAGTGATGTACTGAAGTCTCCAACTATTATTGTAGAGGTGTCTATTTCTCTCTTCAGTTTTCCAGTGATTGTCTCATGTAGTTCAGGGCACTGTTGTAAGGTGCTCACATTTTTGTGATTATTATTTCTTCTTTGTGTATTGCAGTATATTAATATATAGTGTCCTTCTTTGTCGATTGTAACATCTTTTGACTTAGTCTATTTTCCTGGTATTAGTTTAGCTACCCCAGCTCTCTTTGATTACTATTTGCATGAATTATTTTTTCCATTCTTTGAGTTTCTATTTTTGTCTTTGAGTATGAGGTGAGTCTCTTGTAAATTGCATATAATTGGATTGTGCTTTTTATCCATTCTACCAATCTGTGTAATTTGATTGGGGAATTTAATCCATTAATAGTCAGTGATATTACTGTAAAGACAGTACATACTTAAGCCATTTTGTCTTTTGGTTTTTATATGTCATATCTTTTTCTCTCTCTTTTCCTTTATTGCAGCCTCCTTTTCTGTAGAGTCCTATCTTTTGTGATGTATCTGACAGATCCCTTTCTCATTTCTGTTCCTGTATATACTGCTCCAAGGAGCCTGATGGGATGTTTTGGTAGTCCAGAAAAGAGAGACTGAGTTGAGTCTGTGCACCTTTAGCCAATATTTCTGCCACATTGTCTTTATACCCTGGGGGCACTGTATGTGGCATCCTCAGCTACTTGTGTTCTGCCCTGGCTATCTGTGGACTTGAGTCCCTGTGCCTGGATATGTGTGGGGTGAGTGGCTCACTTCCTGATCTGAATCTGTGGCAGGAGGAACCCAGGCCTGGCTGTCTCTGTGCAACTCTGAAATTGTGTGGGACCAAGTGAGGGGGAGGCGTACAAACTGGCCTTTCCAGAACGTGAATCTTCTGCCTGATTTTAATGGTTTTTTTTTTTCAATTCAATTCAGCCTTTGTGGAGTCCTTCTTCTGTCTCTATCTTACTCCAGAGTTCCAAGCAAGTGGCATTTGTTTTTCATTAGTGATTTTGAAGGGAGACTTTTCCAGGGAATGCCTTCTATTGCCATGTTGATGACATCACTGTCTATATGTGTATTGTTGTTGTTTTTTTTCTGTCTCCTACTACCAGAATATAATCTCCATGAGTGCAGAGAGATTGCCTGTTTTGCCCTTTGTTTGTACTCCAGTGCCTAGAAAAATTCCTGGCTGTAATCAGCACCTAGTAAATATTTGTTAAAATAATAAATTTTGTTTTGCAAAACAAGTCAGACAAAGAAAAGATGATGTCATTTAAATTTGGCTGTCCATGTTTTTCTCACATACATAAGTTAGAGATAAATTTTATCAAAAATTGTGAGCTTATGAATATTCTTAGAACTTTTAAGGTTATTAATATGTATTTTAAATACCAGATGTTTATGACAAACTTATGTAATACATAAATTATTCCATTATTCAACTGCTTCTTAGGAATGGACAGTTGTTGTTCCAAGATAACAATTTTAAATAGGAGTAAATGAGCAAGGATTGGCCTGCATGCCTTTCTTACAAGACCACCTTTATCTTTCTGGTCATAGTATGAGTTCCATGAGAGTCAGTGCCTGGGTTTATTCTCCTTCACATACCCTACATACTGGTATAGTGCCCAGCCCAGAAAAGGCCATTAATAAATGTTTGGTGAATTAAGGTTTGAATGAATGAGCAATTTGTTTTCCGAAAAGTGATAATTCATGTTAAAACCTTCTCTTTCTCTTTTTTGCCTTCAAATGTTTTTCTTCCTAACTTGTTTATGTATTCCAAACTTTGTACTACTTAGGCATTCAGACTTTTTAGCATATATATTATCTCTTTGAGCAGAAATTAGCTAGAGGGTGAAATGTCTCTGCATTTGCATGGTGCTTGTTATCTACTTCCCAAATATTCTCAGTGAGCTTAAGGCTAAGGGAGAAGACAAACAAGTAAGGGAATATCTGCAATAACATTTTGTCCTGGGTGATAGATATCTGTGTTGGTTCCCAAGGAAGGTAAAATAGAAGCAGGAAATGCTTCGTGAAGTTGTTGAAGTTGAGTAGATAATTGTAAAGCTGAAAACTAGTGAAGAAGAACTCTAAGCAGCAGGTGAGCCTACCTTTCTGAGGGTTTCTGGGCACAGAATGACTTATCCAGAGTTTCAGGACATGGCAAGAGAAGACGTTGGAGGAATGAACTGAGTCACAATGACTGGGGCCTTATGGTCATTCAGTTATGAATACACCCAGCACATTTATCTGGTGTCTATTATGTTTTAGGCTCCAGCAACAAAGGTGTGAACACAAATAATTGCCCTTATGAAGCTTATACTCTCTGGGTAAAGACAGACTTTAAAAGAAGAAAACTATATAGTATGGTAAATAAAGAGTAAGTACTGAGTGAAAAATAAAGCAAGAGAGAGTAGTAGAAAATCTCAGGTAGGGAGAGTAAAATTAAGAGCTGTTAGGGGAAATGGCATTTATACAAGGCCACACAGAAAAGGGAAATAAGCCATGGGTACAGGTGGATGGGGGCTGGGGGATATTTCATGCAGGAGAAACAGCCGATGCAAAGGCGCTGAGGCAGGAGGGTGTGTACCCAGGCAGCGTGGTGAAAGGGAGAATAGATTGGGTCCCAGAGGTCATGGACTTGTAGGGCATAATGGTGACTTTGGTTTTGACAACGACTAAGACAGAATGATGCCGAAGGGTTATGAGCAGAGGAGTGGCACAATGTGACTTACATGCTAACAGGGTTACATGCGTGTCCAGGGAAGAAGGAGGAGATCTGGGAGTTCAGGAGTCCTGAAGTCAACTGAAGAAAGTGCTTTAAGGGAGGAAGCATGGTCAATTGTGTCCAATGTCATCAATAAGTTAAGTGAAGATGCCTGGAAACTGATCATTAGCTTTAGCAAGAACGATGACATTGCTGAATTCGTTGAAGCTACTAATGGTATGGTTGGGGCAAAAGTCTAATAGGAAAAACAAAAGAGGAAAAGAAAAGGAAAATTGGAACAATTTTGTTGTGAAAAATAATACAAACATAATCTTGAAGGGAACAGGAGCCCCAAAATAATTAATCACAGGAAAATATAACAGTTAGTTTGAATATTCAGAAGATGCTTTGGAGCCAAGTGGCAGAGAGATTGGAAAAGGTGATGCAAGAAGCAGAGAAATAGGGAGAGGCTTGCTCAATAGTCGAGGTGTTTTGAAATTATGAACCAATTTACCTAAAGGACACTTTAAGCCAATTTTTCTGTATTGTGTCTCTTATTGTAATTTTTACTTGACCTTTAAAAAGTAAAAGTCCATATCTGACACAATGCTGTCCAGCGAGGTGAGCTGGTTTTCTTATGGTAGAGATGGTTGGCTGATGGAACGTCTTTTCAAGATCCTTCTCTCCCTCCTGAACAGTGACAGATATTTATAGGCTGGTGGAATGATGATGAGGGTTCAGATGGTGGTTGTTGAGCTACAGCTCTCTTTGTGCAAAGCTAATAAACTGACACAGGGGTGGAGAAAGTGCTCTTGGTCCCATTAGCACCGTTTTTCTAGCTTCTTTGTATATTCTTCTCTTTAGAACAAATACATCCAGGGATGCCAACTACTTTTAGTCCTTTTATCCTTCCCAATGTTTTACCTTTCATCTCCCTTCTATGAAATCCTATGTGGGTTTACTTAAAAAAAAAACAAAAAAACAAAAAAATACCAGAACTTCACAAAGCAATTGCCATTAGGATTCCGAAAACCCTGACCAAATGTTCCAGGCAGACTTGTCATAACGTGAAAAATTACTGGTCAGAGTCTTTGCCCCGCACTGAAGAATGTCCTTTGCTGGAAAATTACCAGAGCTTCCCCTGACTCATGGTTTCTGGGTTTTACCAGGGGTGGTAGAATATGTTTCTCTTAAACCGGTGTTTGGGAAAACACTTTGCGGGCTCACTCTGAAAATGGTAAAGCTTTATGAAATAGTTTATGGGTGAATGCATTTTCAGAATTAGGCTTTTACTTAAAAGATTTGAAGCATAAATTCAAATATTTTCAGGAATCAGACAGGTAATACAAATGAGTGAAACTGGCTGGTATCTTACAATAAGGAGTGGTGAGGCCTAGAATAGCAGGAAGTATCTACCCTGCCCAATGGCCTAGTGAGGATGGGGATGGGGTACTTGAAGGAAAGATTAGCGAGCTCATACTTAGAATTCATGGAGAGGGATCTGGCATTTCACTGTTGAAGTTAAGAGAAGAATACAGCACAGAAGTGTGAAAATGGTGCATGGAGGATATAAGGTGGACCGAAGTCAGTAGTGTTGGTTGGCAAACAGAAATTTAGGGTAAGTTTGGCAGGCTAATTCAACTGGCATGGAATTCATTTCTTTGTTTGGGAGTCTAGGCCCCACATCCTATGGAATACTTGTTTCCTCTGTGTAGATCATGGGTGTGCAAAAATTTTTGTGAAGAAGCAGATAGTAAATGTTTAGGCTGTGTGGGCAGTACAGTCTTCATCACAACTACTCAAACTCTGCCATATTAGTGTGCAAAAGCAGCCATAGGCAATATGTCAATGAGTGAGCATGGCTATATTCCAATAAAGCTCCATTTACAAAATTGGGTGGTGAGTCAATTAGGGCTCATGGGCTTTAGTTGGCCAACACCTGTTAAAGATGATGAACTTGTTATTACTTCAAGAAATGCTGACAATTACCTAATGCTTATTTTAGAATAATCATTCTCTCTAAAGTCAGTTATTTCTGCATATTTGATTGGAGTTTTCTGAACAATTCTTAAAATAGCTCACAACTACAAATTAATCTTCAGTTATTCTAGTAATTTTCATCATATATTAGTTTATTCATTCATTCAAAGAGTATTTATTAAGTTCCCATTTTGCACCAAACACAGTCCTTGGCACTGGGAATTCAGAGATGAACAAGATAGATAGTTCCTGATGTCAACATCTTTTCAGTTTATTGGAACTGTGACTTAACTGGCAAACATGAGAGAGGATATTTTTGCATTAATTCTGTCAGTAAGTGTGTAAAGGAAAAACTCTCCCTTGCACCCAAGAAAGCAATTATATTGGGCAAAATAAAGAATCAAGACAGGACGTCTGAGTGGAGAGCATTTCCTCCCAAACTCCTCTTATGGACTCTTATGAGGAGTGTTAAGTAAAATAAAATGTGCCTGCATTGGGCGTTGCCAGAAGGAAGCTCCTTTGAAGAGGCCAGTCCAGAAGACAAAAACAATTGACCTGTAGGGGCTTTCTGAGGAAATGGACCATAGAACCCAATTTACAGAATTGCAGATAAGCAATACCTGGTGATAAACCAGTTTCAGTCCAGGAGAGGTAGCTCTGCAAGACTCCCCTATGCAAAATGGAAACAATGTCAGCCAATCAGAATATTTCCTCACTTGCTTCTACATTAGCCTATAGGAGTTTCCCCTTTCCACTTTCTCAGTGGGGCTCCCTTCTACTTCCTGGGTGAGATGCTGCCGGGTTCATGAATTATTCAATAAAACTGTGAGATCCTAAACTGCATGAAAAGTTCTTCTTTTAACAGGAGTGACTACAGGATTACCACCTGCCCTTCAGCTAGTGCTGATACAGCATAGAGGAGGGAGGGGCTGTTTCTAGCCAAGAATTTTTTTTTTTTTACCTTCTCTTTGGTCATTTTTATTCTCTCAGAAAATTCCGTTATGATAGAATGGGGAGAGATATACTAAAATGTGATTAAAATGAGGATTTTTCTTAGGACGTGATGGCCAAATATTCCTTTTTAAAGCCATGATAATGGTTTCTCATCATGGTCTGAAAGCAAAGAATAAACTGGTTAAAATGCTTGATAGATCCCGCGATATTGGTATAAACGCTTAGCAAAGAGCTGAGGGCTAAAGTACCCCATAAAGCATTCCATAGTAAAAAGGAGGATAGTTATAGTAAAATAAAATAGGATGGTAGCCAAAGTTAAGATTTACTGCAACTTCTCAAACAATATAATAGCAAAAGGAGTGGGATGGACTTTTTTTTTCTATATGATAGATCAGCAGCCCACAATTCTTCCTTCTGTTATTTTCAAAAATAAATCTTTCACAGTTCTTAAATGTGCCACTTCCTCATTGTAACTGTGCAGCATTATAGTTTGAGATAATCAGGAACCCTGAAGGCAAATATTTTTCAAAGTTTTTTGATCAGGCATGAGAACATAATCCGTGCGAATGTCATTTATGCTATATTTCTATCATGGTATCAATTATTTATACACAGTCTCTGATCTTGATGCATTTTACAATGAAGGGATAGTTGTACAATGGATGTGCATTGAGGATGAGGGGGCACATACATAATAAGACAGAAATGGAGTGGTTCTTTAAGGATATAAAAGAAGCTGTCAAGATTTTTAAAAAATATAATAAAACTTTAGAATCTTTCAATTTACTAGATTCTTTTTATAATCTAATTTTTACGTTTAAGCTAAAATATATTGTTAAACACAGGTGAAAGAAATCTTCCTTTCAGGTTGGTCCACTGTCCAACAATTGGGTCCACTGTCTGGGTGATATAAATTGATACTTTAAATGAAATAAGATGAAATCTGATTGCTTTGCTTTCTTTAATGAAATGTCAGTATAGTTATTTGATCATTACTAATCCTTTTATTTTCCCTTCAGCTTATTTAAGTGATTGCTTAAGCATGGGATGTTTATCAATCTGCCCAATTATCTAGCAGCATCAACACTCTCTTTTAACTTACTTTCTTGGATGAATTTGATTATGTGTATGTATATATTTGTATATGTGTGTATATGTATATTATGTATACATATAATATTGTAAGATACTAGGATCTTAATAATTTAGTTATTGAAACAACAACTCAAAAGAGATCAAAATTTAAACTCTGATTTCACACTAATGCAAGTAGCATATCTGGAGTAGATCATTATCATATCATTATCGTTTCTGAAAAAAGGCTGGATTTTATGCTAGCAGCACTTCAACCGAACATTTTTTCATGAGACTTGAACATTGAAAATTTATCTGTGTTTAATATTATGAAGTCCTACTTTAAATGAGTTTTGAAAATACATGTTCACCTTTAGCATTGTTGGAACCTTGTTTGATGACCTCATATATACTTTTAAGAAATAATTTGCTGATTCTTTCTGTTGATACTAACATGAAACTCTCATGCAGTGAAAGTATACATAGGCAATTTTAACAGGGTTGAAGATATGTGCATACTTTTCTCTCTTTTGAAGGAATATCAGGATCTTTATCACATACCTAATTTTCAACGTGATTTCTGAAACACTGGTTCACTTTTTTTTCACTCTAATACTTTGACTATATTATAGATTGTATCACCAGAAATATGTACTGAGAGAACTAACGGGCAAAATACCCAAATCCCTGACTAGTTTCTTTTATGCATACACTTTCTGGACACCTATTTTTTTTTATGATGTATTTTGCTTGATGTTTTAGTGAACACCTAGAGAACCAAGATGTTATTTGTTCCCTGTGGAAGAAATACAGCAAATGAATAAAAAATAGTATTATAGGACAAAAGATTAATGCTCTCCAAGAGGAGCAATTCAGAGCTATGGAAATTCAAAGAAGGAAGCGATTATAGTCTCATTAAGTGAGGAATGAATCAAAAGTGTGATATAAAGAGTATAACATTTGAAAATGACCCTGAAAATTGAATAGGATTTCAACAAACAGATGAGGGACAAAAGATTCATGGGGATAGGATATGGCATGACAAAGGCAAAAAGACAGAAAAGTATGTACTATATTCAGGAAATGTATATAAAATGCAACCTGAAGGTGACACATGAGTGGAAGAGCAGAGAAGAAGCTTAAGACATAGGCAGGGGGCACGTTGGACAGTCCTTGATCTATGAGATTGCATTTAATTCTTTTTTAATTACACTCAATAGGTGTTATTTGTTTTAGTAATGGATTGGCATAATCAGAGCTCTGATTTTGCAAAAGTGTTTTGCCTGATATGTGTTAAGGGGACTTTTGAAAAGGGAAGGTTGGTGGAGATGGGGTATGTGAGGAACCAGGCTGGTTTTCAAGGTTGGTACCATTTAACTTCATGAATTCACCACCGTTAGGTTTCTAGATCTTTGCCTTCTAATCATAGGAAAAAGAGAAGTTGCACTGTTTCAGATTTAATCTTTTTAAATATGCAAACTGCAACATATTACTCCCCTTCAATGGATGTTTATTGCTCTAAGGGAAAAAAAAAATAATCTCTTACATGTTCTGTTAGAACCTGACTATTTAAGCCTTCACCTACCTTCAGACCCTCATTGAGAATATGTAGCTCATTTCTGTCTCTGCTCCAGCCATATCCAGATTTTGGTTTCTCAAATGTGCCAGCAGACTCTTTGTGGAACAACTTTTTCCCTCAATCCATTTCTCTTGTTGAGTTTCTACTCTTCAGAAACTTCAGCTCCATATCACTTTGTGAACAATGACTTCTTTCACCTCTCTGACTGCTTTGACCCCTACAAAGGACTCTATTCAGTCTATGTGCTTCTCTTTGGCGATTCTTGTTCCAGACATAATCTAATGCTTATTTGTCTGGCTTTTAGTTAATATCTCCTCTTCAACAGATTGCAAACTCCACATGACATTTTTAGCCGCCATTCTTGGCACAGAGTGTTCAACAAATATTTGTTGAATGAATGAAAAAAAAAAAAAGAAAAAATAATTTCCTGTTTGTTCTATACCAACTAAAATATGGCTGTAAAAATTTTGAGGTATGAAATAATAATCTAGCTGTGGTGTAAGACCTGAAATTAAGGCTCTGTTTTATGTGTTGCCTTGATATCTGCTGAAACTGGGAGGGCCTGAAACGGCTTAACTACAAGTTCTTCTTCTACTGGGCTCCTGTGGATAAGGTCCCCTAGCCTAACAAATGTCTTGATGGAGGGAACCAGACACTGTTTCTGCTTATCCATGAGGAGCAGACTTCGGTTCGCTGTCAACTCATGGAGTTATTCAAACAAACTAATCACAACCTCCCTCAGGAACTAGGGGACACCTTCACCCTCTTGAGACCACAAAGCTTCCCTCCCACACCTGGTACTTGTTCACTCTTCCCAAGTGCAAGCCCCCTGAAATGTGGTGTCCTCCTTTCTGGAGTTGTGAGTGTGTGTGACTAACAAACTTCTGTCGATGTCATCTGTTCAGTTTTGGGTGTTGGATGTTCGGCCATCTCTATAACCCTCAGGCGAGGATCCCTCCCTTACCTAGTGGGTGAAGAGGAAACTACTAAACACTAGCCAACTGAGCATTTATGTTGTTTTGACAAGGGCATTTTCTTGTCTATTAAAAAAGCATGTAGAGCATGCCATTGTATGAACATACTGCAATTTCTTTCTCTAATCTACTTTTGACAAAATTTCGGGTTGGTTTCAGTTTTTGGATTACCAATAATGCTGTGATTATTACTCTTGGACTTGTCTTTATTGACACAAATGTATCTATATATATTTTTTGATATATCCTTTCTAGTGGAATTTTTGGGTCTTGGTAAATTAAAAAAATTCAGCTAGTTTTTCAGGGTGGTTATACTAATTTACACTCCCATCAACAGTGTGTGAGAGTTCTGATTGCACATTTCACCGATATTTGGTATTATCTGTCTTGTTAATTTTAGTCATTCTGGTGAGTATGTAGGGGCATCCCATTATAGTTCTAATTTTAATTTCTCTAATAATTAATGATATCAAGGACATTTTCATATGCTTACTAACCATTTGGATATCCTTTTTTTGCTTTGCCAGTTAAGTCTCTTGGATACTGGATTCTTTTTCTTCTTATTAATCTGCAGGATTTCTTTGTATATTTGGACACGAGTCCTTTGTTAATTATAAGTTTTTCAAACACATATTCTCCCACATCATTTGATTGTATTTTCACTCTCTTAATTGTGTCACTTGAAGAAAAGACTATCTTAATGTTACTGCAAAATTTATAAATATTTTTGTTCATGTTTTTTTTGCATCATATTTGACAAATATTTGCCTACCAAAAAGCCAGAAAAGACATTCTCCTTTGTTTTCTTTTAGAAACTTTATTTTTACCTTTCACCCTTAGAAGGACACTCTGCCTTGGATTGATTATGTTATTTGGTGTGAGATTGGAGTCAAGATTATTTTTCCACAGACTGTTCAATTGACCTATCACCATTTATTGAAATGGGTATTCCTTAGATCAGAGCTGGATAGTGAATCCTTGGTTAAAATCAAATATCCATATATGTGTGAGAATGTTTCTGGACTTCTTATTTTGCTTAGTCATTTTATTTTTCTCTGCTTACATTAGCACCACATGGTGCTAATTAATTTATACTTATAATAAATTTTATTATTTGGTTATGTAAGTCCTCCCACATGGTGCTTCTTCCTCAAGATCATTCAATTATCCTGGATTTCTTTACATTTCCATATAAATTTTAGAAACGTCTTGCCAATTTCTATGAAAATACAGCTGAGTTATTGCTTGTGATTGCATGGAATCCATAGAGGCAGTTCCTGGGAACTGGCAGTCACATAGGGCAGGTTTCTCAATCTGAGCACTGTTGACATTTAGGGCTGAGTAATTCTTTGTCATGGGATTGTGCATTGTAGGATGTTTAGCAGCATCCCAGTCCTCTCTTGATCAGAGGCCCATACCAAACTTCCTCAGTTGTGACAAACAAAAATATCTTCCAATGTTGTCAAGCATCCCCTGGAGGGAGCAAAATTACCCCTATTTGCAAATGAGAATCATTGCTTTAGAACAATGGTGATAGGAGGGGCGGCGGCAGGAGATAATATCCTTATACAATATCAAGTTTTCCAAAACAAGAGCATGATGCATTTCTTTATCTATTTAGTTTTTTTTTTTCTCTTTATTAGATCAAGTCTTAGGTACTTGATGTATTTGGTGTTATTGAAAATGGCATTTTAAAATTTAATTTCATATTCTAATTGTTTGTGGCCAGTACCTAGAAATACAATACTTGGTAAAATAAATTGTATCCAGCAAGCTTGTGGAATACACATTTATTTAAAATTGTTTATTTGTAGATTATTTTGTATTTTTAAAATATGTACAATCATATTTTCTACAAATAGACAGTTTCATTTCTTCTTGTTAAATCCTAAATTCCACTTTAATTTGTTTTTCTTATCTGAACCTATAAGCCATGCCTCCCAGAATTATTACCTCTTAAACAGAAGGGAAAAGCTTTTATATTTCACAAGTAAATATAGTGCTTGCTATAGAATTTTTGTAAGTAGCCTTTACAGATTAAGGAAATTCCCTTTAATTCTTAGATTGCTAGAGTTTTGTGTGTTTGTAATTTTTTTTTTTGCATTTTCTATACTGATAGGTGTTGATTTTCATCAAATCTTTTGCTCTGTATACTGAGGTGATCATAGAATATTTCTTTTTAGGCTGCTAATGTGGTGAATTACATTAATGTTTTACTAATAAACCAATTTTGTTTCCCTGGAATAAACAAAACTTGGCTGTTGCTTACTTTCTATTTATATATCATGAGAATAGATTTGATAATTTTTTTTGCATTTACACTCATGATAGTATTTGATTTAGAAAGCTCCTTACATGTTATGAACTTAACAGTGTTTAATAGCAGAATAATGCTGCTCTGATAAAATAAGTTGGGTAGTAAACCCTCTGTTTTCTATTCTCTGGAAGGATTTTTTTTTATAAATTTGATGTAATTTATTCTTTAAACTTTGGGAAAACTAACCAGCGAAGCTATCTGGGCTTGGGAATTTTTTTGTGGGAATATTTTTAGTTACAGATTCATTTATTTGAGTAGATAAATTATTTAGATTTTAGTTTTTCTCTAAAATTCAAATGTGAAACCTAAAATTCTGTTTTTTTTCTAGTGAATGTTCATTTCTCTAGAGTCTGTAGTGATAGCCACTCTGTGATATTGACAATGTGTGCCTTGTGTATCTCTCTCTCAATTTAATGCATTTTTTTCCCCCCAAAAAAAAAAAATCCTTTTGACTCAATGTGTTCTTTATGGTAAATTTCTTTTCTATTTCATTAATTTCTGCTCTTATTTTTTTTATTTATTCTGTTCTACTTTCTGTGGGTTTACTTTTCTGGAGTTTTTATAACTTCTTTAAATGCACACTTATTTCAGTCTTTTTCTTAATGAATAGAATCACCTGAAGCAAAAAATTCCTTCCAAGGACAGTTTTACATGGATCCTGCAACTTTTGATGTGTCGTATTTTTATTACCTTCTGTTTAAAATATTTTCAAATTTCTATTTTGAGTACTTTCTGACACACAGTTCTTTAGAAGCTTATTTCATAATTTCCAATATTTAAAGATTTTTAAAAAAATTTAACTTGTACTCAATTCCACTTTTGATAAAGAACATACATATTGTGATTTCAATTCTTTGAAATTACTTGAGTCTTACTTTATGTCCAGCATGGGTCTATTCTGCAAAATGTTCCCTGTGTGATTTCAAACCATGCATTTTTTATTTGATGCTGACTGTGATCATTAGCTATCAGTTATATCAAGTTTAATTCTATTGTCAAAACTTCTGTATGATTATTGATTTTTTGTTTGTCCTATTGATTAAAAGAAAGGTGTGCTAAAGTCTATCATTTTGATTGTTGTCTATTTTTCTGTGCATTTCAGTCATTTTTCACTTTATATATTTTGAGGATATATTATAAGGTACATGCAAATTTACAATTGCTTTTACCTTACCAATGGGTCGATTCATTATCATTATGAAATATCTCTCTTTATCTATAATAATGTTTCTTGCCTTGAAGTCTCTTCTGCCTGTTGGCTTCAATTTGGTTATAATGATGTTTTTCCCACTCCAAAAGCCTTTCTTTATTTCTGTTCAATTTACTGCTTAAACCATTTTTTAAGTTCTTAATTTCAGATAGTTTCAGATATTATATTTTTGTTCTAAATTAATTAACATTTACCATATTTTTGGGAGAGGTATGGATTTCTGGTTTTCTGCTGAATTTTTCCACCTTTTCTTCCACTTTTGAACATATTAATCATAATTAATTTAAAGTTATTGTCTGATAACTTTAATATCTTGATCTCATTTGGCTCTATGTCTATTTTTTCTTTACTTTTTCTCTTGGTTTTGCCTCTCGGTCTGTTTCCTGATATGGCTAACAATTTTTGATGGACAAAATTAGTGTTTTCAATAGTTGAGCTTATTTGAAGCTGAGAAGGGCAGCTTGTTTCAGGGAAGGCCAATTTGTTTGCTCTTAGGATTTCTTCCTGGGCAAAATCCTACTTTGGCCTCAACTAAAAGCTTAGGTAGTTCACTAGACCCTTCTTGTACTTAGTCCTAAACTCCAGTTCTCTATTGCAATTCCAGGAGACTGTCTAATGATGGTTTAGTTCTTTGGCTTTAGCTACCTCTTTACAATCAGCATTTGCTTGTGAGCTAAAGCAGAACATAATGTGGGACTCATCTAACTGTTTTCCTTCACTTAGGCATATGCCCCTTCAATTTGCAGTTCACTGATGCCTTCCAACAAATGCTTTTTTATCTTTCACCAAACTTTTCTACTTGTTTTTGGTGGTATACAAGCTAGTATTCCAAAGCTGGAAGTTACAGTCCAAAGTAGCCTCTGATTTTGTTCATTCTCTTGGAGGTCTGTATATATGTATAACCTGATTTTATAGAGCAGTCACTGTCTTCACCTCTGGATCAAAAAAAAAGTAGTGTTTTATCAAACTAATGAAGACTTTGTGTGCAAGGGTGCAGGATGTCTACCAGGCTGTCTAAGGATGGCTAAGTCCTCTAATGATATGGTTATGACCATAGCAAATGCCCTTTCTAGATAGCATTTGAGGCTGTGGGGTAGACTTGGAGCCTCTCATTGAAGAGTTATTTAAAAAGTGAAGTCAGACAGATCATATAGCACACATCATTCCATGCAGCACTCTCATGAAAATTAAAAAATAAAGGGGGAAAACTTGGCTAAAAAGTTAGCCTTTTCTCAGAACTATAGCACAGTAGTCACAAAGATGATATGCAAGAAAAGTAAGACATAGAGAAAATCAGTTCAGAAAATACAATGTACCAGCCTTAGGAACTTTGCAAACAAAGGATAGAGGGGATGGAAGCAAGAAAATTGTCAAAGAAATCATTCAAAACAATTCCCCTTAATTGAATGCCACATGACAATGCATATTTTGTTGGTAGTGATTTGCTTAAACAATCTGGTTTCTTACAAATTAGCAAAATGAAATGGGCAAGGGACATCTTATGAGCAACACTGATAATTAGAAGACAGAATAAATGGGCTTGAATAATCTGTGGGAAAGATATTTTTCAAGGTCAAATTCTATTGTCTGTCAACTTATCAGTTTTGCATGAGGACATTTTATATGAGGATATACTAAACACATTTCGAACCATGATAAGACTCAGAAAATTATATTTTGACTTTATAAGAAGTTATTTGAGGAGATGCCTCACCAATATTATGAAGTATATAAAAATCAAGAAAGGATAGAGGTCTTGTAAGCAGAGAATTCATCTCAAGAGAACTGTGATTAAAAGTTTTAGGATGCCAGCTCTACTACAAACCTAGAAACCAAGTCCGGATTGTTGGAGAAAGAGTGAAGGTCCTAGGAAAAAAATAAAAAATAAAAACAATAAGAAACAAAAAAATCAAAACATAGCACTCAGTAGATATAATACAATAGAAACTAGGAAAACAAATTATTTGTGGGCATGAAAAGTCACAAAAATGCAAGGTAAACAGTGATAATTCAAAATTCCATGAAATATAGAACTCTGTCAAGAATATCATATAAAGAGAAAGCTAAAATGTTGTATCATTTTAGACAATTGTTTGGATTTAAGAAAAAAAATAATCTATTTGATCTGATATTAAGACTGTTCTCTTTTGAGTATCCTAGGAGTCATGACATTGACCTTACAGAAAAGGTCATTGACCTAAAATTGGACAATGGTTGAAGTTCCTAAAGAAAATGTTATTTGCCAATTTCTAATTTTAAAACTCAACCAATGTACCAAGTATTAAAGATGACTCTTGGGTCAAGGACTTCTTTTTGCCTTACAACCTTATTCTCTTTTGTTATTTTTTTAATAGAACCTCACTTTTTGCTGGTCAGATAGGCTGCCCATCACAGACTACAATTATCTGAGTATAGCTATATGACTAAGAAGTAAGATATAAGTGGAAATTATGTGAGAAACCTGCAAGATAACTCCTTAAAAGCAGAGGTTCACAACATTTTCCCTTCTGACTTCTTTTTCCTTCCAGCTTGCAATGCTTCTCCAATGGCGAGAGCCACCTTCGTTACCTTGGCCATGTGGAAGATGGATTTTATGCATCAGAATGGGAGAGCTTAAGAACTGAAGAGCCTGGGACTTGGGTGAGTGAGGATCTGACCTTGAATCCAGAACTAAGTCCAGACTTCTTTTATGAGAAAACAGATACACTTCTATCTTGTTTAATCCAATATAATACCTGCTTTTCATATTTTATGTGACTGAAACTAATCTAAATGACAGAGTTGTGTTTAGATGGCAAGAATAATTTGTTAATGTTGACAAAATAGATGACAGAAAATGAGATGGAAGGATTAGAAAATTAGAGAATTGAGAAAAATTAGGAGCAATAGTAGCCTCATTTTATGGAGTACATAATAAAGAATAGAAAACTAATGAACTGGGAAATAAAGATTTAGGAATATTATTCAAATTTATTAATATTGGGTAGAATATGAATAAAAATGTTAATGTAACTATAATACATTGAAATAAAGGGGGTGAAGAGGAGTATAGTGTAAACCAGCAATTTTTAAAAATTTTATTGTCGGGAGTAAATGAATGAGTAATAAGATATATAATTGAGATTTTATCTTTTGCCTATCTGAAGAAAAAAAAATTAAGCATAAATGACTCGGGGAACATTGAAAATAGAATCAACAATTACTATGGATTAATAACTAAAAAAATTAGAAAAAAGATAGAGGAACTATTTCTGAGTATGAATAAGGACAACAACCCAGAAAACATTTCTCTAGTCTTCACATTTCAACCTCATAAAATGTTATACACCCCTTTCTTTATTTTTATATGTTGGCTGTTCATTGCTGCATGACCATTATCAAAATACTTCTGGGAAATTTTTAACTTTAATTGGCATATTTGATCATTATAGTCTCTCTCCATGATAGTACTGTTTGATATATGTTGTTTGATTTTTCATCTATCTGAGTGTGTATTTTGGTTCTCAGAATTTTGTTTTTCATATATATAGATACAAGCAAGGATATATATTGATGAAATTCAATAAAACTCTCATCGAGCTAGAAACATTGTCTGTACTGTGTACCTGTGTTGAAAGCTCATTTGAAGTTTTCTCTCACACAGACCTTTCAACCTGATTGTAGTCTTTAAATATTCATTATGTAATATAAATATTTAAATATTTAATATGGGTAGCTGACCTCTGAAAAAACTGCTGATGCTTAAGCAATCACTGGGCATTTTTCTTTCTTTTCCATTGTAATATGCTGAAAGCTTTTCAACACAAAATATTTCCTTAGTGAAGATTGTTATGCAATGCATGAGATGCATGCAAAAATATATCAAATGTGAGCTGAATAGGTAGGCAGAGTGTTAGTCTTAAAAAGGTACAATGAAGTGATGTGTACATGTTGCCAATAAGTAAAACTCATTGAATCAGTGATATTGTTGGGCTCTTCTATTAGTCTCTGAAGTCCTTGAAGTTATGCTCTCTGAGTTGCCTATCACTTTATCAGTTGATCCTGGTATAGTGTCAGAACATATGCTATTGTGAATGTAGGAAATACTTAATGAGTGCTGAATGTGTGGTAAATAGGAATTCTGAGCCACAAATACAAGTATGCAAATAATGTAAAACTTGTTTCCTGCTAATAGTAATGAAACGTAATGATCATTTCAATTTTTCATTACATCTGGAAAAACGGCATCTCAAGAAACTTAAGGCCATTTATACTCTTTCCTCAAGGAAAATCTAGTTAGTTATACTGGAGCATACAAAGTGCCAAGTAATTAAGTGGAATGAGGTCAATCTGGTCCTCTTTGTCAACATATGTTCATGCTTGCAACCACGGGGACACCAACAATTCCAGCTTCTCTTTATTTATACACACCTTTGTCCCCATTTCAAGTCTGCTTCACAATTGGAGTTATTCCTCTGTCCCATATAAGCATACTGGAATCTGGTCATCCATCCATTGCAATAAAATGGATCATGAAGAAAATATTTTGAGGTTGCCCCAGTCTTTCTCTACCTGCAAGAACCACAGTCAACTCCCTGCTACTCTTCCCATTCGGTGCTAGGACTCCCAGCGCTTTTCTCAGCTATTTTAAGAATGGCTGACTAATCATGTATTCTTTCAAATCTTCTGGCTTATGACCAGGAACTAGGACTTAATATTTTTCTCTCTCTCTGATATTTGGTTGTCTTGTCTCTTCCCTAGGATAAGGGCAGTTGAATATTGGTCTCCCTAAATGGGTGGTGGGAGTGGGGGATGGATGGGAAGTTTATAGATAGCAAGCTAATATACAGATATATAATAGCAAACAAATTATTTAATTCAAATAGTGCTTTAGTTTCTGTATAATGATTTCCCATACAATGCATCAGATTCACACAATAACCTGTGAGATATCAATTATAAATAGTTTAATTGCAGAGATGATTAAATTGGCTCGAAGACATTAATTGACTTTTCAGTTTCATTCACTAAATTTCTAAAAGCTATATTCTATTCCCTCTCTTTCCTTCTCTCCTCTTTCCCTATCACTGTGTGTGTGTGTGTGTGTGTGTGTGTGTATATATATATATATATATATATATATATATAATTTCTCATTTTATTTCTTCCTACATATTAGATGTGCCTATTTTATATTTTGTCTTTGGTGTAGTTCTTTTTGTTGTTTTTTGCTTGTTTTTCCTGCTTAGTATCATTTGTGTTTTGTTTCTTCACTTTTTTTTCTAGATCATTAAACTTGTATTATTTGGAGATTTAGTTGAAGAATTACTTTGAGTCCTTTGTTGAATATGGGTTTCTACATAAAGATTTGCATTATTTTTATACCAGATACCTGAGGATACCATAAATACAGCAATACTTAAAACCAAATTCTTGGCTTGAATAATTTTTTAGACCATAGCACATATTTGGGTTATGTAGGTATGAAGAATGGTGGGGTTTTTGCTTCTCTCTTAACTGAGAGATTAGGTCATTGTGATCCCAGTTCTATGTGGAGCATTTCCTAGTATGCTTCTCTGTGTCTTACCCCCAAGGGGTGCAAAGACATGAAAATCAAAATTAAAGTTGCTTGGAATTGAAAAATGCCCACAGGGCAAATGCAACTTGAGTACTCTACTTGTGTCTCTGGATTGTAGTTTTCACTTAGCATTTTGTTTCTGAAGATTGCATCCTTGCCAGTTCAATGATGTATTTAAAAATATAGTTTAAAATGAGTCCAACGATTTCAGCTATTTTAATAGAGAGACATTTAGTATATCTAGTCTTCTAAACTACCACAAAGAAAAGTCCAATCCTCTACTGTTGGAATACTAAATTTTTTTTCTATTGTGTACTACTACTAAATAAGATGTGTACATCTTAAATAGATCTGTAGGAATAATTCAGTAAATGGAATTGATTAGTCAAATAGAATGCATTTGGTTAAGGCCCTTGATCTTGTACTGACATACTGACCATCAAAACAGGATAGGAAATTGACATCATTATTATTCACTACCATTTTACTTTTGAAACATGGAAAGCTAATATGGTACATTTATTTCATTTAATACTAGATAGCATTGATAAGGATGAATTAGATTTATATGTGCTACCTGATATGGAAAGATCTATAATGTATATTAATTAAAAGATGTATTACAGTGTGTATCTCACTGTTTTATTTTGTGGTTCCTTAATAATGAAGGAGTAATTAGCCATTCTTCTTTTGTGAAATGTCTTTTCACATCTTTTTCCTATTTTTTGGTCAGGATGTAGAACCTGTTTGGATTTGAAATATTTCTTTATATTTTAAGAATACGTCATCTTTGCCATATATTTTAAATATTTCCCCCATTATTCTTGACATTTTAATTTTGTTTATGTTGTGTATTAATGTAAAGAAAATTTAAATGTTGTAGTTTAAATGTTAAACATATTTAGTTTTTCCCCTTGTGTGTTACTCTTTTGGCATTATGCTTAAAAAGTCTCTCCTCTTACAAGTTTACATTATTATTCACATATATTTTCTTCTACTACTTTTATGATTCCATTTTTGCCCATGAAAATTTAATTAATCTGGATTGGATTTTCATGCAAAGAATTGGTTTCTGTACTGAAACCAATTATTGAAAAACTCATTTTTTCTCCACTTACATGAAGTACAAGTTAATGAGATTATAATATTTTATGATATTATAGAGCTGAAAATCTTTTACACTGCATGGCTTTTCTGTATATAGTGTTTTTGGTTTAAAGAAAATAGTGTATTATTTTTCACTCCTAGAATGCAATGGAGCCACTGAAGTTGTACTGACCCCTTAATCATTTAGATGATTGGTGGCTATCATATACATTTTTATGTCTATGAATTCAGTCTTTCATTTTCTAAAACATATATTGTGTTTGTTTTTCTTTGAATCCAGCAAATATGTAGTTTCTCCAGGGTACTTTCAGATGTTAGTGGCAGATACATAATACTAACTAAATTACTAAATGGAAAAAAAAATAATTAAAAGAAAGTGTGAGAAAGAGAAAACTATGTCTTGTATAACCAAACCATGAGAAGGTTGTGTTGGGCTGATCCTTGGAAATGGTGAATGTTGGCCTTATTTGGAAAAAGTCTTTGCAGATGTGGTGAACTCAAGGATCTTGCAAGAAGGAGCTTATATTGCATTATCTGGGTATGCCCTAAATGCAATTGCATGTATCCTTATAAGAGAGAGGGGGATTAGGCCAAGAAATGCAGAGGGACACAAACACACAGAAGAGCAAAAGGCAAGGTGACCATGTAGGGAGAGGTTGGAGTGAGGTAGCCACAAGCCAAAGATTGCTGGCAGCCACCAGAAGCCGGAAGAGACCAGGAAGGATTCTCTCCTTGAGCATTCGGAGGGAGCATGGTCCTGTTCACACCTTGATTTTGACTTTTGTTTGCCAGAACTTCAGGAGAATAAATTTCTGTTGTTTTAAGCACCTGGTTTTTGATAGATTGGAAACTGACACTGGTGGGCTTTAGGAATTTCTATTTTTCCATCTGTCTTTCCTTCTTATCCCTACTAATTTCTCCTAGCCAGCTTCATTTTTTAGGTCATCACATTTGTATTGTATTAACATGTATTAATAACTATTCATTTGGATGAAGAAGTAGCATTTGTTTTGTCATACCCTAATTACACTACCTGAAGAGTTCAAAGAAGGGAGAAAAATGAATGAATAAATGCCCACTCTAGCCCATTCCTTTAATTTGCACACAAGCACATACAGACGTTCACACCTCTTCTCATGCAAGCAATTTTAAGAATGCTCTCACCTACCATAATACGTGTTTTCCAGTATTTTCTGAAACATACTCTCTCTGTGCCCAAAGGGAAAATAAAAACATAGTAATAGCCAGCTCCACTTCAGGATATCTTAATGGTGCTCCTCGTGATTCTCCAACTTTTGGGAAAATAATACCAAAATAAAATGAAATCATAGAATCAAAAGAATATAACTAAAAGAAACACCCCACTTAAAGAGGAAAGCAACATGAAGTGGTCCCCGGAGATTTGAGTATTAACTCTGAAATTAAGCAAACATAGGATCTACTTTTCAAGTTTGCAATTTCCACAGGATCAAAACCCATTTAAATACATAGTATACTACTTTATAATTCCCATTTTTAGATGTACCATTAATCAGTGACAAATGCCAAGCTTCTTGTAATGCTATGACATTTATACCCTACCCTCAAGGCCTTTTTTAATCCTGGCAGTAGGCCTGATGACTTAAACCTGTGTTCTCAAATCTCTGCTTAAAAGGGTTTACCTAAGATCCTTCCTCAAAGCAGCATGAAAATAAGGGCTACTGCAGTGTTATCAGAACTATTTGCTAGCACATGTCTATCATCAAATTTTTATCGTGGAACCTTAATATAAGAATATATTATTCAATTATTAATTACATATGAAATATATATAATTATATATAATTGCATATATAATATGCTAATATACTATATATATAATAAAATATATAAATTTAAATTAAGTAAAAGAAATGAGAAATATGAATAGCAATTGCTTCCCTCACCCCAAGAGATCTTCCTGCAGACACACTTTGATGTTCAGTTCAGTGTAGATTTAATTTTACTCTGCTCTGGGCTAATCCTAGCTGAGTGTGCTTTTTCAGGCAGTAGGTACATGATAGGAATTAAGTGGGGTGTCTAAAAGGCTAAAGTTTCCGAACTACCCTAGGTAACTTTATTTCTAGTGATTGTACTTACATATTTAGGAAGTGAGTACTATTTGCAAGGTTGTATGATTGTCTTGGGCTTCAGGCCACTGGCGAAAGGAAACTCTCTTAACAAAGCTACAGAGCATCTTGTTCCCTTACCATTTTTCAGCAGCCTTATTTGGACACAATAATGTATCATTTTTTAGAAGCACAAAACAGATATTCAAGAAGTAGCTCATGCAGATCAAAATTTTGACATTTTCCCCCAAATATTCTAGGGCTCCAATCAAAGGACTTATGATCTGAATCCAAAGAATATGATAGAAATCACTACCTCACTAATGTATGAGGAGACTAACCAATTTCCCAACTTGGGATGGAAGGATCGTTCCTGCCCTTCTTTTCAAATCCACTCACTCCCAAGTATTCTTCCTTTCAAAAAATATTTATGGAGAGCCTTCCATGAGTGATGTAAGAGCTAACATTTGTTGAACATGTATTATGTGTCAACATACTATAATTTCAAGACTGAGGACCTAGTGAAGGTTAATAACAGTAGAGAAGCTTGATCTAATTGGTTATCTTAGGGCAAAAAACTATGCTCCAATGCAGTTGTGTGGTTGTACACTAGTAAACATGTTATATAACGAAGACCCCATGGACCTCCTCAGAGCTGAATTATTGTTACATAAATGCCCATAAAAGCATGACATCATTTGGGTTAGTGCACTCATGCCCACTGATTGATTTAAGTGTTGAACATGTTTCAGTAATACCTACTACTTAGGAAACACCCCAGGAAGCTTCACCCCAGGAGAAGAAAACAGACCACAATGAGAACCCCCAGTTATGCAAAGATTGTCTTTTCCTTCAAACATAATCATATTTTTTTCTTGTCAGTAAACTGCATTCCTTGAGATTTTGGAACCATGTTTTGTCCTGTGATAGCCACCTACTATCATAAGAATGTGTGTGTATTAACTCATTTAAGCCTCATGACACTCCTATGTGGAAGATATGGTTAGCCCTATTTCATAGATGAGGAAACTAAAAGCACAGAAGGATTAAGTGCCTTGTCTGAAGTCATATATACAACAACAGTCAGAGATGAAATAAAACCCTATGTGGTTTGACTCCATAGTAAAATTCTCAGCCATCTTGCTATATGCTGCCAGTCAGTGCTAGGAGCTTTTGCAAGCATTAGAAATGTGATATTAGCTTACATCATAATGGATAAGATAGAATAAATAACCAAACACACAGAAAAGGAGATGTAAAATATAATGCCAGATAGTGACAGTTTTTAATGAGCAAACATTAAATAGGTAGACAGGTAGAATCTGAGTTCAGACAGATCTTTGATGCAGAGGTGATATGTAAATCAGGATGCTAATAAAGACAAAGTGATGGAGCAAGCTATGAATACATTGGTGAGAAGCTCGTTCCCAAAAAATGGAACACAAATTCCAAGGCTCGCAGTCAGAAGCATTCTTGGCAGAATTGGGGAAGAAGTTTCACAGCTGGATCAAAGTGAGAAATGAGAAGACAGGTGGGAAATAAGGTCAGAGAGGTGGTGGAGGCTAGTTAATATAATATATTGAGAGCCAGGATGAGAACCTGAGATTTGATTCTAAATGTAGATAAATCCATTGATGGGTTTTAAGCAGAGAAGGAGGAAATATCTTTATGTTTTAAGAATCATTCTGGTTTCCTTGTGGGTAATAACATGTTAGAAAAGAGGCAGGCCATTTGGGAGGTTATTTCTGTACTCCACATACGAGGTAATGTCAGTTTGGTCATGGATTTATAGATTTGGGATATGATTTAAAAATTACCAAATATGGCAAATGCTGCTGAGAGGTTGAGTTAGATGAAGATTGAGAACTGGCTGTAGGATTTGGCAGTGAGAGAAGATGGTTGGTTAACTTTGTAAAGAGATGTTTTCATGGAATCCTGGGAGCAAAAGCATGATTGAAAAGGTTTAAAAGAAAACGGAGAGAAGAGGATGTAAAGTCAGGATGTATGGACCACACTATTAAAGATGAGAGATGAAGCTTTGGTCTATGGTTTATTTGGAGTCAAGAAGTGTATTTTTGCATTTTTTTTTTTTTTTTGAGTGGAGGTATTTCAGAAGCTTTGTATGGTGATGGGAATAATCTATTAGATAGCAATTATTTAATGATACAGGAGCAGAGGACTGTACAAGTTGGAGATGACACAAGAGGATGTCCAGTTCATAGGCTGAGGTATTAGCCTTAGATTGGAATGTGGATGGTTTGTTCATTGCAACAAAACTAATATGGATATAGTTATGGTGGTGGCAAGGTATGGGAATTGCTTTCTTTTTGCTCCTATTTTCTTGGAAATAAGAAATACACGTGATCTGAGAGTAAGAGAGCAGCAGGCACACTGAAGATTATAGAGAGAGGAGAATTCATAAAACAGGTACTTGGGGAGAGTGGATTGATCAGGGAAATGTAGTAGGATTACTGGGCAACACAGAGGTTAATTGTTATACATTTGAATGAGACCATTATGATGTGAGGTCTTGGACATGGAGAGTGGGACAAGGGGCTTGGGCTTGTATACAAGGGGAAAATTATTACATTGGATACTTGATCTAAGTTTGGATAAAGAAGGAGGTAAAAATATCAGGAGCATGGGATGAATGGGGAAACAGTGAAAGGGTTTATTGTTTGGAGATGCCTATCAAAGATTTGTTCAAGTGTGTGCAAGTGTGAGTTAGCAGGTAGTGACCAGGGAGTTGCGTGATTAAAACTGGAATTTTAGAGATGGTGATGTTATTGGTATAAGAAACATCTAAAAAATGGCAGGGCAGTGACTGATGGCAGATGGAGACAAGATCATTGGAAGTGAGATCAAAGAACTGAGAAGTCAGCTGTGCCTCACTGATGTGGATATTTCAATCATCACATTTTATATGTCATTTCAAACACTCAATCCTACATACCAATTTCTCTATTGAGATGCAAGTGACAGAAAATCAACTGAAACAGATTAGGAGAAAATGGAGTATCTTTTAGAAGTCTAGCCAAACTATACATACGTAAGTACACTCTTGACTGCAGGCATGACTAGATCTAGGATCTAAAATCCAGGGCTGGAACCTCACCATTATCTTCCTGTCACTCTTTCTGCTTGCCTGTGCATGTTATATTCATATTCTGCAACTTTTTCATATGATCACAAAAACTTTGGGGTCACAAATGTAAATCATCTGACCAGAAATAATAGACAGCCCTTGTCCCTTCCAGTCTTTGTTTTTGAAACCCCAGAGTAGGTCTCTGATTGGCTGAGATCCTCCCACCCATCCATTGGACAAGCACTGTGAACATGTGGGTAAGTTCCTATAATTTGCCTGAACTGGGCCAATTCCTTCTCTCCTTCCCAGAAAATTGCTCCCTCCACCTAGGTCACCATAAGTTCAGGATCTGTAATTGGCAACACTCCCACTGAAACTACCTGAGTTGCTCCCGTGAAGAACAGAGGAGGGGGTGTCTGACAACATAAGTATTGCTATTCCCCTTGGTGATAAGAACAACACTTTATTCAATTTTATATTCATACATCACTTAGCATATTCCTGAATCATAAGTGACATTTAATAGAAACATCATGAAATCGAACCTAAGTTATACATTTGTTTGCTTATTATATACAATCATATTGAGCACAACCATGGGAGTGTGAACTGATGATGGCAAATTAACATATGTAACAGTTTCTTATGTTGCCATGGGAATATAGAGCTTATTAATTTTACTCTTTTCCTGAAACATCCCTATGAAAACAAAACCAAAATGAAATAAGAATGTAGTGTAATGTATATGATAAATTTTGTTAGTTTTTCTGCCTAATGCTTTCTGTAATTGCCTGCTGACTCTGAGAAATTAGTGCTTTTTGTTTGTTTTTTTAATTTTGACTGATCAAATTTCTCTTTTTGATATCTCTGATAATATACTATTTCATAGTTCTAGGTAAAGGGCATACAGGAACAAAATGTATAAATAAATATGTAAATATGTATGCAAATAAATTGTGTGTAGATATATATACACATACAGATATATGTATATATCTGTGTGTGTGTGTGTGTGTGTGTGTGTGTGTGTGTATAATATATATATACATGCAGCCTGTGCCCTGTCTAAAATACAAATTTGCACTTATCTTATAGGAATCCTTGTTTTCTAGTAATAAATTGGCATGGTACTGGGAGACTCGGCAGTGTCTAAAGTGTGATGTGAGCCACTGCTTCTATTACTTTATTTCTGTGTAACACAACCTGTTAGTGTTCAGAAGCACCATCATACTGAAAATAGCACATACACACAAGCAATAGCAACTTCAATACCCAGAGATTTTTAATAAGAATCCAAATTCTGGAAAAATGTTGGGCTTCCCTTCCAGGACCACTCTTTTTGCTTCACTTGTATCTCTTTCAACCAGAAAGCACTAGAAGCTCTATAGCCATTAGGCGGGTCTAGCTCAGTATCCAGTCTCTATTATGAATGATGAGGATGACAAAGATGTTGAGAAATTCTGTGGCTTCACCTCATTGAGGATAACAGCCCTGTTGTCCCAGACTCTCACTGTGCTTCAGTGTCCACTTGAGTGCTCGTAAATGAATATGCAAACTTGAGTTAGTTTCCATTGTTGTGTTGTAGACCATGTTAATTTTTTTAGTCTTAGTGAATAGAGCAGTGGTATACAATTTTAGAGACCCGTTTTTTCATGAAATGCTCCTCTGATTGTTCAGGTGACATTGTCTAAATTGTTTATCTTCCTTAGGAGGAAAAATTACAATGCGGTTCTTTCTGCCTTTATCAAATACACATGGTGTTTTTTTCACTTTGATGAATATTTCTAACAATAGAAAATAAATGGGCTGAAAATACATTACTTTTGGAATGTTGATTAAATATAAATTCCAGGAGATCCACATATCATACATAAATTAATAGTTGAGGATGAGGCCTCAATTAATCACTACTGTTAATTACATTAATTGTCATAGTTGGCATTCCCTACTTATGATGTGGAGGGCATGCAACATCAGAGAGTTAATAAAGATGTCAAAACATATAGCCTAATATACTTATGAGTAGAAACAGAAACATGAAGTGTAAGATTGGGATGGATTGCACTAACAGATAAAATTTCGGTTCAGACTTTGTTGTCTAGTAGCAAATTTTACATTCCAGAGGTGAACTAGTCAAAAATGGATAAATTCCATGCATCACATAAACTATGGTGATGATTTCAGAGATCTACAAAAAGTCATATAACATTCTAAGATACACTTAACAGATGAGAGAAATGATATACTAAAGGCAGCAATTGAACTGCAAGTTGCGTGTGAAGTGGCATAAAACATTAGCTTGGAATTTGTTGTGCCAAAAATACCAAATTAAATATAATAAGGAATAAATCTGAGACTTGTTCCATCTCAAAAGCAATTCCACATTTTTCAACAAGAGAAATAATAGATCCTTATGTGACTTTAGGAAGATATAACAAGTTTCTTGAATTCTCAGATCTGACAGATCAGCCAATAAAAGGCAGGAAAAAAAAATCCATGCAAAGTTCATAGATTGTTAATAGTTCATAGAATATATTTTCATGGTCAAAAATGGACTTATGGCTACATTTCACAACTTGTATTTCCAGAAAAATCATACTCACAAAAGTATATACAAATAAACTAACTACCAGCAGGAAGGCTATGTTTTAGACTGCCAGCTGCTAAAACAAATGCATACAGTGGGCTGGCTTAACAAGAGGCTTAACATTGTTAAGCCTTTGACTCATGGTTTTGAAGCTAGGAGAATCTGAAATCAAGGCATCAGTAAGGTGATGCTTTCTCCACAAAGACTGTGGAGTTCTGGGGCTGGCTCCCTGTGATCCTTGGGATCTTGACTTTTCTGTCACAAGTGCATTACATGCACTTACCACATGCGCATTGCACATGGTGATGTCCTCTCCTTTCTCTTCTGGATTTTGTTAACTTCTGGCTCTTTGCTTCTCATGGCTTTCTTCTTTATGTTCAATTTCCTTTGCTTACAAAGACTTGAGCCATACTGGATTAACGCTCACCCTCATTCAGTTTGAGCTAATGACATCTTCAGAGGTCCTCTATACAATGGGTTTACACCCATAGGACCAGGGTTTGGGACCTGCACATGACTTTTGTGGGATACATATTTGAATCATCAACAGACTTGATACTTGAAATGTTCAAAAGTAAGTGTATAATGATGTGCATATAGAATCCTACAAAAAATGGGTACCTATATTTTAGGCTCTCGTGTCTGCAACAAGATCTAGCACTGACATTTTTGTCTAATGAGACTTATGGCTGAATTTCATAGGATCATATTACAGCCAAAAAGTTTGACAACCTGTATCCTCTAGCCACAGTCTTTTGGACAGATATTCACTAAGGATTTGCACTCTATATGCTGAATATTTTCAAGCATAAAAATCTTTGGGTTTCTGTAAACCAAATACTCACGTAATAGAGTGACCTAACTTTCATCTGGCTCCATTCTTCGGCTTTGTATAGATCATGGGTTGGCAAACTATGGCCCATGGGTCAACTATGGCCTGCTGTATGTTTTTATAAATAAGGGTATATTGGAACACAGTCTACTTATTTATTTAAGTACTGTCTATGGGTGCTTTCTTGCTAAAACAGCATAATTGAGTTGTTGCAACAGAAACTCTATGGCCCACAAAATTGAAAATATTTATTATCTGACCCTTTGCAGAAAAAGTTTGCTGATCCCTGGTTTATATATAGTAAACTGGAAACATTTTATTAGAATCTCATAAAAAAATCCTATGTTAAAATTTGAAATTTCTTTGGCCACTGGAGTACAACTAAATAATAATATTCAAAGCAGTTATAAAAGATAATTCAAGGATTTTTGTGTTGGTAATGAACAAAATTAAACTCTTATTTGGGAAAACATATCAAATTTATTATTACTGAAACTCAGAGAAATGGGAGTTACTAGGCTTGGATGAAATGACAAAACTCAGTTTTTTTTCTGCTCAGTATTGTGCCTGATTGTGATTAAGTGATGGATGGGAATCATTTACTGTCTTGAGTCACAAGAAGGAAAAGGGCTGTCGGTCTCACCTTTTCAGGTGAGGCATTGCCTCATTGCCTTGTATCCTTCAGAATGAATTATTGATATGGGAGTGAGGGGATTCTGGGTAATCCATGTTATTTTAGTTTTAGTCAATCCAATGACCAAATCAAAGTGATCATGCAGCAATCAAATCAATTGTTCATTGATCTGCAATTATGGTAAAAAAAAAAAAAAGATGTAGTTTGACTAGAAAATGATTGATTTGTTTTGATTATGTTCACAGAGGCAGTTTTAATTTCTTTAGGAATTGTTTAAACATAATTCACAGAATTACCTGCCTGAAGTCATGTTGCCAACATGATAAAACTGTTCCACAATCTAAACTTTCAAAATACTGCATAGAGGAAAACAAAGGTAATTGTTTTGTCAGAGTATATTGAAAAATAATACTTCACAAGTTTATACTATTTTTAAAGTATAGAATAAAAATTGCATTTAAATAATGATTGTAACTGTATGTAATGTATGTGCCTTGGACAAAATTTTGACATTTTTCTCTATGCTATTCAGAGAGTGGCAACCAAAACATGTTGTGGTAGAAAAGCACAGGTTTAGAGTTAAAATAAACAAACAAGAAAACACTACCTTGGGTTGAAGGCTTTGTCCCATCCGAATCAAGTGACTTTTGCAAATTCCATGGATATTGGTGCTGGCCCAGATCCTTCAGGACAGAAGTTGTATCCTCTTCACCATCTCCCATGGAAGGAAGTTTGACACATTTCAGCCGTCCAGCCTCTTCAGAAATTACCTTTGGCTGAAAAGAGCCACTTCTTGGAGAAGCTCTCATTCAATGACTCGTCAATAAGTCATACAGTGTACTGGGCCTCTTCTCTCAAATTGAGACAACTCTGAAGAGCTATTCTAGCTTCAGGGTCCCATGTAAGTGGATGAAGCCTTATTGTGACAGTTCCACAACCCAAATTCTTCCTCTGCTCAATCCTGCTTCCTTCCTTTCCCTCAAAGGCATTCATCTCAAGAGCACTACTGAATAAATATCTGATATGCTAAGCCTCATCCAGAGTCCTGCTTCCTGTAGACATTAATGCCAGGAGCAGTCTGAAAAAGCACATATTAAGATGAGATTTCAGAGCAAGGGCACCCAAACCCTGCTGTCAATGAAGAACTCATCACCGGTGGCAAGTGGAGAACAGACAGCCTGTAGCACAAGTTAGCTGGCCACTGAGCCCTGGTAAAGACAGAGTGACTGCACCAAATTATCAGGTGACCAAAACTACCCATAGTGCACTGGGTTGTGTCACACCTACTCAAGTAATAAAATCTAACAGGAGCAGCAATCCAGTGTAAAATGGAAGTTGTGCATTTGAGATTGAGCACTAGCAGGGCCAGAAAACATAAGCAAACTGCACAAGTTGAGTTGCCGAGACTTCATGTCACACACTATGTGTTGCAATGGCTTCTCTCCTTCATCTCATTTCTATGGCCATGTGGTGGTTTTCCTATAACCAAATGATGGAAAAGACAAAAGGCCATGCTTGTTTCACTGACGATAATGCTTAGTGTGAGTCACTACAAGTAGAAAATGGATGTCAGCTGCTGGAGACACTACAGGAAGGAGCTGATACAGACTGATGTATCAGCTTTGGGTTGAAGTGAATATGATGTGAGGTTAGAATATATATAGACTTATGGACAGTGGCAAATGGCTTGGTGACCTGGTCAGATCCTGAAAAGAGAAAAATAGGAAAATTGGTGAGGTGGTCTGTGATAGCAGCATGCGGATGGGCCTATAGGAGTGAGCACACAATGTAAAAAACCTTTGTATCTCATGTTAGTGGCCACTGGTGAGTATCCACAATGGAAGAGGCACAAAATAGCTAAGTATAGAATGCCTTGACTAGTTGACATCAGCCAGCTTTTGCTTTTCCTCCCGTCACCAGTTCACAATGAATGAATGAACAGAGTAGCCATAGTGACAGGGATGGTCCCAACAGCATGCATTCCCACTCACCAGATCAGATTTATATAAATACTGCAACCAATAAATGTTCATCCTGTCAACAACAGAGTCTAAACTGGATCCCAGATACAGTACAATCTCTCAAGGAGGGATCCTTTCCTCTGTATCAGGTTTACTACATTAGACTCCTTCTATCTGGAGGAGGCAGTGATTTATTTTGGTGGAAATTAATACATATTTCAGGTATGGATTTGCCTTTCTTGCTTGCAGGGCAACTATCCAGGGACTTACAAGTATTTAATCCACTTCCATGACACTCCAAATAATATAATGTCCAAGGGACTCACTCTAAAGCAAAGAAGTGGCAATGAGCATGTCACAAACCACACAACACAGAAATGGCTAGTCTACAACAGTATTGGAATGGCCTATTGATGGTGCAGCTGAGGCCCTAGCTCAAAGAAAATACCCTGGGAAGGTGAGGCAAAATCCTCTTGGCAGCATGTGCACTCTAAATTGAAGACAATTGTATTGTGCTGAATCTGAAATAAACAAGGTAAATGATTTGGGGGACTATTAGTGAAACCAGAGGGGTCCTGATTGCTATGACTCCAAGTGACTCCCTTCATCCTATGCTTGAAACTCTAAGTTCTCTAAGCTTCAAGGTCATGGTTTCCAAAGGAGACTTAGCAAGAGTCAAATTGAACTTTAAGCTATACTGCCACCTCATGCAAAAGCACAAGGAGATAAAAAGAAAAATCACCATCTTGGCAGGGATAATTGACCCTGATTATCAGGAGGAGGTAGAACTGATGCTATGCAATAGGGGTAGAGCAGAATAGATTTGGTACCTCCGTGAGCCACTTGGCCATTTCTTATTAATCTTTTGTCTAATTTTGATAGTAAAGAGACAAAGGCAGCAGCCTAGACCTGAGATGGCATGGTAATCAAGAGCTCACAACCCTCAAGAATGAGGTCTTGATGACTCCACCAGGAAATCTACCTAAACTAGTGGAGGTACTAGCCAAGGGTCAGAAAAAATATAGAATTTGTATTTTAGGAAGGTTGTATAATATATCAGTTGTGCCCTCAGGACTAGCTGCAGTGTCATGGCCTATAGTTCATCTCACTATCCCTCCTATTATAAGAACGTCCCAAGGAAAAGAGGCTCACTAGAGTTTTGAGGTAGCTACTTCTGGAAGTTACATAAATCAAGTGTATCTGAGCAGCCCAATGGCTGAACTGTCTTGGATGCTATACTCCACTGTTCAGATCCCTCTTCAGGCCAGTTGCTGGGGAATTTGAAAATTGAAGTTCTCAGCTGTCAGCCCTTCTAGTAATTTCACTTGAATGAAGGGAGCCACCTTGCCCAGGCTCACACTCATTTTCTGGGACGCCCTGCATCACATCACTCGTCAGCGTAACAGTTTAATGTATCTAGGTCCCTAACCCCAACTTGGGTCATCTCTCAAGGACCATCCGGCTTCAGAACTCTACATAGTTGGCTGAATCCTTCTGAAGACTGAATTACAGCCCAGATTCTCCGTTAGCCCAATTATGCTCCCTTACCTTCCCGCAAAGCTGTTGTTCCTGAGAGCATTACCTAATACATTTTGTATGTGCTAATCTCTGATTCAGACTTCCAAGAGAACCCATCTTATGATAGAAAGTCACTTTTACTATCATTTTTCTCCTTTACTAAATGATGAATAACAAAGTCTCCAGAACTGTGTTTCAAGATAATTGAAACAATGTACAACTAAGTGCCCAACAAACTGCCTACACCATCTGGATATTCAATTAACTGCTGGTTCCCTTATATCTTTTATGTTGTTAATGTAAAGATGTAAATATTAGCAGAATTGGCTACAAATACAAATGTGTTATAGAATTTCCCAATTTACCAAATTTTACGTTTTGTATGTGACTTCTTCCTGGTGACATCAGGTATCATAATCATTTAAAAAACAGGCAAACAGATAAGCACATAATTTTATTTTCTTTGATCACTAGATTTCATATTAACAAAAATTAGTTCAATAGAAAACTGCACTTCAATCATTGTTTTAGTCTACTCAGAGATTATAACCTATTCGTGAAGACTAAATAAGCAGTATGGAATAAACAATAAGAAGAGTCCTGTAATTCATTCCCAGCAATTTGTGCCATGGATTGAAATGATAAAATTTGGGACAGAATGTGATTCAGTCAAACAATTTTGTACTTATCTGGGGTTAGGTAATGCAAGTCTATCTATGGAAACGGATATTTGAATTGCAGTTTAAGCTGTAAATAGGAGTTGGTTAGATGGAAAATCTTAGGGTTATGAAAGTGTGGCTGTAGGTGGCTCTGTGTGAACTGGGCAGGGTAGTCTATGAAATATAACAGTGGTAAATTAATATATTGAATTGATCTTGAAAAAAAAAACATTTTGACATGCACAGAATATGTTTTGCTTTATTTCTGAAAACTGTATGAATTACATGGAAATTTTAATGTGCCATGGACCCCATGTGGTTCAACAGTGACACTGACATGGCTACTAAAAACCAACCAACCAACCAAACAAAACCAGTCATGCAAACAGGTACTTATATAATATTTTCTATTTATTCCCCATCAAGATTACTGTGTCCATATTAGGTAGTTGTTTATTACATTTAGGGAAGGGCCTTAAAAACTAGACTGAGGTCAGGAAAAAGAAACCAGAATCCAGAACTATCTGGAAGAAGCTCCTATTGAATAGCATGTGGGTAATTTTTGTGGCAAAGGCCCTGAAAATAGCAATTTATTTCAATGAAGGACTGAAATTGGAATTATAGTCATTAGCACTTTTTCCTAATCATTTACATTAGTTTAATATTCTGTTATATAATTTTATATCATGTCTGATATTATCAGGCTTCCAAATATAAACCGTGGTAAGGAAAAATGACTTCAGAAAACCAGCTGAGCTACAAATAACTCTGTTGACCAGATTATTAGTCAGAATTCCTATTAAAAAGCCTACAAACCCCGAAGAATCAGATTGATTTGACAAGTATCTGTCTATGTAAGTCTATGCTTATCTCTTCTGGCCTGGCCTTTTTATCTGACTTTGACCATTAAGATGGCTCCCAGCTTTAATCCGCTTAAACACATTGATAAGTGTTGTGACTGTGGTTCCTGGATTTTAAACAATTTTCTTTTTTTTTTTGATTTGGGGATATGCAGGATAGGCAGCTGAGTGGGAGATATGCATAGCTGGTTGATCCTATGGGAATGTGGGATGAGAAATAGGCAAATACGTCTCTTATCCACAGCTACAGTGTATGAATCTTGTGGAAGAGACTGTTAATTTAAGTCAGTATTCATTCTACACTTACTCAGTGTCATCCCCCTAATACTCTTAAATAGTATTAGCAGTGAAAGACTCTCTATCCCTCAGTTTCCCTCGCAATTAGTTTTGGCCACATAAGTAAAAGTGTATGTCTGTTTCTGCATTATATCTTCAAAGGGGAAGTTGCTTGCCATCCACTTCCTCTTTCCCTTTTCTCATGTAAAGGAAATAATATCTGTCACCTAAATAGAAACTGCCACAGAAATAGAAACTGTGATGAGGATGCAAGTTGCTCTTCAAACCTCCTTATTCCTTCAGTCACTGGATTTTTGGATCTCTTTGTTATAGCAACTTACCATAAGTAAAAAATAAATGCAGAGAAAATAGCAAGTTCTATGACGGAAATGGGTTACACAGATCAACCATAGGAATCAGGAATAAACGGGACTATCTATAGGGGCTGTGCTGACAGGTGTACAATGTAAATAGTACCAAGAATCCAAAGGAAATCCCAAAAGAAGTAGGAAATCAGGAAAAAAATGAATGACAGCAGTAGACATATGCAAAATTGACTCAATGATTTCAATACATGGCCAGTGCTCATGGAGCTTACATAGACTCCCTATTGGAATGGCATGGACAGCTTGACCTCAGTACAGATGCTTACTCCTTGGTTTCCAGTCTAGATTCCCTTAGTCTTACCCTGGTGTTCAGCCCTCAGTTGTGACGAGTAGTGAAGGAGAGGAGGCACTTCTACCATATTACTATGAGTAGGTGCCGTGGAGTACCTTAAACTTGCTTCTGATTATCTTTTCCTTCACTTACTGTTACTAGACTCTCTGAATTTGTTTATTCTTCTGCAGTTGAGGATAATATCTATCACAGAGCAAAAATATCTAAATACTTAGCACACTGCCTGGCACACAGGAAACATTCACTTAAACAGAGTTTATTGTATTACGAATATATTATTATTAATAGTAAAACCATAACTGATGTGTATTTTCTTCTATGACCAAAGCATATTGTTATTAAAATATCTGGATTTTGAAGCATTGTTATCACCCACTTTTTTTTTTAATTATAGGAGTCCATTACAATAGAGAAAAAAATACAAACTAGAAATTTAAACATTAAGAAGCTTGCAGCTACTTTCCTGCCTCATGGGAATTACTGACCCAGAGACATTTTTAGTGTAGAAACTTGAAAGTCAATTTCCCTGGAGTCCTTCATCCATGCAGAGTGCCATTTGTTCTCTCTATTTTCAAGTCCAATTTAATATGGGTCAAGATTCTGGTGTTTAATGATAAATGACAGTGAGAACGTCCTCTCCAGATGACAATAAATTAATAGGCAAAGACCACAGTTCTGCTTGCTTTGTTTACTAAGTTTTAATTCTAGCAAACAGCTCTATACATAGATTTTTCGGTACAAAGAGACCTCACGTTTATAAGTATTCATATGAACGGTTTAAAGTTTTAGAAACTTGAAACGAGATAGAGCTCCTGAAGAGAGGAATGAATCACCAAAAGTGAACATTAACACCTATTCAACATCTAATTAGTTGAATTAGAGGCACTTGTAAGAGAGTTAAACCATTCTCTGTCTTTAACTGCCCAATGCTTCTGAAATTTGAAATTTACTGATATTATCATTACATTGGAAGGATACTTCATTTCACAGACCCTCCCTGCTGTTTGCCTTCCCAGCGGACTCAATAGCTGAGTGAACTCGATTCCCTTTATTCCGTAAGTATAGACCTTTGAGACTCACATATTATTATAATTCACTCTTCCTTTTACCAAACTCTGAAGTTCCATTAAGACTTCCCATTCTACCTCCATTTGAGCATGTCAGTAAATAAAGGAACAGGTATTTATGGAAGGATTGGGGTAATGATTTATTTTACTGTGTATATTAAAGACATATAGATAGCAGTGAAGATTGCAAGAATTTTCATAGGCAACGCACATTGAGGAGTCACATTTAGCTCACTTTAACCCAGGACAGCCATAGGAGACAAATGTGTGCTAGGCACAAGTAATTGGGCTAGAACCTGTGTGCATCTACTAGCCCTCCAGGTGTTGATTCAGTAAGGTCAATCAACAAACTCCACATAGTCAGTAAATACAACCAAGGGCAAACCATACATCCCAAGTGGAAATGAATCCAGGCTAACTTAACAACAGTGAAATATATTGTGGGACTTATGGAAAGAAAATACTGCAGGAAATAAAATATCATTCTGACAGCCACAGAAGAATAAAATATCAACATTATTTATTTCAGGTATGGTAAAAAATCTAGATAACTTTTGGCATGAGAATATCCTTATAAGACAGGGGCAAACTACCCAAAAGATGATAAAGGATATGATATGAATAGAATACAATTAAAATCCACATTGAAGAGGTAATAGGATGGAATTGACCTTATAGAACATGTAAACAGTATCTGATATGTTACACAGGAGAACTATGTATATTCTGAACTATATATTAAAAAACTATGAAGATGAAATTGATAATTATTATTTATGAATTAGAGGTGTGCTGATAATGTTTAATTTTTACTGTACCAAAGACTGTTCTACATGCTTCACATATATAATCTAATTTATTTCTATAAGTAATTTATAGGTTTAGTGCTTTTAATAACCCATTTCATAGAGGAGGTTGTGTCAAAAAATAAAGAAGTGCTCAAAATAAGAAAAATATGGGACATGTCAAAGGGATATACAAGCCAAACTCAAAGAATTTACAATGGCCAAATATGCAACAATTTGAGCAACAAAATAGTACTGACTATAACCCGAAATATAAAATAAATATACTCGAGTCCATGAGACATAAATAAATTATTGAATACATAAATGTAGAGAAGAGACAAATCCCAACCTGTAGCGTATGTGAATATTATCAATAACTTCTCCGTGGCAAAAGAAAGTTTAAAAGTTTTAGGAATCACTGAAATAAATAGTTTAGTATTTATCAAGCCTCAAAGTAAGTACAAAACAAGGAAACAAGGCCCCAAATGTTCTCACCTCATCTCAGAACCCACTGTCTTACTATCATTGAAATCTCACTTTGAGACAATCATTTTCTCACTTTTTTTTTCCAGCCAAGATGGCCTTCTTTGTAAACACACTCTTGTTCTCAGATCCTCCTTCTTACCGACTTTACATGTACCTTCATCTGCTTGGAGGACTTCTGAACCCATCTCAGCCTTTTCTGCCCATCTCTTCTAGAAATTTCAGACACATTTGAAATGTTGAAAAAAGTTTGCTTGAAATCTTTGGGTTATTAAAAAAACCCCACAAACTTTTAATTATAATGCACAAACAGAAAAGGGCACACATACTTTGACATCTTTTGACAAACTCCTACCCCAGCCAACTCCCTTTCTTATATCTGTCCCAATCCTGACTCCTCTCCAGGCTTGATTTGTATAGTTAGGAGTGAGTCTAAGGTCTCTGGCCTCATTCCTATAATCCTATAATTTCTTCCCTTCTGTAATTGGGACAGACTTATATTTTGTGGGGCCTGATGTCTATGCAATTTGGAGGATCCTTTTTAAGAAAAAGAATTTAAAATTACAGATGAAAAATTTAGTTTGGAAGTAAATGTGTACCATGAGAAAAATCGAACAAATTATGAATGTTGAAAAGTTGACAAATACTATATATATCACAAGCATTTTTAAACATTATTATTATTATCTAACTGCCTGGTACACCTCTATTTTTTCCTTTATTTTGGGCACATTCTGATGATCACATTCTCAGAAGGCAGAGATTTTGTCAAGTTTTCTTTAAGAAAAAACACTGGTTAATTCAGTCTTTTAGGATGACAAATAAAAAAATATTACTACTAGTTCAGAAAAAATTTTTTTTTAGTTTCACATCTAAAAGAAAAAGTTGTTATTTCTTCAACAGTTTTTTTGCTTAGATAGTACTTCTTAGGGATGGTACTTAGGTAGTACTTCTGAGAAATCCATTCCTTTGTCAGCTTGACCTGGCCCCATAGTTATTGGCTGATACACAGTTGGTTTAGCTTGGCCAAGAAGCCTGTATTGGAATTGAAACCCTCCTAACAGAGGACAGAACAGAACATTCCGTATGTCTTTTGTTTAGCATCATGGTTGAGTTTAGCGGGCCCTTCACCATTAAAACCTGAACCATCATTTGAGGGCTGGGGGTTTAGCGAAGGGGAAAATCAAACATACCACAGGCTTTGGTCTTACAAACATTGATTTCATTTTAAAAAGGCTTATTATAAATAAATTCATTTTCATTATACAAAAATTGAAAAATATAGAAAATAAAAAGGAATAGGATCCTACTGTCAGGAGAGAATCAAAGTTAATATTTTCATTTATTTCCTTCCAGTTTTCTTTCTATCCATTTTACAAGTTATGAACATGCTGAACAAATATTTATTATTCTGATTTATCATTTACCATTATATGTGAACTTGTTCCTAAGTCATTAAAATTTCCTACTAAACATTATTAGGCTCATAATATTTTATTAACTGGATGCACCATAATTTACCATTTCTCTGTTGATGGATATTTAAATCATTGTGTCCCTGATATAAGTAATATGCTATATCATCTTTGTGTATAAACATTTGTTTATATCTCCTACTATTTCTGTTATATAGAATTTTTGAAGCAGAATTATAGGTTTTAGAAATGGCAATGTTTCCAAGGCTCTAAGAACATATTGGCAAGAGTCTTTCCAATAATTTTTCACCCTGACAAGCAGTATATAAGATTGCCTTTCTCACAGCCCCTTTGTAGCATTATTTATTATATAAACACACTTTATTTGAGAAATGTAAAATGGAACCTTTTTAAATGTATAGTATTTAATAATTTTTGAAGGCTTTCCTGTGTTTTACTTTCAACTGCATATAACTTCTCCACTTGGATACTTTATTTTATGGTCAGCTCACCTGTTTGTTCTACAAAATGGTCCTGATCTTCCACAAGTTCTCTTTTCTGTCACTTGTTATTTGCTTTTTTTCCAATTACATTGACTAGAATCCCTTGAACCTAGGAAATCGTCCTTCGGATTTTTGTCTTTTCTTTATAGCCTACATACATTTAAGCCATTTCTTTCTCCAAAATACCATTAAGAAATAGTGTTTTTTTACTGTGTCCTTTGCTATCATCACCAGTTACTTAGATGAATTTTATATCTATATCACTTTCCTTACTTTTATTTCCTTTTTCAATAAATGTGCCCAGTGCTGCCAGTTTAATCTTAACTAAAAAAACACTACCATAATTCACAAACTCTTTTTATACTGCTGCTGTTTTGAATCCTAGGTTTACAAAGAACTAAGAGATGTAGTCTATTATTTAGTTCTGTGGGAAGTTAAATGCAGAGATGGGATCTATCTATCATCTATCTGTCTTTTACATATATCAACACAAAGTAGCATATGTTCCAAATGAATCACAAATAGGCGAATAGAGATTTGAAAGGAGAGCATGTTCAATACAGGCTCCTGTGGTCTGGGACATTTCCAAAGAGGAGGAGAGTGGTAAATGGGCCTTGTAGAAAGGGTAGGTCAAAGAGTAAAAATAAGAGAAAAGAAAGGCATAAGAGGAATGATTTGGGCAAGCGTTTGAAGGTGGGTGAGCACCTGGCATATATAGGTAAGCAAAAGTGGGACTGATTTGACTAGAGCTAGGGCTTAAATATGGGTGTCCAGTGAGAGTGTTTTCAGAAGTTATGTAAGAGTCATTGTGCTAAATAACTTGAATGAAGATTAAGGAATTCCAACTTCAGCTGATTTCAAATCCTGCTCCATTGACACTGTCATGGCCCAAATGGGCCTTTGCTGCCGAGAGGCCAAAGAAGACGCTGGGCATGTTCAGAGGCATGAACTTTCTATTCAGGGTTTACTTACATAGAAATGGAAGTTGGTCATGTTACCTGGATTCAGGAGATGCTCTGAACAGATTCAGGACCTGCTCTGAATGGCAGAGGGTTCAAAGCTCAACGTGAAAATACTCTGCCCTTTGATGGGGCTGAATGAGCTGGTTGTAAGGGCTTGACATTCCAATGGGTATGAGAGCATAAGGCAGGAGCAGGGGGTCCTGCAACCTAGGGAGGGATTGATTGTAATCAACAGGGAGGAGGGGAGTTTATAAATTGTTTTGTAGATAACAGTATCTGAAGGAGTCTCAGGAGGAGGTAGTTTCCGGTACAGGTTGCATTTAGCACCTGATTCTACAAGAATAGGTCAAACCTTGACTGACCTATGTCATGCAAGCTGCTATGTGCAGTCTTCAAGGCCCTTGGGGAATGCCCTGTGCCCAGGGTTCCTACAGGCACTGTATAGCGTAGTCTCTCACCATCCCCCTGGCCTACCATAGAAGAACAGAGTGATACAAATGAGAGAGGGGCTTCAGTGGGTGCATCCTGCCTATATTCCTGGCATATCCCAACCCCCAGCTCATACACAGTAACTATTTTCATGTGTTTGCAAATTAGGAGCCCATGTAAGATTTCATTTGAACATAGTTTTGCATTGTTAAAATAAGTTCACAGAGCATCAGTGGCACCACTGACATGCTCTTAGTGTCCAGAGTATGGAAAGGTGCATGTAGAATAAGGGTAGAGCAATGTGAGTACAAGAAAAATACAGCCGAACTGCACAGGATAGATTTAACTGAACGAAAGTTGTAAATGAAGAGATGAACTTGAAGACTATTGCAAATATTACACATTTATTAATCACTGATTGCTTGGAAAATACATTTTGGTCCAAGACCAAAATTATACACACTAAGGAAAGAACAGCTGGAATTAAAAGAAAGGGACATATATGAGACATTAACATAGAAAAACCTAGATGTGGTAGAAAAGAGAAAAGGAAAATTAAAAATGAAATCAAGTTTTTCAGACACAGAAATTAAGGGTAAAAATTGCAACTCTCGTGTAGGTAAAAAGTGCTAAGTTTAGATTTCCACAATGTAAGTCTATGAGTTCAAAGGAATGTCATATACTTAAGTGGTGCTGTTCAGCAGTAGCTAGAGATACAGGACTGCTATCCAGGAGACAGGTTTGCAAAATCTTCAAAAAAGGTGATAATAGAAGCCTTTGTTGGATATTTCTTATAAAGAAGAGGGTTTAAAATGCTGAACACTCTGAAATAGATCCATTAAGACAAAGAAGTTATGATATGATGGAGTCAACAAAAACCACAAACATATAGACACACACACCATACACACACAAACACATGCAAACACAGCCAAGATTTCTTATTCAAAAATCTGTTTATTTTGATCATATTTGCATGCTTTGGGGTATAGAATTGGAAGGGATGGTGATTGCATCATAACTTAGCTCATTTGCATGACTCTAGACTTTAACTTGTGTAACATACTCATTAGTCTATTCAAAAATGACCTACCCACTTCCCAGGGGATCTGACTCCCTAACTCTTCAACATTGTAGAATTATTCTCATGTTCTACCTTATGGGAGGATCATGAGCTTATTACTTCTTGCATGTGAAGAGTTGATTCTTATCTGGTTTCTAAGCAGTGGTCTATCTCCTATTTCATCACTCCATATGCGTCTGCCTTCTTTAATTAGAGAAGTTGTGGGTTTGCAGAAAAATCATGCATAAAATACAGGGTTCCAATATACCACATTAACACGTTGCACTGGTGTGGTACATTTGTTACAATTGGTGAAAACACATTTTTATAATTGTAATATTAACTATAGGGTTTTAGTTTATCATAGAGTTCATAGGGTGTGTGTTGTACAGTTTCATGGATTTTCTTTTACTGTTTATTCTAGTACCATAAATACAACCTAAAATTTCCCCCTTTAACTACATTCAAATATATAATCCAATGCTGTTAATTATGTTCACAATATTGTGCTACAATCACCACCATCCATTACCAGAACTTTTCCATCATCCCAAATAGAAACTCTGTATTTTAAGCCTTAATTCCTTTTATGCTACACTCACCCCATCCTCTTATAACCTATTGTTCTAGTTTGCTAATGCTGCTGGAATGCAAAACACCAGAGATGGATTGGCTTTTATAAAAGGGGGTTTATTTGGTTACAAAGTTACAGTCTTAAGGCCATAAAGCGTCCAAGGTAACACATCAGCAATCGGGTACCTTCACTGGAGGATGACAAATGTCGTCCGGAAAACGTCTGTTAGCTGGGAAGGCACATGGCTGGCGTCTGCTCCAAAGTTCTGGTTTCAAAATAGCTTTCTCCCTAGGCTGCAGTTCCTCAAAAAATGTCACTGTTAGTTGCATTTGGGGTATTTGTCCTCTCTTAGCTTCTCCGGAGCAAGAGTCTGCTTTCAACGGCCGTCTTCAAACTGTCTCTCATCTGCAGCTCCTGTGCTTTCTTCAAAGTGTCCCTCTTGGCAGTGGCTCCTCTTCAAAATGTCACTCTCAGCTGCACCAAGTTCCTTCTGTTATGTCAGCTCATTTATATGGCTCCACTGATCAACTTAGACCCACCCCGAATTGGCGGAGCAACACCTCCATGGAAATTATCCAATCAGAGTCATCACCCACAGCTGGGTGGGGTGTATTCCAAAGAAATACTCAAAGAATTACAGTCTAATCAACACTGATAACCTCTGCCCACACAAGATTACATCAAAGATAATGGCATTTGGGGGACACAGTATATTCAAACTGGCACATTCCACCCCCTGGACCCCAAAATGACGTTATCTTTCCATATACAAAAATACATTCATCCCACAACAATATCACAGAAACTTAAATCATTTCAGTATCAATAGTTAAGTACAAGATCCCATCAAAATCAATTATAGGCATGGTCAGTCCTAAGGCATAATTTTCCTTTAGCTGTGGATCTGTGAACTTAGAACAACTTATGTGCTTCCAGTATACAAAGGAGGGACATTCATAGGATAAGCATTCTCATTGCCATAAGGAGAAAGAGTGAGGAAAACAGGTTAACAGGACCAAAACAGTTCCTAAAACCAGGACAAACTCCATTAGATTTCAAAGTCTGAGAGTCATTTACAGAACAACACATCCTTGGAGCTTGAGAGAGCGGGAGTCTAACCCTTTCTAAGGGCTTTTGTGGCAGCCCTTTCCTCTCCAAGCACTGGGGTGAGTGCTCCAACATATCCACACACTGGGGAGACCACCTTCTCGGCCCCATCCTCCTCAAACATCGGGGCAGACCCGGATTCTCTTCCATCTCCGGGGTGCATGCTCAACCCCTTCAGAACAGTGTGGTGGCAGCCAGGCTCTCCCCAATTCCCTGGAATATGCTCCACCCTCTTTGGGGCTTGGAGTGGCAGAACATTTCCTGAGCATCAAGGCAGAAGGCCCGCCTTTGACCTCCAGGGCAAAGTCACCCTTTCCATGCGTGTGGGCTGCTCCATTCTCCCAGCCCAAGACCTCTTGACTCCAGACCTCAACCTCCATGGCTCTGTCTTTGAAGAAATTTTTCCCTCAATTTGTTCCTTGTCTGTCTCCTCCAGTCCAGACTGGCAGCATCTCTGTCTATAAAGATCTCACAAAAATTCTGTTGGCTTCTTGTGAAGCACACAGGGGTCAAAGCCATCAGACAATAGGACTTTCCACAAATCCTTTCTGGGTAATTCCATCTCCAATCCTGTCTTTACTGAAATGGTGGCTGGGTTCCATGTTTGGCTAAATCCTTAACGTTGGGCTATAGCTTCTGGAGTTCCACTCCCTGGAAGCCCAGAATTTTCCAAACCATCAGTTTCTGGTTTCTTTGAACCCAAGAGTTCAGTTCTAAATTTATCTCTGTCCTGTTGCATTTTACTGTAACCTGCAAGTAGAAGCCAGGCTACTTCTTCTATATTTTGTTTGGAGATCTCATCAGCTAAATATTCCAGATTGTCACTTTCAAATTCTGCCTTCCGTCCAACACCAGGACTCAATTTTGTCAAATTCTTTGCCACTTTAAAACAAGGATCACCTTCCTTCCAGTTTCCAACAACACATTCATCATTTCTGCTCAAGGCCTCAACAGAAGTATCTTTAGAGTCCACATTTCTACCAACAATCTCTTCAAAGCAGTTTAGGCCTTTTCTATCAAGCTCCTCACAATTCTTCCAGAATCTTCCCCTTATCCATTTAAAAAGCCATTCCAACATGTTTGGTATTTGCAAACTCAGCAGCACCAGCACCCCACTTCTCTGGTACCAAAATATGTTCTAGTTTGCTAATGCTGCCAGAATGATAAACACCAGAAATGGGCTGGCTTTTATAAAAGGGGGTTTATTTGGTTACAAAGTTACAGTCTTAAGGCCATAAAGTGTCCAAGGCAACACATCAGCAATTAGGTACCTTAACTGGAGGATGGCCAATGGTGTCTGGAAAACCTCTGTCAGCTGGGAAGGCATGTGGCTGGCATCTGCTCCAAAGTTCTGGTTTCAAAATGGCTTTCTCCCAGGATGCTCCTCTCTAGGCTGCAGTTCCTCAACAATGTCACTCTTGGTTGCTCTTGGGGTGTTTGTCCTCTCTTAGCTTCTACAGAGCAAGAGTCTACTTTCAATGACATCTTCAAATGGTCTCTCATCTGCAGCTCCTCTCTCAGCTTCTGTGCATTCTTGGCTGTAGGAAGCTCGTTCTTTCTGTTTGAGCTTATATAGTGCTCCAGTAAATTAATCAAGGCCCATGCTGAATGGGCAGGGCCACACCTCCATGGAAATTATCAAATCAGAATTATCACCCACAGTTGGGTGGGGAACATTTCCATGGAAGCAACCTAATCCAAATGTTCCAACTTAATCCCCACCAATATGTCTGCCCCCTACAAGACTGCACCAAAGAACATGGCTTTTTCCGGGGGACATAATATATACAAACCAGTACAATCACCAAGCTCCTTGCTTCTGACTCTTGCCCATGCCCAGATCCTGGCTTATGGTAGCTCCATGTATTCCATGGCTTTATACAAGGCTTCCCAATTCTGAACTATGTCATGACTGAATTAACTTTTTATATTGTCTTTAAAAGAAGAGCCCATGGTCCTTTCATTGACATATTTATATGCAACAACTTGACCGATCGTGACATTGCAAAATTATTGTATTGAGTTGTCGCAAAGTTAATTTGATTCTCTCTGACAGGCAGCTGAAAAAAACAAAACAAAACAAAACAAAGCAAACAAAATAAGACATGGCTATGTGCCACTATTTTAGCCTTACTATATTCTAAGTTTCATTGACAGAGAGTCAATGGCAGTGAGAAAAGTATCAACTAACAATTGATGATTCGATCCCATATATAGATACAGTATAAAATATCAAAACTAAGTTGATTCAGGATGTGAAAAAAATCCTAGTACACAATATACTGTTTCTCTTTATATTTAAACTCAGCAGGATGAGACAGACCTTCAGCTCTCTGAACATAAAATTTTTACATTTTTCAGTATGGTGTGGTAGAAAAGTATGGGCTTTGGCCTCAACAAACAAAATAAATCCCACAACTCTTTTATATACTAGCTGAGCAAACTTTGATAAATTATTCATTTCTCTGATTTCAAGGTATTGTATAAAATTTACATAAAGTAGATTCTATTACCATGTAAGTTGTTTAGGTTTATCTGAGAACTGGTCAGAAAGGACAGAGATGAAAACAAGTCTAACTGTGTATAAGCACATTTCCCCCTATAACCCTAGCTAGGAGAACAACTTCATTTTCTCCTCTCATTTACCACCTCTCCCCTATTCCTTCATCCCCCTATTCCAGGTTAATAGCTATGAAACAGAGACAAAATATTATTTAAAGTGGAAATAAAACTATTAGTGCATCTAGCAAATTGCCCCCCAAAAGCATGTGGGTGTAGTTAAATATTTCCCTTATTGAATTTCACATAATCTACATAATCTTTTTTCTTTCCCTTCCTGAAATACTGAGTCTCTGTCTTACTCTAGATGAAAATTATGATTGCAGCTAAATTTGCATATTTCTTGAAATTGAACAATTTGGTACATTTTATCTAGGGATGAGGGCTGGAGCGAAATGGCATAGATCATTTTCATCTACATTTCAGAATGAGGGGAAGATGGCAGAATAGGTGAGGCAGAATGGGCTTCTCCTCTGTGCAAGTAACTAGAGAGGGGCTGGAGGATGCCCAGGACCATGGTTTTGGGATGTGACTGGCCATAGAGAGTCCCCCACAGTACGTGGAGGAGATGCTGACAAAAACACCAAAGAGATGGCTTCTTGAAGGCCGGGGTGGGTTTGCTTCTGTGGGGACTGACCCCTGCTGGCAGCAGCGAGACTGTGGCCTGGTAAGGGAGGGAGCAGCGGCTCTCCACTCCCGTGCACCTACCTTGGCAGTTATTTGGAGTGTGAACCTCCACAGCCAGGAGCTCCGATAAGGGAACCAGAGAAGTAGCCTTCGCTCTCCCCAATGGAAGTTTGGGGGGCGGGGCACCGGCGAGAGGTGGGTAAAGGAGAGGTGCCATACCGACAAAGTTGAAGGTAGAAGACTAATAAATGTGTGTATTATGATAAAGTAAACCAAAAAAAAAAAAATGCAATTAAAATGGGAAGAGAAGGGAGAGGGAATAGGGACCATGGGAACAAAAAAACTAATTGTTATATTGGCATTAGGTAGGTGATAAGAAACACCAACAAAACTGTTAAACTAAATGGTAAATAGTTAAATAAGAGTATAGGAGTCTAAAAAGGTTAAAAAAATTATAAAGTAACCACTAAAAGAAAAATTTAAACCTTCTAAATACCAAAGTGAAATTATAAATAGAGGGCCAAGACACATTTCACAGAGAAAAAAAAAATATCAAATATAACAAAACACAAATGATTATAAAATATTTTGATAGAGATACCCAAATGTCAATAACAACAATAAATGTGATGGGGAATACCTCATCTGTTAAAAGAAAAATATTTTCAATCTAGTTTATAAAATATAACCCAGCAATATTCTGTGCACAAGAGACACACCTAAAACGAAGTGATATAAAAGGCTAAAAATAAATGAAATATATGCCAGGTGATTGGAAACAATAAGATAACAGGGATAGTGATCTTCATCCTAGACAATGTAATATCCATGTCCAAAAGTGTTAAAATCCATACTTGTTAGTGGACACAGGAAACATAAATATTTATGCACCAAATATCACAGCAACCATCATTATGAACCAAAATTTACAGAAGTGGACATAAAATAACTAAGGAAGATACTAGGTATAAGATAACATAATCAATAAGGTAGTACTGTGTATATGTAGTGATTTCTATACCCTGACAATGCACATTCTTCTCAAAGGCCCATGGAAAATTCACAGAACTGATCACATTTTAAGTCGTAAAGAAAACATCAGCCATTTCCAAAAGTAGAAATATTGCAAAAAGTATTCTGATCACAATGCAATGAAACTAGAGTTTATCAGAATCTATGAGAAGACATGTAACCATATCCAGAGGAAAATTCACTCACTAAACACATTTATCCCTAAAAATGAATAATTGGAATTAGATAAATAAATAAAATTCCTAGATCAAAAAGCCAGGAAAAGGACAAAAAAATCAAACCAAAAGAAAGCATGAAGAAGGGAATAATAAAGACAAAAGCAGAAAGTAATAAAGAGAACAGAAAAACAGTATATCTATTTAATATATTAAAAATCTGTTTTTCTGATTGAAGAAAAGAAAAACCACCAGCTAATTCTGTCAAAAATGAGGGAAATGCAAACTTACAAAATAAGAAATGACAAGAAGCAAATAACCCTTCAAACAGAAGTCATTAAAATGATTATAAAAGATTGTAGATATCAATGCAGTCAAATTAAAAAATCTAAATGAAATGAACAGTTTTCTAGGGAAACACAGATAAGCAAAGGTGGGAGTTAAGTCACTTTCCATAAAATAGTTAGATAATTTCCTTCTTTCCTTCCTTCCTTCCTTCCTTGCTTCCTTCCTTCTCTCCGTCCCTCCCTTCCTCCCTCCCTCCCTCCTTCCTTCCTTCCTTCCTTCCTTCCTTCCTTCCTTCCTTCCCTCTTTCCTTCTTGTCTCCCTCCCTCCATCCCTCCCTTCCTCTCTTTTAATTTTGATAACTTTTCTCTAGATTCTAAAGTGTTACTGTGAAGGATCAGCATTCCAATGGTGGAAAGAGATTCTGTTCCCTGGTACCTTTTAGTTCTTTCCTGAAACCATGGGTTTGCCTCATATCTATACAGTTTTTTTTTTATTCAGTTTTATTGAGATATATTCACATACCATGCAATCATCCATGGTGTACAATCAACTGATCACAGTACCATCATATAGTTGTGCATTCATCACCCCAATCTATTTTTGAATATTTTCCTTATACCAGAAAGAATCAGAATAAGAATAAAAAACAAAAATAAAAAAGAACACCCAAATCATCCCCCCTTCCCGCCCTATTTTTCATTTAGTTTTTGTCCCCATTTATTTACTCATCCATCCATATCCTGGATAAAGGGAATGTGATCCACAAGGTTTTCAAAATCACATCATCCCTTGTAATCTACATTGTTGTACAATCGTTTTCAAGAGTCAAGGCTACTGGGTTGAAGTTTGGTAGTTTCAGGTGTTTACTTCTAGCTATTCCAATGCATTAAAACTAAAAAGCGTTATCTATACAGTGCGTAAGAATGTCCACCAGAGTGACCTCTTGACTCCATTTGAAATCTCTCAGCCACTAAAGCTTTATTTTATTTCATTTTGCATCCCCATTTTGGCCAAGATGTTCTCAATCCCATGATGCCGGGTCCAGATTCATCCCCGGGAGTCATATCCAGCATTGCCAGGGAGATTTACACCCCTGGGAGTCAGGTCCCACATAGCAGGGAGGGCAGTGAGTTCACCTGCCGAGTTGGCTTAACTAGAGAGAGAGGACCATATCTGAGCAACAAAGAGGAACTCAGGGGGAGACTCTTAGGCACAATTGTAAGCAGGTTTAGCCTCTCCTTTGCAGTAACAAGCTTCACAGGGGCAAGCTCTAAGACAGAGGGCTCAGCACATCAAGCCGTCAGTCCCCAATGTTTGTGAGAACATCAGCAACAATCCAGGTGAGGAAGTCCAACACCTCCACATCCTCCCCTAGCTCCTCAGGGGGGCCCCAAATATTTATTTTTATTCTCCACCCAAATTATTTTGGGATGTGTTGCTATTTCACTCTAACCTATACAGACCTACCATATCTCACTTCCTATTCAAAGTTCCATGTAATTGTGGTGTTTGAAAAAACTGACTGTAGAAGTTATACTGTTTAGAAAATATAGATCCTATACCAAATAAACATTTCTTCCCTTGGTCTCACAGGGAAGTTGATGTTTTAACATACAGTCAGTTTCAACCTTTACCCTTTGGCCCAATTTACCCTAGTCTTAACCAGATCTGCTTCATTCATACCTCTAATTGAAGTCTGGGCTCTTTTTCAGTTGTTTTTTTTTTTTTTTTTAACAGTTGCTGTATGCCTTAATACTGACATTCATATCTGCCAAGCTCTATTTCTGAGTTTCATGTGTCACAATGTTCCGGAGACCAATCAGGTTATACACTAAGGGATCAACATCTGAGTTTGGATATATCCATTACAATTCAGGAATAGATTTGACTGCTGTAAGAGCTTACAATCTAGGGACCATTACGATAATCATTTCCCTGTTAGGCTGTGCTCTAAGATTCAATTCTGAGTTTATACATTGTAGTTAGTCCATATCGGTGAGGCACTATAGTGTTTGCCTTTGTTTCTGGCTTACTTCATTCAACAAGCTGTCTACAGGATCCATTCACCTCCTTGTGTGTCTCACAACTTCACTTCTTCTCGTAGTTGCTCAATATTCCATTGCATGCATACACCACAGTTCACCATTCTGTTCCTCAGTCAGTGTACCCTTAGGCCACCTCCACCCGTTGCAAATCATGAATACTGCCTCCATAAACACCAATGTGCAAATGTCCATTCATGTTGCTGCTCTTGGATCTTCCAAGTACATCCCCCATAATGAGGTTGCAGGACCTTATGGCCCCCACATACTTAGCTTCTTGTGAAACCACCACAGTGACCTCCAGAAAGGCTACACCATTCTGCCCCCTTATCACCAGTAAATAGGTACATCCCTCTCTCCATATTTTCTCCAGCACTTTTACCCCTATTTATATTTTTCCTACAATTTTATAGAGATATATTCACTTAACATACAATTATACACAGTGTACAATCAGTTGTTCACAGTATCATCATATAGTTGTACATTGATCACCAAAGTCAGCACTTGAACATACTAATTACTGTGAAAATGTTTTTCTTTTTTTGGTGAATAATAAGAAAGATAATAATAAAAAGGAAAATAGTGTCATACAATACAATATATTAGTAAGGACAGAGAACAATACCACTATCAAGAATCCCATTTCTATCCCTTATATCCCCGTCTCATACACATTTAACTTTGGTATATTGCCTTTGTTACATTTAGTGGGAGCATATTACAGTGATCCTGTTGACAATAGACTCCAGTTTGCTTTGATTATGTTTTTTTCCCAAATACCATCCCCTTTTCAACACTTTGTATGGTTGACACTCATTTGTTCTCCCATACATGAGAACATTTTTTTTTAATTCAGTTTTATTGAAATATATTCACATACCATACAGTCATCCATGGTATACAGTCAACTGTTCACAGTACGATCATATAGTTATACGTTCATCACCACAGACTGTTTCTGAACATTTTCCTTACATCAGAAAGAATCAGAATAAGAATAAAAAATGAAAGTGAAAAAAGAACACCCAAACCATCCCCGCATCCCACCCTATTTGTCATTTAGTTTTTATCCCCATTTTTCTACTCATCCATCCATACACTAGATAAAGGGAGTGTGATCCACAAGGTTTTCACAATCACACTGTCACCCCTTGTAATCTACATTATTATATAATCGTCTTCAGGAGTCCAGACTGCTGGGTTGGTAGTTTCAGGTATTTACTTCTAGCTATTCCAATACATTAAAACCTAAGAGGTGTTATCTATATAGTGCATAAGAATGTCCACCAGAGTGACCTCTCAACTCCATTTGAAATCTCTCAGCCACTGAAACTATTTCATCTCATTTTGCATCCCCCTTTTGGTCAAGAAGATATTATCACTCCCACGATGCTGGGTCCAGATTCATCCCTGGGAGTCATATCCAGCATTGCCAAGGAGATTTACACCCCTGGGAGTCGGGTCCCACATAGCGGGGAGGGCAGTGAGTTCACCTCCCGAGGTGGCTCAGTTAGAGAGAGGGCCACATCTGAGCAACAAAGAGGCACTCAGGAGGAGACTCTTAGGCACAATTATATGCAAGTTTAGCCTCTCCATTGTAGTAACGAGCTTCATAAGGGCAAGTCCCACAATCGAGGGCTCGGCACATCAAACCGCCAGTCCCAATGTTTGTGACAACATCAACACCAGTCCAGGTGAGGAAGTCCAACACTTCTGCACCCTCCCCCAGCTCCTCGGGGAGGGGGGGGTGAGGCTGTAAATATATTTTTTAATCTCTGTCCCAAATTACTTTGGGATGTGTCACTATTTCACTCTAACCTATACTAACCTATCATATCTCACTTCCTATTCAAAGTTCCATGTAATTGTGGTGTTTGAACAAAACGACTGTAGAGTTATACTGTTTAGAAAATATAGATCCAGCACCAAATAGACATCTCTTCCCTTGGTCTCATATAGAAGTTGAAGTTTTAAAACACAGTTTCAACCTTTACCCTTTGGCCTGGTTTGCCCTAGTCTTAACCAGATCTGCTTCATTCATATCACTAATTGAAGTCCGGGAACTTTTTCAGCTTTTTTTTTTTTAACAGTTGATGTATGCACTAATACTGACATTCCTGTCTGCCGAGCTCTAGCTCTGAGTTTCAGGTGTCTCAGAGATACACATTGTTCCAGAGACCAATCAGGTTCTACACTAAGGGATCAGCATCTCAAAGTTTAGAGATAGGCATTACAATTCAAGAATAGAGTTGATTGCTGTAAGAGCTTACAATCTAGGGACTATTACAATAATCTTGTCCATGTTAGGCTATGTTTTAAGATTCAATTCTGAGTTTACACATTGTAGTTAGTCCATATTAGTGAGGCATTATAGTGTTTGCCTTTATTTCTGGCGTACTTCTCTCAAATACTGTGTACAGGATCCATTCACCTCATTGTGTGTCTCACAGCTTCACTCCTTCTCGTAGTTGCTCAATGTTCCATTGTATGCATATGCCACAGTTCACCATTCTGTTACTCAGTTTATATACCCTTAGGTCACCTCCACCCATTGCAAATCATGATTACTGATGTGAGAACATTTTTATATTTGTACATTTAGTAACAGTCATTGGCCACTCCAGTTTTTGCCAAGTTGTATAGTCCCAGTCTTCATCATCTATCTTTACCTCTGGTGTCATACATTCCCCTATCCCACCTCTTTCAGCTTTACTCACAATCATCTTTGCTCAGTGTACTTACAACAGTGTGCTACCATCATACAGTATTATGTTATCTATTTCTGAATCTATACAATCAATCCTGCTGAACATTCTGTAGTCCTTCAGCATCAAATGCCTGATCGCTACCCTCTTTCTATCTCCTGGAAGCCTGTGTTATCAGCTTTTAACTCTCAAAGTTTGCTCACTAATGTTAGTTCATATTAGAGAGACCATACAGTATTTGTCCTTTTGTTTCTGGCTAACTTCAGTCAACGTAATGTTCTCAAGATTCATCTACATTATTATACATTCCTTGTCTTTGTTCTGTCTTACAGCTGCATAATATTCCATCATGTGTATATACCACAGTTTGTTTATCCACTCATCCTTTGATGGACATTTGGGCTGCTGCTTGGCAATTGTGAATAATGTTGCAATAAACATCGGTTTACAAATGTCCATTTGTGTCTTAACTTTCAGTTCCTTTGAGTATATACCTAGCGATGGAATAGCTGGGTCATATGGCAGATCTATACTTAGCTTCCTGAGGAAGCGCCACACTGTCTTCCAGAGTGGTTCCACCATTCTACATTCCCACCAGCAATGAATAAGTGTGCCTCTTTCTCTGCATCCTTTCCAGCACTTGTCATTTTCTGTTTTTTGGGTAATGGCCATTTTGGTAGGTGTGAGATGATATCTCACTGTGGTTTTGATTTGCATTTCCCTAATAGCCAGTGAAGTTGAGCATTTTTTCATGTGTTTTTGAGCCATTTGTATTTCCTCTTCAGAAAAGTGGCTGTCCATGTCTTTTGCCCATTTTTTAATTGGGTTGTTTGTCTTTCTGTTGTTGAGTTGTAGGATTGCTTTATACATTCAGGATATTAAGCCCTTATCTGATATGTGGTTTCCAAATATTGTCTCCCATTGTGTAGGCTGCCTTTTTACTTTTTTTAACAAAGTCCTTTGATGTACATATGTGTTTGATTTTGAGGAGATCCCATTTGTCTATTTGTTCTTTGGTTGCTCATGCTTTGGGTGTAAGATCTAGGAAACCACTCCCTATCACAAGATCTTTAAGATATTGCCTTACATCTTCTTCTAAGAGTCTTATGGGCTTAGCACTTATGTTCACGTCTTTGATCCTCTTGGAATTAGTTTTTGGATAGGCTGTGAGGTAGGAGTCCTCTTTCATTCTTTGGAAATGGATATCCAATTCTCCAAACCCCATTTATTGAAGAGGCTGCTCTGTCCCAGTTCGTTTGGCTTGATTGCCTTATCAAAGATCAATTGTCCATAGATGCCAGGGTCTGTTTCTGAACACTCAATTCAATTCCATTGGTCAGTATCTCTGTCCTTTTGCCAGTACCATGCTCTTTTGAGAACTGTAGCTTTGTAATATGCTTCAAGTCAGGTAGTGTGAGACTTTCCACTTTGTTCCTCTCTCTCAAGAATTTTTTTGCTATTTGGTGCACCTTGTCCTTCCAAATAAATTTGGTTATTGGTTTTTCTGTTTCTGCAAAGTAAGTTGTTGAGATTTCAATTGGTATTGCATTGAATCTATAAATCAGTTTAGGTAGAGTTGACATCTTAATTATGTTTAGTCTTCCAATCCATGAACACAGTATGTTCTTCCATTTTTTTAGATCCTGTTCAATTTCTTTTAGCAGTTTCTGGTAGTTTTCTTTGTATAGGTCTTTGGTGGCCTTTGTTAAGTTTATTCCTACATACCTGATTCTTTTGGTTGCTATTGTAAATGGAATTTTTTTTTTATTGCTTCCTCTTGTTGCACATTACTTGTGTATAAGAACACTACAAATTTCTGAGTGTTGATCTTATAGCCTGCCACTTTGTTGTATTCATTGATTAGCTCTAGTAGCTTTGCTGTAGATTTTTCTGGATTTTCTACATATAGAATCATGACATCTGCAAACAGTGAAAGTTTTACTTCTTCCTCTCCAATTTGGATGCCTTTTAGTACTTTTTCTTGCCTAATTGCTCTAGCTAGAACTTCCAGCACAAGGTTGAATAACAATGGTGACAGTGGGCATCCCTGTCTTGTTCCTGATCTTAGTGGAAAAGCTTTCAATCTCTCCCCATTGGTACAATGTTAGCTGTGGGTTTTTCATATATTGCCTTTATCATATTGAGAAAGTTCTCTTCTATCCCTATCCTTTGAAGTGTTTTCATCAGGAAAGGATGTTGAATTTTGTCAAATGCCTTTTTTGCATCGATCGAGACGATCATGTGGTTCTTTTGCTTTGATTGATTGATGTGGTGTATTACTTTAATTGATTTTCTTGTGTAAAACCAGCCTTGCATACCTGGAATAAATGCCACTTGGTTGTGGTGTATAATTCTTTTAATATGCTGCTGGATTCTATTTGAGAGTATTTTGTTGAGGATTTTTGCATCTATATTCATTAAAGAGATTGGTCTATAATTTTCTTTTTTTGTAGTATCTTTGTCTGACGTTGGTATTAGGGTGATGTTGGCTTCATAGAATGAGCTGGGTAGCTTTTCCTACTCTTCAATTTTTTGAAGAGTATGAAGAGGATTGGTATTAATTCTTTCTTGAACGCTTAATAGAATTCATATGTGAAGCCATCTGGTCTTGGGCTTTTCTTTTTTGGGAGCTTTTTGATGACTGACTCAACCTCTTTGCTTGTGATTGATTTGTTGAGGTCCTCTATTTCTTCTTGGGTCAATGTTGGTTGTTTATGCTTTTCTAGGGAGTTGTCCATTTCGTTTAAGTTGTCCAGTTTATTAGCATATAGTTATTTATAGTATCTTCTCATTATGTCCTTTATTTCTGCAGGGTCAGTAGTTATGTTTCCTTTCCTGTTTCTGATTGCATTTGTTTGCATCTGCTCTCTTTTTGTTGTTGTTGTTAGCCTAGCTAGGGGTCATCAATTTTGTTGATTTTCTGAAAGAGCCAGCTTCTGGTTTTGTTGATTCCCTCTATTGTTTTCCTGTTCTCAGTTTCATTTATTTCTTCTCTAATCTTTGTTATTTCTTTCCGTCTGTTTTCTTTGGGGTTAATTTGCTATTCTTTCTCTAGTTCTTCCAGGTGGACAAGTAATTCCTCAATTTTTGCTCTCTCTTCTGTTTTAATATAGGCATTTAGGGCAATAAATTTCCCTCTCAGCACTGCCTTTGCTGCATCCCATAAGTTTTGATATGTTGTGTTTTCATTGTCATTTGCCTTGAGGTATGACTATTTTCTCTTGTAATTTCTTCCTTTACCCACTGGTTTTCTAAGAGTGTGTTGTTTAGTCTCCACATTTTTGTGAATTTTACAATCTTCTGCCTGTTGTTTATTTCCAACTTTATTCCATTATGATCTGAGATAGTGTTTTTTTATAATATCAGTATTTTTAAATTTGTTGAGACTTGCTTTGTGACCCAGCATGTGGTCTACCCTAGAGAATGTTCCATGATCACTTGAGAAAAACGTATCCTGCTGTTGTGGGTGTAGTGTTCTATAAATGTCTGTCAAGTCTAGTTCATTTATCATATAATTCAACATCTCCATTTCCTTGTTGATCCTCTGTTTAGATGTTCTATCCATTGATGAGAGAGGTGTATTGAAGTCTCCAACTATTATTGTGGAGTTATCTACTTCTCCTTTCAGTGTTCTCAGTGTTTGCCTCATGAATTTTGAGGCACTTTGGGTTGGTACATAAATATTTATGATTGTTATGTTTTCTTGATGAATTGACCTTTTTATTAATATATAGTGTCCTTCTTTGTCTCTTAATTGTTTTACTTTTGACGTCTACTTTGTCTGATATTAATATAGCTACTCCTGCTTTTTTCTGGTTGCTGTTTGCATGAAATATCTTTTTCCAACCTTTCACTTTCAGCCTATTTTTGTTCTTGTGTCTAAGGTGAGTTTCTTGTAGACAGCATAAAGATGGGTCTTGTTTTTTAATCCATTCTGCCAGTCTTTGTCTTTTTGTTGGGGAGTTTACTCCGTTAACATTTAGTGTTATTACTGTAAGGGCAGTACTTTCTTCTATCATTTTGTCTTTTGGATTTTATATGTTATGTCTTATTTTTTCCTCTCTCTTTTTACCCTTACTGATAATCTTCATTTCTACACTCTTCTCCAAACCTCTTTCTCCTGTCTTTTCCTGTCAGCCTGTAGCACTCCCTTTAGTATTTCTTGTAGCACCAGTCTCTTATTCATGAACTCTCTCAGTGTCTGTTTGTCTGGAAATATTTTAATTTCCCCCTCATTTTTGAAGGACAGTTTTGCCAGATACAGAATTCTTGGTTGGCAGTTCTTCTCTTTCAGTATCTTAAAAATATCATACCACTGTCTTCTCGCCTCCATTGTTTCTATGGAGAAATCTGTACATGGTCTTATCAAGCTTGCCTTGTATGTGATGGATTGCTTTTCTCTTGCTGCTTTCAGAATTCTCTCTTTGTCTTTGACATTGGACAGTCTGATCAGTAAGTGTCTTGGAGTAGGTCTATTGGGGTTTATTCTGTTTGCGGTGTACTGCACTTCTTGAACCTCTAATTTTCTGTCTTTCGTAAGAGTTGGGAAATTTTCAGTGATTATTTCTTCTATTATTCTTTCTGTCCCTTTTCCCCTCTTCTCCCTCTGGGACACCCATAACACATATATTTGTGTGTTTCACGTTGTCACTGAGCTTCCTAAGACCCCGCTCATATTTTTCCATTCTTTTCACCATCTGTTCTTTCATGTGTGTGAATTCAGATGTCTGGTCTTCCAGTTCACTGATCCTTTCTTCTGCCTCTTCAAATCTATGTTGTATCCCGCCATTGTCTTTTTCATCTCCTCCATTATGCCCTTCATTCCCATAAGTTCTGCCATTTGCTTTTACAAGTTTATGAATTCTTCCTTATGGGCATCCAGTGTCCTCCTTATATCCTTCATCTCTTTTGCTATGTCTTTCCTCAGTTCAGTGACTTGATTTTTGAATTGATTTAGCTTTGTTTGAACATCTCCAATTAGTTCTTCCTTCAGTTCATTGAATAGACTTAGCAACAATTGTTTCAATTCCTGTGTTTTAGTTGAACTATTAGTTTGTTCCTTTGGCTGATCCATATTTTCATGTTTCCTAGTATGGCTCATTATCTTAAGCTGTCTAGGCATCTGACTTTCTTTATTAGTTTATTCCAGAGCTTGTTTTCTTTCATTTACCTAGGGTTTTCTTGTTGGTTTGCTTTGTTCTCTTATCCCTGGTGTTCAGTTCAGCCTATTCTAGACCTTTAACTTAGATTCTGTTTAGTTGATCAGAGTTTTTCACCTCTTGTTTTTCTGTTTCTTTCCCTGCCTCTATGTAGCCTTCTTTTGTGATGATCTTCTCAGATATGGTCAACCCTAGTCAGGTTTTCCCAGTCCAGAGAAGCCCAGGTCTCAGGAGGAGGGTATGGAGTTTCCTTGAGAATGAGATCCTCCTGTGAGGCCTTTAGAGTCTATGCTTCTCCTATGCTGTCCAGCAGGTGGCACTTGCCAGCCCGCAGTTATGCCACCAGTGTAAGGAGGTGTGAAGCTTTTAGTTCTCCTGGTGACCCTGACCCTGTTGGGGGTGTGGCTGACTGAAGCTGGTTTTTGAATTCCAGCCCCTGGTGTCTGAGTTCCCAGAAGGAAAGCTGCCACTGGAGCTTGGCCATGCCTCCTTTCTTGGGAAGTTATGCTGTTTAGAGAATTTTCTCAGCCACTAGACCTATTGCTTTGTCTCTCAGAGCTATCTTAGCTCTGCTCTTGCCTAGGCCCAAATTGCAAGTCTTTGAGGCATTCTGTAATGAGCTTCTTAGAATAATGGTTTTAGAAAAAAAGAGAAAAAGATTAAAAAAAAAAAAAAAAAGAAAGAAAAGAAAAAGAAAATGAAGAGCCCAGTATGAGCTCTCAACAGTCCTTGCAGATCTAATGGGCTGTTGAAATGCTAAGAGACAAGGAGTTGAGGGCCATCAAGGAGCAGCCAGGAAAGTAGAGAAACAGGCTCCTCACCCTCTGGATTTGCATATGCACCTGATTCTGTTTGAGCCCTGCCCTTCTCCATATCATGTTCACTCGAATTCCAAAAAGTCTATATTTTAATTTTTCATTTTTTTTTTTTTTGCTGTTTTTGCTAGTTCTATGTCCTCTCCACTGGGCTGACTGCTCCCAAATTCTCCGGTGTCTGGTCTCAGTCTATCTGTGTTTGGAGTTTTTGATCAGCAGTCTGAGTTTTCAATCAGAGCTGCAACTGTAGTTCTCCCTCCTGGTTCCCAGCACCGATGGCCCCTCTTACCATGGGACTGTATCTGGCAAGGAGGGGCGCGGGCCTCCTGCCTGCAAGAACTTACAGATTTCACTGATCTCAGCTGCTCCACGTGTTCATGAGTGCTGTGTAAAGTATGCCCAAAGCCAGATTGCTCTGCAGTGTCCGGTCCATGCAGTTTACAGCTTTCTACCAACTGCCCTGGAGGAGCAACTGAAACCTACACCTCACCACTCCGCCATCTTGCCCCTCCCTCCTCTATACAGTTTTAGGACCCTATATTCATGTTGTATCTAGACCTCTGTCAATCCCATGTGTTGTCATCTACTAGGCTCTCTCAGGAAAAAAATGATTTGTTGAATATATTTTTTGCTGAGTCACAGGACGGTTGAAAGTTCACAGGATGCTCTCCTCCATAAGGTGTCTATCTGTGCTTGCTGATGTATCTAAGGAGAGGGATTGAGTACTCTTCAGCTTATATTACAATGGAATTAAAAAATACAGCTGTTCAGAAACCTTTATGCTTCCAATTGCATAGTAAATGATTGTGAAATCTATAATAAAAGCACCAGAGACTACTTATTGTTCTTAGACTAAATAATGTAGTTGTACACACATACACAATGTGCACAGTGGCTTTAAAAAAAAGGGAAGAAAACTTTATATTGCTACCAATTACTCATGGAACCTGCAAGTCTAAGACTTAATGTTATAAATGTGTCAGCAGGTGCTCTGTTAATGCTGAACTGAACAATGTTCTATAAAATCTTGCTGTGATGTTTGGAAAAAAGAAAACAATAAAGGAAAATTAACTGTTAGAACACCTTGCACATATGTTCTTGAGAACCTGAAACAGAATTTTTTGTTTTCTCTCCTTTCTCAAAGATTATTCTTTGTACTAGTGTAATGACTCCCTGAGAAAGCAGCAAATGACACGTTTTCAAAAGTTCCCTTGTGATTTTGCTCAGCCATGAAAATGCAGAGTTTAAGCCAGAAAAGTGTACTTAATAAAATAAAATTGTCTATTTTTTAAAGCAAAACATATTGAAAGGCAGAGTTTGAATTTCATAGCCTGCTGTCATTTCAGGTACAACATAGCTATCCTCAAATAATTGACCTTTTTTCTTTATTTTTCTTTTCTTTCTATAAAAGTATGTTCTTTTCCTTAAAAAGTATGTGGTGATTTTAATTAATTTTAATTAGACTGCAGACAAAAGCTTTTCTGGGGGAAAATTCCCTCTAGAAATATTAGGAGTTGTTGACACATTTTAATTTCTCTTTTGGCGATACCTTAGGATTATTGGCAAGGAGAATTCTGCTATCCAGTGAAAAGGAGAACTGATTTGTTTTATGGGAGATATTTTAAAAAGCAATTCCTAATTTGATATATTTTGAATTTGCAAATTCTTCCACCCGAAAAGTTATCAAATGACTTCATCGAATGAAATACAAACAAAACTGTGGCACTATCATTTTGACATCTAGATGATAGATCAGAATTGAAAAAAAAAATGACCATCACATTTTTGTCTGGTTGATACATTCCTCCCCCAAATGATATGTATTATGAAGTTATCATTTTGGAAAAAAAAATTGTAAAGCTTGATTTCTCACATAAGAGCTTTCCAACATACAAAACACTAACAAAATGGATGAACCTCATACTTTATGACTCAGGTACCTCCTTCATTCTCACTGAGTGATGATTCATTTCCTCATCACTGCCAGCCCAGTGTCTCAGAGGCTGCAGATTTAGTCTTTATGTGATGAAGTTCCATGTGAAAAGTACAGAGCACTGTATAACTCACAAGGACACTGAGTGCTTATCCCTGACTTAACATTGTGTGGGGTGGAGGGTGGGTTGGAGGAAGGCACAAAGTAGGAGGAATGCATTTAGAATTGACCATTTTGTGTTTCTAAGATTTCCTTCCAATGAGGGGGGAAACCTGGGCGATGGGTGACAGCTTGATGGTGCTCTTTTTCAAAGGAAGAGTGGATAGAAAAATATATTTTTATTATTTTATTTGATAGCCTACATTGAAAATAGAATTCAGCAGGATTCAGATCAAGCTGAACTGCTGGGCTCATCCTGCTTCCGGATGAGAGGCACTTATGCCAATGTTGGGGTGAGATTGAGAACTGAGAGCAAACTTGGGAGACCTAAGAAAGCTAAAGAGGAGATTATGGATTCATTCTCCCAAGTTCACTTTTCCCCTAGACCTTTTTTTTTTTTTCATTTAAATAACTTCTTTTCTTCATTGTAGCAATACTTGAAGCAACTTTCTTTGTCAATAGATGTGAAAGGGTTCAATTTCCTGATGTTCCTATGGTGTTTGTGGAGTAGAGGAACAGGGGAGAAGGAAAAGGAACACCTACATAGTATGATTACGAAGAATACAAAAAGAGATTGAAGTGCCCTGAGGAGTCTAGAATAAGAATGGAAGGACTTTGAGACCTCTTAGCATTATTCTGGCAATTACAATAGTGGACACCAATTGCAGAGTGTAAAAGTAGCAGGGCATAGATAAAAGCTAAAGCACATTTCATGACTGGATAATGAAAAAGGCAATTCAATAACATAATCCTAATAATAGGATGGCATATTGGAATCCTCTATTTTATTCATGATTTTTTCTGTAAACACATTCCTATAATAAAAAAACAAACCGACAGGTGCATATGGAGTGGTGAAATAGTTCATAGTTCTAGTTACATGTTTAATAAATGAAAATCAAATTACTGCAACTGAAAATATTTTACTGATTAATGCCTGCAATAAAAGGCATATAATAAAAACATTAAAATAAGAGTTAGCTTTAAAATCCAAAGAATAATTTAAGAATTTTTGTCGTCACTAAACTATTAAACATTGCCAATAAGGGTTTAATATCCAGAAGATATTAAAAACCCTTAATTCAACAATAAAAAGAAAAGCAACCCAATTAATAAATGGGCAAAATACTTGAATAGACAATTCTCCAGTGAGGATAGACAAATGGTCACAAAGCACATGAAAAGATGTTCAACATCATTAGCCATTAGGGAAATGCAAATCAAAATCACAATGAGATACCATTTCATACCCAATAGAATGGCTACTATTAAAAATAGGGAAGTACAATGTTGGAGAGGATGTGGAGAATTAGGAACACATTCATTGCTGGTAGAAATGTTAAATGGTGCAGTCACTGTGGAGGACAGTTTGGCAGTTCCTCAGAAAGTTATATAGAATTACCATGTGACCCAGCAATTCCACTTCTAGGCATATATCCAAAAGAATGGAAAGAGACCTGAACAGATATTTGTACACCAGTGTTCAAAGGAACTTTATTCACAATTACCAAAAGATGAAATAACACAAGTGTCCATCGACTGATGAATGGATAAACAAAATGTGATATAATACAATGGGGTATTATTCAGCCATAAAATGAAATGAAGTTCTGATACATGCAACAATTTGGATGAACCTTGAAGACATCATGTTGAAGGAAATATTGCAAACACAAAAGGTCAAATGTTGTGTGCTCTCACTGATACGAAATAATTAGAGTAAGCAAATTCATACAGTCAGAATCAAGAAGATGGGGGTAGCATAAAAAATGTTAAGGCTTAAAACATGGGGTTTCTATTTGGAATGACAGACGTTCTAGTAATGGTTGGTGGTGATGGTAGCACAACATTGTGAGCATAATCAACAGCACTGAATTATATATTGGATGTGTATATAATTAAAAGGGGTAATTTTAGGTTGTATATATATTAGTAGAATAAAAATTAAAAAAATAAAATACATGGAACTGCACAACACAAATAGTGAACCCTATGTTAAACCATGGACTATAGTTAATAGTACAATTACTACAATGCGCTTTCATCAATGTAACAAATGTACCACACCAATTCAAGGTGTTAATAATAGGATGGCATATTGGAATCCTCTATTTTATTCATGATTTTTTCTGTAAACACATTCCTATAATAAAAAAACAAACCGACAGGTGCATGTGGAGTGGTGAAATAGTTCATAGACCACTGCCTAGAAACCAGATAAGCAGATTCACTTCCACAGGACAGAAATAATAGTCTTATTGTCCTCCTGTAAAATAGAACATGAGAGTAATTCTGCAGTTGAAGAGATAGGGAGTTAGGCCTCCTGGGAACTAGGTAGGTGATATTTGATGAGGGTATATTATGGGGTGAAATGTAAAATTAATTTTAAAGTTGGAACAAGGATAATTCAAAGATGTTTTGTGCTAATATGTGACAGCTTTGTTTGAGATTATCTAACCCCTTAGATGCTCTTGTGTCTCAAATTTTATTGGTGTTATGGTGAAAATATTTGGGTTTATGCTAATTTCTCTAAGAGAAATGATTTTCAATTTCTTACAAGTCATTTCATGACTTTTAGCTCTAAACTCTTGTCCTCATAAGTTCATGTAATCACAAGAATGAAAATTTCTATTTGGGAAAGATGAAAAGAGAACTGAATTATCTGTATTGCAATTTCCTTTCTCTCCAGCTATTTGGTTCTTCATCTGTGTTTATTAATTTCTTCTAGAGACTTCTTATAGGAACCTAGAAATTTCTGATCTTGAACATTTTAAAATGTTAATGAAAATAAAACATTTGATCTTTTTAAACTAAATTATTTTAACTAACAAATATTAGTTATTAGAATAAATTTATTTAATAAATTAAAATTAAAATACTCAGCATATTATCTCAGATACTATATGCACTGTTTTATTTCTAGTCTTTAAGAACCTTAGCTTCAGACTAAAATATTTTCCTTCTTATTAAAATATGTCAATTGTAACAGATTGCATTTATTGAGCACTTTCTATATGCTGACATTGTAGGAACAGCTTTATAAACATAATCTTTAAGATGAGTGACACTAATCCATAAACAAGTATGTGGACCCTGAAAAAATGGAACTTAATGAGAAGAGAAGGCAAGAACAGAAGAATACATGTAGCAGAACTCCCAGGCAGCCTGGGGTAACAAACTGACACAAAGAGCCTCAAAATTGCCCTAGTTGTTGATACCAGAATCGATATCAAGACTTAGATGACAATGAAGACCTACTTCCCAAATTCCCCAATTCTAATTCAGCCCTTTATGATCATATTAAGTAATTTTAAGGACGTACCATAATCTGGTGGCAAAGAAAATGTACTGAGTCCATACAGACTCAAGTTTGTATCTTGTCACCTTGCTTGGTAACCAAGTGGTTTTAGACAGTTTATTTATTTTCTATGGGCTTAAGTTTCTTAATTTGTAAATAAGTGAAAAGTATTTATCTCATCCTGTTGCTGGGAAGATAAAATAAGATATTCAACAAGCAAGGGTCTTAACATTCAAAAAGTGGTCAGTAAATGTTCAGTATTATTACTGTTCTGAAAATGACAAGTCTCATTATCTCCTGTTACTTAAATTCAAATAACAACAGAGCCAACTCTTCAACAACTTTGTTAAGAGGAAGGAATGGCACTGATATTCTAGAACTAATGAGTGATACATGGTATGCAACATAGTTGTTCAGAAATAAGCATTAGTGCATTAGCATATGGTAGAAAGAGGGAATTGGAAGTAAGCTGTGAATCACAAGGAAAGTAACCAAAGATTTAAAATTTTTGGTAGCCAGAATGCACTTCCGTAATTAAGTTGATCTGCATTTATCTTAAATCTCCAGAATATTAAGACTAAAGCATTCTTCAGTGGTGATAATAAATATGGTACAATAATGTGGATGTGTCCTCATTACAAAGAATGAAGTCCAAGTACTTAAAATTTATAACACTCTCTGTTAGAACAGTAAAAAGGATGATTCTGAACTCCTGTGGGGGACCAGTAATGTTTTACACATCCCTATAGGAGGTCCCCCACGCAGTAAAGAGCCCTCCACGGGAGGCTAGAGAACTCTAGGAAACCAGACTACAATTTAGAATAAGAAGCTAGATTTATTCAAGGTTGATTCTATGCTCCTAACACTTTCCTTAGGTAGATGGCCAAATTAAACAACAGCAACAACAACAAAAACCCAAAGCAAATAACTATTTCATTTTCTTCCCCCCAAAAAACAGAAATATGAAAAGTTATGCAACCTTAAACACTCTAAAGGGCTGGTTTTTTAACTATAGGTTTCCTGAATACCCTAATACTCATGTCTTATCTCCCCCCAATACCTGCCAACACACACACACACTCATGCACAGACACACACACACACACACACACACACACACGCATACACCTATCTTTATAAGGATTCCAGAAATTGATATGACTAATAATTGCTTCCTGAATGCATGGCTTGGGTAAAATCTGTGGGTTTTCGTGCTAGCAAAGGAATGCTCATGATTTGTGCATTGTTTAGTGCTTGATATATTAATCTCCTGAGTCTATTGAAAAATTAATAGTTCTTTAAACATTAAACTGATACTCTTCTAAATATTTAAATGTTATTTGACCATCTATTAAATCAAAACATAAATGAAAGAACTTCAGGTCTTCCCAAATATTAAAGTTTATGTTTTACTTATTTAAATTCTCTGAAAACTGAACTGAAATTACAAGTCTAATATATTAGATAGCTTAAAGTGTTTAAATATCTTAAAAATCAGACAAAACATATGCACCCATTACAATGGTTACATATTACTGTATTTTTCTGAAACTATTGCAATGAAAATGCTTTCTATGACTTATGATTTGCTACTTTTATCATCACTATCATCATATGTTTTATCATTTTTCATATTTTTATTTCTTCTTGGATTTTTGGCATGCTTAATAGAGTACAAGAATAAAGTTAAAACTAGGCTACATGGTCATCACTAAAGACAATATTCCAGACAGAATGTTTTTCTCCTTCTCAACTCAGGATTCAGTTTCGGTAATATCATGGGCCAAGTGTCTGGATTGTTCCACTGATATCAACTAAAATATAACATAATTTTTAGATAATATTTTCAATGTATTAGCGAGCTTGTAGGAAAGCAATTCTCAGATCAAAAGATTAAGTGAAGGTAGGAACAGAGCTAAGTAAGCAGAGTCTTGTGCCAAGTTTGCATCTTAAGAACTCTTGCTAAGCAATCGACCTTGAGCTTTGTTTTTCTCAGGCAGAGTGCACAGGGAACCAGAAGGCCCACCCAAACCCGGAAATTCCAACAGGTGTGTCTTGATCCATGACACTGGGAACACAAAGACTACAAAATTAGAGGGAGAACAAAAATAAACATAATCTGCACCAGAGGGAAACACACACACATAATACATACATGTTTCAAAAGAACAGAAAGAAGAATAAAAAGATTTAAAAGTCCCGGAGAAGCTGGAACCAGTGAGTCTTCAGCCATTAATTCTCCAAATACCTTCAAGGGAAGAAACTAGTTTGAAGTGATACAGCACTGGTGTAGCCCTTTGTCTCCTGGCGGAAGCAATGCAAATCTGTGTAGGAAGCCAACTTTATCCCAGACATCAAAGATTCTGCATAAGTAAGATAGCAAGGAAAATGAGCAGCTTAGTTATAAATGAATGGGAGAAGGGGAAAAGTGAGAGGACCAGCCCAAACAACAGAAAACCCCAAGAACACACGGTAATTACCAATAACAGACAATAAAAGTATTACAGCAAGCTTGTGCATATATATGGGAAACTATAAAGAATGATCAATTTGATTTTAAAGATTGTTATATTTCCTATAAATGAAAAAATATACTTAGCATTAAAACTGAAAACTCCATGGATAATTTTAATAGCGGATTAGATCCATTGAAGATAGAACACATGACTTATGTGATAGATCTAAGGAAATTGTTCAGAAAGCACCACTGAGAGATAAATAGAATTTATGAAAGAGATATTGAGAGATAAGAATGGTAGAATGAGAAGGTCTGACATTTTTCTCATTGAAGTCCCAGAAGAGATTAGTTGTGCAGAGGAAATTATCAAATAGATAACAGGAGAGAAATTCATGGAACAGGAAAAGTAGAACAATGCTCAGATTCAAGAATCCCAAAGAATTTCAAGCAGTCTTTAAAAAGAAATCCATACCTATTTATTTCTTGGTGAAATACAGACCACCAAAGACCAAAAGAAGATCTTAAGAACAACCCAAAGGAAAAAATATATATACATGGGTTTTTAAACAAAATTTAGATAGTTAAAAGACTTCACATCATAAATGTCCTGAGAAAATAAGAGCTGTTAACTAAAAATGTCTATACTCAAGAAGAAAATTTTTCAGAGCATGGGTAAAGCAAAAATATTTTTAAGTGATAAAAAACTGATGTCCAGCAGACTATCTATTCTAAATGATATATTCAGGTAGAAGTAAAATTTTCTTCAATGTAAGGGCTGAGAAGTAACAAATTGCGAGGACCACAGACAATGTGGAGATATCCAGTTCATGAAACAATAAAATTGTTGAAGCTTAAAAATTCAAATAAAATACAGGAAAAATAGTATATAATTCAAAGGGGGGTGAAAGGAAGCAAAGTGTTCAAATGGCCTTATATTTCTAGTCAATGGATAAAAATATTGATTAACTTTAAACATTGTTAAGGTAATTTGATTGTTGCAGTTGGTGAGAAAACCATTAAAAGAATAGGAACCCAGTATGTTATTTTCAAAATAATGGCGAGGAAAAAAAAATGAATGAGAGAATAAACACACCATCAAAAGGAGCCAAGAAAAGAATGAAAGAAAGAATAGACAGGACAAAGAGAAAGGACAAAAATCAGATGCCATTTGATTAAAGTTGGCTAAATGCTCATGATAAAAAGGGAGAGACTGCGTTTGAAAAATCCAATTGCATGCTGTTTTTAAGAGACATGTATAAAATAAAAGGAAAAGAAAAGAGCAAGGACCAGCTGGTCTAGAGTAGTAAGATGGGGATCTGCTGTTGTCCTGTGTCCTCAGCCAGATGCCTGTGCCATGTGGGTGGACTGAAAGTTCTCACAAGACACTCATGACCAGTTGATCCTTCAAGTGTATTTCGATCATGAATTTCTTAGTGGAAGTAATAATTTTCTTCAGATGCATCAGCAGGGAGACTTGAAGGGAACCTGAAAAACCTGGGAATCTCTTAGTAATTTTAGAGGAGAAAACAGAAAAATAATCAAAGTGAAGGCCACAAGTTCCTCAGTAAGTAATATGTTCTATAGCCAGGACAGAAAATTTGGTGTCAAAGACTCATCACCTGGAAACTTGATCAGTTTTGATTTTGTGAAGAAGAAAGAAACTCCTTACCTGGAAACAAAATCTATTGTGAATTTAATTCTAACCAGTGTCCTCAAATACTCCAATGTTATATTATAACAACAACCAGGGTACTAGTAGTGTTTTTTGTATTGGTCATATGAAAGTTTAAACCAAAGGATCTGAATCATCATTAATACCATTGACTCCCCATAAGTGTGTCACTCTGCAAAGCTAAAATATTCAGTAATCATGTGTTTTCTTCTCAAGGGCACATGGATCATTCTCTGGGGTAGATCATTTGCTAGGGCACAAGACAAAGTCTCAATAAATTTTGAAATATTGAAATCATACAATCCTATTACACTGGAATGAAATTGTAAATCAAAAACAGAAGGAAAACTGGAAAATACTCAAATATGTAGAAATTAAACTGTGCACTTTTAAATAATGAATGGGTTAAAGAATAAATTGCAAGGGAAATTGGAAAATACTTAGAAATTAGTGAAAACAAAAGCATAACTTACTAAAACGTATGGGTTTCAGCAAAAGCAGAGTTCGTAAGGGAAATTTGTAGCTATGAATGTCAGTATAAAAATAGAAGAAAGATCTCAAAGCAATAACAACTTTACATATTGGGGAACTAAAATAAATAGTAAAGCAAATGAAACTCAATATTAGTAGAAGGAAGGCAGTAATTTATATTAGAGTGGAGGTAAATGAAATAGAGAATAGCAAAAAAAAATAAATAAAAGAGTAAATCAACAAAACTAAAGTTAGTGCTTTGAAAAAAGGAAAAAAAAATGGACAAGGATTTTACTGTACTGACAAAGGAAAAGAAGATTCAACTAAAATCAGAAATGAAAATAGTGATATTACTGCTGAATGTTCAGAAATAAAAGAAGTATAAGAAAACACTGACCTATCGTACACCAACAATTTGGATAATCTAGATGAACTGAAAAGATTCCTAAAAACACACAGTTTACCTAAACTTACTTAAGAAGAAAGAGAAAACCTAATAACCTGTAATAAGTAAGGAGATTGAATCAATAATCAAAAAACTTCCACCAATGAAAGTCCAGGACCATATGGCTTCATTGGTGAATTCTACCAAACATTTAAAGAAGAACTAACATCTATGCCTCTCAAAGGTTTCCAAAGAACTCAAGATGAGGGAACATTTCATGAATTATTCTATGAGACCAGCATTGCCCTGATGCCAAGGTGTGATAAAGACATGAAAGGGGAAAATTGCTGATGAATTTCCCTTATAATATAGATGGAGGAATGCTTAGCCAGATACCAACAAACCAAATCCAACAGCATGTCAGAAGAATTGTACACTATGACAAGATAGGATTTGTACCAGGTATGAAGGCGCAGTTTAACATATGAAAATCAATCCACATACCCATAGATAGAAAAGAGGAGGGAAAAACAAACATGATTTTCTCAATAGATTTAGAAAGACATTTGATAAAATCCAGTATCCTTTCATATAAAAATACCCAATAAACTAGGAATGGAAGGAACTTTCTCATCATGATTAAGACTATGAAAAACCCACAGCTAACAGCATACTCAATGGTGAAAGACTGAAAGCTTCCCCCCTAATATCAAGAACAAGGCAAGGTGCCTGCTTTCACCACTGCTGTTTAATATTGTACTAGAATTTCTAACCACAGCAATTAGGCAAGGAAAAGAAATAAAAGGTATTCAAATTGGGAAGGAAGTAAAACTCTATCTGCAGATAACATGATCATCTTTTGTAGACAATCCAAAGGACACCACAAGAAAATTGTGAGAGCTAATAAAAAAATTCAACAAAGTGACAAATACAAGATCAACTTGCAGAAATCAATTTTGTTTCTTTGCACTTGCAATGAAAAATCCATAGATGGAATTATGAAAACAATTCAAATTACAGTAGCATCTAAAAGAGTAAAGTATCTAGGCATAAATTTAACTAAGGATATGAAGGCCTTATACCCTGAAAACTACAAAACACTCTTGAAAGAAATTAAATAAGACCCAAATAAACAGCATGACATCCTATGTTCATGGACTGAAAGACTTAAAATTGTTATGATGTCAGTATTTCTCAAAGAAATCTACAGATTCAATGAAATCCCTCTCAAAATTCCAGCAGCGTTTTTTTATTTTTATTTTTTTTCAGAAATTGAAATGTCAATCCTAAAATTCATATGAAACTGCAATGGACCTTGAATAGCCAAAAGAATCTTACAAAGAAGAAGAATTTTGGAGGTCTCACACTTCCTGATATTAAAATTTATACAAACATACAGTATTCAAAAGTATGTGGTCCTATATTGAGGATACAAAAATAGACCAATGGAATGTAATTGAAAGCCTTGAAATAAACCCATACATCAATAGCCAGTTGATTTTTGGGGAGTGCCAAGTACCTGCAATAGGGAAAGAATAATCTCTTGAGCATATGTGGCTGAGAAAACTGGATCTCTACGTGCAAACAAATGAAAGAAGACCTCTACCTTACACCATATAAAAATTTAACTCAAAATTGAAGAAGAACCTAAATATAAGTGCTAAAACTATAAAAATCTTAGGAGCGAATTATCTGCAGTACCTGGGGTTGGCATTGGATTCTTAGATATGACACCAATAGCACAACCAAAAAAAAGAAAGAATAAGAAACAATAGATAAATTGGATTCCTCAAACTTAAAAACTTTTATGCATCAAGGGATATTATCAAGAAAGTGAAAAGACAACCTAAAGATAGGAGAAAATAGTTACAAGACATATATCAGATAAAGGCTTAATATCCAGATATATAAAGAACTTTTACAACACAAAAACAAAAAAGACAAAAAACCCAATTAAAAAATGGGCAAAAGCGTTGAACACACATTTTTCCAGAGAAGATATTCAAATGGTCAATAAGCATATGAAAAGACTCAACATCATTAGCCATTAGGGAAATCAATTTATAACCATGACGAGATACTACTTCACACACACGGATGGATATATTTTAAGAAAAAGAACAGAAAATAAGTGTTGGAGAGGATGTGGAGAAATTGGAACACTAGCATTGTCGGTGGGAATGTAAAATGGTGTATCCATTGTGTAAAGCAATATGTTGATTCCTCAAAAATTTAAATAGAGAATCACAATATCACATGGAAATTTTATTCCTAGATATATATCATAAGAAAATGAAAACAGGTTCTCAAACAGGTATCTGTACACTGATGTTCATAGTAAAATTACTCACAATAGCTAGAAGTTGAAAACAACAAAATGTCCATCAACGAATGGATAAACAAAATGTGGTACATATATTCAATTTAATACTATTTGGCTATAAGAAGGAATGAAGTTCTGAGACATTGAACCTTGAAACCTTATGTTGAGTGAAATAAGCAAGCTCGTCAGGACAAACATTGTATGATGTCAGTTGTATGAGATAATTAGAAATGGCAAATTCTCAGAGACTGAAAGTAGTTTAGATTATCAGGGAATGGGAGGAATGGAGAAGGTAGAGTTTCTGCTTGGTAGGTATAGATTGTAAGTAAAAACTAATTAATAATAATATTTGTAATTTTTAAGAGGAATGGTGAATAAAGAGAATAATATGATAACTGGGTATTTTAAAAAGAAAAAAGATATTAAAACATATTACAAGAGGTAAAGAGATTCATGCCATAAAGATAAAATGTTAAATTTACCAGGATGATATAATATTTTAATTAGTATGTACTTATTTCCCAAGTCTCCAAAACTTTAAAGCAGAAATTGACTGAACTACAAAAAGAAATAGAATAATTTGCAATTGCTGTATGATATTTTAACATATTTCTCTTGGGAATGGACAGAACAAGCAAGTTATAAAGTCAGTAAATTTTAGACAACTATTTCTGGAATAGCAGCAGGAGGAGCTATGTTGAACTCCTTCCTAGAAGAATAATCACAGCTGATAAAAATGATAAATTTAGCTATTTAAAATCTCTGGAAAATTTCTGTAAGGTACACAGCAAATGGAGAAAGATTTATTCAAGAAATCTACTGAGTCTTGGTGAGAATAGTGAGAGTCTTTGGCACGTGGGTGATGACCTGCCCCCTCCCCCGCCTTGCCCCTGCTCAGTATAATGGAAGCTCCGTTTTGGTTGAATGTGACCGAGAATACCGGGCTCCCACTGCCCTTTCAGTGCTCGGAGGGGTCAGGTTCTATGCTGGCAGAGGTAAGCCAAGAATACCAGAAGCCACTGCCTCCCAGCCGATGACCTCTACTGAGAGTAGCAAGATGATAAAAGATACATCTTGCAAACAGCACCCTTAAGAGAGCAAGTGTGGTTATACTAATACCAAAATAGACGTTAAAACAGAAAATCTTGTTAGAGATAGAGACATTTTGTCATGATGAAAGGGTCAATCCATCAGGAAGATATAACAATTATGAACATATATTCAATTAACAGTGTCATAAAATACATGAAGCAAAAAATGACAGAATTAAAGGGAGAAATCGACAATTCATCAATGATAGTTGCAGACTTCAATACCCCACTTTCCAAAATGGTAGAGACCAACTAGACAGAAGATAAACATGGATATGTAATAAACCAACTAGATCTCAAAGACATCTATGGAATACTTAACTAACAATGACATAATACACATTTTTCTCAAGTGCACATGGAACATTCTTTAGGATAGACTATATACTAGTGCTAGATCATAAAATAAACTTCAGTATTTCAAAGAATTGATACCATATGAAGTATGTTTACTAAGCCCAATGAAATAAAATTAGAAGTCAAAAATGGGAGAAAATTTGGGAAATTCACAAAAATAAGAAAATGAAGCAACATACCCAAAATAACCAATGAATCACAGAAGGAACCACAAAGGAAATTGGAAGAAAAATGAAGTGAATGAAAAGAAAGCACAACATACTAAAATGTACAGGATACAGCTAAAGCAGGGCTTGAAGTCAGATATATAGCTGAAATGCCTATATTAAAAAAGGAGAGATCTCAAATCAATAACCTAAACTTCCACCTTAAAAAACTGGAAAAAAGCAAAGCAAACTAAACTTAAAGGAAGCAGGAGGAAAGAAATAATAAAGATATGGGAAATTAATAAGATGGAGAATATAAAAGAAAAAGAGAAAATAAACAAAACCTAAATTTGAGTCTTTGGAAAGGTCCACAACATTGACAAACCTTTGATTAGTCTGAACAGGAAAAAAAGAGAATGGGGGAAATGATTTGACTGCTAATGGATATGGATTTTCCTTTTGGGATGATGAATTGTTCTACACTTGTGATGACTGCACAACTCTGATTATACTAAAAGCTATTTAGTATATGGGTGAAGTGTATGGTATGTGAATTATATCTCCATAAAGTGTTAAAAAAGAAACTTTAAAAAGTTTTGCATACAATTAACAAGCAATATAATAGATATACATAAAATACATAAAATGCTGAACTGTACAATTTCAGAATACACATCTTTTTCATGCATCCAGAAAAAAAATTGCAATAAAATTAGCCATATGCTTGGTCATAAAGCAAGTTTCAAAGATTTAAAAGACTAGAATTTTATACACCTCCAACTATGACCACAATCCATCTAAGCTAGGGATCAATAATACAAAAAAACTCTCTAAGTTTGAAACTAAAAAAATAAACCATGAGCTAAAGACAACATGAAAGTTGAAATGAGAAAATTCATAGACCTGAAAAATTATTAAAATATTGCATAGCAAAATTTGTTGGGATGTTGCTAAAGCTGTATTTAGAAGGGAAAATTAACAGCTGTAAATATAAGTGTTAAGAAAGAAGACATGCAGTTAATGAATAAAATGTTCATCTTTATTAAGAATTTAGTAAAAAAAGAAACCAAGAAGGAAGTGAATGATAAAAATAGAAAATAAAGAAATGTATGGTTGTGAGATTTATACATTATATTTGATGTAGCTATAGTTCATTGTCTATACTGTATACTATTGCATTATGTAAATATGATACTTTTTTATTCATGACTCTTGTGATGAACATTTGTCTTGTTTTCACTTGTAGCTAAAAGACTAATGCTGCTATAAACTTTAGTATGCATCCATCTCTTAGAGTATGTGAACATATGTATCTATTGGATTACATCCTCTTTTCAAAACACATGACTCTTGCTCAATTTGGTATATTTCAATTTGTAGAAGTTCCTTATATATTCTGGAACAAAGTATTTTATTGGTTCTAAGTAGTACATGTTTTACAAATATCTTCTTCCACCTTTAAAATTATCTTTTACATTCTTATTGGTCTCTTGAAAAGTCTTTGCTTTGAATGTAGTTTAATTGTACATGTCAGTTTTCTTTGAATGGCTGTGCAGGTTCAATAAAACTTTCAGCAAAATGTAATCTGCGTTTGTGTGTGTTTGTCTGTGTATGCGTGCTAGTCATGGGGTTATGTGGAGTACTTAGCAAGCTAATTATTAAGTTTATAATTGAAGTACAAAGTGCCTAAGATTGTCAAGGCAATTCTGAAGAATAATAACAAGAAAGTGAGACATGTTCAACAGATACCATAACATTAATACATTAATTAAGGCAGCGTGGTATCAGCCTATGATAGATAAAAAGACCAAAAGAGAAACATAGCAGTCCCAGATTAATTTACATATTCAGAAGATGGCACTCATCAACTAGAGAAAAATATTCTTTCCAAGAATTTTAGATTGTTTACAAATATAAAAAGACCATATATATAATAAGTTCAACAATGAAAAATAATCAGTAGTATGATCAGAGAATAAAACCCCACCACTTGTTTGGAAATTTGAAAAACAGTTATGTAATTTATATTTCTGAGTAAATTACAACCCCCACCCCTTTATTTTCTTTTATTTTTTGTTTTTTGCTTACTTGGTGAGGAAAGGCAGTTGCAATTATCTGAATATTGCCGTATGGAGAGTTCCCATGGAAAGAAAGCGAGGGAGGCCTCTGGCCAACAGCCAAAGAGGAACTAAGATTCTCAGCCCCAAAGCACAAGAGGAGCTAAGTCTTGCCAGCAACTATGTGATTGAGTTTGGAAGCAGAACCTCTGGGGGAGCCTTCGGATGAGACTGCAGCAGCCAACACCATGCTGCAAACTTCGGACAAACATTGACTTGGAGGCACCTAGCTAAGCTGTCCCAGATTCTGACCCACAGAAATAGAGAGAAAATAAACGTTTATTGTTTAAGGTGCCAAACTTGGGGGTAATTTGCTATGCAGCAATCTGTATTACAGTTTCTTATTTTCTGCAGATTTGATTAAACTTGTTTCTTTCTCTAAAAATAGTAAGTGTAATCCTTTCAGAGTCCTTATCTGAAATTCCTTAATTTGAATTCGCCTTGCATCTTTTTCTCTTGTCTTTGTGTGTGTGTGTGTTTTTCCCATTGTGTACTTTGTTATTTTAATTGTGTACTGCTCATTTTCTTGGAACAAAATCCAGGAGTAATTTAGGGCTTATAATCAAGGTTTGTTTACGTAAGAATACTGTAGAGTGCTTCTGTGAGGAGACTTCACTAATAATGATTCATGACCACTTTAAACTATCTTGATTTTTTTTGACCAGTCAAGTAATATTAATTTTGTCCACAAATCAGTTGTGTTTGTTTTACTTCTTCTCCTCCTCCTCCTCCCCCTCCTCCTCCCCCTTTTTTTTTTTTGATAGAGCATCCCATTTAATCTAGCATTTTCCCTAAACTGGATGGTTCATAGGATTTGTTTTTGATCCCTTAGCCCTTTGAAGCCACCAAAACCCAAAACTGAATTGCTCAGGATCAGCATTCGCATGTCTCTGATACTCATTTTCCACTTTTAATGCTTTCTTCCCCTTCTGTTTGGACTGCTAACTCCTTACTATATTGCCAGCACTTCAATTATTTTAAGAATGGTTTAAAACATATTTTTATCCAGAATTTTAATTGTTTTCAAGAGGATTGTTTGATTGACTAAACAATCTCACTATTACCTGAAATGAAAGTTATTGTTTGTTTTCCTCCTAGAGTTTTGGAATTTTGGTTCCCTGGCTAATTCTACTAGAATTTTACTTTAATGATTCTCTTTTTTATTCTTTTTCTATATTCATATTTCTGCATACTATTGTCTTTTATTCACCTCCAACTGGGGCCTGGAAGCTTTATTTGGTGCCACTGTCACAGTTGAGTACGGACTGTGTTACAGCTCCTTGTTTTGAGGCTCTCTGTTTCTTCCCACTTTCCTAAGTCAGTTAATCACAGGATTTTTCAAGCCTTTCTACAAATGTATGGGGGACGTTTAAGGACAGAAATTCCAGATGAACCCCTGATTTCAAGTAATGGCACAAATTCCTTTCTCCTGGGATTCTTTAATCTGTGATTTCCCTTTTTGAGCTCAGATTCCTGTCCCTTCTGCCTAATACTGGCCTAGAAATCAGTAATATCATACTCCAGTCACATTAATTTCTTTGTTTTTCTATCCTGTTATTATTGATATATTTATCTTTTTAAATTCAGAACACCTTTGTCTTTAGTTTTTTCTTTTAATATATTATCCATATTTGATGAGTATTTATATAGCAAAGGGATTGTTCTTGTCTGTTTACTTTGATGAATAATTGTTCCCGTCAATTTAGTAAAACAAAAGTAAAAACAAAAACAATATAAAACAGCAAAAACAACAGTAAAACTCAGCTCCAACTAAGGTGTATATAGAATTTGAGTACTCCCCTTATGGGGATATAAATTGATATGTATTCTGTGGTAACCATACTGGCAGTGTGCTTCAAAACAATTTTACTCATCAATTCCATCTCTTAGAATTTATACTAAGGCTAAAATCAGAGATAAAAAAAAAATCACTTCCTGCTTGTAGTCCAGACAGATCCCTCTATTATATTTTGTTAAAACAAATTCCTGGCCAGAATCTGAAAACAAAAAACCAGCAACAGTAGCTTGGCACATAGCTACGCTATTATTTACTATCCAATATTGGATGGTACCAAATTAACCTATCTGTGTATGGATATTTATTCTCTGATTCAGTAAATGTTTGTGAAATTCTACTAGGTGCCAAGTGTATATCTCCACTCCAGACCACTTCCCTCAAATCCAGACTTGTATGGCTTCAGCTGATTAGTTTTCAATTTGAAAGTCCATTAAGCATTTCAATGTAATATGCCCCCTAAAAATCCTTTCTCTTTCCACAACTTTGTTTTTCTGGTTGCTTTGATGAAAAGACTTGGATCATCCTTTAATCTTCCACATTCTCCCTCAATCTAACATTCTATCCACTGTAAAATTCTGTCACCTCCATTCTGTATTTCTAACCACCTCTATTGCTATCAGCCTTTTCAAAGCCACAAATACATCTCATATCTCACCTGGATTAATGCACAAGTCTAATTAGACTCCCTTCCTCTTGGTTGTCCTCTACAGTTTATTCTCATCACAGCCCCCAGAGCAATACTCTTAAAACATACCAAGAGAAGCCATTTCTTGTGTAAAAAAACCTCCAACAGCTTTTCCTCCCCTTCAGAATAAAAGCCACTGTCCGTTCAACAGCCTACAAGCCCTACATGATCTGGCCTACCACCACTTCTGGCCTCATCTCCCTGGGCTTTCCTTATTATTACATTCAAAGCTACACTTGCTTCCTTGGTAGTCCTGGTATATGCCAAGCACAGGCCTGCTACAGAGCCTTTTATACTTACTCTCCCTCTGACCAGAAACTTCTCATCTTTGATGTACATAAAACTTAGTTCTTGATGTCCTTCCATTACCTGCTCAAATGTCATCTATTTTGTGAGACCTTCATTTTCTACCCAGCACTCCTTTTCCCATTACTTTCCTTTATATTTCCCATAACATTCATCCCTTTTTGATATGCAGTATAATCCCATAACATTCATCCATTTTTGATATGAAGTATAATTTATTATGTAATTGTTTATTAATTGGTTATTTTCTGTATCTACCAAATAGAAGGAAAAATCCACTTGTGCAAGGATTTTGTGTGTGTGTGTGTGTGTGCGTGCACGCACTGTATGCCTAGCATACAAGAGTGCCTGGAACAAAGCAGGTACTCACTAATTATTGGTCAGTGAATAAGTTTGCCAGGCAACAACATCAACTAAAATATGACTTTAGTTGTAGCATCTACTTTTTAATGTGAGAGCATCATATCCCATTGAAAACAGGTAAACTCAGAATGAAAATACATTGGTGATTTAAAGAAATATACTTGTTTTCAGCTCAACTTTCCTGTCCACACTTGATATAAAATCATCATAGCCTACATCCCAAGAATGATGCAGGCTTGGGCCACAAACACATTTCCTGGTAGTTGGTTTGGGCCACTTGCTTACAAATTATTGAACGTATTTTCTCTGTTCAAGACTCAGAAAACCTTTGCTTGGCCTCAGGGTGGTGATGTAGCAGAGCCCAGTAGGGACTGAGATTCATTTCCCAGTACCTATACAGTAGAAACCTCAGATTTAGATTTAGATTGATTTTAGAAAAGCACTGTGGATTTTCTTGCACCCAAGAATTTTGTTTAGCACATATTTCTACATGACTTAAGATCTAAGCTAAGAATTTTATTAGGTACAGAAAGAACACATATATCCAGACTTTGCATTTCTTGAATTGTCAGAACTCTAGAGGAGCTATGATTGTGGAAGTAGCTTCTCAACCACTACACCCAGTCCCACTCTCTTAAAATGCCCTTAATCTTGGTGGGTATTATTTTGGAAAACAACAACAACAACAACAACAACAACAACAACAACAGTATATATTCCCATAATCACTAAGAAGTTCCTAAATTTAACCAAATTTATGTATATGATTAGCAGAAAAGTAATGCTCTGTCTGATTGTAGGAGTCTGTAAAGTTAAGCCATCTCAAAGATAAATGGATTCTAACGTAAAGTAAGTCAGCATTATATTCAAAACTGAGCTGTCAGAAAAAGCACATAAAGACATCTCCACATCACCTGCAATTACACTTTTTGAGAATATTAACTGTTTCAAGTGTAGAGACTCTTTTTGGAGACACACTGATACATATTTTCAGCACCTAGTATAGTGCTTGGCCCAGAGACATTCAGTACATGTTCATTAACTGAGTAAATGAGCCCAGATATTCTTTGATTTGGATAGTTTAATCATCATGATGCAGTCAGAGAGTTGCAGTATCTTATTATAGTCAACTGGCTGGCAGTTTGGGTTGCTACTTAGATGCTGCCAAAAATTCAGTTCTCATGACCCTTATATGTAGTGCCCCAAACCTTGCTTTGTCCTCTATGCTAGCTTTTTTCCTTCATTTCCATTTATCACTTAACCTCCAACCTGTTCCAGAAGGGTTGACTTTTGAGGGCTGTGACATTAATTGTCATATGCAACCTCTGGCATTTTTTGGTATTTCTTCTGTCATATTTGTTTTCTGTTAAGGTTTTAAAATTCAGATTCCCTTTGAAAACCATCTATTTGCAAACTACTTCTTTCTTTCATTTATGACCTTCAGTGATCTATTTGCATAGATTTAATAATGCATTTTCAGTATATAATGATTCATTCAATTCAGTATAAAATTCAGTGAGTATATATGAAACTTTCATATAATGTAGTATACAATTGCTCAAATATAGTCATTCTTTGAGATTGTGTTTTTCTGGCTGTGTTGTTCAAGGTATCTACCCTGAGAGGGAGTCCAGAGAAAACAAAACATGGCTTGTCACACTTGAAACTCATAAGAACATCTTCACTTGTTAACCAGCTCCGTCTTACAGGGCTAGGGGAGCAAACTCACCAAGAGAGCCAATCAACTGGTCTCTTTTGTTACATTTAGACAACATTTAAAATATTCCTCATAAAAATATGGATGTATATTATATCATCGGATGACATACTTGTATTTGACAAAATTCAGCCTACATCCTCTATAGTAACAATTAGAAGAAGTTGACGAGCATCTCTCCCCTTCAAATAAGGCCAAAAATCTACAAATCACTTGGTTGAAGAGAGAGAGAAAGAGGGAGAGAGGGAGAGAGAGTTGATCAGGCACACTACCTTTCTGGACCTCATTGATGTTTCAGTTTGCAGCCTACATTATTGAAATGTACAATCTCAACTAAATCTATGGTTTAGTATAGTCATTTTGAATAGGAAGATAAACAATAATTTAGAAAAGTTTCATGAAGTCCTGCTAAAATCTAATACACTAGAACAAAAACCCTCAGCTATCCAGAAAGTATATTCCTTGAAGATCCCAGAGAAGAGGCAGAGTTTTATATTGTATTGGATTTTAGTTGAAGGCAAGACTGAGACCTCTAAGTTGAATGTGGCAGAAGCAGAATTTGGAATGCCACACAGCTTTATATATTGATCTAGAGGAAACTGCAATTTTCTCACGGGATACTAGTCATAGAATTCTAGCAACCATAAAATACTAAAAATCCTTTTACAGCTACTTTTATGGTAAACTAAATTGATTTAATAGAGCACTGTCAAATCAATTCACTCTCTTAACACTTAGTCTGCATCAACTTAATTTGAATTGTTGGTGAACCAGGCCATCCGGCAATTATAGGACTGCATAGTGTTTGATACATTATCCATAAGGCTAGCCACCTGCAGAATGAAAGGGAAGTATAAAAGGAATTGTGAACTGAGTTCTCCATAAATTAAACACCATTGAACAATGATTCTATATTTGAAAGCACACTAAATGCATACCTTTATATCAAGGAGAGAATTTTCACGCACATTTATGTGCATGAAGGGTTGAAAATGTAGGAATTATAGCTCATATAACAATAGCTAGCACTGAATTTACTGTTTCAAGCATTAAGTTAATATTTATGATGCAAACTTTAACATTACATATATACCATTTATTCTCTTCAAGTTGAAATATTCTTTGGGGTTAGTGAACAGCCTTTCATACTGTACAGGTGGCACATAAGAATGTGTAATGGGAAAGGCCATATATACAACAGGTACTCCAAATATCCTGTTAGCGGCTAATTATAGTGGTTAACATATATTTAGTATTTTCCATATCCTAGATAGTCTGCTAAGGATTTTTACAGGTATTATATACAACTATGAGAAAGTTTTTTTTAAAAGGTGAGATAGATGAAGCCTTGAGAGTTGGTGTGACATGCTCAAGGCCACACAACTGATAACCGTTGAAACTGGGGTTGGATTCTGGTGGTTTCCATTGACTCTACTGTGGACTTTACACATAAGGCCTCTCTGGTATGTCATTACTCTAGAGTCACAGGCCATGGCCTAGAAATCAAATATTCTTCAGATGTTGATGTCATGAGTTAGGTGTAAGGTTAGGTGCAAGAGTTAGGTGACTCTCTTCACAAGAGTCAGAGGGTGAATTGGAAGTTTTGACTGTGGCTTTCTATTTACCATCAGAATTTCAAAAAATTTTTCTTTTATTTTTGTCAAAATTTTAAAACTGCTTATGTAGTGAACTCCTGATTGAAATAGTTTCAAAATATTGTTTTAATAATTATTATTCTTGTATAATCTGATTATTTTAAGCTGCTCTTTGGTCTAGTTATAGTCTAGAAATTAAGAATACAAAAATCAGTATATAATATATGGACCTTAATTTTCATAGTTAATTGCAATACCATAAAATAAAGTCAATGCTGTATAATAAAAGATTGTGCAATGCTCTAAGTATAGAAGTTTGCAATTTTTAGTTTACTAATAATCTTAATGGAAAAGGCATAGTCACTCAATAAAGGTACACATTTTAAATGGTTATGGAGAGTTTCTTTAAAAAAAAGGAAGCACATTTTCGTATTGAAAATATATCAGGGTATATTAGAATGGTTTATGTCAGTCACTTGATTCACCAAACATTCTAAGTCCAGAAAAACCATTAGTTTAATATTACAAATATTGCATTCTTAAAAGTAAAGATTGGATGTGAAATAGAAAGAAAAATAAGAGGGGAAGAAGAGGGGAATATATAAAAGGAAGAGAAAACAGATTGTATTTTGACAGGTGCATCCAATTACTTTCTGAATATTTCTGTCATCCTTGAGTAATGCCTATCCATTCCAGACCTGTATAGGTTTCCCTAGTGTGCTGGTTTGAATGTATTATGTCCCCCAAAATGCCATTATCTTTGATGTAATCTTGTGTGGGCAGACATATCAGTGTTGATTAGATTGTAATTCTTTGAGTGTTTCCCTAGAGCTGTGCTTCACCCAACTGTGTGTGATGACTCTGATTGGATAATTTCCATGGAGGTATTATCCCACCCATTTAGGGTGGATCTGAATTAAATCACTGGAGCCATATAAATGAGCTGACAAACAGAAGGAACTCAATGCAGCTGTGAGTGACATTTTGAAGAGGAGCTATAGCCAAGAGGGACACTTTGAAGAATGCACAGAAGCTGAGAGAGTAGCTGCGGATAAGAGACAGTTTGAAGATGGCTGTTGAAAGCAGACTCTTGCTCTGGAGAAGCCAAGAGAGGACAAACACCCCAAGAGCAACTGAGTGTGACATTTTTGAGGAACTGCAGCCTAGAGAGGAATGTCCTGGGAGAAAGCCATTTTGAAACCAGAACTTTGGAGCAGACTCCAGTCATGTGCCTTCCCAGCTAACAGAGATTTTCCAGACACCATTGGCCATCCTCCAGTGAAGGTACCCTTTGTTGATGGACACTTTATGACCTTAAGACTGTAACTTTGTAACCAAATAAACCCCTTTTTATAAAAGCCAATCCATTTCTGGTGTTTTGCATGCCAGTAGCATTAGCAAGCTAGAACACCTAGTTACCTTTACAGAGAAATAATCCATTTGTATTGCTATCCTATTTCCAGTGTTTTAATGTTAACTTTAAAATCTGCATCATATATAATTATCTGTGTAATCTGTTTCATTTCTTGTCTTCGACTTTAAGTACTTTGAAGCCAGACCTGAGTTTCTGTATAACTACATACGGTTTTAATACATGACAAATTCTGATAAGTATATTTTTACATGAAACTTAGCTATGTACTGAATTGTCTCCTCCCAAAAGACATGTTCAAGACATAACTCCTGGTTCCATGAATGTGACCTTATTTGGAAATAGAATCTTGAAAATTTGATTAGTTAAAATGAGGCCAGACTGGATTAGGATGAGCCCTGATCCAATATGACTGGGATCCATAAAAGGAGAGGAAATTTAAACAAAAGGAGAGAGGGGTACAGAGAGAGAGACAGCCACATCCCAGAGGCAGAGATTGGGTTATACTTCTGGAAACCAAGGACCTCCCTGGATGGCTGGCCATCCACAGGAAGCCAGGGGAGAGGCGTGGAACGGGTTTTCCCCTCTGAGTCCCCTTGATTTTGGACTCAGCCTCCAGAACCATTAGACAATACATTTCTATTGTTTAAAACAACTAGTCCATGGTAAATTGTTACAGCAGCCCTGGGGTGTCATGTGGTTTTTTAACAAGGACTATTAAAATTATCAAAAAAAAACATTAAAATGAGTTTTCTTAGAATAAACTGAAAACTAAAATTCAGCCGGGACTTGAAGCATCGTAATAGCCAGCCACATACTTAAGCTTGGAAGTATATTTTACTCCAAACCCAGGCTTGGCAAAACTGCGGCAATAGCTGATAACCTTGATTGCAGCATTTTAAGAACCACTGAGCCAAGATGCACCTTAGTAAGCCATGCCCTAATTCTTGACATGCAAAAACTGAAATAGTATGTTTGTTGTTGTTTTAAGCTGGTAAATCTGGGGGTAATTTGTTTACAGCAACAGAACACTAATATATGAACATATTTTATTGATCATATGTTATATTTTATACATTAAATAATTTAATCTTACATATTTTTTCCATGAAATAGGAACTACCATTATAAATGGAAGACTTGCCTGAAAAGAAATCCTTGAATTAAATTTTACAAGAAAGCTGGTTAGAATGAAAAGAGATGACAGAAGTGACATTGCTCTGGTTCAGGCAAAGCAGCACTTATACTTCCATATAACTGGCAGAATTTCTATACCAAAACCCAGAGTCACCACCTACTAGATGAATGACCAAGACAAATTTAATCCCTTTTTTTTTTTTTTAACAGTTTCATTATCTGGAAAGTTAAAAAAAAAAAAAGTAACATACTTATTTCATTGAGTTGCTTGAAATTTTAATGAGTTGATTGCAATCTAATCATTCACCAAAATGTCTGGCACATAATGGTCAATAAATAAGAGCTACTATCACTAATATAATCATCGTTGCCATCTTTGTTGCCAATAAGAGACTTGGACTCTACAGTTGATTTCTGAAAGTCTCACTCTTTAAAAATTGATACGTTGGATAAATTATTACCTTAACTGCATACAGTTTCTACCTCTAGATAGTATGAAAAACAGTTACATAATGTCACATCTTTATATTGTGCTTTTCAAGTTAGAAAGTCATTCAGAAATATTATTTTATAAAAAAACATGATAATTATTATTTTATAAATAAGGAAACAAAGATTCAGAGACATAGAAAACAAAAATAATAATTGTTGGGCATCTATTATGTTCTAGAGAATATACTGTGTGCTTTATGTATATTTGCTATTTCCTAAATCTAAACCTTTATATGATTTTGCATATCATCATTATTATTCTTACCAAAAAGGCATGTTCACTTGATTATATTCAATAGATCTTCCTAAGTTTCAAAAGTGAAGAAAGATAAATATGGAATTATTAGCCATATATATTTAAATGTATCTATTTAAATCATCAAAAACAACAGAGTCCATCAAAAATTAGGTATGATTTCATGACAAGGAACACTAATTTGGAATGTAACTCAAGAGTATGCAAGATCCTAAAGGGAAATAATCAGAGTCTAATTATGGATAAAACTGAGGAGTAAAAACAAAAACAAAGATGTATATGATGAAAACAAAATGGACTCAGTGAACTCTTAAAAGAGAAATTTTTTAAATGTGATTACAAATAATGGGAGGATGGGCATATTTTCAACAAATGAATATGAAGGTCTATAGGAGAATACTGAAAAAACTAAAGAAAACAATGAATGAATTTTTAACTCAATATTTTTAACTCAATATTTTAAATGTATATTGAAAGCAAAGAAAGGGGAAAGAAATCTCATTGCCTGGGGAAAATGGTATATTTTTAACAAATGCCAAAGAGAGTACCAAATTACCAACTCTTTTTTTGGTTTTCATCTACTTCAGGAAGAAGAATGATCTTCAGATTTCTAAAGATTAAAAAAAAAATAATTTTAATGAAGACTAAGGTATCTAGCAAGAGAGGCAAACTTTAGCTAATTAAGTAATTTCATCCCAGTAGGTCCAATGAGCTTTACCCCAGGGTGCCAGAGGGGAATATTGTCTCATCATTTGTGAAATCATACAGAAAAGGAAATTAGCCAGAATACCATGTACATGCATATTATCTTTCAATTTTCTAAAAGAGAAAATAGTGTTTTATAAAAACCGTACAGAAGTATACTAAAGTGGATTTTCAAACAAATATTTTGTTATCACTTAGCATTAAATAATATGAACATTGGGCCAAAAAAAAGAGTTCAATAAGAATAATGCATAGCAAAGTAACTTCATTTTCATTTCATAATCAGTTTTATAAACTTGTAAATTAAGTAGATGAATTATAAATATTGTGTCTTAACTTCTGTGGAAATGTTTTACTTCACATATTCATAGAGAAGATGGCGGCATAGAGAGGAGTGGAAGCTAAGTAGTCCCCCTGGAACAACTACAAAAAACCAGAAACAACTAGTAAATAATCTAGAATAACTGTGGGGGGACAAACGAAACCATCCACTCATCATACACTAACCTGAATTGGGAGGAATGCCCGAGAACATAGCATAAAATGTGTAAGTAAAACCTGCGGAACCAAGTTGTGAGACCCACTCCCCCATAGCCTGAGCTACAAAGCCTCGTGGTGCCAGAGAGAAGCTCTCTCCCAGCAAGCAAATACAGCTCAGCTGAGCTCCAACAGGGATTTTTAAGTAGTGAGTGTGAACTGCTCACTACAGGTACGCATCCCCAAAAAACAGACAGAGGCTTTGGGTGACGACTGACCTTGGAGAGCCGGAGGGTCGCCTTGGACTGGGTCTGAAGGGGACTATCTGTTTCTTTTTTGGCTCAGTGGAGAAAGCCCCAGCCATTTTCAGTTTCCAGGGCTGTGACTCTGGGAAGGGTGGAGACAGCACAAGCAGAGAGCAAGACCATTGAAATGCTAATGACCTCCACCTGAGGGGTCTTTCTTCTCTAGGAGGAAAGGGGTAGGGCCCTTTCCATTCATAACCAGACCCCAGAGCCTGGGGGAACACGGCCATACCTCCTCACACCAGTCAAGAATGATAGGCTAACAGGCATCACCTGCTGGGCAGAAAAGCACAGTGACCCGAGGCATCAAAGGGTGGAGCAATTTTCTAAGACACACCTGCAGGGAAACCAGATACTGAATATTTCTTCCCTCTGGGATCTGAGCCTGTTCTGGTCTGGGAAAACCTGATTTGGATAACCAAGGAAACCATGCCTAGACAACAGAAAATTACAACCTACACTAAGAAAAACAAAGTTATGGCCCAGTCAAAGGAACAAACGTACACTTCAATTGAGATACAGGAATTTGAACAACTAATGTTAAATCAATTCAAAAAGTTTAGAGAAGATATTGCAAAAGAGATAGAGGCTGTAAAGGAAGCATTGGGCATGTATATGGCAGAAATCAAAAGTTCAAAAAAAAAACTAGTAGAATCTATGGAAATGAAAGGCAGAACACAAGAGATGAAAGACACAATGGAAACATACAACAGCAGATCTCAAGAGGCAGAAGAAAACACTCAGGAACTGGAGAACAAAACACCTGAAAGCCTATACGCAAAGGAGCAGATGGAGAAAAGAATAAAAAAATATGAGCAACGTCTCTGGGAACTCAAGGATGAAACAAAGTACAATAATGTTTGTATCATTGGTGTCCCAGAAGGAGAAGAGAAGGGAAAGGGGGCAGAAGCAATAATAGAGGAAATAATTAACAAAAATTTCCCATCTCTTATGAAAGACATAAAATTACAGATCCAAGAAGCGCAGCGTACTCCAAACAGAAGAGATATGAATAGGCCTATGCCAAGACACTTAATAATCAGATTGGGGCAGAAGCAATAATAGAGGAAATAATTAACGAAAATTTCCCATCTCTTATGAAAGACATAAAATTACAGATCCAAGAAGCGCAGCGTACTCCAAACAGAAGAGATATGAATAGGCCTATGCCAAGACACTTAATAATCAGATTAGCAAATGTCAAAGACAAAGAGAGAATCCTGAAAGCAGCAAGAGAAAAGCAACCCATTACATACAAAGGAAGCTTAATAAGACTATGTGTGGATCTCTCAGCAGAAACCATGGAGGCAAGAAGGAAGTGGTGTGATATATTTAAGATACTGAAAGAGAAAAACCGCCAACCAAGAATCCTATATCCAGCAAAGCTGTCCTTCAAATATGAGGGAGAGCTCAAAATATTTTCTGACAAACAGACAATGAGAGACTTTGTGAACAAGACACCTGTCCTACAAGAAATACTAAAGGGAGCACTACACGGTGAGAGAAGACAGGAGTGCATGGTTTGGAACACAATTTTGGGAGATGGTAGCACAACAATGTAAGTACACTGAACAAAGGTAACTATGAATACGGTTGAGAGAGGAAGGTGGGGAGCATGTGAGACACCACAAGAAAGGAGGAAAGATAACGACTGGGACTGTGTAACTTGGTGAAATCTAGAGTATTCAACAATTGTGATAAAATGTACAAATATGTTCTTTTACGAGGGAGAACAAGCAAATGTCAACCTTGCAAGGTGTTAAAAATGGGGAGGCATTGGGGGAGGGATGCAATCAGCATAAACTAGAGACTGTAACTAATAGAATCATTGTATTTTGCTTCCTTTAATGTAACAAAGGTGATATACCAAGGTGAATGCAGATAAGGCGGGGGATAGGGGAGGCATGTTAGACACTTGACATTGGTGGTATTGTCTGATTCTTTATTCTACTTTGATTTAAGGTTATTTTTCCTTTTGCTGCTTCCTAGCTGTCATTTTTTTTTTCCTCTTTCTTTTGCCTCTCTACCTTCTTTGACTCTCCCTCCTGCCTTGTGGAAGAAATGTAGATGCTCTTATATAGATAGCGGTGAAGGTGGTGAACACATAAATGTATGACCATGCAGAAAACCAATGATTATTTACTTGGGATGGAATGTATGGTGAGTGAACAAAACCATATTAAAAAAAAATGGGTTGATGACAAAACCTCGAGGGCAATATACTGAGTGAAATAAGCCAGACACAGTAGGAGGATTATTGCAGGGTCTCACTGATAGGAACTGATTATAATGTGTAAACTCATAGACATGAAATATAAGGTACCTGGATATGGGACGAGGCTTAAGAATGGGGAGTGGTTGCTTCGTATGAGCAGAATGTTCCATTAGGATGAACTTAAATGTTTGGAAATGAACAGGGGTGTTGGTGGCAAGATGTGGGAGTGACTCACAGCGCCAAGTGGTGTGTGGGTGGGGTGGAGGGGGGAGGCTCGGGGTCGTATGTGTCATCAGAAGGAAAGTTGGAGGTCAAAAGATGGGAGTGTGTAGAACTGGATCCTGTGGTGGGCAGTGTCCGTGATCGACTGTACAAATACTAGAGGTCACTTCCATGAACCGGAACAAATGTATGACAATACAGTTGGAGGTTGGTAATGGAGAGGCATATAGGGAAGAACTATATGCCTATTACAATCTATATACTACAGTTAGTAGTATTTCAACATTTTTTCATAAACAGTAACAAATGTACTATATCAATACTATGAGTCAGCAATTGAGGGGGATTGGTTAGGGATAGGGGAGGATTAGAGTTTCCTTTTCTTTTTTTCTTTTTTCTTCTTTTACTTTGTTTCTTGTCTGGAGTGGTGAAAGGTTTCTAAAGATTGAACAAGAGTTAAGTGTGATGGATGCACAGCTGTATGAGGGTACCCAGGGGCAGATGGTTGTGCACTTTGGATCTTTGGATGGTTGTGTGGTGTCTGAGCAATCTCAATACAAAAAAAAAATCTCAATACAAAAAAAAAAAAAAACAAAAAAGGATCAAGATACTGTGTGAGGGGTTTGTTGCTGGTTTGACAGCCACATCTGAAGATTATCAATTTATATATTCATTATTTCCACAAAAGGTCTTGAATGGCATGCCTCAGGGGTACTTCCTTTCCCCAGTCATGTCTAAACGTTTTTGTGAATGATGTAGTATAGATTTCAGATTTGTCAGCACCATAATGAGTATATTATAGTGGAAAATACCCTCTTCCTGAATGTATAGAATGAAATAATGGACTAAAACCAACAAGTTGAATTTTACAGAGATGAGTTAACAGGTACCAAATGATGCATAACAGCTAATTATCAGTCCTGGTAATAATGGTAGCATTTATTGAGTATTTACTCTTTATCCAGTGGCAAACACATGAGATGAAAAGTTATGAAAATAACTAAAAATTTAACATGGGATTATGTGTTGATTTTTTCAAAAAGTTAAAGTATCAAAAACTGTAAAGATGCTGAAATTGTATCCTATTTGCAAGCCCCAGTTTTAGGGACACTGGCAGAAGACAAGAGACTTCTGGATCAGAAACAAAAGGCAATACTATCATCATTACTACATCATCAGTACCAGTTCCCCGAGCCCCAGTTTCCACAGGGTGAGATGAAGAAGGCCAGGTGATGTCTGAACGTGCAGTGGGTGGCATTAAAGAGGAGGAAACTGAGTTTGTAATGGACAAAAAAGCAAACCTGCCCTTTGTCTCAGAGGGAGACATTACTTTTATTATATTGAACAGTAAACAAACTTGCCCCTGGCTGTGGAAGCAGACATATCTTCCAAGACTGTTTACTCCATAAGCATCTTTGAAAAGGTAATCCAGACAAAAAGGGCGATATAGCCTCTTCTTGGAACAGGTGTTGCATTTTTAAAAAAATCTTAGTTGAAATGGAGATGCTTTAAGTGTATTGAAATATGGCAAAGAGTAAATAACATTTTAAGCATTTTGAAACAGGATAAAGAGTAAATACTCAATAAATGCTACCATTATTACCAGGACTGATAATTAGCTGTTACGCATCATTAATACCTTACAATTTTTTTATGTATTGTTTTATACATTATTTAATATCTATATTGGCAAATCCCTGTATCATACTGATCTTTGAAAGGTCTTGATAATCACCAGCTAGTAGTTTTAGTCAATAGCATTTGTCATGAAATAGCTTCCCATTTAGCAAATGCAAAACAAGTAAGGCAGAAGACATTTAAAATACTGAAGACCTCAAGTCAGTAGCAAAGTGAGCTGGCCATGGTAGAAAGACCCTGAAGCACTCTGTGTGGTCAGGGGAGAGCATATGGGTTTGGCGATCTGGTAGAGAAATCCAGGGTTTTACTAAAAGGGAGTTAAGGATCTTACTGTGGCAGGAATAAGCAATAGGGGACCTGGGGGAGAAAAATGGTCAGTATGCCAATTAAACCTTGGCATGGCTTAGGGAGGGTCAGCAGCAAAGTTTCAAAAATTGACCTAGATCGTCATGGTGTCTGTGTTCACTCTTTTTCCAATGCAATATACTATTAAAAGGCACAAAGATGAAGTTTATGGTAGTTTGGGTTTCTAATCTCTTTTTATCAGTATTGTGAAATCATGTATTTTCACTGTATTTTCTTTATGAAAATAGATGGTATTATCAGAAAATTAAAAAATAGCTAACTTTGAAAGTGATAAATAATGAAAATATGATTTATTAAATTTTCACATAACATTTACCTATATATGAGCTCTGTATTCATTCATGTGGTCACTGATTCATCAAAAAAAAATTGAGCTATTATTTAGTGAAGGAAACTGTACTTAGGGGCAGTGATTTAACCATAAGGAATGTAGAATGTTTAAATCATTAGCTCAATAAGCAAGCAAACAATAGATAAAACCTTAAAGATAATATTTGAGTTAATATATAACTGTATACATATCTATGTTCATATATATGGCATAAATTTAAGCTTTGATATTTATGGAATTTATTCTCTATGTATTATTCATAGTTTTTTAATCAAACTTTTTATTTTGAGAAAATGTAAATTTATATGCAGTTGTAAGAAGTAATGCACAGAGTTCCAGTGTACACGGTGCTCAGGTAACATTTTCGTGTATACATGTTAACATTTTAGTACAAAAGAGCTTTTGATGGTTACTCAGGCTTTTCTGATTGGTTGAAAAATTATGAGATATTCTGAGATGCAGAAAAATATGAGTGACAATCAAGAGAAGCAGAAGACAACAGGAACAGACTCTCAGTTGATCCAAATATTGGAGTTAGCAGTCAAGGACTTCAAAACAACAATTAAAGATTTTTACTTTCAGCCAAGTAGAAAACTGGAAAAAAAAAATATGAAACAACTGTTTTCAGATATGGGCTAGCAATAGTAAAATAAATTGATTTCTGAGACAAGGAAAATAATTAAAACAAAACAAAACAAAACAAAACCCTGACATGAACCTTATGGTCACTCTGGCTTTCTGACTGGAGGGGTTTTCTAAACCATATCACACAAGCAGGGATCAAGCAGGGCATAAAAGTCTTGTTGAGTTGAAGAGACATAAATAAAATTTGGGGAAGGGTTTGGCAAGCAGAATTTTGGCGGAAAAGTATTGCAGAGAAGGCAGCCAAACAGAGAGAGAGCTCTAGAAACCTTCACTGGGGTTTTGAGACTTTCATAGAATTCAGAGTGCTTCATATATAGGGTGCAAGTGCATGACGAGCTGTAAACTGAAAAATTCCCACAGCTCAAACAGGGTTAGGAGGTATTCTGATTCTGACCAGCCATAGTGGAGAAACCTCACTGAATCTCTAGAAGCAAGCCCTAGAGTAATGGCTATTATAGACTCATCCTAACCAAGTCTTTTAAAAGACTTGCCTTAAAAGTATAAAAATGATCTAAATATAACATAATTGTCTGCTAAAACAGAACACTTTTTTATCATTTTTATTGAAATATATTCACATACCATACAATCAACCAAAGTGTAAAACCATTTTTTACAGTATCATCATATAATTGTGCATTCAAAACCACAATCAGTTTTTGAACATTTTCATTACTTCAAAAAATAAAAATAAAAGTAACAAGAACACTCAAAAGGTCCCATACCCCTACCCACCCATGTTAGTCATTTGCTTTTTGTCCCCATTTTTCTACTCATTTGTCCACAAACTGGGTAAAGGGAGTGTGAGCCATAGGTTTTCACAATCACGTGGTCACACCATATAAGCCATATAATTATACGTTTGCCTTCAAGAATCAAGGATACTGGATTGCAGTTCAACAGTTTCAGGTAGTTCCTTCTAACTATTCTCATAAACTAAGAACTAAAGTGGAGTATCTATATAATACATAAGAGTTACCTCCAGAGTGACCTCTCAACTCCATTTGAAATCTTTCAGCCACTGAAACTCTTTAAAGGAAGAAAATAAAATCAAAGAACTCACTAATGAAACATACCCAACATCCAGCCTTCAGTGAAAACTAAAATACTAAACAGGGGAAGCAGGGGAAAAATGTGATCCATAAACATTATGAAAATCAATGAATAGAAATAGACAGAAATGACATTAACAGAAAAGATAATAACTATAATAAATATCCTCAAGGATTTAAAGGACAACCTGAAAATAATGACAGAAATCAAAATCATGGAAAAGAAACCAAATGGAATTGCACTGAAATATACAGTATATGAAATAAAACACATTATTGGATAGATTTATTTTCAGATTGTATACTACAGAAGTGACTTTGAAGACCTAGCAATAGAAATTATCTGAAGTACTGAAATAAAGAAGACTGAAAAATAATTAACAGAGCCTCAGTGACCTACAGAGAAATCAAACATCAAACATATGTGTCTCAGAAAAGGTATTATTAGAAGAAATTACAGCCAAAGACTTCCCAAATGTAATTAAAAACCAGCAGCTCTGTGAAACTCAACTACAATCAAGCAGGAGAAACTAAAAGAAAATCACACACAAGCTCATCATAATAGCATTTCTAAAAATCAGTGATAATAATAAGATAAAAGCAGATAGAGAAAACAGGAAAACTATATATGAGAACAGAGATAAAACTATCCCTTGAAAGAACCTAAGCAAGGCAGATGACAACGAACATCTGTCAAGTAATGAAAGCCAAAGAAAAAACAAAAAAAGAAAAATTGTAAACCTTTCATTCTCTATTCAACAAAAATAGCCTGCCAAAATGAAGGTGAAAGAATCTTTTTCAAACAAATGGAAGTTGAAAATATTAGTGACTGGCAGATCTACACTAAAAGTAATACCAAAGAAAAATCCTTCAGACTGAAGGAAAATGGTAGCACATGGAAGCTCTGATCTACTGAAGTAATAATGATCACCCTGCATAGCAAATATGTAGTTAAATATTAAAGACTTTTTTCATTTTTGAAATTTCTATAACAGAAAATTGTCTGTCTAGAGGGACTTCTGAGGAAGATGGCAGAGTAGGGAGCTCCAGGACCCAGTCCTCCCACCAAAACAACTATAGAAAGGCAGGAGCCATCTGAAACAACTATTGTGAACTCTGGAGGTCGGAACACTGTACAGCATCCAGGTAAGAGCAGGAGGAAGAGGCAGATAAATTAGGGTAAAGAACTCTAAATTGCTCTCTCTGCATGGCAGCTACAGCACTCATTCCGTGCACATAGCCCAACACCTCAGGGTCTAGTCCCTGACTAGCTGCTGATGACAGAAAGGGATATAAAAATACTCTTCCCAAAGAACAGGGGTGGGCACAGCTGATTGCTGATTCTGTCTTTGTTTAGCAAATTCAGATAGCTGGGTCTTGGCTCTGAGGTCAGAGCCACCCAGGACAAAGGCAGCAGCAGCCATTGTTAAAACACTCCCAAGGCAGGGGTGGAGGGGGTGTGGATGTAAAGGCACAGTGCTTCATCAGGGTTGCAGGGCACAGTTAGCTGAAGGGCTGTGTTTGCTGGATAGGCAAGGAAAGCCCAGTTTTGTGGAGGTGTTGTAGAGGCTTTTGGAGCCCTTCCTGATCCCCTCACCAGGACACTTTGGAGTTAGTCTGCATCCACTTTATGGGTCCTTGGCCCTATTTTAGCTGGGTAAGATTGACTTGGGAAAGTCTTCTTTAGGGTGACACTCTTCCCAGAATTTGCCCTTCAGGCAAAAGCAGCATGCAAAAATGAAAGGAGTATAAAATATTGTAAAGGCAGACGGTATGGGTCAAAGCCCTGCCAGCTTCAAATATCTAGGAGAGGGAGGTCTGTCTTCTGTGAAAGAGAGGGGCAACCAAACTCTTGTAAACAGGAGTACTCCAAAACAATAAGAAAAAGGCCCAGGAAGACAGGGAAACCCCCTCACACTGCATTTGCCTTGGGCAGACCTTCCTGATAAGAGGGCTGAATAAAAGAAGAGAGAAGATACAAATAACAAAAATCAGAAATGAAAAGGAGGACATTACTATCAACCCTGCTGAAATAAAAAGGATTATAAGATGATATTATGAACAACTTTATGCCAATAAATTAGATAACATGGATGAAATGGACAAATTCTTAGAAACCCACAAACTTTTACATGAACTCAAGAAGAAATAGAGGATCTCAAACAAACAAAACAAAACAAAACAAAACAAACACACAATTACTACAATGAGTAATCTGTATTCTTCCAACAAAGAAAAGCCCAAGACCAGATAGCTTCACAGAGGAATTCTACCAAGCATTCCAAGAAGACTTAACTCCAATTCTGCTCAAACTCATTTAAAAAATTGAAGAGTAGGGAACTCATGCTAAGAGGTCAACATCACCCTAATACCAAACCCAGATAAAGATAACACAAGAAAAAAAAAACTACAGACCAATAACTCTTATGAATATATTTGTAAAAATTCTCAACAAAATACTAGCAAACCATGTCCAAAACATATTAAAAGAATTATAAATGGTGATCAAGGGGGGTTTATCCCTGGTATGCAAGGTTAGTTCAATATGAGAAACCAAGGTATTATACCTCATTAACAGAATGAACAGAAAAAAAATCCATGATCATCTCAATTGATGCAGAAAAGGCATTTGACAAAATACAACACCCTTTAATGATAATAACACTTAGAACACTAGGAAACTTCCCCAAATGATAAAGGACATACATGAAAAGCCCACAGCTAACATCCAACTTATTGGTAAAAGACTGAAAGCTTTCCCTCACAGTTCAGGAACAAGGCAAGGATGCCCACTGTCACCACTGTTATTCAACATTGTACTGGAAGTTCTTGCCAGTGCAACTAGGCAAGAAAAAGAAATAAAGGGCATCCAAGTTGAAAAGGAAGAAGTAAAACTTTCCCTATTTGCAGATGATATGATCCTATATACAGAAAATCCTGAAAAATCCACAAAAAGCTCCCGGAACTAATAAATGAATTCAGAAGAGTACAAGATAACTCCCCCGAAATTAGGGGTGTTTCTATACACAAGCAATGAACAATGGGAAGAGGAAATCATGAAAAAAATTCCATTCATAATAGCAACTAAAAGAATCCAAAATCTAGGAATAAATCTAACCAAGGATGTAAAGGACTTGTACACAGAAAACTACAAAACATTGCTAAAAGCAATTCAAGAAGACTTAAATAAATGGAAGGCTATTCCTTGCTCATGGATTGGAAGACTAAATTTCATTAAAATGTCAGTACTACCCAAAGCAATTTATAGATGCAGTGTAATCACAATAGTAATTACAACAATGTTCTTTGCAGACATGGAAAAGCTAATCAAATTTATATGCAAGAGGAAGGGGCCCTGAATAGCTAAAGCCATGTTGAAAAAAGAAGAAGGAAGTTGGAGGTCTCACACTTCCCAATCTTAAAACTTATTACAAAGCCACAGTCATCAAAACATCATGGCACAAGCACAAGTACAAACATACAGACCACTGGAATAGAATTGAGATCTCTGAAATCAACTCTCACATCCATGGCCAACTGATTTTTGACAAGGTGGCAAAGACCACTCAATTGGAAAAGAATAGTCTCTTAAACAAATGGTGCTGGGAATACTGGCCCTCCATTTGCAAAAAAAGGAGGGCTTCTACCTCACACTATATATAAAAATTAACTCAAAATGAATCAAAGATCATAATATAAGACCTAGAACTATCAAACGTCTACATGAAGATGTAGGGAAGCATGTTCAAGACCTTGTGTTAGGCAATGGTTTCTTAGAACTTACACCCACAGCAACAAAAGAAGAAATCCATAAAATGGATCTCAACAAAATTAAAAACTTTTTTTCCTCAATGGACTTTATCATGAAAGTAAAACAACAACCTACATAATGGGAGAAAATATCTGGAAACCACATATGTGATAAAGGATTAATATCTGGAATATATAAAGAAAAAGCTGAAGGTAATTTAACAACAAAAAGACAAACAACCCAATTAAAAACTGAGGCTAGCAAATGGAAAGTTAAGGCTTACATTTACAGTAATGGATGGTGGTGATGGTAGTACAACCTTGTGGGAATAATTAACAGGACTGAATTATATATTTGAATATGATTAAAAGGGGGAAATTTTAGATTGTACATGGTAACAGAATAAAAATTTAAAAATAATCTACAGAAGTACACTACAAAAACTGTGAACCCTAAGTTAAACCATGAACTTTAATTAACAGCACAATTATAAAAGTGTGCTGTCATCAATTGTAACAAATATCCCAAACCAATGCAAGGTGTTTGTTGTAGGGTGGTATATGTGGATCCTGTATTTTATGCATGATTGTTCTGCATAACAATTAAAAAGAAAAAGACAATTGACCAAATAAATAAAAAATAAGTGTATTTATCATAACAGGTTTTTCTTAATATTCTCAGATGAAACAAAACAATTGTCTAAGAGCAATAGAATTTTAAAATATTTTGTGACAGTCACAAAATGGGATATACACAGCTATAAAAGAATGAATTATTGTTACATGCAATAGTAGAATAAGTCTCATGGACAAAATGTGGAGAAAGGAAACCAACTATAAAAGATTATAATTCTTATGATTCCATTTATATAAAGATCAGTTGAAACTAATTAAGGGAGGTACATATTAGAATGCTAGTTACTCCTGGAGAGGGTTTTGTCTCAGAGGTGCAGGAAAGAAATCTTCATCTGGGTAGTGATGATGTTTATGTAAACATATGTAAATACTATCACACTATGTAATGAAGATTAATAAACTTTAAACAAAAAGCTGTTTGGATTTTGTAGTTCAATAAAAATGTCTTTCTTTTCTTAAGGAAACAAATGGATATATAAACTACAAAATATCCTGTGAAACATGGGAAAGTCTTTTGTGGGGTTTCTGGAATTAGTTTACAAAATACAAATAAGGAAACAGAAGTGGTGAAGTCTTTTTTATCTTTGGCTAGTTTTCAGTGGATAAACTGTGAGCCATCAATAATATATGCTCGAGATGTTCAGAGAAAAACAAATTCAAGGGGTGATGAGAGGGAAATAACTTTTGAGCATTATGGATCTTGAGTGACACATTAAGAGGTGAATTTTGTTTCATTGGGGATGTCAATGCCTTACCATCAAAAAAGCTTTATAGGACAATATGCAACATCAGTTAGCTAAGTGAAAACTAGGAGGTCTAAAGTCAGTTTGAAAGCTGACCTATTAAAGTGGCATGATCAGCTGTCATAAAGAATGAAAGTGAGAATGGTTGGGAATTGAAAGTGTCAAGAAATGTCATCCAAAACCTGGAAATATGGCACAATATCTTTAATATCATTCTGGAATGTTTTCTAATAAGTCCACCAAAGGGCCTGTTTAATTATCTAAGGTGATATGCCCTTGTTTGACTTGATTTTTACCACTGATAAAAACACAGACTCTGTGAAGTTATGTGTAATCTGTAGATTTTTGCTCAGTTCAGATATACATGGGCCCCATCCAGTAAAAAAAAAAAAAAAAAAAAAAAAAGCCAAGCTTACAGTTTATTGCCCTGTAGGACATTAACTGCTTTTGTCTCTAATTTTGTAAACTTATTTCAATATTTTTTCTGGTGGCATATATGAAATCCTTTTTGTCTAATTCTTCTTTGAACTAACATTGCCATTCATCTTGTTTCCTCATTAATAAGTCAAATAAATCATTGACACATATCCATACTGTGATTGTATGAGAATTATGTTTTTAACATTTTTTCAAAATTATACTTTTATAAAAGAAAGGGGAAATATAAATTATTGTATAGATACAATCAGAAGGACTTGCTGACTGGAAATGACAAAGATAGCATAGTATCAATAAAGGCATAGATCATTGCTGTTGAAAATTATTTTAGAAGTCATTTTGTACCTCCTAAATAAGCTATACATTACTTCAACTTTATTTCCATCAGGTAGTTTTTATAGAGATATGTGTCTTCAAGTTGAACATCTCTAATGGTAGGGTATTCACTATTTTGCAAGGCAATTCATTCAATTTCTAAACTGCTTATTTATTAGCTATGCTTTCCTTATGAGCCAAATTTTGCTGCTGTAAAATTTAAAGTTATCAATCCTATTTTTGAATTACGAGCTTCAGGGGGTACGTATACCTGCTTTTCCATATGCCAGGTCTTCAAATCTTTCTAGCAATTGCTATGTTAGCCTAAAATCTCTCCTAAATTAAATATTCCTTATTCCTGTAATTGATTGTCCCTTGAAATTATATACATGCCTCCTATCACTCTAGTAGCTATGTGCTGGACTTCCTCAATTTACACTCATCTTTCTTTTAAAATGTATTTAAAAACAAGATAAAATTCTACAGTTGGGATATTGGATATAAGTTGGGCAGTATATAAGGAGGACAGAATAAAATGCAATGGGACTGAGAATTTGGAAGTTACTCATGACCTGTAAGAGAAACCATAAGGAAAGAAGTTAATGTTCTCTGGCAAGCAGCTTTTTCTGAGTCATTTTTCAATTCAAGAAATTGACCAAAATTCCTTCCATTTCTTTCATTTAGAGTCTAAGAAATGTCAACTGTGACATTCCAGTAACTAGATCTAATTATGATTAGTAGCAATAATAGAACAACTAACATATAAATGTCACCTCCTCAAAGAAAACTACCTGACAATCCACTCTAACTTAGATACTCTTATTTTACTCTCTCATAGTAAATCCAAAGTTTCTATCATAGCAAATCATACTTTCTAATTGTGTGTTTTTGGTGTTATTATTAGTCTTAAATTAGATTGAACTTCCATGACCATGAGTAAAGTGGGAGCTATTATTGCACCGATTTTACCAATGAGGAAGCAGTGGCTTGGAAATGTTAATTAAATTTATTGAGGTCACGTGGTTCTTAGGTGGCTGCTGGGGAAGTCAAGGACCCTGGTAGCAGCCATATCCCAGCCCTGGCCTAACCTACCCCCACATCCCTTCATTTTCCATTGTGTGAAGATGTTTCAATAAGTTTCCATTCCAACACCCAGGGGAGGTGTTAGGTCACATGAAGAGGCCTGACCTTTACTTTCAACCCAGAAACCTGGAACCAGCAGCCCCAGCTGCTTATCATGGCAGGAACGCTCAGCAGCAGGGACCTCTGCTCCTGAGGTTGTACAAATAATCCGCCCTCAGGCAGCCCAGATTCTTTTCCCCTCTCTGACGTCAAGCGGGGCATGAGGAGCTGCCGTCTTCTGCCCCTGACAGAGTAGTTGGCATCCTGGGGAGACCGGCCGTGGTAGAATCTCTTACCCTGCTCTTTTGGACCCTTTGTTCCATGTAAGTAATGAGGTGGTCATTTGCTGAAAGTTTCTGTTGTGCCCCAGCCTGTATTTCCATGATGCACCAGAGCTACTGACACCTCAGTGGCAGAGGTGGAATCCAAAACCTGGTCTCTCTGACGGGAGTAGACAAGCTTTCAACCACATTATTATTCCATGTTCCATGCAAGCACCCTTTATACGAAACCAGAGTGTATGTATCAAGTTAACAAATGAAACATCACATTCATTTTTGTTAACAAATTTTCTTTGCTTCCCAGTCATGGTGATTTTTGTATAGATGAAAGCATAATTATATTACATTGGAAAAATGGATTAACAAATAAATGTGACATTAATAATAGACTTTATCTAAAACCGAAGCAATTACACATTTTTGCAACAATAGTGCAAGATATAAGTTGAATGTGCCTTTTTTTTTAAATTTAATCTTACTGAGATTGTTCACTCGCCATACAATTATCCAAAGATCCAGAGTGCATAATCAATTGCCCACAGTACCGTCATACACCTGTGCATCCATCACCACAAATTATTTTTTTTCAATTTTTAGAACATTTTCATTACTTCAGAAAAGAAATAAAGACAAGAAAAGAAAACTCAAATACTCCCATACCCCTAACCAGCACCCCCTCCATTATTGACTCTTAGTATTGGTGTAGTACATTTGTTACTATTGATGAACAAATGTTAAAATACTACTAACTGTAATACATAGTTTGCAATAGGTATATTTTTCTCTAATACCCCTCCATTATTAACTTCTAGTTATACTGTCATACATTTGTTCTAGTTCATGAAAGAGATTTCTAATATTTGTACAGTTAATCACAGAGATTGTCCACCACAAGATTCACTGTAATATACATTCCCATCTTTTAAACCCCAACTTTCCTTCTGGTGACATACGTGACTCTAAGCTTCCCCTTTCCACCACATTCATATACCATTCAGCACTGTTAGTTATTCTCACAATAACGTGCTACCGTCACCTCTGTCCATTTCCAAACACTTAAGTTCAAGCCTTTTGAACATTCTGCTCATAATAAGTAACCGCTCCCCATTCTGTAGCCTTGATCTGTATCCTGGTAACTTATATTTCATGTCTATGAGTTTACATATTATAATTAGTTCATATCAGTGAGACCAGGCAATATTTGTCCATGTGTGTCTGAGTTAGTTCACTCAATGAAGTGCCCCCAAGGTTTCTTTATCAATCCATTTTTTTTTAAAAAGATGGTTTTGTTCATCCACCATACTTTACATCCTAAGTAAACAATCGATGGTTCCATGTATAGTCATACATTTATCTATGCACCACCATCACCACTATTTTATATAAGGACATCTCCATTTCTTCCACAAAGAAGGAAGAAGAGTCAAAGAAAGAGAGACAAAAGAAAAAGAAAGAAAAGAAAACATGACAGCTAAAAAGCAACAAAAGGAAAGATAGAGTTAACCTAAAGTAGAATAAAAGACTCAGACAACATCACCAATGCCAAGAGTCCCATACCCCTTCCTTATGTCCCCTTTTAAAGGCATTTAGCTTTGGTATATTGCCTTTGTTAAAATTAAAGGAAACGTAATACAATGTTTCTGTTAACTATCATCTCTAGTTTGCTTTGATTGTATTTTTTCCCCAATACCACCCTATTTTTAACACCTTGCAAGGTTGACATTCATTTGTTCTCCCTCATGTAAAAACATGTAGGTACATTTTATGACGATTGTTGAGCACCTTAGGTTTCACTGAGTTACACAATCTCAGTCTTTATCTTTCCTCTTTCCTAATGGTGTCCCACATGCTCCTAATCTTCCTCTTTCAGCCATACTCACAGTCATCTTTGTTCAGTGTACTTACATTTCTGTGCTACCATCACCCAAAATTGTGTTCCAAACCTCTCACTCCTATCTTTTCCTATCTGTCTGTAGTGCTCCCTTTAGTATTTCCTGTTGGGCAGGTATCTTGTTCACAAACTCTCTCATTGTCTGATTGTCAGAGAATATTTTAAACTCTCCCTCATATTTGAAGGACAGTTTTGCCAGATACAGGATTCTTGGCGGGCAGATTTTCTCTTTCAGTATCTTAAATATATCCCCCCAATTCCTTCTTGCCTCCATGGTTTCTACTGAGAAATCCACACATAGTCTTATCAAGCTTCCTTTGTATGTGATGGATCACTTTTCTCTTGCTGCTTTCAGGATTCTCTCTGTCTTTGACATTTGATAATCCGATTATTATGTGTTTTGGCACAGGTCTATTCAGATCTATTCTGTTTGGGATACACTGTGCTTCCTGGATCTGTAATTTTATGTCTTTCATAAGAGATGGGAAATTGTCATTGATTATTTCTTCTGTTATTGCTTCTGCCCCTTTTCCCTTCTCTTCTCCTTCTGGGACACACATGACATATACATTCATGCATTTCATGTTGTCATTCAATTCCCTGAAACATTGCTCATATTTTTCCATTCTTTTTCCTTTTGTGTGTAGGATTTCAGGTGTCTTGTTCTCCATTCCTGGGTGTTTTCTTCTGTCTCTTGAGATCTGCTGTTGTAGGTCTCCATTGTTTTTCATCTTTTGTGTTGTGCCTTTCATTTCCATAGATTCTGCCGCTTGTTTTTTCAAACTTTCAATTTCTACCTCATGTTCACCCAGTGTTTCCTTTATAGCCTTCATCTCTTTTGTTATCTCTTCCCTGAACTCACTGATTTGGTTTTTGATTTGATTTAGCATATTTCTTTGAAAATCTTTAATAGTTTGTTTCATTAAAGTGAAACAATATCTCAACTGTGTCTTGATTGAGGTGTAAGTTTGTTCCTTTGACTGGGCCATATCTCATTTATCCTAGTATAGATTGTAGTTTTCTGTTTTCTAGGCATCTGGTTTCCTTGGTTACCCCAGTCAGATTATTCCAGACCAGAACGGGTTCAGGTCTCAGAATGGGGTTATATTCAGGGTGTATCTTAGAAGAATGACAGACTTTCCTGTGAGGGTTCCAGTTGCTGTACTTTTCCTAACCTGCCCAGCAGGTGGTGCCTGTCAGCCTGTTGCTCCCAACTGGTGTAAGGAGGTGTGGCCCCTTCAATTTCTGTTTTGGCTGTTTTCCTCCAGGCTCTGGGGTCTCGTTCTGAAGGGAAAGCTGGATCCCACCTACTTACTCTTAGGGAAGATACACCCCCTAGGGAGTTATCATCTGCATTTGAATTGTCTCTCTGATTCTGTTATCTCCACCGATCTCGGTCAGAGCACTGCAAAGTGAAAGTAGCTGTGGCTCTCTCCTCTGAACCCCTCAGGTTGAGAGAGAGGAAAAGGACAGAAATCCCCCTTTTAGAGCCAGTACACAGCCCCCGAGTTTCACTCATCGGCCAGAGGTAACACCTGGTTTTCTGGGATCCTCCTCCAGTACAGATGAGTCTTCTGGTTCTTTAAGGTTGGTCTTCACTAAAAGCCTCTGTCTGCTTGTTGGGGGTTTGCAGCTTGTATTCAGCAGTCTACATTTGTTAATTAAGACCCCAGTTGGATCTCGGTTGAGCTATATTCGCTTGCTGGAGAGTGCTGCTTTCTACCACAGCGAAGTTTTACAGCAAAGCCTGCCATGGGGGGAGGGGGGTTCCTGGCACAGTTCCACAGTTTTAACTTACAGATGTTATCTCAGGCATTCCTCCCAATCCTGATTCGTGTACGATGTGTGGACAGTCACGATTGTCACCCAGCAGTTATTCCAGATTATTTACTAGTTGTTCCTGGTTGTTCATTAGTTGTTCCAGGTAACTAATTAAATTCCGCTCCTCTCTATGCCGCCATCTTGCCCCCTTCTGAATGTGCTTTTGTCTTCTTCTTTCCAATAAATCGGGTATAATAATCCAACAGTTTGGCTGCCCTTCCTAACAAATCTCATAAAAGATAATTAAGGAGATTCAGAGTGATTTGACTATATGAGACACAGAAAGGCACTGCCAATACTAACTCTCTAAATTATGTTATAAGTAAAGAAATATATTGGATATACCGATTGTAAAGATAGCAAAGTAATTTATTTCACAACTTAGGGGTAATTATCTCAGTATGGCATCTAATTTCTATTAATTTTTAAAATCCATATATGGTGTTTAATCTTCTTTATTATCTTCTGATTGCTCAAACTCTGGATAAGTATTTTTCTCCTTGATCTACAATGACTGAATTTAATATTTTTCTTAATTTTTGGAAAAGGTTTCCAGCCAATCTAATTATCATGTCATTCATATTGGAAGATGTATAAAACATGTCTAAATGTCCTTTTTCTTTAAAATTACTTTTATGTTATCTCTTAATGCTGCATCCATGTATCAGTCAAAAAGTTCACTACCAGTCACAGCTCTTCTTTTATCCATACAATAGAGAAGCCTTGACTTTATTTTTTTAAAGAATATTTAAAAGTATAATTAGGGAATTCAGTACCACTAAAGGCATATTTAGCCCATAAGAATGCTCATTTTTTGCTTTTTCAGCCATTATCAAGACAATTTAGCCTGTTAAATAAAATTGTTCACTCTTTCATATTTTATATTTTAAAATTCTCAATTCCTTTCTACTCAAGCCAGTATATTTTATTTGAAAGTCTCCCTAGTTCCCTTTGCATTTAACTGGTCTGGAGGTCCCTTGTTATTTAGGATTATCAAATCATCCTATCTGCACACATTTTTCTTTAATCTCCATTTTAAGAATAAAAACAAAGCATTTTTTGACCATTTATGGCTCTCTTTCTGAAAAAATGTAGAAAGGTGAGAAAATGTGAGGTAAAAGCTGTGCAGGACTGAAGGCTCTTGATGAAAACAAGTTGTCCAGTGCATCTACCATAAATGACTTAAAGCAAATGGAGGGTAAAATAATCCTCTCCAAACCATACATAGTGAGGACAAGAAAATGTATTTGTGAATGCCATTTCAGTAAATTCATAGATTTTGGTTCTATTATGTAATAAGTCCTATTAGGGATTTTTCATAAAGTGGAACCTAAATGCAGAAAATAGACAGTAAGATAAAGGACTTGCCATAGAAAAAGCCAAGTTTCCCACAAAGTGATTGGAAAGATAAATGACCATGTGGGAAAGTAGACATTAGCCCTAGAACCGCACTCCAGTTGACATATTTTAAAGTGGAGGATAATTGAAGGTATGTGCATTGGCATGATGCCATTACCTTAAAAAATCTGTAGAAATGGTGTAGTAGAGTAAGAGAAGAAGAGAAGGGGAGGTAATGGTTTCAAGACCTGCTGTATTTGAAGTAACTAAGAAAATATAACTGGACCTGTGGTTTCAAGACCTGCTGTATTGGAAGTAACTAAGAAAATATATACTGGACCTGTGGTAAACAGTTCTTTAGCTCAGAAGAGAGTTTCTAGGTAAAGGCGTAGTTACAGACATTTTGGGAACATAATAGTTGAAATTGTAGGTGAGGATGACAAAGCACAGGAATAGTACATGGGGTAAAAAGAGAAGCACTCCATATAGAGAAATTTATGAAATACTAATACATCTATGCAGACCAAGAAAAAGGACACAAGTTTATAACTTGTTATTAAATGGTCTTTTCATTTATTTAAAAGATAAAAGGCACACATTTTTAGAGTTTTAAATGATTAGAAAGAAAAAATATTCAGACAAAATTATAGAGAAAGAGAAGAGATTAGTGGTTGCCAAGGATTAGGGACAGGGAAGTGAGCTGGAGGGAGGTGGGCATGGTTGTAAAAAGGCAGCTATAATACATATCTCAACCAGAAAATTGATATTGATACAATCCTCTGATCTTACTCAGATTTCCCCAGTTTTGCTTGTACATGTGTGACTATGTATGTGTATTTTGTTTTTTGCAATTTTACTACTTTTGGGTTCCTGAGTCCACTAACCCAGTCAAGCAATAGATCAATTATTCACCACAAGGATCTTCCAAGACCAACCCTAAATATTAGAGGTAAAAGTTGTGTGTTTTTTAAAAACACATTAATCCAATTTTTTTTTTCTTTCTTAGCACAACTTGTTGAAAAGACTTTGTTTTCTTCCATTGAATTGTCCCGGCACCTGGGACGGAGTCAACTGCTCATGTAAGCATGAGTTATTTCTGGTTTACTTTTTTCTGTTCTGTGGCTGTATTGCTGTATTTATGCTGTTAATGTAGGTAAATATTATAACTTAATAGTATGCCTTCAAATAAGGTTGTGAATTCTCCAAATTTGCTTTTGTGTTTTATGATTGTATTGGGTATTGTAAATTTTCAATATAAAATATGGAATCAGCTTGTCAGTTTCTAATAAAAAATTTTATTTATATTGTGATTTTATTTCTTCTATGCATCAAACTGGTAGAAATGACATCTTAACAATATGATGTCTTCCAAACAACTAACATAATAAATCTTTCCATTCATTTTGGTTGTCTTTAATTTCACACAGAAAGGTTTCTTAGTTTCTGTGTAGATATCTTGAAAGTCTTGTGTTAAATTTATTCATATTTTATGTTTTTAATGCTATTATAAAAGAAATTGTTTTCAAGTCATTTTCCAATTGTTTACCAATAACAGAAAATATAAATGATTTTTATATTGACAATTTTTCTTATTATCTTGTAGAATTCACTTAAAATTTTAGTGACTTTGTTTTTGTGTTATCCATGACTTTCTACCCAAATAATCATGTCATCTGTAAAAAACACAGTTTTATTTCTTGTTTTCCAAATTTAATTCCTTTTATTTCATTGTCTTGCCTTATTGTACCAATTTGACCTCCAATACTAAGTTCAATGCAGTTGATACTAACATACAACCTTGTCTTCCAAATCTTGAGAGAAAGCAGTTTTTCACCATTAAGTCTGAAGTGAGTGTAGGTTTTCATGAAAAGACATTTTCTATTCTGCTAAGTAGATTTCTTTAAATTGTATCATAATGGGTATTGAATTTTGTCAAATTCTTTTTCAACATTTATTGAATTGGTACTATGGCTATTTTTTCTCCATTATTCTGTTAGCATAGTGAGCTGCATTGATTAATTTTCTAATATTAAACCAACCTTGCATCCCTGGGAGAAACCCCTTTGGTCATGATGTATTCAAATTTTTATATACCATTGAATATTTCCTGCAGAATGTTTACATCCTTATTCATGAGGGATATTGGTCTGCAATTGTTTTCCTGCAATGACTTTTTCAGGTTTTGATACCAGAGTTAGACTGGTTTCATAAAACAATTCAAGCAGTGTTCTTCCTTTATGTTTTCCAGAAAATTTAGTATAAGATTAGTGTTATTTCTTTATTAAATGCTTTATAGAATTTAAGAGTAAAATTACCCGTGCCTGAACTTTTCTTTGTAATGAAGGCTTTGATTATTTTTGCATTTCTTTAATAAGCACTGGATTCAGATTTTTCTTTTTCTTCTTGAGTCAGTTTTGGTCATCTGTGCTCTCAAAGGAATTTGTCTTTCTGCTTTGTCAGTATTTCTCAGCCTTGGCACTCTTGCCAATTTGTGTCAGGTAAATATTTGGTGTACAGTACTGTCTGTACATTGTAGGTTGTTTAGTGGTATCCCTGTCCTCTACTTCCCTGTTTGACAACTAAAAATGTCTGCAGATATTGCTAAATATCCCTTGAGGTGCAAAATCACACCTGGTTAAAAATCATTAATCTAAATGTTAAAATTTATAACATAAATCTAATGGTATTTCTTATTCATCCTTTTGTTTTGTTAAGGCTGTATAATGCTAGCCCTTCTTTCAGTTCTGAAATTGTAACTTGTGTTCTTTCTTTTAATTTTTTTATTAATCTTTTATTGAGTCATACTAATCTTTTTTAAAAACAAACTTTTATCTTGGTTTAATTGTTCTGTCATTTGCTTTCTATTACATTGATTTCTGCTCTTAATTTTATCATTTTGTTGCTTATACTTATCTTGGTTTACATTTGACCTTGTTTTCTATTTTCTTAAGGTTTCAACTTCAGTGATACACAATTTATTTCTTCTCTATTAGCATTTAAAACTATAAATTTTTATTTTGGTACTGTTTTAGTTATATCTGAACAAGTTGTTTTCATTTTTATTCAGTTTGAAATATTTTCAAATAGTCTTACAAAATTTTCATTGACTTGTGAGATTTTAGAAATGTGGTGCACAATGTAAAAATTAAACAGAGATGGGGTTTTCCCAATATATTGAAGTGGTTAATCTATTTTTCCCAATATATTGACGTGATTTGTCTATTTACATTCTATTTACTTACTGATATGTTTGACAGATTTGCTGTTTGTTTTGTGTCATATTTTAAAAATGTTTTCTTTCTTCCCTTAATTCTTTTGCATTAACTGATTTTCTAATTCATTTTGAATTCCTCTGGTTACTTTTAAGGTGTACCTTTTTGTATCTTTAAATTATTTATATAGGGTTGATTATGTATATTCTTCATGAAATTAATGCCCCACTTTCTGGGAGAAAAACTATCTCAGTTTGCCTGAGGTTCTATCACAAATACCACAAACTAGTTTTGGCTTAAACAACAGGAATTTATTGGATTACAGTTTTCAGACTAGAAGAAGTTCAAAATCAGGGCATCAGAAAGGTGATACTTTCTTTCCAAAGTCTGTAGCATTCTTGTGCTGGCTGTTGGCAATCCGCCGGTTTCCTTTGCTTGTCTCTGCCTCCAGTCACATCGTGATGTCCTCTCCTTTCAAGCCTTGTGACTTCCTCATTCTAAAGAGAATAATATTAATTATTTTCTTCAGAATATTAAGTCCAGTCATATTAAGATCTACCCTCATTCAGTTAGGCCCCGCCTTAACTAAAAAGAACACATTTAATAGGTCTAATTTACAATGGGTTCACACCTACAGGAATGTGGATTAAAATTAAGAAAATGTCTATGTTGGGTAATATAATTCAATCTATCACAGGAACAAATAGTAGAGTAAGTTTGAAAAATACCATGAAGATGCTGTTGTCTGTACATGCAGACTCCTACAGTTCAAACATCCCAGTTTCGCATATAATGAGATGGCATAAAAATGATTGAGGTACAAAACTATTAGTGGTTAAAATAAATTTATGAGATGCAGCAATCAAAGGTGCTATATGGATTGTTACAATACTTACTTGAACAAACTAACAGAAATAGGACATTTTTGAGAGATAGCTGGTAATTTGATCATAAAGTGGTTATTAGCTGCAAAAGGTTTATTATGAGTTATGTAACATGTAGTCATGGTATTAGTTTGTAAAAGTCTTTTTGGTATAGATATCCTGGAGTAGTTTATGGATAATATGATGCCTGGGATTTGCTTTGAAACATTTCAGCAAAGAAAGAAAGAGGCCGGTGGGAAGGTAAGAAGGACAGATGAAAGAAGGGATGGAAGGAAAGAAGGAAGGAAGGAAGGAAGGAGGGAAGGAGAGAGGGAGGAAGAAAAAATAACAAAATTTGATAAAATAAGATTGGAAAAATACCGATTGTTGTGTGATGGGTATAAGTGTGTTAAATATACTATTTTCTTTACTTTTATGTTAATGCAAAATTATCCAAAATTCATGAAGCAATACTTATCTATTATTAATTGCACTAAAACATTTCTGGAAGCATTGCCTATTATAGCTTGAAATACGTCTTGATTAAAAAATGGAAAAGAGGAAGGGAGTCACTGGAGGGTTTTAGAATAGTGTTTCAGTCCTGCGAATAAAAGCCTTAAAATTAGAGTGTAAGAACAAAACCAAACTTTATGTGATTTACAGTTTTTTTCAAAATATAGGGCTACTAAAGACAAACATGAAATGCAGAGATGTGGAAATCAGATCATATTTACTGAGATTTAACAAAAGAACAACACAACTGTATTGTGATTAAATCAGGAAAAAGAACAATGCACTGGAATCAGCTTGTAAGACTTGAAAACACATTAGGATCCATCAAGTCTAATGAAAGTAGTTCAAGCTTCAAAGACAGAATTCTGCTCTAATAATATGTGATTGCCAAAATTCAAGAATCTGATAATTTCTGATAATTGTGTGGTGGGTGCAAGTATGTTACCACTCTCTCCCTATTTTACAAATTAAAGAAAAGATGGACTTACTGTGTCTCAAAAATAATCTCCATCAAACAAATAAGAAAATAAAGGTTGACGTTAATATGTTAGGCTAGATTTATTTATATTAGCAGCAAAGTCAACCAGTCATTTGGAGATCAAACCCATAAGTGGTAGGCGTGGAGGGTCCAAACGAGGCCCTATATGAGGTTCTGGGGAGTCAAAGCAGAGCCCACAGAGGCTGGGATAGCCATGCAGTGTGATTTGTTCCCTCGTCATTTCCCACTGAACCTCCTCTGAGAAAGCACGGTTCCAATTTCTGAGCTTGTGGTACCCCCTGTAAGGCGGGACAAACACACTCAATCTGATTTATGGTAATTTGCTGCTTTTTCCACAGAAGAGAAATTCGGCCCAGTGCTATTGTGATTCTGGCCAAAAGAGTTTTCAAGGCCAACGAGATCACTTCAAGTCCTTGCTTCTTGCTTTCTGGCAGGATTGTTCTTCAGTCCTTTCAAATAGATGGATGTGCTTCCTCTGCAATAGAGCAGCCTCTGCTGTCTCTACATGGCCATCTCCCTGAGTCACAATGTTTATAGGTAGCTTGATAATGTGCATGTCTCTTGTGTACTGGATTTTAGCTTCTGAGAGATTCAGTTGATTGAAGTGCTCCATCCATCACTGAAGATTATGCTTTTCTCTATAAGTTCTTATTTATTGCCTCTTGAACATATGCTTTGGGGTATTTTAGAGTGCTCTACACTTAAATTACATATCACTTTGGTATTTAAATCAATGAATTTAAATTACTGCACAATGATTACTTTCAATTTGCCTTCACTTAAGGAAGATGATATAATTAAACATGTTTGTTGGATCAGATCTTCCAGATGAACCTATACATTTACATTAGATCTCTAAGTGATGAGTAAATTCTCTTGAGCTTTTAAACCACTGGGTGAAGGCAGGTTGTCAGTTCTGTGGCTAAGTCAGCAAATATTCTTTCTTCTTTCCCTTCCTCCTGGTTTTCTGAATCTTCCCTCTCTTTTTCTCCCTTCCCTCCCCTCCCCTCCCCTCCCCTTCCCCCTCCCTTTCCTCCTTCCCTTCTCCCTTCCCTTCCCCCTTCCCTTCCCTTCCTCACTCTCCTTATCCCTCCTCCTTCTTAATCCTCCCTTCTTATCCTGCATGCTGATAGTGTGCCAGGTATTATGCTAAATACTAGAAATAAAATATCGAATGCCTCAGAAGTTGATTCAGATTTGCCTTTCCAACCAGGGACCAAATATGCTTGCTCTCATTTCCTGTACCTAAGGAATTTGCAGTATTAGCTTTAGGGAATTCGGAGGAGAAAGTGATTTTGAAGAAAGGATAGTATGTTCTAAACTGCCAAGAATTCTAGGCAACTATCTTAAGTTATTTCTTATATATTATTCCAATGCTTGAAGTTCAATTTGTATCTTTTTCTGTATCTTCCATGTCTCTCCTTAACCTGCCCATGTTCACTCTACCTTTTTACATATATGGCATCTAGTTATCAAAGCATGTTTAATGTTCCTGCCTATTAATTCTATTGTCTGTAATATCTGGTTTTGTTTCTGTTACCCATTTCCTCATTTCATTTCAAGAAATACAAACATGAGAAGGACAATTTGTGACCAGGGATGGCAGCACAGGATGGCACCTTGGCTTTGTCCCCTCCCACATCCTCAGCTGTTACGCCCTATGATATGTAGTAACACGCTCTTTTCAAGAGAACTTGAAAGATTTGGGTGGAAATCATTAAGAATATAACTTTAAGGCAATCAATATGTAATTGATAGTTTTGTTTTCAAATAAATACACTCAGTTTTTCTATGTTGCAGGAATCTGAAGGAGAATATTTGCCTTTTGTCTCATTTATATGTATTTTTCTCAGGAGAAATGCTTCATTTTGCCATCCCTTTGCTGATTTATGACAGCCATCCCTCCTCCAAACCCACATCTTCACCATTTTTTGGAAAATAGGAGAACTCTGATATGTAGGTAAAAGTGAGGATTTCATTCATTTTGCTCTTTTGAATTTTTTGTATTAAATCAAATGTCCAGCTTGCAACTTTTCACTAACACACACAAACACACACATACACTCACACACACACCAACAGATACATATATGACACACAGAAAATGACCATTGGGTAATCATATAATTTGTATGTGGCATTGTATTTGAATTTAAGAGCAGTCTTTACTGTGTCCTCTATGGTGCCAAAATGGGAGAAGAAAATAAAAGAAATTTCCCTCGTAAAGATCATAAGAAAATCTGTTTCTGTTATCAAGGGCTGAGTTAATTAATTTAGAGGGAGAATATTTTAAGAAGCCTATAGTTCTGCAAAATTAATCTAGTCTTTGGAAGCCATTTCTAGTGATTCAGGAAAATTAGTTAATATTTCTGGCCATAGATTCCTCATCTGTAAAATAGGAATCAAACACCTAGGCAGATATTCACATTATAGGCTACTGTGCCCTTCCTTTGATGAGGGTATCATACCTGGTGGAAAGGAGTCAGCATGGACATAGGTAGGGGAGGAGAATAAAGGCAGGGAAGGGTATGACCACCTGGGGGTGGTGGTGTGTACAATGGTGTAGCCACAGAACTTGTAGGACATTGTAGAATAAGAGAAACAAAACCAATAACAGGACAACCGTATCTGAGGAACTTGAATGCTGGCTTTGGCTGGAGGTATAGTGAGAACCTATTTTCTTTGAGGGTGGATCTGGTTAACTGCAGGGTTTTGTTTATTTTCTGTGTTTGACGTGCGAGTTAAGGCAAAAGATGAATTGCTTGGTACAATGGACAAGAACCTGCATGCTGCTATCCCTTCATTCTTGTTAACATGTAACATGTTAAATTATTTTTGGAATATAGATTAAAAGAGGCTTCAAAGAAATAGTATGCCTATTCCAGTGCCCTGCCCTACCTCCTTCCTATATAACTGTAGAGAAGGAAATGTGGCTGTGAGGGGTGGGTACAATCAAGCTTCAGTGGACAGCTCTAGACTCTTAAAGCAAAGACTATTTCACTGTGGCAGGGGGAATGACACTCAATTCCCGAGTATTTATGTGCAGGGTCATATGAAACAACAAGAGTCCCCACTAAGACACATAGGCTGAGGCTCAGATATGGCTGTGAGAAAGAACGTGCACATGAATAAGGAGGTGAAATAGTAGTCAGATATTTGTCATTTATGGGCAGGGACTATGATGTGGTATATAAAGAGGTCCCAAAGACACATGACAGATGCTGCGCAGGAAATGAACTGAACACAGTTTTGAAGGACAAAATTATAATTTGATTTCTATAGAAATTACCTGAAGTAACAGGTACATAAAAAAAAGAAAGGCCAATCCCACCTAAGGAAGACAGCTCCAGTGGGCCAATTTAAAGGGGTACTAGAAACTTCTATCTTTGCCTTTTATAATAGAGGAGAAGTAATTTGGCTTATCAAAAGGAAGGAAAGGGAGAAAATGCTTATTTCATGTGGTGGCTATGGTAAAAGCACATGGAAAAAAATAAAAATAGAATAGCTAGATATAAACAATTTTAAATAAAGAACATAAGAAATGAATTGAGGAAAGGAGATAAGACTTTGTTGCTTTTGAATAAATATATGCATAATTCTGAGTTCCATAGAAAGGAAAGGCAAAGAGTTAAAGAGACATATGAAAGCAATGAGGAATAAAAAAAAAGAGTAAAGGGAGGAGTGAAAGGAAATGAAGCTAATTGGGTTCCTGGAGATTGGACTTTGACCCTAGAAGAAGGACCTTAGGAAGGGGAAGAGACAGAACACAGTGGCAAAATGAGTCAAAGGGCAAGGAAATCCTTATGGACACATTAAAATCACTCATATATGTACAACTTAAATTAGATGTGACCAAGTAGTACAAGTCATCCAGGAACTGAAAAGATTGGAATTAAAGCCCAAGGGGCCATGAGAAAAGGAAATTCAGATGTTTTAGACTATAGAGAAAACCAGATTGGCTACTTCATAGGAATTTATTACATATTAAGTCTTTTATAATATCTTTTTCATAGTGTTACTATTGCTATATTGAAATAAAATTCATACACAATTTAACATTGCAAATTAAAAAAAGTCAAAATCAATGTCCTAAATGCCTTATGAAGAAAAATATTAATTTGTAATAAATTATTATACACTTCAACTTGTTACTACTCAATAATGATAGTAGTTGGGCACCAAATGGAGTCAGATCTTTGCATATTTATATATATATATATATATAGCCACAGGAATATGATAGTGACAAATGTAAGCAAGTAGAGAACTCTTATAATGGTGACTCAAAATAAATCAGTAATGTGATTTGATAAAAAATTATTAAAGCCCTTGGTAAAATTCTGTCAAAATTATTATCCCTAGATATAATTATACATTCATTTATGGGAAATTCAATACATATTAAACCTGTGCAAAAAATGCTATGTGTTTATATGTAAAATTAAAAGGTCCTAGGTTCAGACAATGGAATTAGAATTAGAATTAGAATTCCCCTATAAATTTATGAAACATCTCTGAGATGGGGGCAACATAGTACTACCCCATTGATAGCCATTTTTCAAATTTTACTTCAGAGAAGTTCATATCAGCCATTAAATGTAGCAGGTCATAAGGGGCAGAGCTGTAGGATTAACATGCAATCTGGGATTTTGAAAATGTGTATTTGAATTGGATGGTATATGTCATGAAGCGAATAGGGACCGGGAAAATATCAGTTCTGTTACTGTATGGTATCCCCAAAGAAGTACAAAAGATAAATAATATTTAAGTATCAGCTGTTTTTTCTGTATACATTTTTAAAAAAGTATGTTGGAATGGAATTTTAACTTCATCTTGCAGAAAATGTACAATGGCTCTATGTAACAAAAATAGTCTATCAAGCCAGATACAAAGAATTATTCTATACGAATGCAGAATCAACAGATACATAACTTCACAGTGAAAAATCCTTTGGACTAATATGCCATAGGAGGATAAGTTTTGAAATATGAAAAGAACATTGTTTACCTATCATGCCATGATAAATAAGAATCCTTTTCTCCCAAAGTAAAACTGAGATACATATATAAAATGAGAAAAATTCCAGGTATAAGTTCTATTCCTTTTAGCAGAAAAGTACCTACCATATGTTAGTTACTGAACCAAGCCCTGTAGAAATACATCTGGCCTTACAAAGATTAGGTCTTTCGGAGGATACAGGTGTATATAAAGGCTAATTTAGTACAAAATGTGCTGTAGTGACAGGGTCTAAATTTCTTGGAAATAGTGGCTAAATAAAGTAGAACCAAATTTGTGACCACCTTTAGCAATTATGTAGAATCCTAAAGCCTATAATTTGGCCTAATTTTGAGTTGATAAAATCCTCTTACTTTTACTTTATATGTTAGCTCTGGGGAGAGATGCCCAGGATACGGAATCCTCAGTTTCTATTTTCACCTTTTGCAACGTGCATGTCCAGATTTTCAGGGAACCTTCTCGGACATTTAAGGTAAAATAACAATCCATTGGTTTCATCCCACTTCCAAGTGTATTTTCTTAAGCTTTTGCAGAAAGTTTCAACACAATTGAACTACAAAGACATCATTTACATTTCTGGCTAAAATCAGGCTTAAGCATTCTGATATATTCCTCCTTTGCTTTGAACCCCCCTCTGATTCCATCCAGTTTGGCCTTCTATTTAGCTCACACTGTCATACACTATATACCTGAAGTACATATTGCAGAGACTGTTTAAAAGGTGAGAGAGTTAAGCCATATAAAATACAAGGACTTTAACTGGTATTCTTGCCACTGCCAAAGGGCGTTCTCTAGGAGAATATAGTGCTTTTTTAAGACATTAGAATTCACTATTGGACAGTCCTAATTACTATAAAATTCCTTGAATGTGTTGATTCGAAAACCCAAGCCAACACTTTGTAATGTTAAAGGAAAATAATAAAATAAATGTACTTTGTGGTGAAATTGTTGAAAACAGTTGTCCAGTTTTCTTTTAAAATATGAGGAAAGAGACGATTGAGTAAGCTTATTAGAAAAATGAAATTGTTAAACCAACACTGAAAAAAGATGCTTCTGATAATGGTGAGATTATGGAAGAGCTGCTCTAAAGTTTAAAATTGTGGAAAGAGGGTCAAGGAAGGTGCTCTTTAGTAGGATTGTAATAGAGTAAGAAATACATAATTAAAAATAAAGTTCTGGATGGTGTAAGAATTTTCAAACTGTTGGAGAGGGATCTTACTTTATGGCAGCCTGAGAAATCCCTTGTTTGCCATTTTTCCATGAATTTTAACAAAAAATGAAATTAGCATATAAGTAGAGAAAACCTTAGGAACAAAGTATAACTAATTACTTGCTCCAGAAAATACCTTAATATATACTTGGCTCGATTTTATCTGCTCCGAAAAGAGCTAAAGACTGGAGAAATCTTTAGTAAGGATATTTGAAGGAGAATACATAGGTTTAGAAATAGGGAAATTTAGGATTCAGCTATCAGCTATTGGAGAAGTTGGCATATAACAATGTGGCTAATAAATGCAGCTGCTAGCCCAAATATAAATCTTGAATCTTGGGTGAAATTTCTCAGAGTTCCCAAAGGGTAGAACAAATATTCAAAAAAAAAAAAAAAAAAATGAGCTGATGTATATGCTCTAGACAGACCAAACAGAAAAGGGAGAAATAGATAAGAGATAAGAGTAAGTTTTCAGCACCCATGTTCCATTATTTATTGCTGCATAACAAACCAGCCCAAATTTAGTGATTTATATCAACCCCAGTCATTTATTTTCCCCCCAAATTTATAGGGATGGTAAGGAAGGGAAGGCTCAATTCTGCTTCAAATTTCAAGCTGAGAAGCTTGAATGGGAATGGAGAATTTGCTTTCAGATTTTCTCACTCACAAGACTGACATGTTGGTGCTGGACGGGTGCTCAGTGGGGACAAGTGACCAGGGGCCTCGGTTCCTATCCGTGTGACCTTCGGCTTCATCACAGCATGGCAGCTGGGTTCTAAGAGTGAGTGCGCAAAGAGACAGAAAGTAGAAATTGGGTATCTTAAGGTGCAGCCCTACACCTGGCAAAGAGTCACTTTACCATGTTCGTCAGAACAGTCACAGAACCTGTCTGTATTTATAAGGAGGGGAAATAAACTGCATCTCTCAATAAAAAGAGTGTGTTCTCTTTATTCAGCCACAGCTCAGGAGATTAGAGTCTCCAAGAGAGAACCAGAAGGAATACCTTAGTATTGACTTGAATATGTGAACAGTGTTTTTCTCTTAGGGGTTCAGAAAAAGATGTGCAGGAACTAGACCATCTGCAGAATCAAGAGATTGGGAAGTTTAAGGGCTGCAATTTGACAGGGGTCTAGGAAACTTCGGGATGGAATTATAATCACTTTGTACTTAAATGGTGCTATCCAGGATCTACCTCGGTAAAAAATCTGATTAAATCAGTCTGTCCCTGTAGCTCTTTTCTGTACTTAGGGCCTTAGAAATAGATATTGAAGATGGCGGCATAGAGAGGAGTGGAAGCTAAGTAGTCCCCTGGAACAACTACAAAAAACCAGAAACAACTAGTAAATAATCCAGAATAACTGCGGGGGGACAAACGAGACCATCCATTCATCATACACCAACCTGAATTGGGAGGAATGCCTGAGAACACAGCATAAAATCTGTAAGTAAAACCTGTGGATCCAAGTCAGGAGACCCCCTCCCCCATAGCCCGAGCTGCAAAGCCTCGTGGTGCCAGAGAGAAGCTCTCTCCCAGCAAGAGAATACAGCTCAGCTGAGCTCCAGCTGGGGTTTTAAGTAGCGAGTGTGAACTGCTCACTACAGGTACGCATCCCCAAAAAACAGACAGAGGCTTTGGGTGACGACTGACCTTGGAGAGCCTTGGACTGGGTCTGAAGGAGGCTATCTGATTCTTTTTCGGCTCAGTGGAGAAAGCCCCAGTCATTTTCAGTTTCCAGGGCTGTGAAGCAGAGAAGGGTGGAGACAGCACAAGCAGACAGTGAGACCATTGAAATGCTAATGACCTCCACCTGGGGGCTCTGTCTTCTCTAGGAGGAAAGGGGTGGGGCCCTTTCCATTCAGAACCAGACCCCAGAGCCTGGGGGAACACGGCCACACCTCCTCACACCAGTCAAGAATTATAGGCTAACAGGCGTCACCTGCTGGACAGAAAAGCACAGTGACCTGAGGCATCAAAGGGTGGAGCAATTTTCTAAGACACACCTGCAGGGAAACCAGATACTGAATATTTCTTCCCTCTGGGACCTGAGCCTGTTCTGGTCTGGGAAAACCTGATTTGGATAACCAAGGAAACCATGCCTAGACAACAGAAAATTACAACCTACACGAAGAAAAACAAAGTTATGGCCCAGTCAAAGGAACAAACGTACACTCCAACTGAGATACAGGAATTTAAACAACTAATGCTAAATCAATTCAAAAAGTTTAGAGAAGATATTGCAAAAGAGATAGAGGCTGTAAGGAAGAACTGGACATGTATACGGCAGAAATCAAAAGTTCAAAAAACCTACTAGTAGAATCTATGGAAATGAAAGGCACAACACAAGAGATGAAAGACACAATGGAAACATACAACAGCAGTATTCAAGTGGAAACAATCTATTATATTTACTCAGTGATTTACCATATCTGTTGCTCTTCCTTTACTTCTGATGGTCCATGGTTTCTTCTGCTATCATTTCCATTCCTTCTGAAGAAGTTTTCAGTCATTATTTCTTCAGATATATTTTGATATCACTCTCTGCTCATTCTGGGCCTCTGATGATTCAGATATTATATATTTATGATTTTTTATTTTGGCTATTGTGTTTTTCAGATAAAAATTTATTAGGTTGTGCTTTATAGCTTCAATTTCTTTCCTGAGATCTTAAATTATGTTTAGATTTTAATATTTTTGTATTTGCTTCAAGAGTATTCATGATTGCTTTTTTGAGAAATTGTGTAACAGCTTCTTTAAGGTCTTTGTCAGATAATTCCAAACTCTGTCATCTTGACATTATTGTTTGTTAAGATTTTTGTTTTTCTTTTTAGGCCAAGTAATTTTGGTTTGTCCTGGAGTATCCTGTACATTTTTTATATGATAACATGGATCTTGTTTAAATCGTATGGAGAATGCTGATGTTTTTGTTTTAGTAGACAATTGGTCCAGTTACATTTAGGCCAAGTTCCAACCAGCCTTTTGTGTGTTGTGGTTCCAATATCACTTCAGTATTCAAAGCCTTTCCAGTGTTATTCTTATATTCCACCCAGTAGTCAGTCGGAGTCTGGGTGGAGTTCTTTCCATTAGCTCAGTTCTCAGAGTTTTTGGAATAAAAATTAGGATAAAATACACACATGTGCAACTAGGGAGGTGAAGCCTGATACTTTCTGGTTCTCTGGACTTCTCCTTTTCAGTCCTCCACCCAGAATCCATCCATTTCCATTATTGACTTTTGTGTGTGGGATCAACCCGTGGAATGACTGAGAGAGAGAGACAAACAGCTCTCGCTGTCCATGCTATTGCCTACTTCTTGGTTTTGAACTGACATGAGCCTGGGACATCAGATGTGAGAGGGGAAATATGAGAAATTTACAGTCGCTGTGGTGGTACTTTGAATTCAGTTGCTCCTCCCAGATCCACCCGCTGCCATTGATTGAGTCCTCCTCTGCCTGCTTAATGAATCTGTCCAGGTTTTATAGTTGACTTTGTAGGCAGGGAGCCGTGTGCTTGCTGCATCTTGTTTGGAACAGACACCGCCCTCCCTGTAAGGTTTCCAAATAACTTTCACACAAACTCAATCTATGTTAGGCTTAGAAAGATACCAATTCAGGCTGTTTACTCACCATGCCAAACTGATGGAGAGAAAAAAGTTTTTTAAATTTCTCAAAGTATTTGTGCACTTTTGCAGATGTTTGAGGAAGTACTGGCTGCTTATTTGGTTCTTTGTCATAGAGTTTTTACATCATTAAAACAGAGATATTAATTACTTCTCAATTACCTCTACACATTTTAGCACAGTCTTTGAAATTGCCTAATTGAGTAAGTTATGTGTAGGAGGATCGGCCTGTACATTTGTTAATTTTAAAATAATATCTAATTATTTTGCAACCAAAAGCAGTGTTCTTTATTAACAAAAATATCAACTGTGCTTGGAAAAAGTAGATTTCCAAAGCATATTTTTGAGTGCTAAAAACATAAAACAAATCTAATGTTACCTACTTTATATATAATGTAAAAGGTTTTCTAGTTATATTGACAGCTGTTTAGACATTGATTCCATAATATGAATGCCCCAGTTTTATTTGTATGCAAATAATCTAGAATTGTATGTTTAGAGATGCACAGAGATGCTCCTCCAGATACAGTGAAATATATGCAGTGCAAAATTCCTCTTTTTTCAATCTCTGCATATCTCCTCCAAATATTTATATTATAAATAACTATTATAGAAAAAGATGAATACTCTGTACTCTGTTTTGGAAAAAATAAACCAAGAATATCTCACTCTGATAAGGTTTATTCAAATACAGACACTATGGCATAGTGTCTGACAAGTTATTTTCTTAAAAATGTAAAATTGCAAAAGTCCTTTAAAATGACATAGAATAGAAATTTATCTTTTTGTACTTGAGATAATGTATGGCTAACAACACAATGTCACTTTGCAAATTTGAAATAATACTTCAAAAATGAAACCTGAATTTTGCAAATATGTTTGCACTTATTATTAAAGTATTTTCTATGTTAAGAGTCGCATGTGTGGTTGTTTGTTCAGTTAGCTGTTTTATTATACAAGGTTGACTATGAATTCAAATATAATTTTGAAGTGCTCAATGGAAATGACCTTCACTGCAAAGTTGCATTTGATCCACTTTTTCATATTTACATTCAGAGCTATACATATATGGTAAATGAAAAAGAAATGCAGAGGTTTCTTGGAGTGGTGTAAAGTAAAAAAGCTACCTGGATCTCCCTAAAGAATTATGTTATTTATTATAGGCATTTTTACTTTTGGGTAATGTTTTGTGCTTTTTCTATCTCAGATATGTTAACAATCTTTCAAAAACAGATTGGTCTTGATTGTCACAGATGAAGAATGTGTGATGATACAGCAAAGATTTGCACTGGTTTTGTCTGTTTTGAAATAACTCTTGAAGTTTCTAAAACATAAACAATTTTTATTTGATTTGCTCTCTGAAAAGTGTAGTGTGGGAGAGAAAGGGTGAACAAGAATGAAGGCTAAATGGGCTCAAGGTAGTACAGGAAACTTTTTACTGCAGGCACTCCCAGAACCCTATTTATAGTATTGACCAAATTTGTATTGTTTCCTGTAGACATGCTGAAATGAGAATTAACAGAATAATTTCTAAGCAGTTCTTAATGCTTTCTACCCATTTTCATCATCAACAACTTTCTAATTCATTCTATTTCTTCCCCAGGCATTCCTAGGATACAAAATAGTTTATTGGCATAAGGACATTGACCCTTTAGCTTTAACTTTCTCTACTCCTAATTGCCTCATTCCATGAAAGGTTTAGCTTCCATTAAACTGAATAATTTAAATTTCTCACTTTCTTATTTAATTTCTTAATTCAGATTCTTAAGAAATAACATCTGATTGGCTTAGCTCATCTTTCACTTCTAAGCCACTTACAAATAATTAACCATGTTATAGCTTGACTCCCTCGAATCAGGTGCCACACTCCAGCCTACTCATTTATGAGCTATGTGAGAGAAGGGAAGCCTCACTGATACAGGCTGTGATTGAGCAGGAAACTATTAGCAGGTGTATGTGGAAGATCATAGGATTAGCATTAGGTAAATGATGTTTTGATCACTTCATTCAGAATTTAAGGAATATCATATTCATTTTCATAACAGAGTGGTCTATATAATCCCAGCTTCCCCAGGGTTAAGTATCAGTATAACCATTGTCCTTGGTTTCTCTTAGCTATGCAACAGAAGGCCCAGTGTTAATCGGCACTCTGTTTTTCCCAGGTGATGTACAAAATCTATATAGTCCTGAGCAAGCATTTTTCTCTTATACAAGCACTGAACATGAAGGGAGACTCAAGGACTAATGCTGTGAGCTGAATAATCCAAGAGACTATGGCGTATAAGAAAAAGATTGGGAGGGATTCCTGAATATAGAAATCTCCAAGTAAAAACGCCTTAGTAGGAGAGAATCAGGATGGAAGAAGAATCTTTCCTTTTTCTTATGACTCATTCAGAAATTCAATTTTGTGCCACACTGGACATATCTAGGCCTTGGGTCATGTCGTCTAGTTAAGCATCATAATAGTAAGTTACTCCTGGATCCCAAAGATAAAAGGAGAGTTTGGGCAAGATTGAGAAGATATGTGGCCACCCAAATAGTTTAGTATATGGACTGATGTTGCTTGAGGTGTCAAAATAGCTTATCCACAAACAGACAATCATAAATTCTATTACTCTAGCCTCCTTTTGCAATCACAGGGGCTTCTGAGGCTATGAAAGTTACCAGTTTTGTGACAAGTACATTGACCTAAGCATCACATCAGTACAAGTGACTATATTAGATTTAATAACAACCACCTAGATGAGAATATTGAAGAGCTAATCAAAGCTGGTGCAGTTGATTGAGAGGGACATTTAAATGTCTGAGTGAAAAGATGAGGCAATACCTGTGAAGGACAGATCTCAGTGGAGCAGTCCAAGCTGATCACTGGGCAGCAAGAGGAATCTGGGATAAAGAACCACTGTAAGTATTCACTGAATTAACATTTATGGAGTAACTTTTCTTTTCCAGGCACTTTATGAAATGCTTTCACATATATCTTCAGTCATTCAATACATAAGTATAACTGAATACCTACTATTTGCCAAGTGTCCTGCTGGGCAGGGGATGGAACCACAAATAATAGTGCCTTCTGTAAAGAAATTATGGCCTAAACGGTAGCAAATAATTAGGTCATTAAAATCTAAGCTCCAGGAGGTGATACTTTAAGGGTGAACACACAAGGGAACTTGTAAGACGGGCTTCTAATTCATTCCTAATGGATTTTAGCTGGATTTCCTAGAGAAAGTAAGACCTAAATTGAAAGCTGACAGATATGTTGGAATTAGATGGGCACAGGAAGAGAATATGGGATGAAGAAGTATATGGGCAAATTATAGGAAAAAGGAAAAAGGGGAAGCCCCTGCAATTATTGTTGGTTTTAATAAAATTTCATGCAGTAGATATTATTACTTATACTTTAAAGATGAGAAAACTAGGAATTTGTTAAAATGTTTGTCATGGACCTGTTCCTGAGTTACCCCATCTCTGTAGAATTTATCTGAAACATTCCTGTGGAAATTAGGTCTTAAACCCATGATCAAAAATTCAGATTCTCCATTTTAAAAGCTGTGGGAATACTTTCATTTCCTAAATGATGGAGCAAACAAACTTCCCCCTATTCCTCCCTCCAAATTCAGCTAAACCCCTGGAAATTGTAGCTGAAACAAACATAAGAAGAAAGGCAGAGAGGAAACAGTCTGGCTGGGTACTTCAGACCCAAGGAGCAACAGAATAGTGAGTTCTCTCTGTTTTCTTTTTGCCTTTATGTATGACAGACTGGGTATTGGAGAAGCCAGCTACCCAGAAATGCCAACAAGCCCCGACATTAAAAAAAAAAAAAAAAAAAAGGCCCTAAGTAAAGCCTGGTCTCTCTAAACAAAGGGCAAGGAAAGGGACAACCTAGCAAAACAGAAAACTTTTAGGCAATAGCCTCTCAACTCTAGCGAAAAACCACAGAAAAAATCAGTGACCCTATCTTCACCCCTGCCAGCCAAGGCTGGGTGTTGAGAAGTTATTGCCTAAAAGTTTTCTGGTTTGCTAGGTTGTCTACCCTTGCCAGGCTGTATGAGACAATTCAATACCTTACTGGGGTGAGGTCAGATAAAGCTGTGCCAGGCACAGTAAGAAAGCTCCCCCCTCATCCCCCCCCCCACTTCCCCACATCCCCACTGCAGGGTCAGTGAAGAATGGATTTCTGCCCCCACTTGGCAGCTACAAAGCTCCCCTATCACTCACTACTGGGGTGGAGTCAGAGGAGTCGTGGTGGAGAGTCAGGATTTTCACCAGTTCCGGCAGTAATAAGGCTACCCACTCAACAAGTGGAGTCAGCAGTAGCAAGTAATTTTACCTTTCTCAGCCAGGGGGGTACCAGCAGAGATCTAGAGGGAACCTGAACCCAACTCGTGCCCAGTGGTAAGGAGGAGCCCCTGTAGGTGTCAACAGAGAGCCAGTGGGAACCTGGACTTCCACCACCTTCTAAGAGTAAGAAGGAGCAGTGTCACAGGAGTCCTGCTAAAACACAGAATTAAAAAAGATCCAGGGTCTAATAACATCTCCAAATGTCCAGGTTTTAATTGAAAATCACTTGTTTTGCCGACAGCCAGGAGAACCTCAGCTCAAATGAAAAGGACAATCAAAAGATCCCAATATGAAGATGACAGAGGTATTAGAATAATCTCATGAGGATTGTAAAGCAAACCTCATAAAAATACTGCAATGAACAATTACGAACATGCTTGAAGCAACTGAAAAACTAGGAAGTTGCGGCCAAAAAATAAAAGATATAAAAAACAGTTACACAGAATCTTATACCTGAAAAAAAGATAACCAAAATAAAAATCTCTGTAGATAGGCTCAAAAGTGGAATATAGGGACAGAAGAATCAGTGAACTTGAAGATAGAATTAAATAGTAATTACCTAATCTGAACAACAGAGAGAAAATTGATTGAGAAAAATCAACAGACACAAGGACATGTAGGAATATAATAAAAGATCTAACATTAATGTAATTGAAGTTCCAGAAGGAGTATACCTGGAAAAGTATTTCAAGAAATAATAGCTATTTTTTTCCAACTTTGCTAGAGACATAAACTTACAAATTAAGGAAGCTGAGCAAACCACAAATAGGATAAATTCAAATAATCCAGTGCTAAAAACATATCATAGCCAAATTGCTGAAGAAAGTATACAGGGACTTGTGGCTTTAGGTGAAATACAATCTGAATGAAAGTGAATAGCTCTATCAAAATGATGGAAGCCAGGAAGGAGTAGAATAATACTTTTCAAGTGCTGAAAGTAAAAAGCTGCCAAGCCAGAATTTTATATCCAGTGAAACTGTCCTTTAGGAATGAAAGGAAAATCAAGACATTATCAGATGAAGGAAAACTACAGAAATTTGTCAGCAGACCTACCCTAAAAGGGTGGCTAAAAGATTCCAAGTAGAAAGATTTTGATAAATTAAGGGACCCTGAAATATCATGAAGGAAGAGAGAAAAATTGACAAAGCAAAAATATGAGTAAAACAATCTACTTTCCTTTTCTACTTAGACTTTCAAACTTGCATTTGACAGCTGAAGTAAACAAAAATTAAATGGCTAATGTGATTCTCAATGTAGAGAGAGGAAATATTTGACCAATACTATAAGTCATAAAGGTAAAGGGACATAAAGGGAGGTAAGATTTCTATGTTAAAACTGGTAAAATTTGGCACCAGTAGACTCTGATAACCTATGCATACATAATGCAATACCAAGAGTAATCACTAAAAAAGGCTGTACAAAGAGCTGCCCCAGAAATACTATGAAAAAATCAAAATGGAATTCTAAGAAATGTTCAAGTAACCCATAGGAAGGCAGGAAAAGAAAACAGAAATGAAAATCAGAAACAACAAGCAGAAAACAAAAACAAAATGTCAGACCAATATCAATAATTTTACTTAAGATCAATGATCTAAACACACCAGGTAAAAGTTAGATTGTCAGAATGGATTTAAAAATGCAGGTATAAACCAATAATATGCTGTCTACAAGAAACTTACTTTAATTAAAATTCTGTTTAAAATAAAAGGTTGTAGAAAGGTGTACCATGCAAACTTTAATCAAAAATAGCAGGAGGGGCTGTATTAATATGAAAGTTGATGTCAGAGCAAAAAATATTACCAAGAATAGAGGGAGACATTGCATAATGATAAAATCCAATCTGCCATGAATATTTAGCAATCCTAAAGGTGTATGCACCCTACCCCCAAAAAAAAGAACTGCAAAAAATATGTGACTCCAAATCCGATTGAACTGAAATAGACAAATCTATAATTAGAGTGGTAGACTCTGATACCACTCTCTCAACCACTGGTAGGACAACTAGATAGAAAGAATATAGAAACTCAACAACATTATCAGCCAATAAGATCTAATCAATGTTTGTAGAACAACCCACCCAACAGCAGCAGAAAACACATTCTTTTTGAACTCCCATGGAATGTACACTGTCTATTCCATACCCTGGGTCATTAAAAAAAAAAAAAAAACGAGAAAAAACAAGTCACCAAATGTAAAGGAATTGAAATTACACATAGTGATTTTTCTGATCAAAATAGAATTTTTAATAGAAATCAGTAAAACAAAGATAAGAGAAAAATCTCCAAACACTGGGTAACTGAAAAACACTTGTAAATAATCTGTGGATCAAAGAGGAAGTCTGAGGTAAAATCATAAAATACATTAAATTGAATGAAAATGAAAATACAACATGTGAAACCTTGTGGAACAAAGCTAGAATAGTACTGAGAGGGAAATTCTAAGACTAAATCCTTACATTAGAAAAGAATAATATGCAAATACATAATCAGAGCTCCCAACTCAAGAAACTAGAAATGGAAGAACATAATAAACCTAAATTAAGCAGAAGGAAGAGCCAGAATCAATGAAGTTTAAAACTCAAAACAATAAAGAATATTACTGTAATAAAAATTTGGCTCTTTGAAAAGATCAATATAATCAATAAACCTCTAGAAAAAATGAAAAAGAACAAAAATGAGAAGACACAAACTCCCAACATCAGGAATGAAATGAGGTATCACTTCAGACCATGCAGGCATCAACAGGTTAATGATGGAATACTGTGAAAAACCCTACTCACATTAATTTGATAACTTAGAAGGAATAGACCAATTTCTTGAAATATGCATGATACCAGGTCTCATCCATTGTGAAATAGTTTGTATTTCCCTGCAACTATTAAGGAAATTGAATTAATAATTAATGCCCCCATATAATTTTCCATGACCTGATGATTTCACTGAATAATTCAACTAAATAATTGAAGAAGAGTTAACACAAATTCTAGAAAAATAGAAGGGAATACTTTCCAAGTCATTCTATGAAGCAGTATTACCTTGTTACCAAAAACATAAAAGACAGTACAAAAAGGGACAATATCCCTTACTGATATAAATGCAAATATTGAGCAAAAATACTATCAAATAGAATTCAGCAATAGATAAAGCAACACTACATACTCTAACCAAGTAGGATTTAGTCCAGGGATGCAAGCTTGATTCAATATGTGCAAATCAGTCAATCAATGTAATCCAACATACTAACAGATAAAGAAGAAATAACAATCATATCACTTGATGTAGAAAAAGCATTAGACAAAATTCAATAACCATTCATAATAAAAACATTCAGAAAGCTAAAAATAGAGAACTCCTGAACCTATTATAAAAACATCTATAGAAAACCTACAGCTAGCAACATACTTACTCATGAAAGATTGAATGCTTCCCTTCTAAGACTGGAAACAAGACAAGGATGTCTGCTGTTACCTTTGCTATTCAACATAGTTCAGGTACTGGAAATTCTGTCCAGAGCAGTAAGGCAAAAGTCAGAGGAATCAGTCTGAGTTCAGGATTTATTGTATAGCTACACTAATCAAGAAGGTGTGTTATTGAGATATATTTATAGATCAATGGAAAAAAAAATGAGAGAACCCAGAAATAGCCCCACACAAGAAGAGCTAATGAATTTTGACAGCAAAGCAAAGGCAATTCAATGGAGGAAGGATGCCATTTTAAACAAATGGCGCCAGAGCTATTGGCTAGCCACAGGTAAGAAAAGAAAAAGAAAGAAAAAAAGAGAACCTTGACCTAAACCTCACACCTTTTATAAACATTAACTCAAAATGGATCATAGATTTAAAAGTATAACTATAAGACATTTAGAAGAATATATAGGAGAAAATATTCAAGACCTAGGGCTTGGCTAAATGTTCTTAAACATGAAACCTCAAAAGAGAGAAATTGATAAATTTGACTTCATTAAAAATATCTGCAAAGTAAGAGCACAATGAGCTATAACTGCGGGACACTGATTACGTGCTTCAACTTGGCGGGCCTGGGCTGGGGGACCGGATCCACCCCTGGGGAGGGTAGTGGGCACGGGCGACAGCGCCCTCTACAGCCCCCCGGGCCTGGGAAAGTGAGGCCGGAGGCAGGCCCCATTTCCTCACCCAAAATAACACTGTTAGGGGAGGCTTGCCGGAGGGAACCGCCTTTTCCCCACCCCCTTATCTTGCCCGGACACTCCCCGTTGCCAGCGCAACTCCCATCACCACCGGTGCGCATACATTGTTGCCAGACACTGTTACGGGAGCAACTCTCGCCCCTTTTCAATCAACCTCTGCGCCCTCTCAGAACCAATCCAAGCCTTTAACCTCTACAGCTATCCCGCCCTCTAAACGCCCGATATAAGCTTGTACTCTCCCCTAATAAACTCTCTTGGTTTTCTTCATCCTAAAAGAAACGTGTCCCGCCTGTTCCTTTCTCGCCACCCTCCATACTTTGCACGCCTCCCGCCGGGGACCTGGCCAAGTCCCCCGCCTCGCCCTCGCCTCCAGGAAAGAGCCCCCGCCGCCGGTACCCTCGGAGCAATCCTGGGAGCCTAGGATTTAGCAACCGGCCGCCACCCTCCCCCAGACGAGTCAACTGCGACCGCATATAACCACACACTTACTTGAAGAGCTAAAATTTAAAATAGCAACAATTCCAAATGCTTACAAGGATGTGAAGAATTTGGATCAGTTAAACATTGCTGATGGGAATATAAAATGATACAGCCATTCTGGAAAACAATTTGGCACTCTTCTTAAAACACAAATCATATACTCAGCATATGACCCATCAATTGCACTCATGGTTATTTATTCCAGAGAAATGAAAACTATGTCCACACATAAATCTGTACACAATTACTCATTCATAGCAGCTTTATTTGTAATAACCAATAATTGGGGAAAACAAAATATCCTCTGCCTTAGTTTGCCAGGGCTGCTATTACAGACCACACAATGAGTTGGCTTAAACAAAAGGAATGCATTGTCACATGGTTTTGGAGATCAGAAATGCAAAATGGAGTCTGTAGTGTGCTGGCAATCCTCTATCATATGGTGCTCTCTCCTCTTTATGTCTCCTCTGGCTTCTTCTGACTTCCAGCTTCTACTGCCTGCTGTGTCCAGCTGCCTTTGCTTATTAGAACTTCAGCCATGTGGACTAAGGCCCATCCTGATTCAATCTGGCCAATTTGGGTTCTCCCTAATCCCTGTGCTTCTGTCCGTTACTGGAGGTATATATATACTGGAGAGAGTTCCTGTGTATCCCATCCCTCATTCCATCATCATTTGGATGACCTGTCATCAATGGTGACCAAAATAATAGTAAATATTTGGAATAGAATAAATAAAATGGTCTCAGAAACAGATCTCCACCTATTTGCTCATGGGAGGGTCAGGGATGGAAGTGGAGGCTAAAAGTCCAGGCGACCAATCCTGGTGAAATACCGCTACACACCCACTACAATGGATAAAATTTAAAAGACTGACAATACCAAATGTTGGCAAGAATATGGAGCAACTGGAACCTTCAAATCAGTAACCACTGATTATGCACAAATGTACACTTTGGGAAATAATGTTGACAGTTTCCTAAAAAGTTAATGTGTACTTATTATATGCCCCAGCAATTCCTCTAGTAAATATTTACCCAAGGAAAATAAGATATGTTCATCCAAAGACTTCTATGTGACTATTTCTAGAAGTTTTATTCATAATAGCCTAAATCTGAAAACAACTCTACTGCCATTGTCTGGTGAATGAATAATATAATGGAATACTACTCAGAAAAAAAGTAGAAGAAATTCTGATGTATGTGGCAACATGGATGAATCTCAAAGGCATTACAAAACATGAAAGAAGCCAGGCACAAAAGACTACATACTTTATGGTGCCATTTATAGGGAATACTAGAAAAAGCAAAACTATAGTAATAGGAATCCATTAAGTTATTTTGTAGGGGCAGGTGTGGGGCAGATTTTAACTGCTAGAGGAGAGAAAAAAACTTTTTGGGGAAATGGAGGTGTTCTAAAACATGGTTATGGTGGGGATGTAATACTATATATATTTACCAAAGATTATCAAAGTAATAATTGAAAATGTATGAATTCTATTTTACGTAAGTTATCTCAGTAGAGCTGTTTAAAAAAAGCAAACTGTAAAAAACAATCCACATAATATATTTCAGTTTTTAATTTTATGTTTTATATTATTGTACACTAAACTTGACTTTTTTTCCTTTGGTTGTAGGGTTAGATCTCTGAATTTTAACACTTGTGCATTCATGAAACCATCACCAAAATCAGGCTACAGAATAATTCCATCATCCCAGAAAACTCTCATGTTATCCCTGTATTGTCCCTCTGTCTATAACCTCTGGTAACCATGGATCCTTTTTCAATCACTATAGTTTTTCCTTTTGAGAATGTCAAACGTGGAATCATATGGCACTTAATCTTTTGAAACTGGCTTCTCTTATTCAGCATGCTTTTGACATTAGAGCAAGTCATTACCTCTGTCAATAGATTTTTCATTTTATCGCTGTGAGGTAGTATATTCCAAATGTAACCCTGTAGGAATACAGCACAGTTTGTTTATACATTGCACCCTTAAAGGCCATTTGAGTTGTTTCCAGCTCTTGGTAATCATAAATAGAGCAGCTACGAACATTCACATGCAGGTATTTGTGTCAACAAATATTATTTTTTTAGAGTAAATATCCAGGAATGAGATTCCTGGGTCAAATGATAAGTATATGTTTAACTTCATAAGGAACTGGCAAACATTTTCCAGGGTGACTATAACATTTTGTGTTCCCATAAGTAATATATGAGAGTTTCTCCACACCCCTATTAGCACTTGGTATCATCCACAATTTTAATACCATTTCTTGCAAAGATTAGCTTTTCTTCAGTTACTTTTGCAACTTTACCAAAGATTAAAAGAGCCATATTTGTGTGGGTCTGTTCCTGTACTACCTATTCTATTCCACTGATTTTTGTGTATCTCTCTTTGTTAATACCACACTATCTCGACTAATTTAGCTTTATGGTAAATCTTCAAATTAAGTAGTGTGGTCATCCAATTTGGTTCCTCTTTTTCCAATTTTTTTTAATAGCTATTCTAGTTCATTTGCCCTTACATTTAAATTTTAGAATCAGCTAAGACAAGATTAATGTATGCCCTTAACCTTGACCAACACAGAGGTGAACTCACAATTTCAGTTTCAATTTTTAAAGAATAAAGATGGTTATTTTATGTCATTTTTCAAATAAAATAAATTTAATGTCTACAGAAACCAGTTTATACAACTAGCCACATAAACCTGTTTAAGATTAAAATCTTAAGATCTACCAATTGTCTGGTTTGTATTTATTTTAAATTAGTTTATTTCCTAAAGATCACTGGATTCACATACAAAACATAAATACCAGTAAATACCACAAATTCAGTTGCTAAAATTTAAAAGTCTACAATTAAATTGATAAAAGTTTAAGCCCATCTTTTATACATCATTACAACAATAAGATTTGAGTTTTAGTTCTCTCTCAAGTTGAATAACGATACCTGTTTGAAATACTTTGTCATGCACTAAGTCAGACACTGTGGTCCAACCCCCCCCACCCCCCATTCCTTTCTGCCAGATCCCATCTACCTCCACAGAACCATAAATGTCAGGTTAGTTCTTTCCCAGCTTCCTTTATAATGATCCATTTATGAATAACAGGATCAGAAGGAAAGTTCACTGGTGATTTTCTGGAAAAAGATTTCTCTAAAAGGACACATGGAAAAATTCCTGTCTTCACATTTCTGCATGGGCCATGTCCCAGGTGCCTCATGAGCAACCGTCCTGTGACAGTGAGGGAGGAATCATGGCCATGCATTGGATGTGCAGTGGAAGAATATAATACTAGAAACGCCTCTGCCACTGATGACACCTCTGAGTCACTGAAGTAAACCCTGGAACTGCCTTCTGCCTCCCGAAGTATTGTTTGACATAATGAGTTATCTTCAAAGCCACTTTTAGTTGGGGATCCTGTCATTCACAGACAAAAGGCTTCTAATAGTTATTTCTCAATAAAGGTGTAACCAAGAGAATCATCATTTCATTACTGTCTCTTCCTCTCTCTACCAGAGAAAGCTCTGGTAGTAGAAGACCATGGACTAAAAACAATACTGTCCCCAAACTCTCCCTTCCTTTAGCACAAAACTACTTGCCCTTACTCAACTGGAATTTCACAGTTGTGATTTATAATCAAAGTGGGATGATATGGTGCAAAAAGGGCTGCACCAGGGAGTCTTCAGATCTCAACCATGCTGCCGAATTTGCTAGTAATTTACTCCATCGGTTAGACTGACTCATTAACCACCCTGCTTCAGTTTCCTCAACTGAAAAATGACCTCTCTTATGGAAATTCTGTAAATTCTAAGAGAAATTTACCGTCCCCCTCTCTACTGGACTCCAAAGGAGCATATGCTTTGATAAGGGCCAAGATGAGGAACTGTAGCTTTCCTTTTGTAACTGAAATAGGATATGAACTTCTATTTCCTCATGGATGCTGTTTGAGATCTCTCTTTAGATTCCTATTTTTGGAAATCACAAAATTGTTGTGCTCCCTTGGTTTGTTTTTTTTCCCATGCTATTGGTGGAGTCTGATAAGCCTGGTACTGTCTCCCATTTTAGATCACTCCTACCCACCCAGAGAAGGACTAGTCAACTTGGGAAATATTCTGTTGTTGGACTTGTGGTGAAAGGTTATTATTTTTGCAGCTCTTCTTGATGTTAGAATAGAACACAGACTAAGTCTGAGACTACTGTGTGAGAATGGAATGTATAGACCAAAGAGTGAGGGTGAACTTCAGCTTTGCCTTAAGACACAGGAGAAAATAAAAGCCATGCTTATTCTAAACCACATCATAACTTCATGATGTGACTCTTTTTATTGTTTTGCTAACTCCCTCAAAACTTCCACATATCTCCAGGCCCTCAGGAATCAGACCTTACCATCTGGAAATCTGTGCTGTCCTGTCAGTCACTGTGTAGGTGATTGGCATAAGCTGAGGGGAAAAACAACTGTTTTAACCTGAAGGAATATAATCTAAGGTCTCTTATTGAGTAGAACTCAATCTTTATGATAACTGAGAGATTCTTGCCTAATCTTTAGAAATGCATATCTTTGAATACATAGTGAGAAACATAGTAGAGCATGCCCAAAGATAGTAAGCACAATAGGAAATCTAAAAAAAAAAAAAAAAAAAAAAAAGGCAACAGGATTAGACAGAAGTAGAGAAGGTAATAGGAGAAACATGTTTTTGAATGAGGCCAAATGCATGGTAACATAAATAGTATACCCAGAGGTCTCACCTATTAGATAAGGTTCCAATCAAGATTTGCAAAAACATAAAAGATATTTGTTTTTGTATCATCATTATATCACATTTGAGCTAGCCAAATTTCTAAGAATGTGCTTCTCTTTTATTTAGCAAGCATACATTTTTATTTTTGTCCAAGGCACTCTAATAGTACTGGGGTTAAAAAGATTATTATGACATAAGTCTTTGTCTTCAGTAAACTTAAAATCTAGGGGAAGAAAGACCAAGAATCAAATAATTACAATGAAATTTATACTTCACATATTAAGCAAATACCTAGCATAAAGTCTAGTACATAATAGGTACTCAACGAATGTTTTTTAAATGAAAAAGACATGATTTGTAATTATGCACAAGGCAAATTTAATGACAGTTCTGTGAAATGGGAAGATTTAGGAAAGGTGTATTAGGGGAGGTGGGTCCAAAAAAAAGTAGTAGGATTTGATCATTAGGAACACAGAAACATTATAGGAACAGGAAGTTGTGACCAAAGACTCAGAAGGGGACATTGTACAACTGTATTTACATTTGGCACAGAGCCTGCCCTAGAGGATGTTTAGACATTTTGCTAATGGGCTAAGGGAGTATTCTGGTAGCTCTACCTGTCCCAGGTAGAGTATTTGGAACACCAAGGAAAAGTGTCTGTAGTCAGTTGCCCATGGAAACTCTCCTAGTTACTGCTGTTTTGAATTGGCCTAGTTAGCTTTGAGAAAGCTATTTGTTCATTCATGAAGTCATGCATTCTTTCATTCCATCACATTTATTGAGTGCATATTTATGCGAAAGCCAGTGTTACTGGTTTATAAGACTTTGCAACTCAAAATGTTGCCCAGGGACAAGCAGCATCAGCATCTGTTAGAAATGCTAAATCTCAGGTACAGCCTCAGACTTAATGAATCAGAATCTGCATTTTAACAAGATTCCTAGGTGTTTTATATGAATATATAAGAAAGAATCAAAGACGGCATATTTCTAGCTTTCTTGGACTTCTCAGTTCAATCAAGAAGATAAGATACATGAATAAACAAATGTACTACAATACCAGTGACGACATGGCAAGTGCCATTAGGGGTGATATAGATGGTATTAAAGAGCCTGATATATAGACTCTGATGTCTGACTGAACTTAATTAAAAACAAACCTCAGGCATTTGCTTTCTGTGTGAAAGTGGATGAGCTATTTTTCCTTTTGCTGCCTCAGTTTCTTAACCTATGAAAGGGGGTTAATAGCTACTTCTCAGGGTTGTTTAGTAACTAGAAAGGATAGATATTATTGCTTAGCACAGTGCCTGGAGCAGGATAAGAGCTGGTTAAATAATAATGATTATGGTGGAAATTTAAAAATTTACTATTTGCAGGTAGATGTGCTGATGTAGACGGATAAATTTTCATGGAGAGGGGGACATTTGATCTGCATCTTATAGATAGAATTTTAATATAGGGAGTTAAGAATGCCCAGGAAAGAAGATTTTCAACATTCCAGTCATGATTTTCAATATGTGAGCTGTATTTCTTTCCCGTATAGACACTACTTGACAGTCAAGGACTTTATATCTTATAACAGAGCACCCATGATGCAATTTAGACCTGATCATCAACTTAGACTGATTGTCTAGCTGCCAATTCAATAATATAGCATAAACCCGGTAGGTTTTTCAAATACATTACTAATTGTATCTTTTTAAAATACCTTTAAAACTAAATCCTTTTCGAAACAAACAAGCTGCCTCTTATAGTCTGTTAATTTAGCTTAGAATTAAAATTAAATGGCTTGGCCTTTTTACTATTAGAAGCACAGTGAGGCTTTATACATATCATGAAACTTAATCATGGGTATTCATAGTGATTGTGCAAATACAAATCATGCACCTTAGAATTTTTTGCAAATCTGTCAGTTTAAGGATTTTTCTTGGTAATATGTAGATCTCCATATGTTATGCATTGTGTGATTGAAGAAATTGTAACTGAATAAAATGATTTCATCAAACACACCTTGATAATCAAAGCCAGATGGGAGATAACCTGCCTTCTCAGTATGCATCAGCAGGGACTGCAGCTCTCTTACACCAAGGACTGAGAAGGGGAGTGTCTAAATTCAGCTGATGAGACAATGACATTTCCTAGACACTCAATTTTTCCATTGCAATTATTAATAAATTGGTAGCTAAGAGTGCAGTGGCAAATGCTCATTATAGAATTGTCCACATGATAAAACGATATGAGGATACTACTCAGGGGGAGATGGGAGTCCTGGTTTTTAGTGTCCCCCGCTTTTCTTTCCTCTCCCCAAACCATGCCCATCTAACATGAAAGTGTCTTCAGAGGTCAATAGGAAGTTGCAAGAAGACCACACACTATTGTAGATACCAGAACTTGGGGCTTCCTCACCAAACACTCTTGCATCTCCAGTGCTTGTGAATTTCCATCTGGTTCAGGTTCTCCTTTACCAACACACTGCAATTCTTCTTTTCTTTTTTTTCTTTCCTCCTTTGAGAAACTAAAAGAGGGGATGTTAAGGACTTCCATCTGCCTTCTACCTGGTAACTCAAGAGAGTGGATATTTTGCTACAGGCAATTTGTGCTGCTGAAAGCTTTTAATTTGGGAGTTTGATGAGAGTCATGAAACAGGGGTTTCCAGTGTGTTCATTGGGCTATCGGAGGACTCTCAGTACTACTAAGTGGTCTATACATAGTTTGGTAATTTGGGAGGAAAAAGGACGAACTGATTTATCCCCAAATATTTCACAAATTTTATATATGAGATTCAATTTTCATGAAAGTGCCATCCATAATCTCAAAAATTATTGGAATTTCATAAGTTATACCAATATTGATCAAAGACTACTTGGAGCAGTTTATTTCAAGTAACATTCAGGTAACAAGTTGCTCCTTGTCTAAGCCAAAGTGTTTTCCCATTTTTGAGTGCTATTGTTACATTTACTGTATTGACATTTTCATTGTTTTTGTTGTTTTATAACCTACATTGTAATAAGAGGTCCATTAACTGAAAAATGATTTTGAAAGCATAAAAGTGTGATGAAACCATAATAAAACTCATAATTCATATTAATGTAAAAAGAGAACATGAATCTTTGTGTACTGAGAAAAGTGAATCTTTTATAAAATCTGACATTATACATATATTGCTACAAAAAGTGAATGAGAATATAACAGGGATATCTGAAAACTAGATTTTTTTTGAAAGGCATTCATTTTGCCCATAGTTCCCATGGTCCCGTCTGTTAAGAACAACAACAAAAAACAACAAAATCTTTTCTAATGCTTCTTGAAGCCAAAGATTCTTTTCCTAACCTCTCCAGTGATCCAGTTGATTTTCCTGAATCAGTGCAGAGTAATGTTTTTCAGGATGATTTTGATGAATACAGTCACTAATAATGGAGAAGATACCAAATCTATGAAGTCATCATTTGAACTTGTTTTCCTTATGACAGAAATTTGTCAGTTGCTTGCAGGGAAGCATATGAAGCAGACTTATGAAACAAACAACAAAATTAAATTGTGTCCTTGTAGAAAAACAAAATGAGTGTGCTGGTTTGGATGTATCATGCCCCCCCAAATGCCAGGTTCTTTAATGCAATCTTGTGGAGGCAGATACGTTGTGTTGATTCAGTTGGACTCTTTGGATTAGGTTGTTTCCATGGAGATGTGACCCACCCCACTGTGGGTGAGATCTTTGATTAGATTATTGCCATGGAGGTGTGGCCCTGCCCGTTCAGCATGGGTCTTGATCAGTTTACTGGAGTCCTACAAGAGCTCAGACAGAAGGAGCTCAGCGCTGCAGCTGAGAGAGACATTTTGGAGACAACCATTGGAAGTAGAATTTTGCAACTATGGAGTTTGCCTGGGAGAAACTAAGAGAATACCCTCAGGTGCCTAGAGAGAAATGTCCTGGGAGAAAGCCATTTTGAAACGCTACCTGGGGCAAGCACATGCTTGCGTGTGCCTTCCCAGCTAACTGAGGTTTTGCAGACACCAATGGCCTTTCTCCAGTGAAGGTAAACTCATGTTTATGCCTTGGTTTGGACACTTTTATGATGGTAGAACTGTAAATTTCTAACTTAATAAATCTCCTTTATAAAAGCCAATCCTTTGCTGGTATTTTGCATAATGGCAGCATTAGCAAACCGAAACAATGAGCTATTGCCCATATCCTCATTTTGACATCCTTGGGCCTTGCATATTAGATAGTTTAAATAGAAAATGCAAGTACAATCATGTATCTAGAATTGTAGATATTTAAACTTACAATTGACTAAAATTGTGCTGTGTATGAATCCATTCTTGGCACATATATGGTGAGTATATATTTATTGTTTGTATGCCTTGATGTAGCTGTACATGGTTTCAGTGGACTCAAGGCTGATGGAGCAGTGATGCAAGGAAGGATGCTGTGACATAAATGAAAGTTTGCACCTGTGTGCCTGTGTATCCACTGTTGTACTCACAGAAAACAGTTGGAGGATAATAAGATGCTGTCTAATATGGCATATCTATTAAAGAAAATACTGCAAATTTTCCATTCATTTTCAGGGTTCTTTTTGGAGAAATTGGCATTGAGCAAAAGACTGCTTTTCCATTCTGAAGTGAGCCAACAGCAAATGGGCAAGGTGCTCAAATAAGCATTGTAAATGAGGGCTAACATGAAAATTTCTAAATGACATAATAATGCTAGTAAAGACTATTCATATGATTTCTAGTGCATTGCTCAAATGCCATATTTTGGAGCTCTAGTTGCTTTCTTGAAGAGTCCTAACCTATTATGTCAGGGCTCAGATATGATTTCCATGTAACAGATGAGATATCTGGGCTTAGTAGGCAGAAAAAAACTTGACGCAAGTGACTCAATTGCTGAGAATTGTATCATTTTTCAAAACTTGAGAGTTCTTTCCATTCATCTGAAATCCACACCTGAGTGTTGAGACAGAATATAATGAAAATTTTTCTAGAGCTGAAAGCAATAAAAGAAACTATCAAGAATCTGTTCATCCCTATCTTCCTATTTGAGCCATTTTAACTTCCCATTTTTTTGAGAATAATATGCTTATAAATTCAGTTTATGATGGAGTCCCTGAAAAGTTTTAAATAACATATTCTTTTTTGTTATTTCATATTTGACCCTTCTATAGAGAACAGTCTGGTGTAGCCACCAAATAATTGCTGCAATTCCAGACCACCTATGATTTTGAGCTTGGGTAGTCAAGTTTAGCCAAAATAAAGAATAACATTAGAAAGTAACAGGATCACAGTCAAGCTACCTGTCATGAAATTAGGTAAAGGTGATTTATGGAAAGATGGAAAATGATATCACCTAAGATAGGAGAATGATTATCATTATTAATCTATATAATTATATTTAAATAGTGATGAATATGTCTTTTATAATTTCATGGATAATATATTTTTGCTGAACACATATATTAAGTGGTCTGCCAAAGCTAGAGATTTGGGAAATATGCCAATAAATACAAACCTGAGGCAACTGCTTAAATTTCAATCTCTCAGTCAATTTGTGGCCACTATGCCTCCCATTTTCTTTATAATATATGAGACATGCAGTTCTTGAAATGAAGTTGAGCAATGTGTGAGGGTGTGTGGAGAGGTAGAGGATATGTAAGGGGAGTTTCTGTGTCATTTATCATTCGAAGTTAATGTACTCACTCTCAGTTTACAGAAAGGTAGCTTTGTAGACAGTGATACTATCAATACTGTGATACTGCACTTGTGCTTGTAACTATTATTTGCAGAACATGACACTGTTGCCAACCTAAAATTTTTCAAAAGTATTATTTTTATTTTTATATAATATATATTTTATCTGCTATCTGATATAGGCACTTTAACAAGTCAAATAGGTAATAGAAGTTTAAAAATAAAAAAAAGCTGTTTTCTATCATATTCATACCCATTTATGAATCTGCCTCAAAACATTCTTAAGCTAGTTCTTCTGTATTTACCTCCTCATTCCTTAATAATCTGTTTATACTAATATATTTTAGTGATCCCTAAATTTAGACATTATTTGTTCTCTTCCTATTCTTACATAATCCTCTTTTCCGTTTCTCATCTTCTCATAAAACAAGTTTTGATTATTCAGCATTCAGTGTTTACATTGTTTTAAATAAGAAAGAATTATTCACCCCTGGGTTAAGAAGTATGCTATAATTAGAATACTTTATTTTACAAATTTTTCTTTCCTTCTGTTGTTTTTTTCCCCATTTAAACTTGGTTTTTCTATCATTTATTCTCACTATCATTTATTCCTTTCACACTCTCCTTTAGTAATGTAAAATCTCTTTAAATACTATTTTTAAAAGATCAACACAAAATGTATCCTATCTGTTTTATTTTCCTTCAGGCACTGCTTCTCGAGCCTTCCATATTTCTGCTCCAGTAGATAAGCTGCAGTCTGCTTTGTGCACAGCTCTCACCTGAAGACTCCTCTGTCTGATTCCCTGATTCCTAAGTCATATGTCTCCATTTTCCTTTCCTTACTCCCTTGTATTGTAGGAGATATCCTGCCATTATGTCCTGAGAAATGATATGGTAAAGGTATGGTTTTGAGAACTTGGATATCTGAAAATGTTTTCATTTTGCACTCACATTTCATTCTGACTGGGGATGGAATTCCAGGATGAAACTAATTTTTGTTCAGGAATGCTGAATATATTGCTCTATGTCTTCTAGGTTCCAACAGAATTGTTTAAAGGTCATATATCATTTTTGTTTTCAATTCTTTATAGAGAGAACTGCTTTTCTCAATAGAAATTTTTATCTCACAAGGGTATGGAAAATTATTTGCTATTATTTTATTTATTGTGCTGAACACTGAAAAGAGTCTTTCTATTTTGAAGCTCAAATACTTCATCTATGATAAACAGTCTTCAATTACTTATTTATAACTCTTAGGCATTTATTGAGAAATAATTCACATACAATTTAATTCACCCATTTAAAGAATACCCTTCAATTGCTTTTAATATATTCACAGAGTTGAGCATCCATCACCAGCCAATTTTAGAACATGTTCTTTTCAGTAAAATATAAACTGGTCCCCTTAGCCATCACCACCAATGCCCTATCACCCCAGCCCAGGGAACCACTAATCTGCTTTCAACCTGAGTAGATTTCCTGGTTCTAGGCATTTTATATGAAAGGAATTACAAAATAGGTGATCTTTTCTGACTGCTTCTTAGATTTAGGATAATGGGTCAATCCATGTTGCAGCATGCATGAGAACTTCATTTTTTTCTTTTTATTGCAGAAAAATATTTCATTGTATGGATGTACCATAATTTATTTATCCATTCTTCAATTGATGGGCATTGAGGTTGTTTCTACTTTAGGGTTATGATGAATAATGATGCCATGGTCCTTTGTATATAGGTTTCTGTGTGAATGTAAGTTTTCAGTTCTCCTGGGTATGTACCTAAAAGTAGAATTGTTAGGCCATATGGTAAATTTATGTTTAATCTTTTGAGGAACTGCCAGACTATTCTCCAAAGTGGCTCTGCCATTTTACATTCCATCCAGTAATTTATGAGGGTTCCAAACACATACTGTTTTCCATATTTTAAATTAACAAAAATATTATAGCAATCCTAGTAAGTGTAAAGAGTTGTCTCATTAGGGCTTTATTTTGTCTTTCCCTGAGGAATACTGATGTTGAACTGCTTTTATGTGCTTATTGGCCATTTATATATTTTCTTTGGATAACTGTCTATTCAGATTCATTACCCATGTTCTTAAAATTGGGTAACATGTCATTTTGTTGAGTTGTAATAGGTCTTTATATATTTTAGATACAAATCCTTTATCAAATATATGAGGCAAATATTTTCTCCCATTCCACAGGCTGTCTTTTTACCTTCTCAATGTTTTTTTTTAAGCACAAAATATTTTAATTTTGATGAAGCCCAAACTGATTTGTTTTTATTGGTTTGCTTGTGCTTTGGTGCCATATCTAAGAAATAATCACCTAAACTAATGCCAAGAATATTTATGCTTATTATTTTTCTTAATTATTTTTTTATACTTTTAGCTCTTACAATTAGGTCTTTGATCCATTTTGAGTTAATTTTTTTATAAATGGTGAGTTCGGGATCCAAATTCATTCTTTTGCAGGTAGATTTACAGTTGCCAAAATGCCATTGGTTCAAATTATTTTTCCCTACTGCATATTTTTGCGTCCTTCTCAGAAATCAATTGACCATAAATGTATGGGATTATTTCTGGACTTTCAGTTCTAATCTGTTGATTTATATTTCTGTCCTTATGCCAATATCACACTGTTTGATAACTCCAGCTGTGCAGTAAGTGATGAAATTGGGAAGTGTGAGTCGTAAAATGTTCTTTTTCAAGAACATTTTGGCTTTTCTGGGTCACTTACAATTCCATAGGAATTTCAAGATCAGCTTGTCCAATTTTTCACTAATATCACGTAGGATTTTTTTAGAGATTGTATTGTACCTGCAGAGCAATTTGGGGAGTATTGTCATCTCAAGGATATTAAGTATCCTGCTCTGTAAACATAGGATAACTTTCCATTTATTTGTATCTTAAATTTCTGTCAGCGATCTTTTGTAGTTTTCAGAAAATAAGTTTGATGTTCTGTTGTTAAATGTATTCCTAAATATTTTATTCTTTTTAGTGATATTATAAATGAAATTGTTTTCTTAATTTCATTTTTGGATTTTTTTCATTGCAATTATGTAGAGATAAAGTTGACTTTTACATATAGATTTTGTACCCTGCAATGTACTAAACTTATTTATTAGTTCTAATAGTCTGGGAGTAGAACCCCTAGGGTTTTCTGTGTACAAGGTATGCCACTGGTGAATAGAGATAGTTTTATTTCTTCCTTTCAACTTTGAATGATTTGTATTTCTTCTTATAGCTCCATTGCTCTGGCTAGAATTTTCAGTACAATGTTGAATAGAATTGGTGAAAGTGGGCAACCTTGTCTTTTCCCTAGTCCTAAAGGGAAAATGTTCTGCCTTTCACCATTAAATATGATATTACCTGTAGTTTTTCATAGGTGCCCTTTAGCAGTTTGAGGAAATTCCTTTCTATTCTTAATTTATTGAGGATTTTTATTATGAAGAGTACTGAATTTTTTCAGATTCTTTTTTGTGTTATTAAGATGTTATTCTGTGTTTTTTTTCCCTTCATTCTACTGAGGTGATGTATTACATTATTGATTTTTTGGATGCTAAACATTACACGCCTGGAATAAATCCCATTTTTTTCATGGTATATTATCCTTTCTATACATTGCTGGGTTTGTTTTGCTAGTATTTTGTTGAGGATTGTTGCATCTACAATCATAAGGGATATCGATATGCGATTTTCTTGTGATGCCTTTGTCTGCTTTTAGTATCAAGGTAATACTGTCTTCATTCAAGATTTGGGAATGTTTATTCTTTTTCATTTTTTTGGGAGAGTTTGTGAAGAATTGGTATTAATTCCTCTTTCAAAGTTTGGTAGAATTCACCAATGTAGTCACTTGGTTCAGGGTTTTACTTTGTGGGCATTTTTTGATTGCTAATTAAATCTTGTAACTTGTAGTTCTATTCAGATTTTCTTTGAATTTTTGAGTCCATTTCAGTAGTCTGAGTATTTCTAGGAATTTGTTCATTTTAATTAAGCTATCTAATTTATTGCCATGAAGTTGATTATCATATTCCCTTATAACACATATTATTTCTGTAAGTTAAGTAGTAATATAACCTCTTTTGATCCTGATTTTAGAAGTTTGAATCTTCTTTCTCTTTTATCAGTCAGTCTAGATAAAGCTTGTCAATTTATTCTGATCTTTGAAAAGAACCAACTTTTTGTTTCATTGATTGTCTCTGTTGTTTTCCTATTCTTTATTTTTTCATTGATGTCTGTTCTAATCCAAATTATTTTTTTCTTTCCGTTTGTTTCATTTTTTTTCTGTAAAGAAATGAATGTGATGTCAATAAAATTTAATAAGAACAAAGAAAAATAAATTCTTATACATAAGGTTATATTTCAGTGCTCTTCTTTTTTAATGTATATGTCTGCAGCTTTAAGTTTTTTTGTACACAGTACTTTAGCTTCATCTTATAAGTTTAGTTCTGTTATGTATTTCTTTTCATTCATCTTAAAGGTTTTTTTTTCCTAATTTCCCTCTTTATTTCTTCTTTGACCCATTGGTTATTTAGCACTATTTTGTTTAATTTACACATATTTGTGAATTTCCTAAATTTCTTGCTGTAATTAATTTGTGATTTCATTCCACTGTGAACAGAGAACATACTGTGAATGACTTAAATCCTCTAATTGTAGTGAGGCTTGTAGATGACCTAGTCTGTGTATCTTGTTTACTGGAGAATGTTCCATGTGTGACTTAAGATAATGTGTATTCTTTTTTTTGTTTTTTATTGGGTGTTTTGTAGATGTTGTTGAATCTAGTTCATGTGTCGTATTGTTCATATCCTCTATTTCTTTTGTTGATTCTCTGCCTAGTTGTTTTATTTATTGTTGAAAGTGGAGTATTGAAACTCCCAACTGTTATGATTGAATTGTTTATTTTCATCTTCAATTCTGTCAGTTTTAGCTTCATGTATTTTGGGTCTCTCTTGTTATGTGCATACATATTAGCAATTATTATATATTCCTAACAGATTGACCCTTTTATCATTATAAAATATTGCTCTTTATCTCTAATAATATTTTTTGGTTTTAGGTCTATTTTGTTATTAATATAGTTACCCTGGTTTTCTTAAAATTGCTGTTTGCTGGATATGTCTTTTTCCATCTTGTTACTTTCAATATATTTGCATCTTTGAAACTAAAGTGTTTCTTCATAGATATCAATGGTTCTTGTTTTTTATCCAGTCTGATAGTCCATTTTTTAAAATGTAATTTTATTGAGATATAGTCACAAACCGTACAATCCATTTAAAGTATTTAATTGGCGGTTCACAATATCATCACATAGTTGTTCTTTCTTCACCATGATCATCTCCAGAACATTTGCATTATTCCAGCAAAAGTAATAAAAAGAAACAAGAAAACCCCAAACATCCCATCCCCCTTACCCTCCCTCCATTATTGACCACTAGTATTACACTGTACCCGATTGTAAGACTTACAGTAGAGATAGGTTAACAAGGCAGTGCAGTATTGTCAGAGATAGGCATATTGATCAGTGGAACAGAACAAAGCACCCAGCAATAGATCCATACAAGCACAGGCAAATGACTATATATATATACATATATATACATATATGTGTGTGTGTGTGTGTGTGTGTGTGTGTGTGTGTGTGTATAAAACAATCCTTATGAAAAATCAGGGCTGCTGGATCAAGTATTTCCTTCTGGCTATTCTAAAACCCTAGTGTGCCAGTTTGAATGTATTATGTCCCCCAAAATGCCATTATCTTTGATGCAATCTTGTGTGGTGGGCAGAGTACTGGTGTTGATTAGATTTTAATTCTTTGAGTGTTTCCATGGAGATGTGTCCCACCCAACTGTGGATGATGACTCTGATTGGATAGCTTCCAGGGAGGTGTGGCCCCGCCCATTCAGCGTGGGCCTTGAATAGTTTACTAGAGCATTATATAAGCTCAGACAGAAGGAGCAAGCTTGTTATTGCCAAGAGGGACACTTTGAAGGATTCACAGAAGCTGAGAGAGTAGCTGCAGATGAGAGGCACTTTGAAGATGGCCATTGAAAGCAGACTCTTGCTCTGGAGAAGCTAAGAGAGGACAAACACCCCAAGAACAACTAAGAATGACATTTTTGAGGAGCTGAAGCCTAGAGAGGAACGTCCTGGGAGAAAGCCATTTTGAAACCAGAACTTTGGAGCAGATGCTAGCCAGGTGCCTTCCCAGTTAACAAGATTTTCCAGACACCATTGGCCATCCTCTAGTGAAAGTACCCTTTGTTGATGGACACTTTATGGCCTTAAGACTGTAACTTTGTAACCAAATAAACACCCTTTTGTAAAAGCCAATCCATTTCTGGTGTTTTAGCATTCTGGCAGCATTAGCAAACTAGAACACCTAGACACTAAAAAGAAATTATCTATATAATGAGTCAGTAGTCACAGTCATGTTTTAAATCCCAGTTTCTCAGTTACACTTCCTCCTCATATGCTCATTCTCACAATCTCAGGAATATCTAGACAGTGACCATTTTAACTTCTTAATGCTGAAAGGGGTGTTGACCTTATGAGGGGGAAGAATGAAACTGGTTGATGTTCTTGAAGAGAACCTTTGGATTTCAGGGCTTAACTGGCATTGGCTAAATCTAGAGGCCTTAAGTTTCTGAAAAAATAAACTTACTATGAAAAACTTTTAGAGAGACTTAAATAAATCCCTGGGCACACGTAGGGTTTTTAGGAATACTGCTCATAAGGCTTGGCATACTGTGTAGTTTGCAATATCTGGCTAAAGCTTCCATAAGAGTAACCTCTAGAACAACTCCTCAACTCTATTTGAAATCTCTTAGCCACTGAAACTTTATTTTGTTCCATTTGTTTTACACCTTGTGGTCAAGAACGCATCCTCAATCCCGTGATTCGAGGGCCAGGCTCATCCCTGGGAGTCATGTCCCATGTTGACAGTGAGACATACACCCCTGGGAGTAATGTTGCACTTAGGGGGGAAGGCAGTAAGTTTATTTGAAGAGTTGTCTTAAAGAGAGGGGCCACATCTGAGCAAAAAAGATGCTCACTGGTGGTTGACTCAGCATAATTAGAAACAGGACTCACTTCGCCATTGCAGAAATAATTTTCATAAGGGCAAGCCTCAAGATCAAGGGCTTGGCTTAGTAAATTGGGAGTCCCTAAAGCTTGAGTGAATATCAGGAATTCCCCAGGTGGGGAAGTTTAATATTTCCACGTTTTTCCTCAGTCCTTCAAGGGAAATTGCAAATACATTTTATTTTCTGACAACCCATTTTATTGGATTTTTTAATCCATTCGAATTTATAGTTTTCATTGATATATTTGGATTTGTATCTTACATTTCACTTGTTTTCTATGACTCATCTTTTTCCCTCAATTCCTCCTTTACTTCTTTCACTTCAGTTAAGTGAAAATTTTTTTCTTGTTACATTTTATCTCCTTTAATGATATTTTTAGTGCACTTTTTGAATTATTTTCTTGGTTGCTTTAGATCCTTATATTACCTACCTTTCTGTGTGTTGTAGGCATGGCTATGCAACTGTATACATATTGTTTTATAAATTTGCTTTTTAATTCAGTTAAGAGAAGAAAGAAGAAGAAATATACATTTGTACTGTCTTTTATAATTACTTTATTACCTTTACCAGTGCTCTTTATTATTATTTTTTTTTAATGAGGATTTTAATTTCCTTCTGGGTTTCTTTGCTTTTCGTCTGAAGAACTTTCTTCAGTATTACTTTAAGCTGACTTACTGGCAATGGAGTCTCTCAGTTTTTCTTTATCTAGGAATGTCTTCATTTCACCTTTATTTTTGAAAAGTTGTTTTCTTGGTTAACAGGATTTTTGTTTTTATTGTTTATATTTCGTCACTTTGAATATGACATCCAGTGACTTCTGACATCCATTGTTTCTGATGAGAAGTCAACTGTTAATCTTACGTAGTTCCCTTGTTTATGTGATGAGTATATTTGTATTGCTGTTTTGAAGGTCTTCCATTTGTCTTTATCTTTTAGCATTTTTACCATGATGTTTCTGGGTGTGGATGTTTTTACATTTATCCCACTTGGCTTTCCTTGAGGTTTGTAATATTTTGTAATATTTTCCAGCAAATTTTGGATGTTTTCAGCCATTAGTATTATTTTTTAAGCTTTTTATTTTGAAAAAAAATCAAACTTACAAGAAATCTTCAAAAAATAACACAAAATTCATGCAGAGAACTACAACATATCCCCATCCTGACTCTCAGCTACACCAATTTTTAATATATTTTTATTGTGAAATTTAACTTATATACATAATGGTGATAACTTTCAAAGTATGATTTAATGAGTAGTTAGCAAATTTCAAAGAATGTTATGGGTTACAGTTCAACAATTTCAGGTATTTCCTTATTGTGAAATATATCATATTTAGAGAAAGGTGATAACTTTCAAAATACAACTTAACAAGTGGTTATATAGGTAATTTCAAAGAATGTTATGGGTTACAATTTCACCATTTCAGTTATTTCCTTCTAGCTATTATTATACCCTAGTATCTAAAAAAACTATTTATATAAAAATTCAGCATTTGTAATCCTTTATTAGATCCTATCTTGTCCGTTGCTACCCCTTCCTCTCATTTAAACACTTTCTCAATCTTCAGGAGTGTCTAGGCAGTGACCACCCTAACTTGCTTATATTGAAAAAGGGTGTTCACATTATGAGGAAGAGGGATGCATCTGGTTGATTTTCTTAAAGAGGCTGTTGCCTCTGGGTTTTAGGACTTGTCTGGCATAGGAACACTCTGGTGGATTTAAGTTTCTGAGAGAGAAACTTAGAGAGTGAAACTTTTATAAAATCTCAGATAGGGACCTAGGTATTTTGGGACTACTCTTGGTTACAGCTTGGCATACTGTGGCCATTTGGGATGTCTAACTGGATCTTGCATAAGAGTAACCTCCAGGATAGCCTCTCAACTCTGTTTGAGATCTCTTAGCCACTAAAACCTTATTTTGTTAGCTTTCTTGCCCCCCTTTTGGTCAAGAAGGCATTTTCATTACTTGATGCCAGGGCCAGGCTCATTTCTGAGAGTTTTGTCCCATGTTGCCAGGGAGATTCACTCCCCTGGGAGTCATGCCCAATGTAGGGGGCAGGATAATGAATGTGTTTGCTGAGTTGGCTTTAGAGAGAGAAAGGCCACATCTGAGTGACAAAAGAGGTTCTCTGGAGGTGCCATTTAGGCATAATTATAGAAAGACTTAGCCTCCAATTTACAGCCCTAAGTTGCACAAGAGCAAGCCTCAAGATCAAGGGCTTGACTTATTAAGTAAGGCAGATCCATGAATTTTTAACACATTTTTAATTCATTTTTAATGAATTGCCACAATTCATGCACTTATCTGTCACTTATCTATCATATGTCTATCTATTATCTCAACTATCAGTGTATCTATTTATCTATTTTATAAAGATTCCAGTATAGTTTGTAAACATAATGCTCCCTGAACACTTAATTCTCCTGTGTACATTTCCTAAAAACAAGGATATTCACTTATGTTATCACCTCCAGTATATTTAACAAATTAAAGAAATTTAACAGTCTATATTCCAGTTTTCATAGGTCACAATAATATACTTTCAGCCATTTTCTCCTCCATTATTTTATCCAATCCAAGATCATATTGCATTTAGTCATCATTGTTGGTTTAGTCTCTATTTTTAATTTTGGAAACACACTATGTTACATGGAATTAATCACATTCAAAATATTTTGCTACTATAGACACCATCCATTATCAGAACATTTCCATCACCTCAAATAGAAACCCTGAACACATTATGTGTTAAATTGCCCATTCCTGCTCCTACTCTGGTAAATTGTACTTTAATTTCTGATTCCATGCATTTGCATATTCTACTATTTCTTAGAAGTAAAGAATAGTACATTTTTTGCTCCTTTCTATCTAAGTTATTTCATTCAATACAATGTCTTAAAGTTTCATCCATATTGTAACATGCATCAGAACTTCATACATTTTAAGGCTGAATAATATTCCATTTTGTGTATATACCACATTTTGTTTACCCATTAATCAGTTGATAGATGCTTGGGTTGCTTCCACCTTTTGGCAATTGTTAATAATGCTGCTATGTGAACATTGGTGTGTGCATCTCTCTTCAAGTGCCTGCTTTCAGTAATTTGTGGCAAATATCTAGAAGTGCAATTGCCGGGTCATAGTAGTTCTACCCAGAGATGTGAGGGTTTATTTCTGAACTTTCAGTCTGTCCCATTGTTTACATATCTGTCCTTGTGTCAGTTCTACACTATTTTGATTATTTTAGCTTTGTAAAAGTTTTTAAATTGGGAAGTATGATTACTCCATTTTTTTTATGTTTCAAGAGGGTTTTGACTATTTGGGGCCCCTTGCTCTTCCATATTAATTTGATAATTAATTTTTTTATTTTTGTAAAGATGGCTGTTGGATATTTTATTGGGATTTATTTTTCTTGGGATTGCTTTTAATCTTTAAATTACTTTGGATAGTACTGGCATCTTAATGATCTGAAGTCTTCCAAACAATCCATGAACATAGAATATCCTTCCATTTGTTTAGGCTTCTGATTTCTTTCAGTGATTATTTGTTTGTTTTTGCCTTTTTTTTTTTTTTTTTTTTTTGCATATGAGTCTGTTGGGGATTGAATTATGTACCTCAGAAACACATGTTCTTAATCTTAACCCTTAGTTCTGTGGGTGTGAATCCATTTATAGTTGGAATCTTTGAATATTTTTTAAAGTGTGCCCAAACTAAAAGAGGGGTGCCTTACTTCAATATGGAAGAAGTTCTTATAAGCAAGGAAATTAGACACAGAAGAAGCATTCCATAAGTTTTGGTATGTTGTGTTCGCATTTACTTCATTCCCAGATGTTTTCTAATTCCCTTGTGCTTTCTTCTCTGATCCATTGGTTGGATAAAAGTATATTTTTACAATTCCCACTTATTTGTGAATTTTCTAGTTGTCACTCTGTCACTGACTTCTAGCTTCATTCCATTCTGTTCATAGAAAATATTTTGTCTTATTTCAGTCTTTTTAAAATTTACTGAAACTGTTTTCATAAGCCAACATATGTTCTATCTCAGGGTATGATCTGTGTGCACCTGAGAAGAAGGTATATCACTGTTCTTGGATGAAGTGTTTTCTTTATGCATGCTAGGTCTAGTTGTTTTATAGTATTATCAGGTCCTCTATTTCATTATTGCCCTGCTATCTAGATGTTCTATCCATTTTAGAAAGCTGAATATTGAAGTCTCCTAATATTAATGTAAATCTGTGTATTTGTCCCTTCAAATGTTTGCTTCATATATTTTGGGGTCTCTGTTGTTAGGTACTGTGCCAGTTTGAATGTATTATGTCCCCCAAACAGCATTATCTTTGATGCGATCTTGTGTGGGCAGATGTATTAGTGTTGACTAGATTGTAATTCTTTGAGTATTTCCATGGAGATGTGACCCACCCAACTGTAGGTGATAACTCTGATTAGATAATTTCCATGGAGGTGTGGCCCCGCCCATTCAGCGTGGCCCTTGATTAGTTTACTGGCACACTATATAAGCTCATACAGAAGGAGCAATCTTGCTACAGCCAAGAGGGACACTTTGAAGAACACACAGGAGCTTAGAGAGGAGTGCAGTTTAAAGAGACATTTTGGAGATGGCCTTTGGAAGTAGACTTTTGCTCCGGAGAAGCTAAGAGAGAACAAATGCCCCAAGAGGAACTAAGAGTGACATTTTTGAGGAACTGCAGCCTAGAGAGGAACATCTTTTGAGAAAGTCATTTTGAAACAAGAACTCTGGAGCAGACACCAGCCATGTGCCTTCCCAGCTATCAGAGGTTTTCTGGACGCCATTGGCCATCCTTCAGTGAAGGTACCTGATTGTTGATGACTTTCCTTGGACAATTTATGACCTTAAGACTGTAACTTTGTAACCACATAACCCCTTTTATAAAAGCCCATCCATTTCTTCTGTTCTGCAAACAGCGGCATTAGCAAACTGGAACAGGTATCTAACATGAATTTTAAGATAACTTTTACTAATCTGTACACTGTACATAATGCATTACTTCTGCCTTGCAGCTTTCTGAAGTCTCTCTTTATCTTTGGCATTTGACAGTTTGTTTATAAGTCTTGATGTGGGTCTAGTTGGGTTTATCCTTGGTTAACCCTGTTGTAAATTTTTTGAGTTTCAAGGTTGTGTATATCAATGCCATTTATTAAATTTGGAGCGTTTTCAGCCATTATTTCTTTGAATATACTTTCTGCTCTGTTCTTTCTTTTTCCTCCCCTTCTGAGAGTCCTATAATTTATATATTGATGCACTTGGTATGTCCCACAGGTCTCTCAGGCCCTTTTCTTCTTTCTCTTTTTTTTTTTTATTTCTTCTTAGATTAAATAATTTTCAATTGTCTTACCTTCAAGTTATATTTCTTAATTCTACTAGCTTCATCTTTTTTAAATCCCTCTAGAGATTAAAAAAAATTTACTGTGATCTTCCGCTCTTTTGGTTCACTTTTATGATTTCTAGCTCTTCATTGATATTCTCTTTGGGTTCATCTATTATTTCCTGATAACCTTTAGTTCTTTATTCATGTTTTCCGTTAGCTCTTCAAGCATATATAGAAACACTTTTTTGAAGTCTTTGTCTGGTATTTCCAAGCTTGTGACTTCCTCATCAATAGTTTCTAATACATTTTTCTGCTCATTTGCATGAGCCATCATTTCCTCTTTCTTCAGCGGT